>NC_134244.1:52173039-52798039 GCF_965152275.1 Natator depressus | reverse complement strand
ACCGTATCACTGTAGTATCTGTGTCTCTTATTACTCTTAACATTCAGGATCTGCCTTAGTATTGCTTAGATCCTGTGAGCTGGACAGGACCACTGAACTGTGAATTTAAAAAGCATACACGTGTTTCATCAAGAACTAGGCAGGCTCTGCTTTGACACTAATTCTTCTTCTTCAAGGGCAGCAGACTGTGCATAAAGTGCAGTTTTAGTAATAAAAGTAGTTAACATTGTGGGGTGTCATTTACTCTCTTAACTTGACATCAAATTTGTTCAGTTGACAAGCCAAACTATCCTCCCAATGACTAGTCCTGCAAATTCAGCTAAAAATACATTAAATACTTTTCCATATGTCCACTTGCTTTATCTCCCAGAGGGATGTGCTCAGATTATGACTGGTAGAGGAAGTGGGCCATGCAATTGATAATGGAAATGGAATGGCACCAGACAGTTTTTATAGAAAGATGGGATCCACACAAAAAAAATTGAGATCCCCTGACTTCAACTGGAACATAGCTGACCATTTTGTCAAAGACGTGTGAGGCACAAGCTCTATTAAATTCCCAGCTGTGCAACAGGCCTACTGGGTGACCTCAGATAAACCACTTCACCTCTCTGTGACTCAGTTTTCCCCTCTGTAAAATGGAGATAATGATACTTACCTCCTTTATAAAGTGATCTATAAGAGGTAGGTATTGTTCATTAGTGTTAGCACTGAGGAACTGTACTTGATCAGTAAAGTATGCCTCAAAAATAAAGCCTTTGACCTTTTGGTGAGGTCCGATTTTCAGGGGCGTAGCTGCGGTGCCAATCATGCCATTGTCAATCCAATGTGCTGATATTTCTTCAATCCTCATTTGACTACTGTATAGTAAATACTATAATAGCAAACATTTTTGTTCAGTACAAAAAGGGTAATGCTTTTTATTGGTTTCAGTTGTAGTTAATTTCTTCACCACTGCCCATTTAAAAATCAAACTGAGTTTAATTAAAATATTAACTAAAAGCTGACCTAGCTGCGGAGCAACTGCAGACATCAAGCCTTTTTGAAAAGCTGATGCAACAGATGCTGGGCACCTTTTTGATGCAGGAACTCTTCTCGCTGAGTCACATTCATTTAAGAAAGAGCATCTTCATTTGTTAAGCCTCAGCCTCAAAACCAACAGCAAGAGATGATATTTAACACAAGCTAAATCTTGTGTGGTTTATCGTTGAAATGCCTGAAGATAGCAGACATGGAGGAAACTACAATAATCAACCTTTCAGGAAGAATTAGGAACCCACTTTCCCTTCAGCGTGCTTACAAATCTCACTAACACTTTAACGTATGGAGGAGATTTTATTTTATATTTGCAGGAGGTTGGACGTGATGGTCTTTCCCAACACTAATTGCTATCAGCCCCTATACAGACATCTCTGTAAAGGCAGTGATCTCAAGCTTTTTACCAGTACACCCCATTTTTCATCAAAGCAAACAAGATCAAACCCACTTTCACAGGGGCTAGAGCCAATGTTCATCTATCTCTCAACTCTAGTATTAATGAAATGCAAAATACTAACCTGTATATAGTTATAATAGCCTTACCCTGACTCATTTCAGTGAAATGGAGGAGCTTATTTCTGTGTGCATGGCCTACCCACATGCACAAAAACTGACTCAAAGTGAAACTGGAGAGTGACCTCCAGAACAAGGGAAGTTTCTGTTCCCCCCCAAGCTGTTCCCCTTCCCCTCCTTGGTGGAAAGCTCCCAAGGCAGGCAACTGCTGTCTCCTCCTCCCCAGTCTCACCTTCTAGTGGCTCTACATTTGGGGGCATCAGCAGGAGGAACACTGAGAGCAGAGGAAATCAACTCTCTGCCTTCAGTGCTGACTCCACAGCAGTCCTGGCAGCCAGGAGTCATTGCAGAACAAACCCTGCAGAGTATGAGAGAGAAACTTGCATACACGAAAGCTAACAGAAAACTGCAGGCGGCCATTTGTATTTTCAAAATTGTAAACGTACAAGCCTTTCAGGCCCCATAAGATTGAGCGAGCCTTATTTCACTGCTTGCCTTGAAGTACTGTCAGTACTTACAGGCAGCGATGAGCTGCCAAAAGCTGAAGAACTGGTTCCTTCAGTCGCTCCAGGTCTTCAGCGGCACTGAAGGACCTGCCGCCGAAGCGCCGCCGAAGACCCGGGGAGCCTCCGCAGCTGAGCCCACCCCTTTAACAACCGATTCTAAACCCGGCTTCAAAAATTAACAACCGGTTCGCACAAACTGGTGCGAACCGGCTCCAGCTCACCACCGCTTACAGGGTTATGGCTGATGAGATCAGAGCAGAACCATCCGCATCAAAGAGAAGGATGAGGCTTCAGGCAGACACTGTACTGCCAGGAGTTCTGCAGGTTTTGCCAGACAGCACATCCAAAACACCACACTTCAGATCTACTCACCCCCAACACTACTACTGTAGTCCTGGCCTCTGGAGCAGAGACTATCCTCAGTGTAGTATTCATTATGTGAATATCCGAGATGACTAATTCCTTTCACCTTTCAAGTCAAGAATTCACATTCCACATTATGTGACAGATATTTGGTGGGCTCATTTAAGTAGCCCACTGTTCCCCTGACCCCAATCTCCTCCCTCCCCCAGCTTTCCTGAGATTGAATATTTTCTTTTGCTGTAACAAACGTCTTTGCCCCGAGCTGATTTGGCTATAGTAAGGGTGGCCAAACTTAAGGACCCGCTGAACCGCATACAACAATCTTCAGAAGTTTGAGAGCCGGGACGCACCTGCTGGGACTTGGGGTTTCAGCCCTGCTCCTGCTGAAGCCCTGAGCCCTGGCAGGCATGCCACCGTGGGGCTGAAGTCATGAGACCCTCCCTCCCCGCTAGGCAGAAGCCCCTACCCCAAGACCCTGCTGCAAGGCAGAGGTCCCAAGCTCCCACCCAGTCTGGTAGGTGGAGAATTGGGGGGGATGTGTGTGGTGGACTCCGTGTGCCGCACTTTAACTGTAAAAGAGCGGCATGCTGCTCGCAGGCCATGGTTTGGCCACCCCTGGGCTATAGGGACATCAGAAGACTCGGTTATCTCCTTCCATATTCTCTTGGGAGACCAAGCAAGTTATAACAGGAGATGAATTCCTCAGTTGGCTATCTGAACTACTGTAATCTTCTTTTAAATAGATATTTCTTCATTCATTCAGCTATGTTTTCCTGAGTCTTGGCAGCCCACTAAAGCATCTTATATTAAGTGTTTCCATAACAAAGCAACAAGGCCACCAGTTGTTTCCAATCCAATGTCTTTGTTATTAATGACAGGTTCCACGGTATGCATCCGATGAAGTGAGCTGTAGCTCACGAAAACTTATGCTCAAATAAATTGGTTAGTCTCTAAGGTGCCACAAGTACTCCTTTTCTTTTTGTTATTAATGTAACTTCTACATACTTGCCCATGTTTTCTTGATCTTGGCAATAAAGTTTAAATCCTCATATCTCCTTCACTATCATACTATTATGTTTTCCAATTACACATCAAAATCAATATCCCTGTCCTATTATGCTACCAATATTATAAAGCACAGGAAGTGGGTTATTTACTGGTTAGGGCAGGGAAGCGGAAAGGTTCTATTCACAGCCCTGCAATCAGAGGTAAGTCTAACTTCACTGTGTCACAGAATCTGCTTACCTATCTGTAAAAATCTGTATAATATTTAATTAAAATGGTCACTGCTACAAGCCAATATTTGCCAGTATTTACCACACCTCACTACAGGCACTCTATAAATGCAAAGCATTAAGATTCTTATTTATGGCTCAATACTTGTATTGCAGTAGTACACAAAACTGGAGTCCCACTCTGATGGTCACTACACAAAATATATGCAAAGATACTGTCCCTCTCCTGAACAACTTCCAGTCTAAGATAACACATGGTATGGGGAGAAGGATGTAATCATTTATATTACACATACACACCACATTTTAAAAATCATAAACTGATGATGAAAGTGTCAACTGTCCCTCTTTGTCACCCTAGCCATCATTTGGCTGATTTCTGATAGACATAGCTGAGGTAGGTCTTGGAAGAGAGGGAAGTGGTCTTATGATTCATGGAGGACATTCTACACATAAGCAGCAGCAGGACAACAGGGATTTCCCTACACCTCAAACTCCCCCATCTCCCCCCCGACCCCAGTGTTCAACTTGATACAGAAGTGTTGCCAATTTAATCATTTTCCAACTAAATCTAGTTGTTTTAAACATTTTCTAGTTGGAAAAAAATTCCATGTAGGTGTTGGTTGGAAATTGAAATTGAAAGATTAATACACACTTCAAAAGCATATATATGATAAAATATTTGTACTTGCAAAAGCATAATAGGTTGAAATGTTTGAACAAAGACTAGCTTCCTCACACAGCTGTGTGTGTTATGACAATGTCGGTGTATTTGTTTCAGTGATGTTTGCCGACCGAATAATTTTAAATTTATAAACAATAAATCATCATAAGTTCAAATGCTGATGTTTATTGGTGTTTTATGATGTTTAAAATGTTGGGCCAATTGTTAGCACCAAATCGCCTTGCCAACAAAAACATAGAGACCACTTTTACCTTCACAGTCTCACTCCCCTGTAAATCCGAATACCCCCTTTCACTTCAATTCTTGGGGAAAACACTGTGTGGCAGAAGGCAGAGACATGGTTGCATGAGACACTGACAATTGGGTGTATAAACTGGTATCACTAGAGGTGCAAAGGAGATGGCGTTGATGGAATACAGAACACGATACAAGAAGTAAGGAAGGTAGAGTTGTGAAGGTCCTTGAAGGAAAGGACAAAGTTTAAAGAGGGAGCGTCAAAGGAAGGGATCAAATAGGGGGTGACATGGTCAAAGCAACTAGAAACAAAATTGATCTTAACAGCTATATTTTGAATGGATTGGAGAGGAGGACAATGATGCTGTTAAGGAAATGGGAGAGGAAGAAGTTGCATTAGTCAAGACAGGAGGTGAGGTCCTGACTGAGAGTTTTGACTATGTGGCCAAAAGAAAAGTATGGATCTGAAATATCAGAGGAAGAAACAGCAAGTTTTAGACATGGCTTGGCGGCATGAGGCAAGGGATAGAGAGGAGTGAGTTGGGGGAGGAGAATGGCGCTGTACTCAGTGACAGAATAGTGGTGTAGAGGTTTGAGAAGAGAGATCAAGAGTTCAGTTTTGGCTACACAAGTCAATGGTGAGATATCCAGGAGAAGTCGTCAGACAGGCCAACATGAGGACTAGATGGACAGAAGCAAGTTGGAAGTAGAAAGGCAGGTGGTAGATCTAATGGCACTGGAACACTATTATAGTGGGGGTGCTGAAAGCCAATGAAAAAAACTGCATATGATGGAAATCACTTCAAGTCAGGGGATGCTGTCATGCCCTCAGAACACCTAGTTCCAGCACCTGTGGGTAGATCTACAAGTCTGCTTTAGCATGAAGGGAGCTGAAACCATGAGAACAGATTAGATCATCCAGAAAGAGTGCGAAGGGAGAAGAGGAGATGACCAAGAACACACCCGTCCAAGTGTGTCAGGCCAGGCACACAGCTATTTTAGTTACTTCCTTTCACAGTAGAATCTTTCTAAGGTTACTGTTGTCACATTCTGAATACCGAACCCCTGCAAGGCCATGAAACCATTTCAACCATTCTATTACCACATGACTAGTTAGATGAGGTCAGTATCATGGGAAGCAAACACACGCTGGTTGCTTGGAGTGGGAATCCATCACTAGGAGTTGGCATCTTGTACCCTCAACCTCCATTATATGGCATTACACTGAAATTCAAAAGAAACCCAATTCTACATGTGGCTGACCTGCCAAATGTCAGAAAGAAACAAGCCTAACAGCACATCTGCTGAATATTTACAAAGTGGTAGGCTAAATTACACAAAGGGAATCATTTGCAACGTAACGGTGCATTTGCATTCAGAATATTTGATTTCCTGCTCAGCCAACTAACCTAAATGCTCATAACCAAATGAAATGTAGACAGGGCTTAAAACGTTTGAAGAAAAGCACTCATCCAGAAAATTAAGGTCAATGCAGAACAGATGGCACCTCTGAAAAATGTGTTGTCAACATTTATCTTTATGTAAAATAAAAATGTAAAGAAAGCTCAGGCTGCTTTTGACATTCCTACTTAAAATGTTGAATCTTGTGCTCCACAGTTAATAAAGAAGCACTAAAAATTATACTGAACCCTTCAAAATACTAAATCTAAATAAAGCTCTTTCAAATACTGTGTGATAAGATTTTTTTTTTTGTGGGCTTGTAAATACATATCAATAAAAGAGAGGTTCTATCGCTTCTGTAACCACTATAAATATTGCAAGTACTCTCTGCATTTCCATAAATATGACCACTACTTCCAAGTGAAAAGCTTTTTCATTTGCAGCAGTTAGAGAAAAAAATATTATATTGTCTTTATCAAAGTCTTTTGAAAGGCTGAATTTTAGAGCCCCACGTAGAGGGAGTTGTGAACAACTTGTTACAATGAGGCATGAAATTTGGTCTTGAGTCTGAGGATTCAATCAATGAGACTGAAGAAGGATCAGCTTATTAGACTGAAGGGTAGACAATATCATACCTATATTTAAAAAAAATGGGTGGGTATATGTTGGAATAATCAGAGATAGAATTGTAAGACACCAAAATGAGCATCGTTAGGGTAGGGACAAATCAATATTCTGTTAAAGAGAGTGTGCATTAGTATAGGGAATAGCATAAGTAATGCAAAGTAACGGAAGTTAATAAGACTCGGAATCTAATATAGGGCAGGATATGAGACACTGATCACTCCCCTAAGCACCCTCAAGTATCTGTAAAGTCAGCAGGAATTGAGGGAGGAGTAGTTCTCCTCAAGATGAGGTCCACAGAATAAGGTAATATAATCATAGTGTATGTACCGTAAAAAAAACAGTAATCTGAGGAAAGCATACCAAAATAATAAAATTGCACCCACCTCTAAATCCCATCAACTCTGCTCCATCCCAGAATGTATCATAGCTATGGACAAGAGTTTTCTCTTCCAGAAAGCTTCGTTATTGGCTGCGATGAGACTCCACAAAGCCTTCTGGTTCATCACAGCAGAATGGGAATTTCTTGGGGCCTATTAATGTAGGTATGTTTTTGCCTACGAATGTACTGAATGTTCCCTAACCAGTGAGGAAGCTCAACATTTATTTAAGCTTTGCGGTTCAGATTTTAGCTTTCAGTTCGGAAGGGCAAAAATCTTTTTTCTAGCAGGCTAAGAGACATCATTACAGAGATCTTGACAATTCTACTCAGCACAGCACTAAGAAGCAAGTAGCAGAACTGTGAAAAAAGTGTATGTGCACCAGACCAATAAACACTGGACTCCAGAGAGCCATATGTTCCTGAAGGAACAGGAAAGCTGTCCCAGCATGCCTGAAAATACAGTCCGAGAAATTCCTCCCACACAATGCTAAGGAAGTCCACTGACTAAACAAAGGTTTCAGAGTAGCAGCCGTGTTAGTCTGTATCCGCAAAAAGAAAAGGCGTACTTGGGGCACCTTAGAGACTAACTAATTTATTTGAGCATAAGCTTTCGTGAGCTGTAGCTTACGAAAGCTTATGCTCAAATAAATGTGTTAGTCTCTAAGTGCCCCAAGTACTCCTTTTCTTTTGACTAAAGAAAGAAACCTTTACTGAGGCTGCTGCTTTTGATCATGTATTATAATTTAAACATCCCTAATTCAATTTGTGAAGCTGTAGTAATCTGCAGTACATGTATTGAAAAGGCAGATTGTGATGAGGAATGTTATTTACTCTCCCACTGTAATCAGACCAGTTCAGAGTTAGCATCAGGATCTAGCCCCACAAACTAAAAACAATGCAACAGTAAATTGGTAGGAAAATCATCATGAAAAATATAAAAAAAACTCCAAACAGGTCAAGTACAAATCCACTTCTGGTCCCTAAATCCTTTTGATGCTCATGATACATCCAATAAACTAACAAGTATTAATGCAAGTTCTTTGCATTTACCGAGAAACTGAATCATCTTTGACCAAAGCAGCAGTAGCTTGGTTATAGCAATTGGAATTATATAAATGGGCCTGAGATAAGAGTTGGATTATCACTCTGGTTTCCCTGTAGTCCCTAATAGCAAACGGCCCTAACCCAAAGCCCATAAAAACCAACAGAAAGACTTCCATTGACCTCAGTGGGCTTTGGATCAGGCCCTTAAAGAGCCTAACGTTCAACTGATTTCATTGTTAAAATGAATATTTATTTGGTGAGTAGCATGGTATCCGGGACTAAGCAACAGGCTGAGAGCCAGGAATTCATTTCTCTAGTTGCTCAGAACATTCCAAAACAGATCACCTTTCTCTGGGCAAAGTGTATATTTACAGCATTATGCAACGATTATTAATCAAAGTTGGCTGGCCTAGGGACATTTTCAAGAGCTCAGCTTCCATTCAGATGCCAGAATAAGTGGCCAAATTTTCAGAACCATTCAAAAGAATTTAGCACGTTGATTATGCCTTTGGTGCGGGGCTCTCCTGAAAATCTTGCTTTAGGTGTCACAGTGGGAGATGCTGGGTTTTGAGCTCTTTAAAAAAGAAAAAAAATATCTATTTTTATATGCTTCACCCAGCCAATTCTATCCGTCTCCAGTTTTCGGTGTCTGGCCCTTCGAGGATAGAGTAGGATCTGTTATGGAGGAGCACACGCACTGCGTCAAGGTTTGTGATGGGGGTGAGAGTGCACCTGAAATCTCATGACTCATTTGCAATGGTAAGTTAATTGCAACGCTTCTCTTGGATGAGAATTTTGCCACAGTCACCAATGCCTTTGTAACCTATGGACTGTGCTAAAGCATAAATGATCTGGAAGACGTAACTAACGCAAAATGCTTCTGCAAACCTATTTTGCCACAGCAGCTGCAGAGCATGTATTACACCAAAGTCCCAAAGGTTACCCAGCCTTCCTATTGGCTTTAAGGTGTTGACTTTGATCTATACCAGCCTATCTGCTCCTGGTCCCAGCTACCTGAGGGGCTACCTCTCCTGCTGGTGCCACTGGAACACTATGGAGCACGAGCTTTTGAACATCTGAGGTTTGCGGAAGACAATGTGAGCAAAAAGACGCCAGCCTTAAAGTGCTTAAGAAGAGCACTCCAGAGTGACCTTTTACACTCTCTTACTTCATTACACCATATTCTCTCTGGCCCACTCTGGAGAGCCAAGAACAAATGTAAATCTCTCCAGCAGAGAAATACCAGCATGAGGTCCTCTTCTCTGGAATTAGATTCTGGAGTCTTGAGTGCTAGGGGATGCTTCAAGGTCCATCGATTCTCTTAGGGCTTTCTAAAGGGGAAAATGTCTCAGTCTCTTTTAGGGCGATTTTGGGGGGTTGATTTAGACAATGTTATTACAGATTTAAGTGACATAGGTTTGCTTAGCAACTTATCCAATAGGCCTGCATTTACAAATTCTACAAATGAAAATCAATGTTGATTTTTTTACTCCAGCACAGGGTTACTTAGTTTTCTTGGCAACTTCTATTCTTAGCAGTTAAATATTTTTCATATTCAATAAAAGTCTGACACTGAGGTTGACTATCCGCATCTGCCCTCTTAATAATTTGATTGACAACATGCAGATGGGTCTGTGGTAACAAGCCCTATAACACAGTTTGCATTATGTATTGTGAAAAAAAGACCAGACCATTTATGTTAATATTTGAGTATTCATGCAGTCCTCTAGCTAATATTATAAAATTAGCAATAAAAATAGTTTTTGCTTTACTCAAGCAAATTAACAGATATTTACTGCAGTCAGCATAACTCTCTTCTCTCCACATTGTGTGCTTAAGCACTCAAGATGATTACAGCAAATCAAGTTTTGTTTTAATCAACCCAGGAAGAAGGAAATGCAAGAAATTAACCTAATGCATAAATGTCTGTTTTTCCAATAATAAAAATAGACTGGTTAGACCTTTCTAAGGTCCCAATCCTGCAAGCTGTTCTCCATGGGGCTCCTCTGCCAATGGACAGCTCCACGGAAATCAACAGAGCTCAATAGAGGACAGGGATCTAGCCCTTCAGAAAAACAGGCAGGATCAGGGCCTTTATATGTACGCAGTGGAACTCGGTTATGAAGATGGGCGGTAGCAACTACCATTTTGATGAAGAATCCAATGACTACCACAGGCAGAGACATTGTAGATACCCACTGAAAAGCATGCACAAAAGGAAGCTCTCCATCATGTAAAAACAGATAAATTCTACTATGATAGAGAGTGGCTGGGAGTTTATATGGTACTGTGTTGCACAATCATAGTACATCTTGCATGCATGCACAATACATTTTTACTGTAGGTACACAGATAATATATAGACAACACTACCTGTGCTGAATGTAGTTACAGTTATCTGATAATTTGCATTATAAGACCCTGTTTTCAGATGCTTATAACTAGGCTTGGCAAAATTTAATTTTTATTTTTAATATAATTTTGATGGATAAATTTTAAGCTTTATTTTATTTTAAGTTTATTTTAAGCTTTCTTTAGATTTGTTGATTTAAATTTCACAGTTGCATGAAAATACAGATTTTAAAACTATTTGCTCAATTTTTATTGATTTCAATTTTCATCACTGTGGAAACTTGCGGGGGGGGGGAGAAAATATTTAATGACAGCAGGCTTTGATATTCAAAAATTAAAGTGATGTAACCATTAAAACACAAATTGTCAACCTCACGTCAAAATATACGAAGTGAATACCCTTAAGTCAAACTATAATAAGTTCTCAAACCAGTGTTTTTCTTAGTCTATCTGTAAATTTCAATTATCGATAGAAATATTTTTTCATCAGTTGGTATACAATAAAAATCAACATTTACTGATAAAAATCTCATCCTTCCAAGTCTGCTTATAATTTTGCCAAACTTCAATTGTTCAGATTATGATTTTTCCTGTGGCAGACAACTAGCATGGGTATATTTTTTGTTGCATTTCAGGGTTATTGAAAATTTCAGCAGACAGTTCAGCTGTTTCTCAGAATGAGGTTAGAGGAAAATATGTTTCTCTCATGTAAAAAAAATTCTTACAACTGTTTCATTGAGAATCCTGTGTAATCTAACGCAGCCCTGTGTATGCTGAGAACAGTAAACAAACAGAATACTGTACACTCCAAGGCTACCTATAGTTTAGCTACTTAAAATAGATCAGTCTTGTTCTCCAGCATCCGTGAATACTCACATATGACATAGGGCATTATGAGTGACGCAAGTCCCATGTGCTTACCTTGCTTTGAATGTGTAAAGCAACGAAAGTGCCAGTCACCTGTTACAGATGTTTAAACGGGGACTTCATACATTGATTTAAAAGCTGCCCTCTCAACCAAGCTGAACTACTCTCTTCTCTCTGCCTCAAAGCCTTACCTGTGTCCTCCCCATGGTATGCCATGCATTTGGCAAATTGTGCAGCCAGCCAGCAGATGGTGCTGCTGTGTATAAAGCTTAATCCTTCCACAAGAGCCTGTAGACTTGTCACAAACTTGGTATCATGGAAAGAGGAGCAACGTTACCCATAGCTGCTGGAACTAGGGGTGTGGCTGCACCCTCTGGCTTGAAGTGGTTTCCATCATATGCAGGGTTTACAGTTTGGTTCAATGGCTCTCAGCACCCCCACTATACAAATTGTTCCGGCACCCCTGATGTTACCTTACTAAGGGACACAAGTTATTTGTATTTAAGGTGACCACTGCCACATCCCCAGATTACCAGACATTCTAGTACTTCTGGGAACAGCCTAGGCCCACACCCACAGTATGATGTCAATCACACAGCACTTGCCAGGTCATACTGGCAGGGGCAGGGCAGCCTTCTCTGTGCATCCACTGACTCCACATGAACATAATGGACAAAACCAAGTCTGCTTCTAAGTCACTACCAGACAGGGGACAATATATTAGAAAACCCAGACTGCCCACCTTAAAACCAGACAAATGGCCTCCCGATTTCTATTGTGGTAGTATCCAGAGGCCCCCCTCCGAAACGGAATCAGAAAAACAGATGTGCCCATGCAGCTCAGGCACTCAGGAGTAGCTGAGCACACACGGAGTTTATAACAGCCTAAAGCCAAAGTTTACACACAGATGCCTCCACCTCGACACCTAAAACCAATAAGTGTGACCTGATTTTCAGAGGCACTGAGCACCCGCAGCTCCAACTGAAGACAATGAGAGCTGTGGGTGCTTTGCACCTCTGGAATAGGGGTGGAAATCACTCGCCTAGATACCACAGAATGGATTTAGAACCCTACCCGCATTCAAGAACTGACTTTGGGAGAAACGCAGTAACACTTCACCATAATATCTATCTATAACACTGTTCAAGTTTGAATTCATTTATACAGAAGAAAAACTAATTCCTGGTGTGAGATGGCATTTATTTCTTAAAGTCTCCTCTGCGGCACTGACCACCGCAGCATCTATCTCAGTGCACCACCACAACAATGAATTTAGCTCCACACCCACCAATCAGGTGTTATCCCAATTTTACAGATAAGGAACTGGAAGCCCATCAATTAAGGACCCGATTTAATTCCCATTTAAATCAATGGAGCCTTCCCACTGTCTTCAATGGGAGTCGGGTCAGACCTCCAGTGATCTGGCCCATGTCCCACATGAAGTCTGTAGCAGAGCCGGAATTAGAACCCTGGGCTGAGTACCATGCTCATGCCTTAGCCACAAAATCATCCCATCACATCCTCCCTTTTTAACCTCAAATTTCAACCTTAAAGATCAGTTTAGCAGAGAACTCTACCGGTTTGTCTGCCCACAGACAACTGAACTCCTGTCTGCTTTGGGCAGGCTTCAGAATTTGCTCCGGAAGAGTAGAATTGGTTTTTACATACCAGTGTCTCTGATCAGCATGCATGGGCCAGACAAGCCCAGGACTGCTCCACTCTGCAGTAGAGATACTACATAAACACACAGAATGAATTTAGCACTGAGGTTTACTTCACTGAAAAATCCAAATGATTGTGGAGAAGAGTTTTGCCTTCATGTGCTGAGGCAAGTCCTGGTATTTTACTCCATGCCTAACCTGCTTCACTATAAAATGGGCAACAGGGACAAACTGTTTCTAAGCCAGGTTTCTGTTTGTTTTTTAATGAAACCTATTTAAATACAGGAGGATTTTCCTGATGAAAAGCATCAGCCTATTTTAAATAAAAAGGTGAATTAAGTCCTTGAATATTCCCCTAGACCACATTCACCTCTAGTTTCTGATCCCTTTAAATGGAGCCTTGTTAGTTTAGTAAATAGCTTGTTTGGGATTAAAAATTAATCTCAGTTATGAGACACAGTATGTGTGTGTATACATATTTTATATATCATACAAGAGATTAAAATGCGTAATCCCCACTGAGGGGCATAGTAATTTCAAATAGTCTGGAGCAGAGTGTTATGGGGTTAGTAAGAATACCGACGAAATAGGTATTCATCAACGAAAGCTTATGCTCCAATACGTCTGTTAGTCTATAAGGTGCCACAGGACTCTCTGTTGCTTTTAAGAAGATTAAGGCTCAACCCAGGAAGTGCATCTTTCAAAATGAATTTTCAGAGCCATGATAAATTGATATTCAACCCAGCTATCTAAGTTTTCAGACAACTGTTCCATACCTATTTTAAGAGGGTACATTGTGTCTTCCAGTGGTGACTTCACACCTTTTCATATCACCAAGCTCCCTTATGTTTTTTTTCTGAAATAACTAGTTTCCCTGCTAATCATTCAGAGACATACAAACAACGAGCAGAGCGGGGTCGGGGGAGATGGGAAGAACGCCTGCTAGGTCAGCTAGTCCAACTCCTCGCAGTACAGCTTCTAGGATTGTGTCTGCTCTAATTTTAAAAATACTAAGTGATTGAACTTTGACCAGTTAGCAGTGAAGAATATTCTAGTCTAATAAAGATTCTTGATATTCGTCTTAGATTTCCCCATGCTTAATTTCATCCCAACGCTCTTAAATTATACCAGCTGCCCTAAAATATACCCTTTTAATATATGTAGATTTATATTCCCCTTTAGAGCTTTGCCTTCACTACAGCATTAGCTCAAGGTCTACCTCAAGTGTTGCCCCTAACCCAACTCCTCTCTATCTCTGGTTAAAGCACCATTTAAGCTCCAAGGTGGCTGACATGGGGGGAGGGGCAGGATGGGAGCTTGAGTGCAGCTGACACTCAAGCTAGTAATGCAGAGGGGACACACCTACTCCCTGCTGCTAATCCAATCACACTGTGCACCTCCAATGTTATTTTGCAGTGTGACTGCTCTCACTCAAGGTAGGCTAAATCAAGACAAGTTAATTCAAGGATAGATAACTCCACAGCAAGTACAAGCCCTTAGCCACCCCCTTTGAACAGTGTTTCCCTCGTTTTTAAAAACTAAACCCATCCCTTCCTTTCTGGAAGAGGGAAGAAATCCTACCCCTATTGAGCCCCAGCATGTGATGTTAAAGGCCTGGCCTCCCCATATTACTTCCTCTTTCCTGAAAGTATGTACAATAGTTAACACTGACCTTTACAATATCATTGGCAACTAGGAAGTGAATGGGGCAGTTCGCACCTCAGCACTATCATTTCAGGCTCTCTACAAACTCAGGCAGACATTACTACACTAGTTACACTTGGGTCACGTTTTCAAGGTTCTTTCTGCAGCCATTATTGCTACAGATTGTTCTTTAAAAATGAAAACAGAGAATGGAGAACAGCTGTCTGCTCAGCCCAATTAGTCCTTTGTGCTTTTCCACCCCTGGAGGACATGCACATTTCAGGAAACACTGCTGTGGCCAAACCATTGTCTCCTTGTCTGTAACCGGTTGATTCATTATGATCATCCCTTCCCTTTTGTACTTTACTGGTGTTTAGAATTCGCCCCTTACTCACTAGCTAGAGTAGCCCACATGCCCTCCGACCACCACCACCCTCCCCCACTCAGTATTATTGAGCTAGATTGTGGGTGATCCTTACTGTTGTCAGTGAGCACCTGTGTGTGTGTGTGTGTGTAGCCCTACTGAACTCAATAGGACTTCACATGCGGTGATATTTCCCAATACAAAGGGTGAATAATCTAGCCCATTGTTCTTTTCTACCACCATTTCCCATTTCTTAAATCCCTTCTACTAGGTTTCTGCCCTGGCTCGTATTAGCAGCTCCTCCCAAGTTGGTATCATTTGCAAATTTTGGAAGCAAATATTAAAATAGGCAGCTGACGAGGATCTGTTCCTACTTGCAGGTTTACTCCAGTAGGTGGAGCATCTGGATCAGGGAAGTCTATGCCAAAGTAATTAACACCAGGGCAAACCACTAATATAGACACTGCACCAGTGCAAAATGTGGCTTAGGCTCATGTGACTTACCAGGTTCTTACAATGTACCTCCAACACTGCAAAAAGGAAAACAGTACAGACAGGGTCTCGAATAAATACATCTGAAAGAATTAGGACAACTACTTGTCAAATAAGGCCACCCAGCAAAAAAGGACTGAAAAATCATCCTTCAGTCCAACACTTTCCCCATCTCCCTGCTGGAGGAGGTTTTCCAGTAAGCAGTGAGAGACTCCCTTTTCCAATGTTTCTTACCTACCTTACTCACCATTATAATCCTCCCTCATAACACTTATTCTTGCAAACTGGATTATGGTGTAAGACTATTGCATGATCATTGTTTTAGGCTTTGCGCCTGCAAAGGGCTCTCTGAAGAGTCCCACTGAAGTGAATTGGGGTCCACACTAGTATAAGGTAAACGCATGGATCCCTTTGAAGGATCAGAGCCTTCTATACTGGATGTGAACTTGCTAGGGAAAGTAGAACTTCTTCCTTTGACTTCTTGTCCCGAATTCACCACATGACCAGAGACTTGACGTTAATATCGTTAAACATATCAAAATTCACCTGGCTTCATATTGCAGAGATTCCCCCTGAAGAGAAGTAAAACTAAGTTAATAAAATGATACAATCTAATGTTAGAACAAATGATTAGACACTGAAGACAGGAATGCTACCAACCTTAAAAAAATTAAAGACCAATCTTCTTGCTTCATTTCTTTCAATCAGAGGTCATTTGCTTACACGAAGTCTTGGCAGCATCCTGTGTTAAATTTACTAGCAGTACACCATTTCCATTTTAACAGTCTGGTTAATGTAAGCACGATTAAGTGTTACCTTTTCTATTTAAAAGTGCAATGAACGAGAATACATGCTCTACCTTCTTAGTTTTCTGTTCCTTAAAGGAATTATTTGACTAAAGATAACAATCTGCATGTGTAAAGGTACAATCACATTCAGTACCTCACAGCAATCCAGCAAATAAGGATTTGCCAGCATACCATCATTCCTTGAGCTATTGTGAATATTAATATTTAAAACAAAACATACTGTGCAATCTTGAAGAACACTAAGTTTTCTAGCTTGAGTATCACTTAAACACAATGCTTTTTAATACCTGCTTCTCAGTTGAAAAGATAGGCTCTCACTTACAGTACTTATCACCCAGGGACCTAAAGGAACATGTATAGAGAGCGAGCCCAAACTGAATTCCATCCCTATTATAAAGGGTACCTAATGCTTTGCTAATAAAGGAACTACACACAAACTTTACAGTGCACATAAAATTCTACTTACAATAATCTTTTTTTAAAGGAAGTGGAATGGAAAAGTGAAGAGAGCTTCTATCTGTAGGTGGCACACCACCTCCACTTCCAACTTAAAACATTCCTCAAAGTTCACTTGGTGTTTTGTAGTTTCACAAGATCTGTACAGTCTGGACAACAGCATCCACTGATCACTATATTAGGAGTTACATGATTAGATTTTATTTAGTGTCTCAGAGTTTTGTCAATTTCAACCAGGAAGTATGAGCAGCAATGACTATTTTACCCGTGCATACATATCTGCGTAGCTCTTTGCTGTATCGGAGGTAAATAGCCTTCAGATCTTTGGGCACAAAGATCTTTCTAAATGATGTCAAGAAGTTTTTAAAAGCTTGTGTTTTAAACAAGCAGTGAATCTGTACACACAAGGGTTATCGACAAAGTAAAGGAAAGACCATTTCTGCTGTCACAAGCTCTGAAACTAGGCCGTTTCAGAACACTGACATTCAAATATGACAAAACAGAAAGACAGTGGGTAAAATTACTTGTAAACACCAAGAATAGCTGAAAGCAGTCTAAAGAACTCAATGAATTGGAATGACTGCACAGTGACAACTTCCACTTCAAAACAGGCTTCTCTGTCGTGAAATCTCTAAGGCTTGACCAAAAGAAATTTATGTCTGTCAACGTGGTTAGTGCAACTTTTATTTAAGAAGTCAGCTTCAAGAAAAGAGTCTAACAAATAAAGAATCCAGTAAGTCATCTTACAGCTTCTGAATTGTTTCCAAACCTGATCCAAAGCACAGAAATTGAATCAGTTTACTCTGTGGATCATTTGTTGCTATGTGATCTAGTACCAAGAATCTTATAGTTGGGATGAAAACTGCACCCGTTTTGTTTAGAGGTGGTGGTGGTTCTGTCAAAAGTTCATACAGAGATAATTCATGTTATATAAAAGGGAATAAAAATACTTGTTTTGAAAAATAAATTAACGTCTTATGGCATTGGAAGTGCTGCTTTATGGTAGGCTAGTACTTTTGTATACCTGTAAGTATATCGTTGAATCTAATAAGTATTTTGTTTGAACATAAACAAGTGTTAAAAGTAGGCATTCAAAAGTCCAGGTGGTGGCCATCTTCCTGAAGACTTAGATGTATAGCCTTAAACATGTGAACAGCAGAATCCTTGGCACCTTGTTCTCTACTGGTGACTTCGGAGTTTCCACAATTCAGGAAAAGCACAAAGTTACTTTTCATCAAGACTGAAGCCACCACAAGGACAGTAAGAAATGGCCTTTGTAATTTAGAACTTTCCCTCCTATTATTTACCTTGTGTGCCAAATGGTTGCAGCTTTCCTTGAGGACTGTTTGGCATATTAGGGATGACTTTCTTCTTTAAAGAGATACTGTAGCAGGAGAAATAATTTACACTTTTTGGCAACAAAAGCTAAGCGATTACTGTTCAGTCACTCAACGTCTCTTTACCGTAGCCAACTGAAATCTCTTGGAGTTACCCATCCTTTGATTTAAGCGGCGCTACTAGCTGCTGACATTGACCAATTTGGGGGCACTTATTGCTTTAGCAGGTCATTTCCGTTTTAAACAGGAGACCTGACTGCATAGGGCATCTCAGCCCCTCAATACACTCACACAATTCCCGTTAGCCCTCACGGAAGTCACATATATGAACTATTGGACATGATAGACCCCTTAAGGCTATATTGCTATCAGAAGAAACAGAGCAACCAAAAAAACCCCCAAAATTAATATCCAACTAAAATTTGCTCCCATTTTTTAAGAATTCACCCCAGTTGAATTCACACTTTTACCCGGGCTCTCAAATACCCCCCCCCACCCCCAATTTCTGAGATGTAAGCAGCTTCACCATGTTTTCTTGAAGAAGGCAAGTCACTTCACTCCATAGACCATAAAGAAAAAAACACTAACAAAGGACAAACTTCTTCACAGTTAACCATAAATAAAAGTGCATTCAGTGTTCAAGTCGGGTGTATAGTTTAAGCAAGTTGTACAACCACATTTGGCACAGTCATCTTTTAAAGGCTCTGCGTGGGTCCCTCCCATTATTTACTGCGGTTAGAAGGGGCTGATTATTAGATGCTGGGATTGGTGGATTTACAGATCCTCGTCCATTGGCTCTCCCAGTGCCTGCATAGGAGTGGGCATGATTGTAGGCCAATGGGAATCCACTGGATTCAGGTCCCGTTTGCAAACCATTTCCTAAAAAGACAGTAAAATTTTAATCACAAGTTCCACACTTTGAAATCACTGCTCTTCTGTGCAAACAGCCTTCGCATTCTGCATGGCTACTACATAACACTGAGCTTTAGGATGGGGAGCAAAGTCAGGAGACCTCAGAACTCCAAATCACAGCCAGCTTTTTCCAGCAGTAGCTCCGCAGCGATGACTGAAGCAAGAAGGCTGCAGGCAGTTCGTGCTGCTATGATGTGGCATTGCATTCTTGGAGGGAGGGACGGAGGGAAGTAACACCAGAAAGAGCAGAAGGAAAGCAGTCAGTACAGTACTCGTCCCACCCCATCCCACCAAACAGAGAGAGAGAGAGAGAGAGAAAAAACAGTCTTGTGTGAAGCCGCTGTAGGGAGTGACAGCTGGTACAATGCTTGGGACAAAACACATGAAGGCTGAGAAGGCAAAAACAGTATGGAGGGTTTTGGGCGGGGGGGAGAAAATTAAAGATTGCACAGAAGCCGGAAGAAGGATAATGAGAATCAAGGAAAGAAGCAGGTCTCAAAATATAAGTGCGAATGCAATGGAATCAGGACAGTCCACCACCCAAAATGACTGGGTCATGAGTAGGTGGCGACCCAGCAATTAGGCTGACAGAGGACTTGCCCCACCCTGGTATTAAGGCAACCAAAAATTGGCTTCAGCGTACCACCCTTATTTGCTCAGCAGAAGTTTTTATACTTGAAGGAGCGGAAAGGACTCAAAGAAGTGAGATGGGAGAAGTGAAAATCTGCTCCCAAAGAGAAAACTGACAGTCACTGAGAAATGTCACCGGTCTTGTCGATCGTATCAGTTTGAGCTCAGACAATTCGCTGCCAGCAACAACTCTTGGATACACACGACTAGGGTTTGATTATTGGGTGCACCCATTAGGTAACCCCCCGGGGAAAGGTGCAAGTGAGCTTAACACCCACTCCAAGATCTCTGACACATTTTCTTATTGAAGCACAATTGCTTTCAGTACAGTGCTGCCACACACCTGTCCTTACACTCTAATCTTCCTACTGCATAAGAGTTCAGGTCTCTGCCATTCTTCCCAGTTCAGGAAGTAACCCGCCAGGAAACGTGTGACTATTTAGAGTTGGCGTTTAAGGCCAGAAGGGACCACCAGATTATCTCGTCTGACCTCCTGCATATCAAACGCCACCAACCCCACCCAGCACCCGCATACTGAACCCAACTTAATGTTCACTGTGCAGCAGCACAAGATTAGGACTAATTACCTCTGGTTAAGTATTATGTGCACATTTAAAACCATGTCTGGTTTAGTTCTGCCCCTTTACATTCAATAAGCAGCAGTGTGTTGAAAGCCGGGAGTTGAATTTTCAGAAGTACCTACGTGATTTAGGATCATGAGTCACATTAACAAAGTCAGTGTGAAGTGTGCTCTTACATGACTTAGGCACCTGCGAAAAGTCCTGCCTGAATAATTACTAGTAGGGCCAATCCTGAACACATTTATGATGGAAATATTGGTTTGAGGAAAGTTACTTTCAAATGTGCAAAAGTGCTTGTAGGATTTGGCCCTAGCTCAATGCCAGAAATCCACATTTTGCCCCTAGAATGTAAAACCCCTACGTTTCTCAACACTGAAAAAACAAGAATGAATCTAAGAGTTTAAAGTGTTTCTCGTTCTTTCACTTCCACAAAATAAAACAAAAACTTACCCACTGGCCCGAAAGTATAAGTACCCAAATTACTTGATGAAGAACTATTATTCTGTTCACCCTGTGCCTTCAGAAAAATATAGAGAGAAAAAATATGGGTCAGACACAGAAACTTCTTTGTGTTACAGAGAGGAATTGAATTTGTTGCACGTTTTTGTACCAGATATACGAGATCCCCTCACCACTCTCCTACAGTTATTTACCACATCATTGCCATTTTTCTCTATGTCTTCTATGTGCTTCCTTGAGCACCATTTTAAAAGCCAGAAATCTTACTAGCCTGAAGTACTCAGATCAAAGAGTATTTTATGCAAGAGAACCCCAGGAAGTTTAACATACCAGCTTGTTGTGCTGCCCAAGCTGTTGGTCTGAGCTGGGCTCACTGAAGTTTGGCACTTCCGAGTATACCATACAAAACCTGAAAAGAAAACAAGAGCGTGAGGAGAGCAACAGAACAGTTTTTCATAAGGAGTTAGGAGAGAGTTCTTCAGTTTTTCCAAAGGGAATGGACACTTTGTACCTCCACATTACTAAGACATAAGTAAACCAGGCTCCAATCCGACAAAGGGAGCCCCTCCAAAGCACAAGAGACCAGGATGGCTCTTTGATTCTTTTGAAGGATCAAGACCTAAGATGTCATGTTTCCTTGCTCAGGTTATTTCAGTCAAGCAGGCAGAACACCTGGTATGCCTGCCTAGCACCCTATTAACATTAAAGAGGAGTTCAAGAATTTCAGGGGGATACTAAAATTCATATCGTCCTTTTCCACTTAGCGGCACCGAGTGAGGGAATAGACCTATTGACTACGGCATGTAAATAGGGGGTGGGGAGGAAGAGGAGAGACTGGGATCATAAAACTTTGTGAGGTAAAATTGCTGTCCCAAACCACTCAAACTAGCAGCTGGTCCATACCCATGCTGTGGGCCAGAATTAAGAAAAGTCAAGATAAGGATTTCACCTTAATCCAAGCCTGTTATAGAGCAACACCCATTCAAAAGTTGTACAGAGGGGGCCGAATCATTTGGCCTGAAAGGCACTCTCCAGTGTATTCCTTTGCATCGCACCTAGCTGGACTTTGTTATTCTTGAACCATCCAGTAGATGGGGTGTCAAGTCCTCAAACCTCTAAGGTGTTGGGGGCAGTGGCTGTCTTTTTATTCTATGTTTGTACAGCACCTAGCATAATGGGGCCCTGGGCAATCACTTGAGCTCTGAGATGTTTTGATAACACAAGTAAACCCTCTCTAGTGGGGACATTTCAGAATCATTCGCCTAATCAAAAAGAAATAGGTCTTTCATCAAGTATTTTTCTGGCTGCATCTTAAGCTTGTCACTTGCATTTGTTCTTGTTGAATAAGGAATAGCTGATCTCTTGCTTCTTTACAGCAACCTTTAACAGTCTAAGAGAATGATGTTTGCTCCTGTCTCAAATTCTCTTAACCTTTCTTCACCATCATGTTGCTCATCCTGTGATCAATTTGACACAGGACTTAAAATAAGGCCTCAAAACAAACAGATTATTCAAAGTGAGCTAAGAGAGCAGAGCAGAATTAATAATTGCCTAGCTCATTTTACACACTGTACTCCTATCCTTACGACCCACAGGACAGCAGGAAGGGAGGCTGGGAGGATGATCCCTTTTGCACAACAGGGTGGAACTCATGATCACTGCAGTGTGTGTAAGCTCGCATTGCAGCTGCCTGCACTGTACCTAGCCTGTGGATAAACAGAGGATTCCAAGTTTTCAATGCTGCAAGTCCTTGAACACAAGTGTGCTAACCCAAGAAGAGAGGTTTTATACCAGGAACTCGTCTGTTCTGTAAAACCGTTGGCAGATTGTACCTACAGAGAATGGCGGCCAAAGTCCAGTAGATACCCTCCCTTCCGAGCACACTCCAGTGAAACAGGCCCATGGCCTACTGCTCTTTGCCACAACCAACCATATAACCACTGACAGGAGCAAGCAACCTATTGGCCTCTGTTAGAGTGAAGACTGGTAACAGCACTAAATCTCCATTTTGCTTTTTTTTTTTTCCCCCATCAAATCCTCCTAATAAGACCCACACTGGTTTACACTTCCCACGACCCACTGTCAAGGACAATGCTTGACCAAGTACAACAGACGCGTACAAAACGTGATACTTACTCCCCAATTTTCTGTAGCTCGCCTCCTCTTCCTGTGTAAAGCGTCAGACATCCTTTCCACAGAGACGCATACCTAGCCAGAAGAGTACCAATAACGTGTAAAACACTAGAAAATGATCAGCAGAATGTTCTCTGCTAACCAATATAGAACATTAACATTGAAAGAGATTTTGAAGAAGACGGGTCCTGTTCTGTACCAGCAGAAATAGAGTGGCTAGAATTCCCAGACTAAAATTCTCAGATTTCCTAAGATTATTTTACTCCAGAAGTTTCTAGTTACTAATGTATTTTCTGCTTCTACAAACAGCTGTTGGAAGCCCCATTAATTTGTTTGGATCTTCAAAACAGGCTAACAGCCACATCAGACTAGCATCAAGTCTGTCACAGCTATACCACTTTGGACAGGCCTTTCTGCTAGCCAAGTGCCATCCTTCCTGTCAGGCAGAAGGCAGACACATTTTGCCAGGACCACTGTCCACATCACCTTGCAGCCCGGCCAACTGACTGACATACACAGAGTTACTTCTGCAGCGCGAATACTGGAGTGTTAATTCTGCAAGAGGGGAACCAGAGTGGATTTGCCTCTGTTCCATTGCAGAAAACAAGGCACAATGAATGTGTTAGACAACATTCAATGGGTCAAGAAGAAAAACTGCTTAATTTTTAGTCTAAGAGTTATCAGATGTAGTAGGTAGCAGCAAAATATATATTTGCCCTTGAGAATCAAGTGATATGCAGAAATAAAATGCAATCTTTTTCAGTATGTGAAAATACACACTTGGAGATAGCATGAGGGTACCTTTGTCCAACTTGGCCGTTTATAGTAGCATTTGACTTCAGGGATTGAAATTAAGTTATATAGAAATAAAGACAAGCAGTTCAGTTGTACTGAACCTACATGATAGAAACGTTACAAGGCTGGCAAAAGAGAGCCACAAATAAACAGAGGAAGAACCCTAACAAAAGGGGACGGATGTCTTCTTGCTAAAACACCAGACTGGGACTGGTTCCATCCCCAGCCCTGCCATAGCTGTCCTTTGTGACTGTGGCCAAGTTACCTCATCTCGCTGTGCTTTTACCTCCCCAGCGATAAAATATGGATAATAATTCTTCCGCCCACCCTTTGTCTGATCTAGTTAGACTGAACACGCTTTGGTACAGGAATTGTCATTCCATGCACAGCGCTTAGCACCATGGGACCCCAGTCTCAGCCATGGGACACTGTAGTACAAATATAATAAAATTGAAAAATATCATTTCCTCCTGTATGCAGCACACAAAATAAAATCTCAATTAAAAAATGTAAGTGCCCTATTCCCTCAAACATAGTATTCAACCATCTCTAAATAAGGTGCAATATCAGTGGCCTTGCACTTAACATTTCGCCTTTTGCTTGGAACAAGATTTCTTTTATGCTGAATTTAATGGCTGGGCAATTTTGTCTTATAACATGAAGGAAAAGAAGCGTTATGTAAGCTAAAGGGATATCAATCTCACATATACAATATACAGGAGAAAAACCCAAGACACTGAAGAATTAACAACTTAACAGAATTTCCAACACCACAGGGTTTTTCCATTGGCACAAGTTTTCAGTTTCAGTTCATAAAATGAGAAGGGTTGGCCATAAAACACCAGTCTGAATATAGAAACTTAAGTGTTTAGAATTTTGAAATATTAGCTGCTACATTGTCCTGCCCATGAACAACAAACAATAGGGAACACATGAGATAATGTCTGTTAATGCAGCGGAATCCCTCTAGACTTAGAATTCAGCATAGAAAGAAAGAAATGGAAGTTTTTATACACAGAGATAGTGCCTGCCTAAGGGTAACTATTTTTAACAGTGACCAGATTGAAGGAATCAGATTACCCCATACATGTAAAATTTTAAATACACTGCAACAGCAATGTCATGCCAATTAATCCTGAGTTAAATACAAAAGTGGAAACTATGCTGGGACAGAGTCGACAGTTCTTAATGCAACTTGTACACCAGTATAAAGTGAAAGAGGATACGTTGTAAAATAAGGGCCAAAGTCAGATCTTTGCACCTGCCATTCAAATCTACTGTCTTCCATGAATGTGCATTGGTGCAAATGAGGACATAATTTGGTCCTAAATAAGTAGAACTGATGCTATTTCATGGCTTTATGTCTTGCAAGAGGTTCTTGTTTTTCCATAGTATGGACCACATTAATACAGATTATCTTGTGAGCCATCTGTCATCCCATTCACTCCCCCAGAGAACACTGTGGCAACTATAATAATTTATTTACGAAGAAATATGATATTAACAGTTACAACCAACACGAGTAACTTGGTTTTACACAGTATAGGCAGAAGTTTTTTGAGGCGGTCTAGGTAAAGTTTAGCAAAGATAGCTGTAATCTTCAGGGATTCTGAAAACACACTGGATGTCAACTCCCAAAATTTTAAACAGATGTCATTTGAGTCCGTAACTAATAATGAAGATTTACTTCTGACTTTTCTATAAAGTAAATCTGAACAAGAATAACTGCATAAGTTCTGGTGGGGATATTCATTTCTTTTCATCCCCAACATAGGAATTACGTGAAAAAAATCAACCATTATGCCACAACAATGACTCCATTGTAGAAACATTCTCAATTTTTATAACTATTGAGTAAAGAAGTTTGTGTGTTTTTAAACAATCCCTGAACATTTGAAACCAAAATACTTGTGTGTGTTGGGCTGCCAAATGAGAATAAGAAAGTGAAATTGACTAAAAAGAGAAATAAAAGTGACTAGTCTCTTGCGATTGTACAAGAGAAGTAGAGAATAAGAGGTTAAAAGTAGTTTTAAATTGTTTCAGTTTCATAATTTAGTGTCAGTGGGTGCATATTGTAAAACTTGAACATATGTAACCTGGCAGTGTCCCATTATTTTGTAGCCATTACACATGAACAGAATACTGTATTTTATAACACTAAGTAATTTTTTTTTACTGACTAACTTCTACTCCCAGTTTTCCTGCCATTTCCATTAAATCCACTGTGAAGCAGACTACCTTCTCAGTGTTGCTTAAAGGTAATTATCCCCTCCATTCTCTATGAGCACAGTGCTACAGAAGAAAAGTGTTAAAATAAGAACATGGTTTTGATTTCACTCTCTGCATCCCTATCTTGAATGTACAGATAAAGAAAACTTTGTCATCCCCCCAGAACAGAATGTGAAACTTAAGAAAAGCACAGGAAAGCTCTTAAATACCAGATTCTCATCTGAACAGCTTCTAGTGAAATACAGACAAGTGACTGAGATGCAGACAGAGTGATCTACAAATCTCATTAAATTTGTGTGTTAGGTTTGAGGGATGGGGGGAGGGAAGGCAAGGAGAGATCCTGAGCTTTTAATTTGATGATAGATCACAGGCTGCTGCCAGTGCATCAAGGAAGCAGTCCAAAATAGGCAAGCTGTGTCATGTTACTTCTTTCACAGAGGAAGCCAAAGGCTATTTAGAATTCAAACCCTTTTCTTTAGTAATAGAGAAGATTTTTCCACATTCATTACAGTTCCAAAGTAAAGACACTGATCCTTCAGATCTTATCCACCCCACTGTAAAGTACAGAAATGGTTAACAACAAGATCATTGAGCAACAAGTTATTTAAATAGCCAACAGTGAGGGGAGAGGCTGAGCTAAGCCGTATCCTGTCCCCACCCCATACATACCCTTTGGTCAATCGAATAATGTCCCCTGGCTGTATGAGACTTCCGATTTCATCCCACACTGAAATTGTGATGCTGCCAGTTTTGTCTGCTACTTTACAGGATCTCACCTCATGTCCATCTTTGGTTTTGGTAACTCGTCCTGTATGGGGAATTTAAAATAAACAATAAAACTTACAAACTGGAAGAATTCGTGCTGTCTGAAAATTTAAAAAAATAGTTTAGATGTTTTGGAGCGTTATTCCCCAAGTGTAATGGACCCGTTATACTAATAAGATCAAGAAGCAAGATCTTTAATACAACATAAACAGACAAGTATCTCCAGCGCAGAATAAATGGAGTTAAATTAATTTCACGATGGGATTTTCTCCCTTGCCTAGTTGCCTGAACGAGAGATCTTATTTTAAAATAAGATAGGAACAAGGGAGTAAAGGAGGCTTCCGCCCTGCAAGGGAACTGCTCTTGCTCCCCCTGGACGTGTGACCACGTGTCGGGAGTCAGCCCAGCACAAATGTACCCTCTCCTACCCCAGGAAGGAGAGGAAAGAGGGAAGGAGGAAAGAGACATGGCTCAGAGGGACCCACTTACCGATTTCCAGCACAATAAAGACGACATTTAAGTTTTTCAGTCCAGGTTTTATGTCTTGTATAAAGTGGTATGTGTCGTTTGCCATGCTCATGCTGCTGCTCAGGAAGAGGAGGACACAGGTGCTGGGGCAGACTGAGCAGGACAAAGCATCCCTCGGGAGAGAAAGGGAGTCAGGGTGACCGGCCCAGGGTGGGGGGGGGGAGGTGTGTACACTTGGGGGGCAGCTATCAACCCGAATTAACAGACAGCAGGAGCTCTCGGAGCAGCCTTTTACAGCTTGAAGGTGAAGGCGATGGGATGAGGCTAGGCACTGTGATTTTTCAGGCACGGAGACTGGTCAGCTACAGCTGCTGCCCCCACTGGTGAAAGCCGGGGGCAGCCCTGGCTTCTGGTCCCCCTTCTCACAGCACCGAGCCCCAGCACTCTCCCCGCCTGCTAGTGTGTTACAACAGCTCGGCAGTCGGCAAGCGCGCCCCAGCCCCCTGCGTGCCGACCAGCTCGCCCTGCTCAGGCGGGCACCCGCCGTCCACAGCACGCCCTCACCCCTCCTCCAGCTGCAACGCAAATGAAGCGGGTACGCTCCTGCGCCTGCCCTTTTATAGCCAGGCGGGCGGGCCCATCTCCCTCATCCCGCGGGGGTCGAAAAAAAGAGAACCGGGAACGGGGACAGGACAGAGCCAATCACACGGAGCCTTAGCCTAATTCGAGCCGCCTGCTCGGGGCTACAGCGGTCGCGGCTCCCCCGACCCTCTCTCCGGGACACATTCATTGAGGAAGCGGGGGAGGCGCGTGGAATGGAAGCGGCCGTGGAACGCGGAGCCTTCAGAATGGAACTCAATGTGACCCAGTGCTCCGAGCGAGTTGCTGATTGGCTGGGGTGGGTTCTTTTGTCCTCTGACCTGGAACGTTCGTACTTTTACTGGGTCTTTCCCTCGCCCTTTTGGAGTGGATTCAAGCCTGGTCCGCCCAGAGGACAGTGACACAACAGAGCCATCCTGTCTCTCGCTCCTTGTGGGGGGCACAAGCCGGTGATCTGCTGCCTGTATTTTACAGACACACACACACTAGCCTGTGCTGGTTGAGCCCCATGAACATGACTGGCAGAAAGGAGGGGTGAGGGAATGAGGAAATGATCCATTTGTTTCCATCTTTAAAAAAAAAAAATGCTTTCTCATAACCACAACCAAAGATGGAGGCAGCAGCATTTAGCAAAGTGACTGCTGCAAATGTTTCTACTTTTAATTCTGAAGAATAATCCACATTGAGTAAACCAAAAGTATAGCACCAGATCAGCTGGTGTCATTTCCAAAGCGGTGAAGGAAGTGCAAGAGTGTCTGGGATTATTATTTTCGTAGGAGACTTGGCACAATCTGGTTAATTGCGAAGGAAAATATTTACTTGTCAGGCATATTTTGATGAGCCTCAGAGGTAAATCATCTATGCTAAAGACAATCCAAAGAGGGTGTGAACACTACTGGAAACAGCAAAATCACCCTAACTCTTTACACAAGACCCTGTGTTGTAATTCCATGGCAATCTGGACCTCAGTCCTATGACTAAGGGTGAGTTATGGGATTCTGTAGCAAATTGCAGCTATGGACTTGTACAATAAATGCGGCCCTGGACAGCATGCTCATTCTTTCTCGCCCCTCCATTCTGCTGGGACTGGACTCTGTGTGTGTTTCTCCCCAGGTGTGGGTTTTTAATGTAATTTGTTGCTTTAAGTTAGAAACCTTTTGTTCCTAGACTTTCTAAATTAGAGATACATTTTTAAAAAGCAGGTGAAAATGCCTTGGTTATGAGCATACACTAAAAAGTCTGATTTTAGTTTTCTGAGAATATGAAATCTGATCTTAAGTCTGTTAACTTAGCACTGTGGGACTCCTGGGTTCTCAAAGGGGGGGACGGGCGAGCAATGGGGTTATATGACACCCCCGGTTACCAGTGGCATACGACACTCCTGGCACTTCACAATACCCAGTGCGCAATGATGCATCTGGGGCTAAGCAGCCCATGGATATATGGGAATGAAGGTGTCAAGCACAATGGGTTGAAGCCATCAGTCCCAAAAGTATAAACGAAGTCTAGTTCAGCCCCCAAAGGAGCCTGCACCATGTCAGGGGACTCCCAAGGGGACAAGCTCCTGAGTACTCTGGGCTACAAGTTGGGCCAGACCCTGGGTGAGGGCAGTTACTCCAAGGTGAGGGTGGCCACCTCAACCAAGTACAAGGGCCTGCTAGCCATTAAGGTGGTGGATCGGCACCGGGCACCGCCCGACTTTGTAAACAGGTTTCTGCCACGGGAGCTCTCCATCCTGCGGCTGATCCGGCATCCTCACATTGTACAGATCTTTGAGTTCATCGAGGTCTGCAATGGGAAACTCTACATCGTGATGGAAGCAGCGTCCACTGATCTGCTCCAGCTGGTGCAGCGACTGGGGAGAATTTCTTGTGTCCCTGAGGCCCGGGACATCTTTGGACAGATTGTGAGTGCCGTGCGCTACCTTCATGACCGGAACCTGGTGCATCGGGACCTCAAGTGTGAGAACGTCTTGCTCACCTCTGATGGCCACCGGGCAAAGCTCACTGACTTTGGCTTTGGCAAGGAGGCACATGGCTACCCAGATCTGAGCACCACCTACTGCGGATCAAGTGCCTATGCCTCCCCTGAGGTGCTGCTGGGCATTCCCTATGACGCCAAGAAGTACGACATATGGAGCTTGGGCGTGGTGCTTTACGTGATGGTGACCGGCTGCATGCCCTTTGATGATACCCACATCCACAGTATGCCCCGCCGCCAGAAGAAGGGGGTCCTCTACCCAGACAGTCTTCCCCCTCTGCCTGAGCCCTGCAAAACTCTCATTGCCCAGCTGCTCCAGTTCAGTCCAGCTTCCCGGCCTGGGGTGGGACAAGTAGCCAAGAACAGCTGGTTGAAAGGGGAAGTCTAAAAAGAAGCAGCTTGTCCACTCTAGTTCCACATAGTCTAGCTGAGACACCAACTGTGCGGAGCTCCAGCAAGAGCGGCGTTTATCATGTGGAGCAGTTGGCAGGAGGTTTGCGAGAAAACTGACCACATGAAGCTGGTGAGGGTAATTAACTGAGCAACAACCATGTGGTGTTGCTGACAAGGAGAGATTTAAATGGAGAGCAATCACACCAAGTTGTCAGCTGTGGATGGACTCTGAGCACATGGAGCATTGAAGTGCTGCCTGCTGACTACCACGTTTGTAGTACAGCCCCTGGGCAGTGTGCGGGACACTGCACTCCTGCCAGCTCGCTGTCTTGGACATTTTGCCAGAGTCCATTGTGTTCAAAGATGCAGGTAGCTGGAAAGAGACACTATTTGCCTGCAACCTCCATGACTGTGCAATAAAACTCTCTCTGTTCTTTGCTGCTGCCTCACAGTGCTGCTCCCTGCATTGTGCACAGCCAAACAGGACAGGGTCCGGTATGAGTCACATTAGCATTTATGGAAGGAACACTGCAAGGAGTGTGTGGGTGGGTTCACCTTACATTAGATCTTATAACCCTTTTCCCTTCTGTCTAATTCTTATTCCATCTATGCGCTAGCCTTTCTTTTGGAACTAAAACAATCTAAATAGCCTTCTGCTTTGGAGAGGTTCAAAACCAAACCTGGATCCCAAGCCAGAACTGGAACTCTACATCCAAACTCCCTCAACTTTGGGTGTATCTGACATCCAGATTTCACACCACATTCACTATCCTCCCCATCTAGTGGCAGCCAAAGCGTGGCTGGATAGGCGTAGCATTTGGCCTTATCTTTTAATTTCTATGTTCAGAAATGTTTAGATGAACGCAGTTATAAAACATCTCCACCCATGTTCTGAAGCACTCTGGCCATGCTCGAGTCCCAGTCCCATTCATGCACATGTTTAATTTTACCCTGTGAAGTATCCCCACTGAGCTCAACTCACATTGCTTAAGTAGCGTTTGCAGAATCAGGGCTTCAGTTTAGAAGGGGAAGGTAGAAGATGTGTGTATGGAAGGAGTCTTTTTCTCTCCCTAAACCTCAAATTATCTGAATCCAGCCCTGCCCTGAATTTCAATCATTGAGGGTGCAAAAGGATCAAGGACACAACCCAATCCTGCCCCTGTGCTGGTTGGCTATTTGTTTCAAACCCTCCACCCTGTCCTTCCATCTAACTAATCCTCTCCTTACACAAACGCCACGAAAAAGATTTAAACAACAAACTCAGACCAAACATTGTGGCGCTACCATGGCATTTGCCACTGTCTTGTTCATTCTGCATGTGCGTGGGGCCTTGTCTACCTGGGGAAAACTAGTCAGTATAATCTGAGGTGTGAATTTAAATCAATGTAGCTATACCTGCATAACTTTCCCACAGAGACACTCTGATTCCAATATGAGAGTGGCCTTTTTTACTTTAGCTGCTGGAGCTTAGGAAGGGGCTTAAGCTAAACTGGAAAAAAAAAAAAAAAAGCTTCTCTTATAGTGGAATAAGGATGTCCATATAAGGGGTTGTGCTAGTACACCTTTATCGGTATAACTGGCAAAACTTTCCCATAAGGCTTTATATCCTTTCATCTACCTTTTGCATGTCTTGTCCATTTAGATTATAAACTCTTATTCTGTTTATACAGCGCCTAGCACAATGAGGCACCAATCTCAGTTGGCTTCTAGGCACGACTATAAACAACATTAATACTAATAAATAATAAAGGCTGGGATGGGAAAAACCACAGACCTGCCCCAGCTCTCTCTCCCTGCGAGAGAATTGTGGAGGGGTCACAGACCTGCTCTGAGTCTCAAGCATTGAGTTACAGCATGGGGGGGAAAAGATGGGGAGGTAGGTCATAGACCTGCCACTCATTTGCAAGGAGGAGATGCCCTCATTTTGGAACTACAAACTTGTTGAAAATACTTCTATTAAAGAAAGTCACAAGTAAAGAAGAAAAAGAACTAGGGTGATGTGTTATAAAGATACAGTGACTGAACATAAGCAAGAGATTGCTTGTAATCAAGTACCAGTGCAAAGAATGAATAGCTATCAGGGAAAACAGAATAAACTTCAGCATAACACAGGGGGTCAATAAGGTACAAATAATATTAAATCAGGTGGTTTGGCCACTAAGGTGTTCGAGTCAGCGTGGTTGAAAGAAGGTAGCCAGATTGCATAATACTGGTTGAATTTAATCACATCTCATGAGAAAGCTTTTCTAAACCAAGTTACCCAACGCTTCACAGAGCCATTTGCCTACAGTAGGGTCACAGAGGCCATGCCACCGCCTGCGATAACAAGTGGCAGCAATCAGGACGACGCACAGAAGGGAATCAGCTTCGTTTAATGATTAATGTTAAGGCAGTGCTTCCAGTTTCTCCTTCCAGGTTGACCGACCAGTCCGAAGGCTTACTGGCATGTAGCTGTGCCATAGCTGGGACTGGAGGCTGCTTCCAAGCACAGGTAGATGGCCACATGCTAGGTCTACTCTAGCTAGTGCACTAAAAATAGCAGCTTGGCTGAGGGGATTCCAGACCTGCTGCAAGTTCTATTTCTGAGGGAGGTCACAGACGACGCCCAAGCTCCGCATGGTGGAGCTTGGCAGTCCCAGACCTGCTCCAAGATTTATGCACTTAGTGGGTGGAGGCGTGTCAGATTTGTACCGTATCTTACTCGTCACTTATGGCTGGAGGAGAGATGAAGACACATAGACCTGCCACAAGACTAATTAGCAGGGATATACACGTGCCTTATGGATTAACTTTAAGGCAATGTTTACGCTGTCTGTCCCTCTACTGATGAAATATTTTGCTCTGTTTCATGAAGACACATTTAAAATCTCACTTTTTTTTTATCTTCCTTCAAATTTTTCATTTCTTGAGTGCAGCCTGGATAATATCTAACAATGATTAAAAGGCTGCCATTTACTAAAGACTTTCAAGGGGATATGCAAAGAAAACACTCTTCTCTTTCTTTCTTCTTGGTGGTGTTGCTTCTTGATAGTGTACAAAGAAACCTTGATTTTTTCAACTATCTTTTTTTTTCCTGCTTCTTTTTAGCCTTAGAAATGTCAGGAAATCAAGTCTTGTCTTCAGAGACCTGTTACAACTTTCTCATCCCTCAGCTAAAGAGGGTGTGGGGGGGGGGCAGGGGAGAAGTCTTCCACAAAGGGCTGACAATCCAAATTCTTCTGGTTTCAGAGTAGCAGCCGTGTTAGTCTGTATTCGCAAAAAGAACAGGAGTACTTGTGGCACCTTAGAGACTAACCAATTTATTTGAGCATAAGCTTTCGTGAGCTACAGCTACAGCTCACTTCATTCAGCTTATGCTCAAATAAATTGGTTAGTCTCTAGGGTGCCACAAGTACTCCTTTTCTTTTTGCGAATACAGCCTAACAGGGCTGCTACTCTGAAACCTTACTTAGTATAATGACTCAATTATAATTGGATACAATTAACTTAGGCTTGAATAGAGACTGGGAGTGGTTGAGTCATTACACTAAGTAAAACTATTTCCCCTTGTTTATTCCTCCCCCCTCCCCCCCGCCCCCGTTCCTCAGAGGTTCTTGTTAACTCCTGGAAATGTGCTGGAAATGGCCCACCTTGATTATCACTTCAAAAGGTTTTCTCTCCCCCCACCCCACTCTCCTTTTGGTAATAGCTCATCTTAAGTGATCACTCTCCTTACAATGTGTATTTTTTCATGGTCTGTGTGTATATAAATCTCCCCACTGTATTTTCCACTTTATGCATCTGATGAAGTGAGCTGTAGCTCACGAAATCTTATGCTCAGATAAATTGGTTAGTCTCTAAGGTGCCACAAGTACTCCTTTTCTTTTTGCAAATTCTTCTGGTCCCACTGACAATTAGCTCCTACTATTCTCCAGGCACGTGCACCCACATGGCAAGCACCCCTAATGAATTGCACAATTGGGGCATACAGCTGAGATTTGCAAAGCTACCTAAAAGATCTGGATGCCTATTTCCTATTAAGTCAATTCCTTACCAGCTCAAGCTTAATTGAAATAAGGTATTCAGCCTTAGCCCAAAATAAGAGTGTCTACACAAGGGGCTTGCACTGATTGAACTAAATCCATTTCTAAACCGATTTAGTTAAATTGGTACAATTTTCCTGTATAGACAAGGTCTAAGTGTTTGTAGGATTAGGCCCAAATAGAGTTTCACTCCCAAGTAGGAGCTTGAGTTAAATAGTTGTTAAAAGAATTCTAAGCAGTCTGAATTAAATCCTGACCCCAACGAAATCAATGGCAAAACTCTCATTGATTTGATTCTAGCCCCAAGCTATCTACCTGCCTATATTTTTATTTTGCTCTGAAATATTTGGACTTGGAAGGGGGGCATCCCAGACCACTGGTTTGAAGACCCTTGAAAACACCAGTCTAGGATCACACAATGCTCTTGACTCATCAAGAGTGCACTAGCTACACCCACCTGGGCCGGGGCATTGCTGTCCTGGAAGCCACATAGGGTAAGGACGACCTCAGGCTTGAGATCTGCCAAAAGACAATATGTCTGAGGCAGCTAGGGGCCTTCCTCTATCTGTGGGTGTTGGGGGTGGGAGACTAACAATACATTTACTCCCATTCGCCTCTAACTAATACCCTGATAGGAAGAGTTGCTCTCTTCACATCCTGTTCCAGAGCAGTGCATCAGCATGCTAGTGCCTGGGAGCAACAAGGACTAGGAAGTGTCAGACTTCCCCTGCCTTGCAGTTACCAGTGAAAACACAGGGTGAGGCTGAGAAAGAAAAAGAGGGGTTGAAAACAAAATTCCCTGAGGGTTTCTGGGGTGTTTTTAGTAACATAAGAATGTAAAGTATGAGTTTTGAATTGACAGCGCCCCTTGAAAACCAAAGTTTAGTAGGAAAGGTGAGTGACTGAAATGTTTTGGACATTCCATGCATTTTTAGCATAATTTACCAAATACATCCCCAGTCCTGCAAACACTTACCGAGGTGCTTTACTTGGCTCATGTGAGTAGTCCCACTTAAATCCATGGCCTACTCCTGCTTCAAGTTAGACCCCTCCTCTGCGGTACTTCTACTGTAACATTGGAGGGAGGATGTTTTGCCTTCCCGTTGTGAATCAGGAATTGGGTCAGAGGGATTTAAAGTGAAGTTTGCCCCATGTGAAGGGCCTGCAGAAGATCCTATGCCCCACTTAAGCCTCTTAACATGAGTCTTCAGTTAAGTCTGCTCCAACTCAAAGACTTCAGTGGGACTATTCACATGCTTAAAATTAAACTTGTGCTTTGATGGATCAAGGCCTGATAAAATTCAAAGTCCCCATTTTTTAGGCCTCCAACAAGTCTTCCATGGAACACCAGATTTCTGATATTTCTAAGGCCTGGTCTACACTTTAAAAAATGGTAATGGCATAGCTGTGTCAGTTATGGGTGTGATTTTTTTAACCAGTGTAATTATGCCAGTAAAAACTGCAGTGTAAATACAGTATACTGGTATAAATGCACCTTATACTGGTATAGTCTTTTCCCGTTCTGTACAGGAGTAAGCTATATCCGTACAAGCACCTCTTTATCGGTATAATTGCACCTACAGTATGGGGTTGTACTGGTGTAAAGTGGTACAACTTGTGGGCATATGTGACAGGGTGCTGGGCACGAACTGCTGAGCCAGCCTCTGTCATGCCAGCTCCAATTAAGGGAGGTAGATTGGAGTTGCCTGGAGAAACCTGCACCTGCTTGGCAAAGGGGAAACAGGTGCCAGCCTAATTAGCCTGGGGCTGCATAAAAGCCTCAGAGGAAGGAAGCTAGGGAGGTAGACTGAAAGGAGGAAACCAGAGAGTGGAAGCTCTTCCTTCCTGCACAGACTGAGAAGCCCCCAAGCTGTATACAGTGAGAAGGTGGTGGGATTGCACACTGTAAATAAACTGCACCGGTGATTGCTGAGCCAGAAGGTCTCTGAGGGGTTTTTTGGAGCAGAGCAGAGGCAGGACCAAGGGGGGCCCCGCTATGCCCTGTTACAGTATATAAGGCCTAACATACAAGACACGCAGAAAAAAAAACACTTTAAAAATTAAACAGAAGTAAATTTCTGTGGAATGCAGTGCTTTGTGTATATCCTCTGTATTTGCCCTTGGAAAGTGCACCAGCCCTTGGTTTCCAGCTGTAGGGCTTATTAGCCCAGTACAGCATAGTGTGGTAAGAAGCTGTTTACAGTGACTTAGAAAACATTTAGAGACTAACCAGTTTATTTGAGCATGAGCTTTCGTGAGCTACAGCTCACTTCATCGGATGCATAGCATATTGTGGAAACTGCAGAAGACATTATATACACACAGAGACCATGAAACAAAACTTCCTCCCACCCCACTGTCCTGCTCGTAACAGCTTATCTAAAGTGATCATCAAGGAGGGCCATTTCCAGCACAAATCCAGGTTTTCTCACCCTTCCCCCCCCCCCCCCAGACACACATACAAACTCACTCTCCTGCTGGTAATAGCCCATCCCTCTTTGAAACCTCTCTTTATAATGCGCATGATAATCAAGGTGGGTCATTTCCAGCACTAATCCAGGTTTTCTCACCACCACCACCACCACCCCCCCACACACACCCCCCTCCAAAAACCACACACACAAACTCACTCTCCTGCTGGCAATAGCAGGAGAGTGAGTTTGTGTGTGTGGTTTTTGGAGGGGGGGGGGTGTGGGGGGGTGGTGGTGGTGGTGGTGAGAAAACCTGGATTAGTGCTGGAAATGACCCACCTTGATTATCATGCGCATTATAAAGAGAGGTTTCAAAGAGGGATGGGCTATTACCAGCAGGAGAGTGAGTTTGTATGTGTGTCTGGGGGGGGGGGGGGGGGGGGAGGGTGAGAAAACCTGGATTTGTGCTGGAAATGGCCCTCCTTGATGATCACTTTAGATAAGCTGTTACGAGCAGGACAGTGGGGTGGGAGGAAGTTTTGTTTCATGGTCTCTGTGTGTATATAATGTCTTCTGCAGTTTCCACAATATGCTATGCATCCGATGAAGTGAGCTGTAGCTCACGAAAGCTCATGCTCAAATAAACTGGTTAGTCTCTAAGGTGCCACAAGTACTCCTTTTCTTTTTTCTTTTTACGAATACAGACTAACACGGCTGTTACTCTGAAACCTTAGAAAACATTTTAAAGCTTGGGGAGACAATCCCTTTTCTCTGTTTTAGCTGAAAAAGTAAAGTTTCCAAAGGCTTCTCAAATGTTTTCCACTTTCACAGGCGCGATTTGTACCATTGGCAGTGCCTGCAGGCTTCCCCCATATTTATCCCATGATAGCCTTGCAACAGCAACACATAGGCTTGTGACCACAAGGCTCAATTATCATCATTCCTTCTTTGCAGGGTTTCTCTGGCACTAGCAGCTTGTTCAGAAGGCAACAGCATGCCAGCGTGCTGGCCCAAGGGAGGGCGTAGACATTCTGCCCACCCTGCATTCCATAAAGAGGCAGATGGACTGCAAGTTAACAGTGTTGGTTTGTAAGAAAACACATTAGGTTTGTCTTTCTCTCTCTTTTTTTTTTCTCTCTTTTTTCCACGATGGGTAAAGGAGGCCTGAAAGAGTTTGTGGTTTGTTTTTTAAAAGGGGCTGGCTTGTTTATTTGTCTTTTTACCTTACAAATAGCTGGCATTACGTGGAAGACTTGTTAGAGGTCTCAGAAATGCAGTCTGCGAGCTACCTCACACCTTAATGTAAGGAGCAAGGAAGCATCAAACATTCAAAGACTTTTTCTCTCCCTTCCATTCCTCAGTTGTTTAAGTTAACGTAGTTATCAAAGACCATCAGCATAAATCATTTCATCCCAAAGGGCTTCATAAACTGCATATTCAGCATGAACCGAGGGCAGTCTTCAGGAGGTCAGCAGCCACACTTACCCTTGGTGTACCGCACAGTGCTTTTCCTTTCTCTTTCTTCTCCTTCCACCATATGCAGGGTTTAGTGAAATAGAAAGACCCAAGAGATGGCAGATGGGAAGGGAAGTGGCGTGTGCAATCATAAAAGGAAGGGAGGTGTCCACAAGACAAACTCTGTTAAAACATGACTCACACCAGGAAGAAGCCCGGCTGTGAGGCCTCGGCAAAAGCCCATGACATCCTACTCATTTTTAGATGGTGCCATAGGTGGTGCCTGGTAAGTTAAGCCATTATGCGCCAGGTGGGAGTTAAAGATCACATGGCAGTGTAGAGCCCTGTTCTGCTGCCCTGTCTCCCTGTGGCTAGCCCTTATGCAAGCAGTCCTACTGAAGTCAATAAGACTAGTTTCGTGAGCTGTCAGAATGGGAAATTAGAATTTAACATGGGTTAGGGACCCCCTATTTTCCCATGTGCAAGACTCTGTTTGAGCTACTTCTGAATGCATAATGGCTGCCATAGGCGCCGACTTTTATTTTTCCCCAGCGGTGCTCCACTCCTGCTCTGCCCCAAGGCCCCGTCTCCACGGCACCCCTTCCCTCAAGGCCCTGCCTTCACTCCACCTCTTCCCACCCCCCCTCTGATCCCTCCCAAGGTCCTGTCCTCCCCCAAGCCTGTCCCTGAGCTGCCTATCAATCAGCTGTTTGGCGGCAATGCCTATCAATCAGCTGATTGGGGGCGCTGCCAAACAGCTGATCAGTGGCGCCACTGAACAGCTGTGGCTGGCGGGTGCTCAGCACCCACTAGATTTTTTTTCCCTGTGGATGTTCCAGCCCCAGAGCACCCACGGAGTCAGGCCTATGATAACCGTTGCATTATCCCCAGGCACAGCAGCAGCAATAATTATTACTCTCAGGCTACTTGCTGTAGAAAGAGAGTATATAACCAAAATCTCTGCTAAAATATGGTAATTTAGGCACTGGTTTCTGCTGAAATCCACAAGATGGCACAAAGAGGGAGCACATGCACCCTGACCTTACGTAGCACATCCTGACTAATAAATCTGCAGCGGTGTCTAGAGAACCATTGTTCCAAATGAATCAAGATGTGAGTTGGGATGCTGTTTTTGAAACATCATTACTGATCTGCACTGAATTGTCTTAGAAGCCATTTTACTGCATTCTAGATTTTGCTGCATGTTGTGTTTAGAGCAGTGATACTCAAGTGGCTCTTTGCAGTACATGATATTAAAACATTGGTTGATAATTAAATCACACAATCTAAGTTACTTACCAGTAAGGATGTTTTTACTATGTTATTAACCAATTGTAGTTGATAAAATTATTACACTTCCTCAGTCATTTTGCTGTGAGAATAATATATATAATAAACGTAATAGTTCCCCTGTCATACTGTTTAAATATGCATATATAGTACTATAGTAAATGAAACAAACAAATGAAACTCTTTTGCGTAATGCTCATTACTAATTTGGCTCCTGAACCACTGAGGTCTGAGTATTACTGGTTTCCAGTAACAATATTTAAGAGTCAGGACATGAGCAGGAACAACACATAAATAAGATTATGTTGCAAGTAAGAGCTTGTTTGAGCTGAGCTTAACCGAAACTGCACAAGCAGGAGAGAGAGCATTTCACAAAAACTCCACTTTCATGAACACGATGTAGCTGAACATCAAGTAGTCAGTAACAAACTGTCAGGATGCTCATCCTCCTTCAAGACATTTCACATCTGCCGCTATCTCAACTTCCACAAGCCTGATTTAGTTCCCACTGAAACCCAAAGGAGTGCAGTGGCAGCTGGAAGGGGTGTCATGCCTACCACACTATCGTACATGCATTTGAGTCTAAAGTACATGGGAATATTCAGCTAATTAGATCGTACACTCCATTAAAGGAACATAAACCTCATTTTACAAAGGAGATGATGGCTTGGTTAATCATGTGTAAAGGTGGTTACCATAACACAGCATGCACATTTGCTGCTTTCATTTAGAGGGAATTGTCAAGTTGGTGAACTCTCAGCATTGTTAAAACCTGCATCGCCATGAAATATCTGCAGCTTCTGTTCCATTGTCTCCAATTGACCAATAAAAAGGTTTTAATAATATTAAAACTTTGATTTGTCTCCATTTTGGGTAGAGCAGCTGTAAGGAAAGTCACCAATGTCCTTGGATTCTGTTGGTTGATTGGAGCCACAGGCTGTTAGCAAAACAAGTTAGGCTAATATCAATTGCCACTGAAACAGAATAACTGTTTTGTTTCCCTTGTTGCTTCTTTGTGATGTATAAAGAAAGGCATTTTTAAAGGTTTTATTTTTCTGCTTGTTTGTTACCTCAGAGATATCAAGGATGTCAAATGTGCTTGATTTTGTTGTTGGGGGTTTTGTTTGTTTTACTTAAAGATGTCTTAGGGTTCTCCTATGTTTTTTGCAAGCTCTCACTCTTTGATTGAAAGGACAGATGTGTTGAACCTTTAACAAAACATCTTTTCTCCAAACTGTTCATTAACTAGTGGAGTTAAAAGGGTATTAAAAAACAAAGCAGAGGGCTTTTTATGGTCAAGCTAAAAATTCCTTCCCTTCCAAATTATTCAGCTTTCACTCTCTTATTTCTTGGAATGTCATAATTTGAAAAAGTTCTCCAGCCAACAGACTGTCTTCCAGGTAGACAAGATCTGAAATTCTAATGTAACAAATAGTGTCTGTATTATATTTTATAGGGACCTGTCAAGCCTTTTCTACAAATTAAAAAGAAGCAAAATAAAAGAGCAAAAACCCAAGATTTATTTGGTCTTTACAGGTCATTTTTAAGGTGAGTGAAGAGTGACTTCCTCCTGACATATACAGTATACTCCTGAGTATCCAAATAGCCTGGGTGGGACCACACATTTTATTTGGCTAATTGGGAGTTCAGATAATTGAGAGGGCAGGAGCCTTCCCCACAACCAGGGGCTCGTCCTCCTCACTGTCCAGGCCAAGGGTCTCTGCTCTGCTCACTCACTCCTGTGACAGCAGGGCTGCAAAGGGTCCCTGTGCTGCTGCAGGGATAACAGCAGCTGGGGAGGTGCAGGAACAAGGCTGCGGTCCTAGTGGAGCAGAGCAGAGACCCCTGGCCAGAACTCTGCTCTGCACCACCAGGACAGCAGCCTTCCCTGAACCTTGCACATACTGGGTGTCACCAGCCCTGGAGCAGCGTGGGAAGCCCTCTGCAGCTCCGCTAGGTCTGTGATGGCAGTGGGGTGGCTGGCCCCATGGCCACAGACGTCTCCTCCTCACAGTCCTTACGGTGGTCTTTGCTCTAATATCCGCATTATCTATCTCCCTTCCTTGACCCCCAGGAAGAGAGACATGACCGCAGCAGCATGTATATCTCATGAAGGACAAGAAAGGGGGTTGGATATTGCGGAAGTTCGGATAATAGGGTTTTGGATCAACGGGAGTATATGTAAATGGAATTAAGCTTTTCAAAGGAAGGTAATTTGGAATTGGGCATCTAACTTCTTTAGGCTCCTTTGAAAATTCTATCCCACAATTACAGAGCAGACCAATGGGCCAGCTAGGCCAACAGCTTGGAGGCGAAGGGATGGAGAAGAAAGAAAATGAATGAGACCCTTGAATTAGCCTATTTCAAGGCTGCAGATTGTCTCTGGCTCTTGCATTCCTGAGATCGCTGGAAGAACAAAGAACACAGATAAGGCACTGAGAGCAATGATTATAATGAAAAAAGGGAACCCAAGGTGATGAGTTAGTCTTTGTGAAGAGGCAGCTTGTAAAAGACTTCATGTGATGAGTAACTGGTCGATTTTGTGCTAAGCAGGAGATTGTGTGCCCACAGCATAGCTCCTGCCATGTGTATTTATTTTATATGATGAAGGATTTTGGTGTAACTGGTATCAGACACAAAGTCTTCATTTGTAAATATGGGCCTGATTATGTCCCCATCCACATCAGTGATGAAAGATCAGGGCCTGTGTGCATTTACTGCCTGAGTTTCATTCACGATCAGATCTACAATCACTTCCACGGCATACCAGTGTGTTTTATTTTCCCCTTGTGTGCTATCAGGATGAAGAACCAGTTTTTCAGAGAAGTTACAGGGTCTCTCTTTGGGCTTGGCTTCCTTTGAAACTCTCCTCCCTCCTTTGTTGGTTTGGTTTGCTGTGTACTCAGATAACTGCTTCACACACTGTTAAAGGAGCATTCTCTTTTTAATACTTCCAAATAAATGAAAACAAAACCCTACCAGAACAATATAACAATCCACCCATCTCCTAATAATACCACCGATGATGATAGTCACAAACACTACTTTACAGTTATTTAGCAGCTTCCATTTGAGTATCTTGATGTATGCAACAAACATCATAATTTAACCTCCCAATACACCTGTGAGGTAGGTAGGTATCATCCCTGTTTAAAAGATGAGGAAAAAATGAGGGAACAAGGAGATTAAGTAATTTGCTAAAGGTCATACAGGAAATCTGTGGCACAGTCTGGAACAAAATGTAGCTCTACCAACTCTCTTTCCTGTGCCTTAACAACAAAACCAACCCCCATCTTTAAAACCAGATTCTGTACAACTGAAGGGGCATCTTGACATTGATTTAAGCAGGGTTATCTGAGGATCTCAAAGAATTTCACAAATATGCATTAAGTAAACACACAACAGCATGAAAGGTATCTACTGGCACAGGATCATGGATGTGGGAGGTCTATTTTGTCCAGTTTCTTTACTTTTGCAGCATCATTAAGAGACACATCAGCATCTCATTAGCCCAACACCCTGCTTGTCATCAGTTTTAATATGACTGAACTTGGGCCACTAAGATATGGAATTAAGGGACAGGAATGCAACAGCAAGGGCAGTCAACAACCCCATTACTGAGTCAGGAAGAAAGTCACAAACAGCCAGATACAAAGCTAAATGGCATTTTGCGCCTGAGCTTGAAGCCAGTCTGATTTCACAGCTGCAATTTTGCACTCACAAATTAAGTAATTAGACATGTAAATCAGAGGCCAGATTAAGGCCTTTGTCAACATCTGGTCCCTTAGGAATGTTACACTAGGCTTCCTTGCCCCAAGTTTCCCAATGCTGTGAGAGGATCTGTGGGTCCTGAATGTGGGCCCATAGGCTCTCAGACCACTGTCACATCCACACCACTACCCAATGGCTCTACTAGTGACTGGAGAATTGGAAGCTCTACGATGACCCCTAATTTGGGCCCTTCCCTGCTCCTGGCTTTTTCCCCTCAGCCTCATCTGGTCCCTGAACCCTGTCGCCTGGGTTCCGACTGCCCCGGCTCCAACCCTAGGCTAGGATTCCTGGATTCCAACCCAGCATTGACCCTTGGCTCTAACTCCTATTTCCTGTCTGACTCTGGCTCTCACCCCTAGTTTGGCTCTGGCTCTGTCCCCCAGCTGGCACGGCTTCTGACTCCGGCTGACCCATAATCTTGACACCTGCACCAGCCATAAGTTCCACTTGCCCAGCCCCAGGTGTGACACACTGCTCCCACCATTTTGGTACCGCAACAGGTAGCAATGGTGGGGGCACTAGGATAGGTCAGGCTTCATGCAGTTGGCATTTTAAGGAGAGAGATTTGGGAACTGTTTCTTGATTTTTTTACTATTTTTATTTTTTTAAGCAAAAATGCAGTTTCTGAAACATCACAATTTTCCAATTTTGCCACAGTGTAGGGGAAAATCAAAACAAAATATTTTATTTCAGGTCAGTTGGACTTAGATTAAAACATTTTGGTTTGTTGAACCAAATCACATTTTTTTGTTTCAGGTCAGTTTGGCTTTAAACAGCATGAGCTGCTGCAGTGCCTAACAGGAGACGTAGTTCAGGAGCCTCATTTCCCTGCTCTCCTCTATGGGCCACGTTCCCTAGCTTATCTTATGATGCACTGTGGTCTCCTCTCTGGTTGAACTTCTGCAGTGCATCATGGGAATCACATGACCATGATGCACATGGGAGATATAGTCAGGCTGGGGAGCCCAGGGCATATGCCAGAACGGGGGCATTGGACTACAACTCCCATGAGGCACTAGGGCAGCTCAGGCAGATGCAGTTCAACGTCAAACTGAGCCAAAATGAATTGTTTTGACATCTCCAAATCAACATTTCTCAGAACTTTCCACTGGGGGGGAAAATCTACGTTTTGCCCCAATTCCAGATGAAAACAAGTTTAGTAATACTGGGATTTCACCTGGGGCAGAAATGCTGATTTTCATCTTGCTCTAACTTTAAGCCCTGTGCCATTTCACCCTTCTCAGTAGATCAACATGGCATGATCATTAAAGCCCTGACAGCCTCCGCCCAAGGCCTTGTCTACACCCTTGCTACCCAGGATGGAATTGAAGCAGTGGCTGGAAATTGTGGATAAAAAAGCCAACCATAGACAAGGCCTTTGTCATAATTATTCCAGAGAATGCTCTCCCAGGACCACAATTGCATAGGACTAGATTGTAGAATTTAGCATTCACATCCCTCCCCTGTACACACAGAGGCACAATCCCTCCCCTTGCTGTCCCTGGGAAGGTGTGCGTTCCTACCACCCTCTACTCAGTCTGTGGCTACATGGCCCCATCTATCCTTATGTCTATTAAGCACTTAAAAATTGACATTCAAAAGGTTAATTCCACCCACAGAAGTATCACAGTCTCTAAACATCATGAGAGTTTCCAGGACTGATCATTAAACCAATTCTGACAAGCAAAGGCTGATTCACTTGCCAAAGTGCAGAAGATCAGCGCTGCCCAGAGTGACTTCACAAGCTTTCCTCCTTGTGTATTCTAAACAGCAGTTGCCATGGCAGCAGGCACTCTCAGAGGATGTACACCTAAGTGCTTATTAGGCTCCAAGAACCATTTCCCAGATGAATCAAACCGCAATTACAGGCAAAAGGAGTTGCTAAGCCATCATTGTAGGAAAATTAGCAGTGGTCACGATTACCTGTGGGGGGAAATGAAGAGGTGGAATAACATTTCTGGGTCCGTTTTGAGTTCATTGTTTCCTGATTCATTTTCACTTTTTCTGATAAGCATCGTCTGGTATGAGGAGATATCAGATAAGCCAGACATCATTTAACTCTGTATTTGACAAAGGCGTTTTCTTCGCTTTTCATTCCCATTCCAGTAATTCCTTTCCTATTTACCCAGGTGCACAGTGTTTATTTGGCAGTCAGAATGGCAAATTAACCTGCCAGATCGAGTGTTCGTGATACCCTTAAATCACCGACCGGCCTGGCTACTGAGGTCTATAAAGCCCCTGACCCTGCATCATGCTCTACTTGCCAGCTATTGGAACTCCACAGATGCCAAGGCTTTCATTAAAAACACACAGTTTAACTAGCCACCTGCAATGCTTCCATGCAAGTAGTTCCACTGACGCCAATAGGACTAACTGCAGGAGTTGGGTTTACTCACATAAGCAAGAACGACGTGTGTGAATAAGAATTAAAGGATAAGGCCATCAATTTGTAGCCCTTTTCCGTAGGAAGATGAGCCTTGACAATACAAACCAATCACTGGAGCTGAAAGCTCACCATACTGATTGTGCCTCAAAAATCACAAATTAGTTACAGTCCTGCCTAATAGTGACCAAGGCTGGCCTTGGGGCCTTTGAAATTTACAGCCACAGGTCTATTCTGTTTTTGGAAAAATCCCAGATTCATTAGAGCGGCACTGGGGATTCTTCTAATAGATTCTTTTCTACTGAAAATGTCTTCCAACTCTGTATAGCTGAGTCGGCTTCTCTGCTGTGTAGCCAATGTGGTCTCTGGCTTCAAGGAGGAGCAACTCAATAAGGAGGGAGGCCATGAGGACTGAGCACAAGAGATTCCTGCATTTGGACTCTGACATTTAATGGCATAGTTCCCGTTATTTAACCTTTCAGCCTTAGTTTCCTGTTCCGGTGAAATTAGATAATGATCACAGACCATTAGATGGGCCATTGTGATAATTACGTCATGTTTGTAAAGTGATAAGTGTTATTAATAAGGACAGAGAGATGGGAGAGGACCACAGAGAGGTTACAGAATACATGGGGCAGCAAGGTAAGAATGCGTGGAGCCAAAGGGCTCAGGGAACAGAAGATGGGAGGCCAAGTGCTTACAAAATTTTTGTTTTTAAATTTAAAAAAAGAGGAAAGAGAAGCTTATCTCGAGCGAGATGTGTGGCCAGGTGGCCTGATCTCAGGAACGAGGGCCAGGAAATGAGTTCTAATTCTGGTTCTGACACCAATTTTCTCAATGGCCTTGCACAAATCATTTAACTTTTCCACCTCAGTTTCCTCATCTGAGCATAGGGATAACAGCACTTTTCCCAGAGGGGTGCTCTGGCCATGAGGCAGGTAAATGAGGTTATAAAAGTGAAAAGTAACTTATAGGGCTGAGTATTACTAGCCATCATTGAGCAGATGGAGAAACACATTCACCTCTGAATCTCAGGACACAGAATACAAACACAACAGGCCCTGAGCCCAACTGGCTGGGTGCCTTGGTTCTAGAGCAGACTCCTAGTAAGTTTCAATTACCTACCTATTCAAAGAATAGAATGAAGCAGGCAAAACAGCAGGAAGGTGCATTGTATAAGAGCATACAGGTGCCAAAACAAAACTAATCAGCTAAATCTAACCAGCTAAATAGTAGATCTAATCTAATCAGATTTGACTGCAAAACTGTAGTCAGGTGAATTTAATGAGCTGTGTGTTGCTACACCATCACCTAAAGAAGTCTTTTGGATGTCTAATGGTCAGCTGAGTGAAGAAGATTGGAATGTGGCTGATTAGCCAATTGGACTTTTTTGATGGTGTCACACCTGTGTGCCAACTCCCACCAATACACAGCTTTCTCGCAGTGAGAGGAGAACCAGAGAAACTGTGACATCAAAAATGCAAGCTGCACAACTGAGAGAGGAAGAGATTGATTAGTCAGATGATTGTTATACTCAGAGAGACAAGGTACGTGAGGTAATATCTTTTATTGGACCAATTTCTGTTGATGAAAGGTACACGCTTTCAAGCTACACAGATCTCGTCTTCAGGTCTGGGCAAAGAAGCAGAGTCTGTTAAACTCTGTCCTTTGCTTTTTGGCATTTAACTCCAATGAATAATCAACACTTCGGAGAAAGGATTTGTTTGCTAAATATTTGATTAACATCCTTTCAGTTCAGTTGTGGGTACCAACAATTATCATACCTGTGACCCACCACTCCACAAGGCCCTCCAAAAAAAGGGGGTGACCCATACTTGACAATCCTGATATTTCTAGGTTAACAAAACAAGCAGTAAGAGACACACACAAAAATACAGCCTTTCAGGCCTTCTTTATATACCAAAAGCACAACAAAAGAGTACACACGCATTTACTTTAAAAACCTTTACAACATCACCTTTAAAAGTGTCCGTCATTTATGTATTCGGCTCATGAATGCATATGCTCAGATACTCCAGGAACTGCCAGCAATATAAAACCCTAAAATAAGTAGTATAACTAGGCTTGGCAAAATTCAATTTTTATATATTTTTGATTTGATTACTTTTAGTAATCCACTAAATAACCGTGACTACGATATAATTACACTCAATATCTTCCGGGGAAGAACTGGACTAGACCCTGGCACTGTAACACTAAAATTTACTATTCATAATAGTAAGGATTAAAGAAACAGCCAAGATTTTGGAAGGGATCTATAATACACATAGAGGTCATAGACTTTAAGGTCAGAAGGGACCATTATGATCATCTAGTCTGGCCTCCTGCACAACGCAGGCCACGGAATGTCACCCACCAACTCCAGTAGCTCAGACATAAATTAAGGGTTTGTTACAGAAGTCCTCAAATCATGGTTTAAAGACTTCAAGGTGCAGAGAATCCTCCAGCAAGTGACCCGTGCCCCATGCTGCAGAGGAAGGCGAAAAACCCCCAGGGCCTCTGTCAATCTTCCCTGGGGGAAAATTCCTTCCCAACCCCAAATATGGCGATCAGCTAAACCCTGAGTATGTGGGCAAGACTCACCAGCCAGACACCCAGGAAAGAATTCTCTGTAGTAACTCAGATCCCACCCCATCTAACATCTTATCACAGGCCATTGGGCATATCTACCGCAAGTCGTCGAAGATCAATTAATTGCCAAAATTAGACAATCCGATCATATCATCTCCTCCATAAACTTATCAAGCTTTGTCTTGAAGCCAGATATGTCTTTTGCCCCCACTGCTTCCCTTGGAAGGCTGTTCCAGAACTTCACTCCTCTGATGGTTAGAAACCTTCATCTAATTTCAAGTCTAAACTTCCTGATGGCCAGTTTATATCCATTTGTTCTTGTGTCCACATTGGTACTGAGCTTAAATAATTCTTCTCCCTCCATGGTGTTTATCCCTCTGATATATTTATAGACAGCAATCATATCTCCTCTCAGCCTTCTTTTAGTTAGGCTAAACAAGCCAAGCTCATTGAGTCTCTTTTCATAAGACAGGTTTTCCATTCCTCGGATCATCCTAGTAGTCCTTCTCTGTATCTGTTCCAGTTTGAATTCATCCTTCTTAAACATGGGAGACCAGAACTGCACACAATATTCCAGATGAGGTGTCACCAGTGCCTTGAATAATGGTACTAACACCTCCTTATCTCTACTGGAAATACCTCGCCTGATGCATCCCAAGACCGCATTAGTTTTTTTCACGGCCATATCACATTGGTGGCTCATAGTCATCGTGTGATCAACCAATATTCCGAGGTCCTTCTCCTCCTCTGTTACTTCCAAGTAATGCATCCCCAGTTTTTAACAGAAATTCTTGTTATTAATCCCTAAATGCATGACCTTGCACTTTTCACTATTAAATTTCATCCTATTACTATTACTCCAGTTTACAAGATCATCCAGATCTTCCTGTATGATATCCCGATCCTTCTCTGTATAGGCAATACCTCCCAGCTTTGTGTCATCCACAAACTTTATTAGCACATTCCCGCTTTTTGTGCCAAGGTCACTAATAAAAAGCTTAAATAAGATTGGTCCCAAAACCGATCCCTGAGGAACTCCACTAGTAACCTCCTTCCAGTCTGACAGTTCACTTTTCAGTGTGACCTGCTGTAGTCCCCCTTTAACCAGTTCCTTACCCACCTTTCAATTTTCATATTGACCCTCATCTTTGCCAGTTTAGCTAATAATTCTCCATGTGGAACTGTATCAAATGCCTTACTGAAATTGAGATAAATTAGATCCACTGCGTTCCCTTTGTCTAAAAAATCTGTTACCTTCTCAAAGAAGGAGATCAGGTTGGTTTGACATGATCTACCTTTTGTAAAGCCATGTTGTATTTTGTCTCAATTACCATTGAACTCAATGTCCTTAACTACTTTTTCCTTCAAAAAATTTTTTTCCAAGACCTTGCATACTACAGATGTCAAACTAACAGGCCCGTAGTTACCCAGATCGCTTCTTTTACCTTTCTTAAAAATCGGAACTTTGTTAGCAATTCTCCAGCCATATGGTACAACCCCTGAGTTTACAGCCAAAGACAACTCCTAATTAACTGGGGTCAGGAATAATTTTCCTTGTGGGCAGGTTAGTCCATAGCTAGTTCCTTCAGGATTTTTGCACCTTCCTCTGAAACAGCCAGTGCTGTTCACTGTAGATGACATGATCTTGGACTAGATGGACCACTGATATGGCAATTCCTATGTTCCTAAATTGGGATTTTTTTAAAAAGAGGCTAATCAAAAAAAGACCCTGCTGTCATTAGTAAATACATTAAAATTCTTAGACTCAGCATGGAGGTTATTTAAGCAACCACAATAGAGACACAGAAGCTGTGCATACTTCTTTAAAAAAGGGGCGGAGGACATATGGTTAAATGGCAAAGTTCAAGAATTTGCTTGTGCAACATGTGTCTTTCAGGAAATGAAAATCCAGCCCAAGTAAAGCCAATAGAAAGGTGCATACACTATGGCTGCTAAAATCTAAAATGGAAATTAGAGGGACTAAGTGGGAATTTGAAAAGCAAAGATAAAGAAAAATAAAAAATATATTCAGTACATATATCTCAAGCACAAAGTCTACAACAGAATTGGTGGGTCTGTTACTTTATCAAGGATCATGGATCAAGATACCTACCCCAGATATTCCATACGGGTTATAAAAATAAGGCACTATCAAAGACTGAGGTGTCAAAAGAGGAGGGGCAAGAACAAATGGGTAAACTATGGTCCTTTCAGATGATTTCAGTAGGAGCTGGACAAGATCCTAAGTACCTTATCCAAGGTGACAAGGGGAGTTTGTGGCACAGTCAGGAGAAGAACTCAGGTCTCCTGACTCCCAGTCCTCTGCTTTACCCTTAAGCCCTTCCTTCTTGGGCTTGCATTTGGCATTCAGTCTGTGCAAAGACAAGTACGTCAGGTCTCTCTAAAATAAGTTTAGAAATAAATGTAGAATAACGTCATATAGAATTAATCTCACCAGGAAAGACAGCATGCAACAATTAGGATCAATGCTGCAAATCTTTACGTTTACATTGCAAGTGCCTCCAGAGCAGGATGATCTCTATTTTTCATTTTGTACAGGGCAGAGCACACCACCAGTACTTAAATAAAATAAATAATCACACTGAAATCCTCTGAGTTACTCGGTGAGTAGGGGAACCTATGTGAGTGAGGGTTTGCAGGATCAGGCCAATTCATTGTATTATTTAAGAAAGACAGATTGTGTCTTTAATAACAAGCAGTTAGAAAAATGTAGGTCAATTCGCCAAAAAGGAAAACAATTCATTGAAGAATCTGATCCTTAGTTTCAAAGAATAAAATTAAAGTAGATACCCCATTTTTAGGCAATATAAATAAGCCACACATCACAATTCCTGCACTGTTAGGAAAAATCCTTAAAATAGAGTCACCGACCTACCACAGCATTCCACAAGGCAACACTGATGTTCCACAATAGTCAAAAAGGCCAAATTTCCTTGCCGGGATCCATATTCAAATTCAGCCTGCTGGAGTAGTACACAGTGTTCAACAACATATATTTGAATAGTCTCTTAACTCTCCCTCTCATGAGAACTGCCATGGACTCTGCATTGTTACAGAGACAGTTTCAACATGGAGATGTCAGGGTAAGCGTGGATTTATTTTCTATGAAAAACCCGCCAAATGCAATACTAGATCTGTGTATCTGTGAGCCTGGTGTTTGTTTAGCTAGTGCTAAAATAATTAACTGTGGCCATTCACAGTGAGGTTGAGTATTATTTGTAACAGTTTTAATCTCAGAAAAAATAAATTATATAAATTGCAGGTACACGCTACCGGACTAACTGGAAAAAAAAAAACCACCTCACTTTGAGTCTGCACATACATTATCCAGCTAATTAGAAGCCATGTTCTGTAAGTCTCTACTTTAACCACTTTTATGAGCATTACATTTTGCCATCCACATTTTTTTTTAAAGGAGAAAACCAATACTCCAAAATAGTCTCCTCATTAAGTTTCATAAAAGAATCAGATATGACTAAGGATAGCATCTACAGTTACACTAATGAAGATTTTAAAAAAATATGTAAAGGCTATTCATTTTCATGCTTCAGGCTCTAAACTGATCAACAGCTGTGGGCAGGAAGAAATTTCCCCTTGATGTAATATTGCAGAATTACAGTGGTCACTATTTAGAAGTCAATATTTGTCAGTAGAGAAACATGTAGCAGTTGTTTTCTTTGCCAAAGGACAGATTGTGGAATCCTTACTGAAGCTCATGGGCATTAGACTTACATTAGTCAGTGCTCACCTGCACAAATAAAGGCTCCACAATCTACCCCTAAAGAGGGGGAATAGTTGTGCTACCTATGGGGTGTTTTTGAAATGACTAGCTCCTGGCAAGAACAAACAGCATCATACGAGAGTGGTTCCTTCTTTTCTTTGGGAGAGGTTGGTGCCCATCTACTCAAAAGGCTCCAAATCTGACTTTAAAAACCACTTCCCCAGAATTTCCACAGTCCTGTGGCAAAGTGCACGTTCTAAAAATGTTTATTTTTTTTTAAAAAATGAAAGGCCTGAAGTACCTACAACAACATAAAACTTAGAACACTAAAAACTTAAAGAAAATCTTGGTTCCAATATGCAAGGCAGGGCTGAATTTTCACTGTGTGATTAGGTAATGGTGTAAGCCCTGTGAATAAGAGATGAGGAGTGCCATCTACAGTATATAATTAGACTGCACTTCACTTGCATACTCCAGTCCTCCTGAATGCTTTATCAATCACATTATACATTGGATTTGTACTTCCTAACCCCTGACCTTCTGAATTTAAAAGTGACATCTTGAATTTTCATATCTAATCCTTCTGTATTTAAGGTATGTCTCCTTTCTGGAGGTTTGCTCTCCTTAACAGAGAAATAAATGTTCTCTTTCCTTTGGTGTTCTATACAAATCAACAAGGCGTGCCTGTTTCTTGAAGGGACACTTTCTAGCTTTTGTGGTACTAATTTTACCTGCTCTGTAAATAACTAAAATGTTAATCCTGCAGTCCTTATTTATGCCCTCCTTACTTGGCCAAAACCTCTGTTGAATTATTTAAGTCAATTGGTTATTTTGCCTGAGGTTCAAATTGTGGAGCTCTTACTGCTGTACCACCATTGGTTTCAGTGGGAGTGCTTGTGTGGGCGTTCACCAGTGAAAGTAAGGGCCCTGTGACAGGGCATCATCCTGCGCCGTCCTGCGTCTCTTCTAGATACCAACTTCTCGAAGACCTTCTGCTAGTTAAACACCATGTGCAATAGTGTCTCCCCCCACACCCACATCCTCCTTTACAAACTTGGGCAGCTCTGTACATACAAGCACACAACCCTTAGCTCTCTCAGCTGAGGACGGGGGAGACACAAGATATCTCCCCGCTCCAGAGATCTCTCCTGGCTCTGACTCTCAAAAAGCAAGCCAGTCAGTCCCCTCCCCTGAGCACTTCCTTCCTGTGACTTTTCTATTTTCTGGGCTAATTAGTCTTTGGGGCTCTCGTCTGCCCATCCCAATCTATCAATTAGGCACAGCGCTGCCTCTCAGATTTACTCTGGGACGATTAAAAAGGTGATCCAGCGATCAGAGCACTGGTACAGCGGCTGTTGCCCAGTGCTCTGTCACAGGCCCTAAGAACACTTGGTTCTACGTTAGAAAAACAGGGACTTGGCCCAGTACATCCAATTCCGATCCACAGCAGAGATGTTTCTAACCATGTCTAATGCTGTCTGTGTTTAATGTTTTCTGCTGATTTATATAGGCAGTACCATCTTGCTGTATTCCCTGTATCCCATTTTTATTGCCCTAAGACTTTAATTTTCTCCTTGATAAATCCTTCCATTGGGATCTACTTCTCTGTATTGGGTATTTTTACCAGCATCACAATTTCCTTCCACCCAGCAGATGACTTCCCATCCTATTACATTTATGTCTCTGAATCTCACAGCAAACCTGTTTGCTCAGAAATAACAGCGTTTTGGGGGAGATATTTCTTATATTTTGTGTATGCCTGAAACAATTGCGCCGAGTTACTAAAAAAAAAACCGACTGATAAAATTATACAATATCCCTTGTGATTTATATATCTTTGAATGAGCTTTACAAAAGGCTACTGCTTCTCTTGCTAACTCTGGATTGTATAGTTCATCATCAAATACAGTCCTCTACTCCAGTGTTTGTAACATACAGCAAGAAATAGACCTGCGAATCACATTTATTCTGTCCTTATCTATTTGATTTACAAATATTTGCTTTCTTACAGTACCATAATGGAAGATTCCTCACTGTCTCTATTTTCTTTCACTGGCTATTATACAATTGAAAACAAGCCTGTTCTAGCCACTCTTTCATCTCAAAGAGATTTCTCTACTTTCCTCTCACTGCTCTGTGCTCATTTTTCTGTTGTTCAAGTTTCTAAAGGACGTAGAGAGTAAGAAAGATTCGAGAGCATTAAAGCGCACCAGAACTTCTGTTTAAGTTTGTTTTTCTTTCCTTAAGTCTGAGAGTCGGTCTCTCAGCAGCACAAGAGACCCGTTTATAGGCAATGCTGGCGTTAAAGACCTATTGTGCTGCCTATGCACAGTATTCATCAGATAGCCAGAGACTCTTCATTCTGTTAGGATTTCATCCTGGGGATTTCATCCTGAGTCTGGGGAGGCGGGGCCCCTTGCAGCTGCATGTTTGCCAGCACTGTCTGACCCAGCCTGGGAGGACACTGGTAATTGAGGGTGATGTGGTTTTCGACCTGCTTCATCTCAGGCTTTTGCCCTGAGATTCACGCTTTCAGAGGATTTCTCCGGTGAGCCTCAGAAAGATCCCTCCGCAAGTGATGAAGTGAGGCTGAACAGAACACTGGAGAAACAGATAAATGGGTCTTGCCCAGGCATCCCCATAATCACCTGGATTCTCTTCAAGAGGATGAAAGTTCTATATATTTTGTGCCCCTTTTAAAAATCAAACAACAGCAACATTGGAATTTTCATTCCAGATCAGACCAATGGTGTGTCTAAGCCAGTATCCTATCTCTGAGAGTGGCCAGTGTCAAATGCTAAGAGGAAATAATAATAAAAAAAAACATAATAGAAAATTCTGGAACAATGTTCTAAACAGTTATAATCCTCTTCTGATTCCTATTAAGCTGTCTCTAAAATACCTTGTGGCAAGGAGTTCAACAAGTTAATTATGTATATTTCCTTTTATTATTTTTAACTCTGTTGACTTTCATTTTACCAGGTGTCCCCCAAGTTTTTGTATTGGAAATACATGCCCCTGATTTCCCTTCTCTATACCATTCACTATTTTATATATCTCTATGATGGCAGGTTTGAGTCTCCTCTCTAACAGTCCTAATCTTTTTATTCTCTCTCCACATGGAAGCTTTCTCATGCATCTAATCACATTTGTTGCCTGACTCCAATCCCCTTCTATTTCTGGTAAAATAACCCGGCTGTTTGATGGAGGGGAAGGGGGCTGCCATTTGACAGGAACACACCAGATTTTTCTCTTTCCCACTGTAAGCTGGTGTGGCCCTTTCCATAATAACAAGTGGACTGTATTTGCTTTTGGATTAATACTGTTCAGTTATGATCTTGTAAGTTTCAAAGCATCTGATTCATTCTTTTTATAATGGGTAATATATGTCTTATGCGTAGGCTTGCTGTTCCTTATCTGTAACAGTCTGTTGCAATTGATATTAAACAAACCTTTCCTGGCTGTTATGGCACACAGTGCAAGTCTATCTTTCATATTCTAGACTCAAGATGCCCCTCTTTCCTGACTCATTCTTCCTTTAAGACATAGTAACATGCCACCTGAGCATCATCAAGGGTTCACAAAGTGCTCTGGTGGCAACAGATTTTTACTGGCAGAGTCTTCCCACATCTATTGAATATCTCCACACTCTATACCCCTGAGACAGCTGTGATTCTCTGTGGGCACAATATGGCTTGTTCTTAAAACATATAAAACTACACTTGATTATCTTTTCCCCATAATGGAGATTTATGCATTGTTTTAAACATGCTATCCTCCTCCTCACACACTATCTCTATGCGTGCCGCAGCTGGTATTATCTGCTGACTGGTCCTCTTGCTTTTCTTAACATATTAGCTATTCCTCACATCAGTGCAGATTTCAGTGGTTATGTAGGGTCTTTTGCATATTGGGTGATCAGAAGTTATAAACACAAACTTGTTTACAGCATTTAAGTTGATGTCATGTCTTTCTTATCTGGATATTTTGCTATCACTGAAATCACACCCACTGACTGATATACACCTTACACTGTCTCTCGCCTCATGTTTAAACCAACCTCTAAGTAATGGGGGTTCGGAGGAAATTTTCTCTGTGGTCAAGTTATCCCACAGCTGCCTACTGCAAAATGTTTTGTCCTTTTTTCATCAAAGGTACCTGGTGCTGGCCACTGTCAAAGAGATGAATCTCTGGTCTGGTCAAATAAGGCAATTCCGAAGTTCCACTAGAGCAGATGGGTGCTTTATACACTGCAGGGGGATGTGTAATTTTTGGCCCATCTTTTCCACCTATGCATATTTTATTCTACAAGGGAAGTTACAACACCCAATGCTTTTGCCTCAGTCCTACACGAGTTACTTATCTTGCATACATTTGCTGCATTAAACCCCAAATTCTGTTTCCACACGCAACCAAAATAACAGGACTGTGCAGCTCTCCAGGAGAAAGTGGAGAGAAATCTACTCTGCAGGCCACAAAGTTGCTCCTCTTACATTACACCAGGCTCAGGCCTGGAGCAGCCCTTGGGACAATAGCAGCCCACTCACGGGGCCTATAGCCAGAGGATCTCCGCGGTGGCACATTCAGAGGCCCCATCTTCTACACTCTCTACACCCTAACTCCTGGCACAGTCGCTGGTTTTGGGTGTGTCTACACTGCAATTACTCTACCCGCGACTGGCCCATGCCAGCTGACTTGGGTACATGGGGCTCAGGCTAAAGGGCTGTTTACCTGTGGGGTAGACATTCGGGCTCGGGCTGGAGCCCAGGCTCTAGGACCCTGCAAGGTGGGAGGGTCCCAGCCAAGCATCTGCCCCTTAGCCCAAGCCCCATGAGCCCGAGTCAGCGGGCACGGGCCAGTCGCAGGTTTTTAATTGCAGCGTAGACATAACCCTTTGTCTAACAAGCACTTTCTTTCTAGGTCATTTAATATGATTTTTTAAAACCTGGATGGATAGTTTTTTTCTGTAAGCCGGATTGTGAACTGCATACTGACACTCACAGCCTCACTGACACCAGTGGGGACACTCACGCGAACATATGCACAGCACTGGGAGCAGGGGGTTACAATCTGACCCAATACGAACAGGAATATTCGCCCTGTCTGCGTGTTCCCTCCATCATAGTCTTCCTTGCAGTATGTTCACCTCCATGGCTTCAAATGGTGCAAAACACTAAATGAATCTCAACACACTTCAGAGTCAATGAGATCTGAGGGCACTTAGCACCCTAATAGTCAGTTCCTAGCAAGGTACATCCCTTTAGTTTGAATCTGTAAATGCTGCTAAATTCCTCTATGATTTCATTTAAACTCTGTTTTTTCCACTAGGCCTAAACAATGCAACTAACAATGACCACAAATGGGAAAAGTTTGTCTGAAGTCGCTAGCAACATTCTATTATCTTATCTTTACATTGTTTTTCATGGATTATAGAAATGTAGAATTATGATTTTTCCCCCAACTTCTCTTAATCTTGTATTACAATATAATCAAAATCAACCCGTTATAAGATCACTATAGCAAATCCTCTTTTTAAAATGCCTCTTCAACATCCTCCCCAATTTTCATTTTCCCTGCCTTTTCTTATTGTGCTAAAGCCCAGTATCTGAAAATTGAACCAGAGCTTTAAACTTTTTTTATTTTTTTTTTTAATACAGGCCATATCTGTTCTCTCTCTGGATTTTAATGCTGTAAATATATTGTAGGACTCTAGCCTGTCTGCGGTTAAATGTCTTGCATTCCCATTGTGTTATTGTAAATACCATTATTATGTAGAAATGATTGACTTTGTTTAATACTCTGTTCAAATAGTCTGCAGAGACGTCTGCGATATCAGTGTCATTGCCATAGTTTAATTATAATTTTAATCATCTCAGATCTTCCCTCTGTTTGTGCTATAAGCTAATTATTTTTTTTTCTACCACAAAGCACCGGAACCGTGACTTAGTATTAATAATGTTTATTATTAAGCAGATTAGCACTTTACTGCTGCTCTTTTGCCTATGTGAGAGTGGAGGTAAATGGGCTGTCTGGATTTTCAAACCCTGCTCCTTAAAAAACTCTACTTACTAATCTCCTCTTCCTCTGACTCCCATCACTTTGTATTATTTGTTTAGATTTGTACACACATTAAGGCCATGTATACACAACAGGCTCTATAGCGGCATAGCTACAGCACCATAGCTAATGCTACTGTAATCCTGTAGTGTAGACCCAGACGACAGTGACAAAAGAGGTTTTTTCCACGGCTGTAGGAATTCCACTTCTGCAGGAGATGGTAGCTAAATTGGCAGAAGCAGTCTTTTCTCAACCTAGCTGTGTCTACCCAGGGGTCAGGTCAGCATTACAACAGCATTTTTCACACCTGTAGATATGTCGACCCAAGCACTGTAGATAGGTCGACCCAAGTTTTAAGGGGAAACCAGGCCTATAAAAAGGCTAATTCATATGCCCTTGATATATCTTAAAATACAACAAAATCAAAACCCGTATACATAAATAAAGTGCAGTACAATTCAATACAGCTCACTACCAGCAAACCCAGGAATTAAAATCTCTCACCCTTTACAATCTGTACCTACCCCGTCTTGGAACGCAGCGTAACAAAGTTGAATGTAGCCGCATGCCCTGAAAGTCAATAGATATGGATACCAGGGGAAAGCGGAAAGTAAATCCAAAGCTGTGGGGCGCTCACAGAGAATGCCAGCGTATACCACCAGCACTGCAGCTTCAACATCTCTTCTGATTTTATTGCTCTTTTCTGGGCTGGATTCTGGCCTCACTATGGTAGAGTAACTCCACTGATGTTAGTAGAGTCAAGCCAGCATCAGACCAATTGAAGTGATAATTATCTCAACCAGGTGTGCCCTTTTATTTCTATAATTAACTGCTTCACCTACACAGATGGAAGTACCACCACCTAACTAGTGAAGTAATATATTGCCGAACTCTAAAATATCTTATATTCTATTGAAACGTTTGTAGGGAGCTATCTTCCCTAAGATGCAAGCAGCACTGTAGAATACAAGCACACAGGGTAGAGTTTTCAAAAGGGCCTAGATTTAGGAGTCTAACTCTCATTGACTTTCAGTGGGACTTACGGGCCTACGTCACTTAGGTGCTTTTGAAATTTTTACCCATAATTTCTCTGTTGAATCTTAGCTTTAGTTCTAATCTAACCTATAAAAATGCCAGGTGAAGCTCAGATGCATCCTAGTTTACAAATATAGGAGGCCTTGAGGCAACTTGCTGTATATATTTACCATAAAACATTAAAAAAATGAAATTACAAAAATAACTGAAAATGCAGATTTTGTAGGATTTTCTGTACTAATCCCTGGAAAGTCAATTCACTTTGATTTGTTTTGATGGAAACTCCCCTTCCCTGAATGTAAGTCTCGAAATGCTAACACCTGATGTAAGAAGAATATAGACAGAAGGAAGGGTCACTTAAGAGGAACATGCAAGCAATGTGCAGCAATTCTAGCCTGATCTTTCTGGGCTGAATTTGCCAAGTGGCTAATGCGTGGGTGCAGTGACATGCACTTTTCTGCGTCCTTCCAATTATGGTTTATTTTTCAAAGGTGCCTGCAGTCAGGCTGAAAATTCATTCCTGACAAAAGGACATCCAAAGTCTGGGTTGTATGTACAGCACAGGGAGTTTGAAAACAGGCTTTGAGTAGCCGTGCCTCCTGCTGTCCCTTCTTTCCTTGGTCCTAGCAGGTCTGGGAGAAGCCAAGGCATTATCCAGCTACCTTCTGCTCTGCTGGAATATCCACTGGCTCTGCACTACTCTCTGGAAATTGCTCGCTAAGTTTGGATGTCCAGATAAATTGATTAACATTGTTTGGCGATTCCATGATTAGAAGAGGTAGTGTTGATGGTGATCTAACAGACCCATTTCCAGTCACAAATGGGGTGAAGTCAGGATCTGTCCTTGCTCCTAGCCTTTTTGGTCTATTCTTGGCTATGATGGTAGAGGAAGCCCTGCATGGCTCTGCAAACAGTATCTTTAGATGCTTTTGCACTGACAAGCTTTTTAATCTCTCTCATCTACATATGACTACCAAGGTGATTGAAGCATTTTTCCAGGAACTGCTCTGCACTGATGAGTGCGCCTTGGTGACACACACTGAAGCAGCACTACAAGATCTTACAAGTCACTTTGCTGTGCAGCTCATAACTTTGGCCCTACCATCAGCTGAATGAAAACTGAGGCTATGTAACAGACAGTTCCACCACAACCTTACCAAGATCCATCGACATGCTTGGAAGCCGTCAAACAGCTTACTTATCTTGGCAGCATGTTAAACAATAATGTGACAATCAATCACAAAGTGGATGTGCAAAATAAGAAAGCCAGCATCACATACAATTACCTCTGAATCTGGAAGCAACATGGAATCTGTCTAGAGACAAAAATCAAAGTATAGGTCATAAATATAAAGGGAAGGGTAAACACCTTTAAAATCCTTCCTGGCCAGAGGAAAAACCCTTTCACCTGTAAAGGGTTAAGAAGCTAGGATAACCTCACTGGCACCTGACCAAAATGACCAATGAGGAGACAAGATACTTTCAAAGTTGGAGGGGGGAGAAACAAAGGCTCCCTCTCTGTCTGTGTAATGCTTTTGCCGGGAACAGAAAGGAATGGAGTCTTAGAACTTAGTAAGTAATCTAGCTAGATATGTGTTAGATTCTGTTTTGTTTAAATGGCTGATAAAATAAGCTTTGCTGAATGGAATGTATATTCCTGTTTTTGTGTCTTTTTGTAACTTAAGGTTTTACGTAGAGGGATTCTCTATGTTTTGAATCTGATTACCCTGTAAGGTATTTACCATCCTGATTTTACCCAGGTGATTCTTTTACTTTTTCTTCAGTTAAAATTCTTCTTTTAAGAACCTGATTGCTTTTTTTTTAATTGTTCTTAAGATCCAAGGGTTTGGGTCTGTGTTCACCGATGCAAATTGGTGAGGATTTTTATCAAGCCTTCCCCAGGAAAGAGGGTGTAGGGTTTGGGAGGATTTTGGGGGAAAGACGTTTCCAAGCAGGCTCTTTCCCTGTTATATATTTGTCAGACGCTTGGTGGTGGCAGCAATAAAGTCCAAGGGCAAAAGGTAAAATAGTTTATACCTTGGGGAAGTTTTAACCTAAGCTGGTAAAAATAAGCTTAGGAGTTTTTTCATGCAGGTCCCCACATCTGTACCCTAGAGTTCAGAGTGGGGAAGGAACCTTGACAGTGTATAATGATGTTCTCCTCATGACATTGCTCTATGGGTGTGAAATATGGACTTGTTATCAATGGCACATTAAAAAGCTTGACTGCTTCCATTTGCAACACCTACAGCAACTTCTGAGCATCAGATGGCAGGACCAGGTGTCCGACATAAAAGTTTTGGCAAAAGCTGGTTTGGTCAGTCTTGACGATCATTTGATTTGCATTCAACCAAGACACGTAATTCATATGCTTCAGACCTGTCTATCAGAACAAATTCTATATTCCAAATTAAGCTCCATCAGCTGTAAGTGTGGAAGGCTGATGAAATGCTTCAAAGATCCTCTGAAACAAAATCTGCACAAGACAAATATTTCTGACTCAATCTTCGAGCAATTGGCTACTGCAGCTGGAGCCTGGCTTGATTTAAAAGACCCGGGGCTCTAACGGCCCTGCCTCTTCCGGTTGAGCCCACACCCCTTCCAGTTGAGGCCCCGCCCCCTGCTCAGGACTCCCGAGTACCAGTAAGTCCCTTAAGTTACTTTCACCCCTGGTGTGTCCATAGCTTTGAGACGAATCACATGGCACAGCTGGAAGCACAGCACCAGGTATGGAAATAACATGCAGCTCAGTCAACACAACCAGGCAAAGGCTCTGTTGGTCAGAATAGTAAATGTTGTTCTTCCCGAATTGGTCTATGGAGCCATGTGAAGTCCCATTAGTAGACATTGTGGTTGTCAATGTCACCCTTGAAATCAGGGTGACTACTAGTAGGAGTTACTTTGCTGGAATAAACTAAATGGTAGGCTGTAACTCTGCAAGAGAAAGCATAGAAGAAAGCCTTAGGGATTTAAAAACTGCACTGGAAAATTCAGAGAGACTGATTCATGCACTTTGTTTGGCTATTCAACCCACCTCCAAGAAAATAAAAAACACGAACTCACCTTACATGGTAAGGTCCTGCTCCAGCATACAGCCTAGCTTCTAGTTGACCAAAAGGTCCCTTTACCTCATTTTCTTTATTTCATAGATTTTTAAGGCCAGAAGGGACCACTATGATCATATAGTCTGACCCGGGGTGGGCAAACTTTTTGGGCCAAGGGCCACATCTGGGTGGGGAAATTGTATGCAGGGCCAGAGCAGGGGGTTGAGGTATGGGAGGGAGTGCGGGGTTCAGGTACGTGCTCAGGGCAAGGGATAGGGGTGCATGAGGGGGCTCAGGAAGAGGGTTGGGGTGCAGAAGGGGTGCAGACTGTGGGACGGAGCTCAGGGCAGAGGGCTGGGGTGCAGGAGGGAGCTCAGGGCAGAGGGCTGGGGTGCAGGAGGGGTGCAAGGTACAGCCGGGGACCCAGGGCAGGGGGTTGGGTTGCAGGAGGGACTCAGGCTATGGCCCGGTGCTGCTTACCTAAAGCGGCTCCGGGGTGGCAGCGGCACACACCGGGGCCAGGGCAGGCTCCCTGCATGCCTGCCCTGGCCCCACGCAGCGCTGCTCTGGGAAGCAGCTGGCACCACGTCCCTGCATGGCCCCTTGGGTGGGGGGGGGGCACAGGGCTCCGCGCACTGCCCTTGCCATGCCTCCAGGTACCTCCCCTGAAGCTCCCAATGGCCACGGTTCCCCGTTCCCGGCCAATGGGAGCTGTGGGGGGCGGTGCCTGGAGGCAAGGGCAATGCACGGAGCCCTCTGTGCCCCTCCCCCCGGGGCCCCAGGGACGTGGTGCCGGTCGCTTCTGAGAGTGGCGCGGGGCCTGTGGGACCATGGGGGACAATCCCGCGGGCTGGATCCAAATCCAGATCCAGCCCACGGGCCGCAGTTTGCCCACTCCTGATCTGACCCTTTGCATGTTAAACCTTTTCTTGAATCTATGGATAAGCACATGCATACACCCGCTATTATCCTATAAGCTTAATTGACAATTTTAGGGGATGAGAAGTCAGCAGTAGGCATAGTCAACTGCAAAGTTTTCCTAGTCCTAAACAAACAAACAAACAAAAAAGAGAAATATCACTTAGAAACAATTAGAGATGGGCTCAAACCACAAAACTTTATTCACATTTTGAACCCCTCAAAGTCTGGAGGTATTGGGATCTAGGGTTTGGGTTTCTGTCCATCTCTAGAAATAATTAAACCAAATTCGCATTAAAACATTCTAGTTCCGGAAATTCAACATACGCACGCGCACACACTGCAGAGCTAGTAAATTATAAAATACTGAAATCTGAAATCTAATTGCAGTCATGCCTATGTGCTTTCTATATTTGTGTCTTTAGATTTCCTCGAATGGAAAAAAACAAGACAGGCCTCTTTTCATTTGCTCATAATGGTCCACCTAAGGCCTGTTTTCAGTGTGCACCCTTTTCTGGACAGCCTGGCATAGCATGATAGAATTAGAGAACCATGTAGAAAAGTTACAAGCAGATGATTTCTGTCTTGACAGAGAGACAATGAGCCAAACTGGCTGGACATGTGGTACTCATTGACTTCAGTGGGAACTGCACATTTACATTAGAGATCAAGATTTTGCCCATGATGAATTAATCTTCCCAGATCTATGTTGAACTAGCACATTTTCAAATTTAAATTTTTCCTGTATTTATAAACCCTATGGATGAGGTGTTTAAAACAAAGGGAGAGGGATGCCTTTGAATTCAGTAAGCAATAATCATTTTCTCCCCTCATGTTTGCAGACATGTTCTTTTATCTGCCATACAGCAGATAACACAGCAGCCATTTACGTGGGCACGTTATCGTTGAAGAGAATCTCCTGAGGTGCTGTGTTAAAGTAATCAAATCAAAAGTTTGAAATGTACTGCAGCCATAGGCTAGACTCTAAAGAAAACTTGGACTAATCACATTTAGGAGTAGTCTCCTGCCAATGCACTTTAATACATCTTGAGAGAAGTAGAAGCTTAGACAGGGGATGAAATCCTGGCTCCACTGAAGATGACGATAAAACTTGCATAGACTTCAGTGGGGCCAGGATTCTCAATCACCAGGTCCCCCAAGCCTTTTTTGTATCTGTCAGAGAGACTGGGATAGATCATTTATACAGAAGTGAACACACAGCATTAAGGAAGTCCAAACAATTTATAAAACAGGATGTTTACACTGGTTACACTGGCACAGCTGTGCCTTCCATTCCCCATATTGGCATTGAGTTGCACCACTGAAAACAGGCAGAATTGTGTCCTTTAAGTCTTGAATCCCTGCAGGCCCTCAACAGCAGAAATCGTACTCGTAGGTGCTGACACGTACGTTGCAGATTGTGATTATTAGCGGACTTTAACTGTCCTGGCTGTGTGTGTGTCTGGCTGTGGTAGAACTCAAATAAGATTAACAAGATAGAAATGGAAATATGCTCATCTGGAGCCCAATTCATTTGTACCATTTTGTTGGGTTATTCCACCCCTTTCGCCACCATGCACTTTCATATCAAATTACCTCCTGGAAGACCCACTTACTTATCTTCCTGGCCAATGTCCTGAATTAACAGATGCAAATAGTGCCCTATTTTCAATACTCCCGCTGTGAGGCTATTCAGAATACAACTACACTACTCCTTAACAAGCTTACCTTATGAGAGTAAATGCATGTGTTCAACTGGCTCTTATGAATATATTTGGCTCTGCTTTGCCTCTATGTATCAGTTCCATCTACTGGCCAGTTAGAGCTGCTGCTTTGTCACACTAAGCAGAGGTGGCTGGTTTGAAGCCAAGGTCTTGCCAGGATTTCACCAATGTCAATCTCGGGTTGTTGAGATTTTCAAAAGTTGGCAGGTATATGATGGTTACTGCTAAGATCTTTACAATTTAGCCTGTTGCCTAATTAACAGTACCATTGTATTTTCCATACTGAGTATAGGGAATACTGCGAATACCAAGGTAATGTTAATTACTTGCCAATGGAAATTAAAAAGATTTTAGCGGTAACTTAAGCCTGTACATAGAGTCGGGGGGGGGGGGGAATGTTCAGTATAGTTTGGAGGAAATTAGATACACCCCTATATCACAGTCAGAAATACCACAGTCTGAACTTTTGGGGCACTTGGTTCAAACTTGTCAGCACCTTCTAATGTTCATCTATTACTTTTAAGCAGTTATTAAAAATGCTTAAATGCTCTTCCCTAAGCTCATTTTCAAAGCAGGCTTCTTAACTATTAAGACACCTCACCCCTTCAACCTCCCGCAGTGTCACAGAGGAATCCAATTTTAGCTCTTTTTAACCTCTAAGCTTTTCCTCAGAAAGAATATTCTTCAAAGTTATAATATATGAAAGCAGAATCGTGTGATTTTTGCTCGTTACCTTCCTAGCAACTGTTGAAATTCATTTCCAAGTCAATCCACAATGAGGTGGTGGGTTTGTTTGTTTTTTGGGGGGGGGAGGAGGGGAGGGTTAATGGAAGAAAAGGTGAGTCAGATTTAGCTAGCACATCATACACACTGAATAATATGGTTGAATGAAAATAGAAAATTTTTAAATATCTGCCCATATTTCTAAAGACCATCTTCCAGTAGTCCAAAAAAAAGGATCCAATGATACTTAACATATGCTAAAATTCAAGTGAGATTTTCAGCAAGTTTGAGTTTCCTGTGTGTGTTAGTTTCAGACAACTGTATGCGTTTCTGACTTACATGTAGAAGACACTGAAAAGCTGCTGGTGTGAGACAATTGTGGATTCTTTGGTTTGTGAGTATTTCACCAATTTTCTGTTTTCTGCACAATCTTACTCTTTTCCCATGAATTGTTTTCTTTCTTTTACTGTTGCTCTGTCAATCCAGGTGAACATAAAATGGTTTCCACACAAAAAACAGCAACCGATATTTAAAATTGTACTTCACCTTCCTCTTTTCACTTCAGGTGAGATATACATTCAAAGACAAGTTGGAAATGTTTAAAATGTTATTAGCCAACAGTAAGCCAAGAGGCATACGTTCACTTGCAGCCAGAGCAGGTTTTTGAAAAACCACTGCCCCATTTTAGGTTTCAGAGTAGCAGCCGTGTTAGTCTGTGATCTTTGCTTGCTATTTGAAGCACGTCTTTCCTGTCATGCTGCCAAGGTTACAAGGGCACAGAAAAAGGTTTCTCTCCCCATACCCCTGTTCATGCATGTTTGGAATTTTTTCTTTTTCTCCTTATCAGTATCCATTTCAATACAGAATGTGTATGAGACTCCCTTTTAAATTATTGTATATCGCTTGGTAAGGGGATGCTGAAGCCCTACACCCTATGCTTTGGAAACTCAGTATTTAACTGTGCAATGCCTTGTCTCAGAGACCTAGTGTTTGTTCTGATGTCTTCCATTGACTTCAGTACGCTTTGGAAAAAGGTCGCTAAGGAAAACTGAGTCTTCCCATTTACTCCACATAAAACATCTTGAGAGATTGAGCTGCCACGTAAGTGTCTCCTAACAGTTCATTCTTGAGTGTAAAAGAGCTTTAAAACTGGTTTTATTTTGGACAGAGCAGGGTTGAGTCGCACAATCCAAACACATCTAAGTTCTTTCTGTGCTGGGAGATAAACATTTCATTGCTGTACTGGAGAAAATCACATTGCAAACAGGTTCCCTGACACGGAGGTTGTCCTAGCACAGACAGATTCTCTGTGGGTTTCACTTTTTTTTTTTTTGGCCTGTGTAGCAATACCGAGAAACTGCTTTGTTGAGCTGTTTTTGTTTTTGCCAGAGCATTCTTGCTTATGCCATTTTAAAGAGCAGGTATCACCACAGCAACAGTAACTGAGCAAGTACATGAGTCACTATCACAACATACTTGTACTTTTAAAAATCCTAATAGAAACAATACTAGTTGAAAATCACAGTCCTCTAAATACTTCACAATTTCCCTTCCAAATCTCTGCTGTCCTGGCGAGGATTTGCCTGTTTACATCTCTCCACTTCCAGCCTCTACATCTGCATGAAAGGCTTAAAGTCAGATTCTTTCCTTAAAACCTTATCATCTTGTGCTCTTTCCCCACAAAATTCCAGGACATCCCGAATGGCATCACACCACCCTGACAGTGAACACAGGTGGCAAACAGGAGCAAAGTGAAGAAAACCCTGATCTAGTAACTTATAGTTTAAAAAGCGACGAGTGAAGCCTATCAATAAAATCTACTTCCCTCCCCCCAGTCATTTGCATTTTGTGTTCATTTAGTCCTCATGAACTGGAGTGCAAGAGGAGATTAGGGGACCCACAGCTCCTCGCACAATCAAACGGTAAGGAGGGCTACAACACAAAATCAAGCTCTTGAGATTGCACATGGCAGACACACTGGTTAGTTCCAGGAGTTTTGCTCTGTTTTTAATAATCCTAACATATGGCTTTTAAAGCTGTTTAATATTGCACAGTGTCAGCAGGGGTGCAGGAGAGGCGCAGCATGCTTCCAAAATATACACACTGTATGCAGGGGGGAAATTTCAAAATGGAACAGGTTAGTGTGTGTATATATATATATTTTTTTTAAAACTACATGGAGGAAAAAATATTATCTCATAAAAAAGACAACTTTTTGCCCATAAAAATGTTATAGGCTCCACTACCCTCCAAGTAGGAGTGTGGCAAAGTTCAATATTGCACAGGTCCTTTTTTAAAATCATGTACAGGTCACTCTTGCAATGACTTCCTTCTGCGGAATAGATAAATTATACAGGATGTTGAAAATCCACATTGGTGGTAAGCTACATTAACCCTGACCCCATGCAAGTTTAATGTACACACTGGCTTCTTAGGAACACCTTTTTTTGTTCCCACAAATGTATTTTGCTTTGTGAGCAAGAATTTTTTTTCCCTACTGACTCTACCCCTCCCACCGTAGGCTATCCCAACACTTCTTGGGTCAAAATAGCTCAGTGACTATCAGCAAGATAATTTAAAGCACATTCCTTTACATAAGTTGCACAAAGTCTGCCCAATACAGTACTAAGTAAAAACAAGAGTTCATTACACTGACTATACAAAAATGCAGATCATTTGGCAAACACAGACTGGTTTCAGATGTGCAATTCTGGATCCCTAGTGAGAATGCTCATTTCCACTTGTATGTTCAATGCTTTAGGGCCCAAACCTGCCATCATTAGTTCTGGGTACCACAACTCCTACTCAAGTCAATGGTAGTCGAGCCATTCAGCACCTCAAAGAAATGTACTGAGTGCTCCTGAGAGCTTCTGAACACCCTCAACTAACACTGAAGTCAATGCGAGTTGATGGCAGTCAGCATCTCACAAGAAGTGCTCCACATATTGCAGGGTCAAGCCCATATTGAGCAGATCTAGAGATAGATATTCTTTTTTTCAAATCGGTGTCACCCTAGCGATGGGAGAAGTTCAAAAGTGTCAAAGATTCTATTCAATCCCGATAAGCAGCTAATGGTTTATTTGAACCTCTGATCTAAAAATAGATCAGGATACCATGGAAAATGTCCCCTTTTGCAAGGCTTTGTGATTTTTGGACTGGGTCTGAAATATGAGAACAAGCTCTGTGGGAATAGTGCAACATTTCAACCAGAACCAGCAGGGGGAAGGGTTAAAAAAAACCCACAAACGTCTTCACACCTCAATTGGACCATAGTTCAGTTCAAGTTTTGATTGTAAGTTCTTTTTTACTTTATCCACCCTCTACGTTAATAACGTGATGCCTCTAAATCATCTGCAGTTTGGGTTATTTTGAGATTAATTTAAAAAAGAAAAGGACCTCTCCACAACGACATAGAACTCGGCCATCACCGGCTGGCTGTTTTTGTGTAAGGATCACAGCAAAAGCGGCTGAAGGAGGAGAGGGCAGTGTCCTTGCAGATTAGCTGGGAAAGGGCTTTCCTTGCATACCAGGCAGCACAGAAGAAAGCAGAGGTGTTTGTGGGAGGAGGAGAAAAGTAGGAACTCAAGACTAGCATCATTGGTAAAGGGGACAGAACAACAGGCAAGAGCAGATAAGTAGGGAAGAGTCTGTTCATGCTAGGCCATGTAGGTCAGCACAAGAAGCCTGGACCTTTGTAGGATGGGAATTCAAAGGAGGAGCGACATGGTCAGACTGATGGGCAAGGAAGATTGTTTTTTTTTAAAAAGCAGGTGCATTTTGAATCAATCGGAAGTGGTCTTTGGGAGACCAGAGCCAAGTGTGCACTAATCAAAACAGGAGATGATGTGAGCCTGAAGGAGAGTTTTAATGGTGTAGATGGCAGAAAAGTGCAGATTTTGGAAACATTCTGGAGGAAGAAACAACACAAATTAGACAAAAATGGATGAAGGGGTATCAGCCACCTGGAAACCCTCATGGAATCTGAGGAGGATCATCCTGGCCCCTCCCCAGGGGATGTTCAGAGCAGGAACCAGTGGGGTGGCACACAAAAGCATGACTCCACTGAGCTTGCTGTGGCAGCCAGTGTCTAAAAATGCTTCCTCTCTCATGGAGGGGGCTACATATCTAAAGGGTGAAGGCCCTGGAATCTCAGTTTCCATATTTGGCTTCCTTTGCTGTTTCCTACATGAACGGTTCTCTGCTTAGATGCTGAGATGAAACAGGTTTTCCATTTGCATTTTCCAAAATAAGTTGCTGGTTTTCTTTTTTAAATTCTTTCCTATGACCTTGGCTGGGGGCACCACGAATTACTTGTGCTATTTTACTTGACCATGCATAGAAAACAGGGAGAGGAATGTTTCAGCAATTCTCAGCCTGTGCATTTTTGGCAGCAGACCAGATCTAACTATTTATTTAGCTCATAGAAATAAGCCTTGCAGGCGAGGCATCTTGGTGTGTCAAGCTATCATATGGATTGGGAGTAGAGAATTGTGTGGACTTTGTTGTTCCTTTCTTGCTGCCCTAACAAGAGCTAAATTATGCTAGATTCTCTCTCTCTCTTGCTCCTTGATTTTATGCATTATCTAAGCCTGAAAAGGTTGATTTCACACTTGATCTGGTATACACAGATAGAAAACAAAAAAAAGTTATTTGTTTTTAATTGGGCAGTGATTTTGTGAATGCTTGTGAAAGTCAGTCGTCTGATTACAGTGCTCTGTTATAGGCCAGGGGAGGGAAAGAGTTGCATAAGCTTTCTCCCACGTAGCAAATACCAATCCATCCCTTTTATTCTAGTTCCACAAGCTTCTTCAAAAGGGTGACTGTGGATTTTGGTGTACTGCCCATTTCATTTTGCTGCCAGGTGTAGAGATCTGAAAGTGTGTTGCATTCCAATGGCATAGCAATTTTCTAATGCAAACAAATAACCCCTGGGAGTGGGATTTTCAAAAGAATCAACGGGAATGCAGTGTTCCGCTCTCATTGAATAGGAAGTCGAGGTCCTAATTCCATTAGGCACCTTGGAGCCCTGATTGATTGTGACCCACTTAATTCCCCCTGTGACCTAAAATAGTCCTGGATCCAGAACTCCAGAGTTGGAATAAACCACAAAAACAATCTCTGCCCAAAGTGTACTCTTGAATGTAATTTATCTCCATTAGCAAAGCAACCACTCTGTTTTACGCAGACTTATTGAGTAATAGCAAGAAATACATAGCACTGACAGAACATAATCTCACTTAAGAGTTGATGATCTTGCTAAATACAAGAGTGCAAAGCAATGAACAAGTAAAGGGTGTGGTAGGGTGTGTGTCACTAGACAGAAATTGTATTAAAACTGCACCACTTTTGTTAAAGGTAATCTTAGTGGTTTTCTTTTCTCTGCTGCAGACAATGCACTTTCTTTTTCTTAATCAAAGGAAGCTGCATGGGGCTTAGTCAAGAACGGAGCATTAACCTGGAGATAGGCCAGCATCTACATGTACTAGTCACTCAGTGCCTACTTCCTGCTTGACCTACTTCTAACATCAGCACAAAAAAAAAGCACATTGATCTTGCAGGTAGTTTTGCAAAACAAAACAAACCCAACCAACGTTTATTGTGCTCCCTGGGGATCTGTCGGAAAGATCACTGGAGAAGTTACAGAGATTTAATATGGGGATGGGAGGAGACCAGAGACTGACACTTGTTTAAACTCACCCCCTGTCCCTTCCAATCTTCCAATTTCCAATCTTACCCTCCCCTGTCCCTTCCTACAGTACTTCGGTGCAGGAGTGAGCATTGCTACCACACACTAAAGGCCCAATCCCACAAGGTGTCAATGAAGTCAATAGGAGTTGAGAACCCTAGACCTAGAAGTAGGTGCGCTCAGCATCTTTCAAGGGTGGGCCGTCAGGAAGATATGATAAATTATGAGCATTGAGGTGAATTTCACAGCCTCCCTAACAATTGACAGATCAGCCCTCCAAACCGATTTCTCTCTCACAGGTGATTTCTAAGGCTATGTTTACACTACCCAGCTTTTAGTGATATAGCTGCGTCGCTACACCCGTGCTGCTAAAAGTCGTGCAGTGTAGCTGCTGTTTGTCAGCTTTCCTGCTGATAGAAAACTTCCACCCCCAGCGAGTGGTGTTGGTGTTGTCAGCAGGAGAGCACTCCTCCCGACAATGGGCTGTTCACACTGGCACTTCTCATGGCACAACTTTTGTCTTTCGGGGGGGTGGGAGGGGCTAACACCTCCGAAAGACAAAAGTTTTGTCGTTCAGTTGCCCGTGTAGACATAGCCTAATTGTCCTCCCTCACAACTGTTGATTTCTCATCTCTTCCATCTTAACTCCACTTACCTTTGCCTCTCCCTCAACTCAACTTATTTTCTTTTCTATTGGAGCTGGGTGATAGACCTTCAACACCACTCATTTGTCCCATTTCTATCGGCGTAGAAATGGCAGCTTCCTTAAGACTGTGGCAAACGGAAACCTGCTCTTTGCTAATCATTAAGCAATAGTAGGCCTGATCACGGACTAGCCCACCGTGGTGGTGTAGCCATGTTGATTGCAGGATATTGGAAAAACAAGGTGGGTGAGGTAGTATCTTTTATTGGACCAACTTCTGTTGGTGAAAGAGACAAGCTTTCACGCTACACAGAGATCGATGCCCTTAACTGTCATTTTCTGTAACAGCAATAATCTCACCACATTTAGGGTTTTGTGGGAGCAGAATTTTGCTTGTGCAAAGCAAGGAGATATACACTTGATCTGAGCACAATCACTTTTTGCTCTGTTTTTGCTTGATGCAGTGCTTCTGTGTCTTGAGAGAAGAGCAGACACCAATGGAATTTATTGAAAGTGACATTACACATCTATTTTGGTTGAAGGAGTGGAGCAGGTAATGTCTTTATGACAGAAAATCTCACCGATTTTACTAAAGGACTCTGACCTCTAATGATTGTTTTTGGGAAAAACAGAAAACGGGCAGATAAAGTGAGTGCTGTCTGCAAGTTGTAGTTTCCTAGACAGCAACATCCCTGCTGTGGGATACATCTGCAAGAAGTGTTACTTCTGAAGCATTTCAAGTTGAGAAAATTTGGGATCTTGTGAATTAATTGAGAATCACAGGAATGGCAGGAGCCAGATTAGAAAAAGAGAATTACTACATACATAAGACTAAACTGGATAGAAATCTGGGCATAGCACCCTGAGAACACACCAGTCACAGGTCTTTCCTCTTTTCTTTTACCAATTCTCCATTGCCGTTTTTAGGATTGGAAACCCCAATACATCTGCATGAGACCAGCACTGGAGAACCAGAAAAGGAAACAGACAGTAGGCTCATTTAAGACAAAGCCCTGCTTTGTGGGCAATACAAGATACATCTCCCCAGTGGGCTGTCCAGGTGACAGTGCCTGGTGCTAGAGCAATGCTTCCAAGAGCTGCTTAGGAGAGCCTCACTTGCACTAACTGCTCCCGCTCCTACTGGTGGGCTCTGATCTCTTGGTAAGCTGACCCTGCCTGCCTCCCCAACAGCTGACTCTTGGTCTGCCGTCTGGCATATCTCAGACTTTGATCTCCTGGGATCTGACCTGGCTCTTGACTCCCACTCCAACCACTAAGTTAGACCTCCCACATCCCGGCTGTGACATCAGGGGAGCATTGTGTCTAGACCCAGGGTTGGTGCAGAAGGCTCCTTCTGACCTCACCCCAAACCTTGTGTACCCATGCAGTGCCCAGACCTACCATTACCCTATGAGTAGAAAGTGAAATCTGACTAGAGGTTTAAACACCCGATGGCCAGAAAGAGCTTAGATCAGCCTCACACAAAAGACAATGGGTCTACAAGCAACTCAGGAAGCCGTTGTCTGATTTTCAGGGTCTCTTTATGTTCAATGCTGAAAGGCTCTAATGGAGCAGGAAAAAATATATTAATTTATGCTGAAAAAGAATGTAAATTACGCAAACAAGTAAAATTATAGTGCGACAATCAGCTTTCATTAATTGAGTCCTAAATAAGGAGATGAGAAAGCAAAAAATTGCTTCCCTTACCTCCTGCTAGGAAATTGGTAATTATGCATACAAGAAGAGTTAGCATAATTAGACATAGCTGCCTATTTTAGTTTGGCTCCAGTTATGAAAATGAAGTGTGAGCACTTAAAAATCACATTCCACAAAAACAGCTAGCAAAAAGGTGGCAGCAAGGGTACCAAATAGCAAATATACTGTCTACAAATCATTAACAACAGAGATGTTTGCATTGTTGTATTTTCCTGAGCCGCTGACAGGAAGAACCCATTTTTGGGGCATTGTAACTCTATATGGATGCACCAGCTTTGGCAGCAGAATAATTTAATGTTTTGTGTAAGCTAGGGCCTTTTCCTGTGAAAAACTGACTCCATAGCTGCTCCCTGTTCCAAGAAGAGATACTCCGTCAACTGCTGCTTCCTTTAACTCCCCAGTAACTGGGTTGCTCTCTGAGGGTGGAATGCCTCATCACGATGTTGCAATCAGGCCTGACATCACAGATCTGGCTGAGAAGGAATTGCACAAGAGCTGTCGTAACCCCAAATATGCTCTCCCTGCCTGGAAGCCGTGCTCATCAATAGTAAGATGATGAAAGGGCCATGCAACCCACCTTCAAAGCAAAGGCAGTTGTACTGGGGAGCCCTTACCCACTGCAGCAGAGAGCACTCACAATGGCAGGGAAAGGAGAGAAAAAGAGCTCTCATTTCCAGCTCCTAAGTATCATTTTTAAATGATTCTGGCGCATAAACCATCCCCAAATCACTCACCTTGCAAAGGCTTCAGCTGTTCCCATAGGGTAGGCAGCCCAAGCAGGATGGAAGAGACATCCCAGATAGATTGACAGGATAGGGAGTACTGGAACAACAGAGACCAGTAGCTCATTCATGTGATCACTAGGCAGCGCCCTGTTTGTGGAGCTTTTTATTTCCACAGGACATGGGTTGGCAGATCCCAAATTAGCCAGAGCCTTTTGAAGGGAATGGAGACTTTCAGAGGGATTGAGCCCTGGAGCTATTACTGCAGAAACACCTGCTGATGGGATCAGCATTCACAACATCCGTAATGAATCGTCTGTGCCCTGTAGATTTTCCAGCTCCGTTGCCTCCCACAGAACTTTTCGTTTCTATCGTTTCTCAGAAAATGACTGCCAGCACCACCAGCAATATACCAGGCACTATACACGACCCCAGGCAGATTGCCTCTGCTCTCTCAGACAGCTTTACTCTTTGGCGCTGGGGAATTCGAGACACACTTATATTTCATTTTGAAACACGGGGCGGGGGGGAATCAACATTGGAAACTACGCCTCAGCAGAGATTGTTCAAAGCACTGACAGTAAATTTAGCATTGGCCAAGCTGATTTGCTCGGCTAGTCACTACAGAGGCAGGTCGTATATTTGCTTTTGAATTAGAAATGTACCCAGTGAAAAATTGACCAGACTGCAAAAAAACCAACAACCCAGCTTTTAAAACAAATAATAATAAAAACTCACTTCCAGCACGGTACATATGCTGTACTAACAGACAGCGTTCTTTTATGTGCTGGATGATAGCCAAGTGATGGACATAAGACCGCTTTCTATGCCGATGTCAGATCTATCACCTGCCTTTCATACCACTGATCACAAAGTGCTCCTGAATCAGCTGCTCTGAGTTGCAGAGGTTCCTGGCATTGCTCCAAGTGACTTTGATCATTTATTTTGAGTAGTTTTTAGTGACTGGTGATCTCTAGTTATTCATTAGCCCTGAGGGTATTTCCATGTCCATGTCAAGCTGACTTCATATATATTTTGTGTTTGAAAGTGATCCAACCATACTGCACAATTGTCTGATTCTGACACTGCTGCTGTGCAAGGTCTATGTGAAGCCGTTCAGAGAACTGATAAGAGAGCATGATCTGACGTGCCTCCAGATTTCTATCCTTCTCTGCCTCGAGGAGGGAGATTCCATCTGAACACTGTCACACCCCCTGCCCAAGACTGCAGATTGACTCAGACATTTTAGAGGAATGTAAAGGCTATTTTGGCAGGTGCTTATTATGCCTTATTGCCTTCATTTAAAAATGTTTTACCTTCATTTTTGTTTGACTCCAAAGACCTCTAGACATGGGGCACTGAAGAAAAAAAATTTGTTAACAGACATCTTGGATGAGCTTTTCCATACGTCACGTGAATACCTGAAGAAAATCGCCACAGGCCACACAGAGTATACAATACATCATTCCAGCCCTGATACTGATGGCTAATCGCTGTTCCAAACATTGATCTACTTATTGGTTGCCCCATGCCATGTTCTTGTGGGCATTGTGACGTTGCACTCCATATGATTTTATGAAAATATGCTAATGAATGTGAATATAATGTAACCGGAATATGCCTCATACAAAAGGTCTCTTGTAAGGTATCATTACAAACCTTATAAGCTACTGAGTGTGTTCATCTTATTTGTATAAATGTATCATTCTTGTATCTGAAACTATAAATATGAAATATAACTCTGAGGTCCTATTGTAACTATGCAAAGTGTGGGCCATTAATGGTGGTTTGGAACCTTGATGGCTCCCATTAATCAGGACAATTGACTGTAGGTGGCTCTGTTTACTTGCAAGCCTTCCTATGTGTCAGGCCCGGAAGAATGAAGGCTTGGGATCTCACAGGACATGTGACCATGTCACCTGGTACTGGAATCCATCTTAAACCTGGGGTTTTTCCATTTAGAAGGAGTGGTGGGGACCCAGAGGGACAAAAGATTCCCACCTTGTGCCAAAGCTATATAAGGGGGTGGAACAGAACAAAGGGGGCTGTAGTCATGAGAAATCCCCTAGCTACCACCTGAGCTGGAACAAGGACTGTACCGGGGAAAGGATTGGGCCCAGACTAGAAAGGAGTCTAGTCTGTGAAAGCAGCTTAGTGGAACATCTCTGAGGCCTGGTCTACACTACGAGTTTATGTCGGATTTAGCAGCGTTAAATCGAATTAACCCTGCACCCGTCCACACAACGAAGCCATTTTTTTGACATAAAGGGCTCTTAAAACAGATTTCTGTACTCCTCCCCAGTGAGGGGATTAGCGCTGAAATCAACATCGCCATTTCGAATTAGGGTTAGTGTGGACGCAATTCAAAGGTATTGGCCTCCGGGAGCTATCCCACAGTGCACTATTGTGATCGCTATGGACAGCGCTCTGAACTCGGATGCACTGGCCAGGTGTACAGGAAAAGCCCCGGGAACTTTTGAATCTCATTTCCTGTTTGGCCAGGCGAGCTCATCAGCACAGGTGACCATGCAGAGCTCATCAAGACAGGTGACCATGCAGTCCCAGAATCAAAAAAGAGCTCCAGCGTGGACCAACTGGGAGGTACTGGATCTGATCGCTGTATGGGGAGAGGAATCCATGCTATCCGAACTACGTTCCAAAAGACGAAATGCCAAAACATTTCAAAAAATCTCCAAGGCCATGAGGGACAGAGGCTACAGCAGGGATGCAATACAGTGCCGCATGAAACTTAAGGAGTTCAGACAAGCAAACCAGAAAACCAAAGAATCAAATGGACTCTCCAGGACAGAGCCCCAGACATGCCGCTTCTACTCTGAGCTGCATGCAATTCTAGGGGGGGCCACCACCACTACCCCACCTCTGTCCATGGACTACGATGGTGGGGTACTCTCCGCCATGCCTGAGGATTTTGCAAACAGGGAAGATGAGGAGGAGGAGCTTGAGGAGAGCACACCGCACACCGTTCTCCCCAACAGCCAGGATTTTTTTATCATCCTGACTGAAATACCGTCCCAACCCAACCAAGCCAGAGAAGGGACCTCTGGTGAGCGTACCTTTTTAAATATAATACATGTTATAAAAGCAAGCGTTTTTTAATGATTAAGTAGCCCTGAGGACTTGGGAATCATTCGTGGCCAGTACTGCTACTGGAAAAGTCTGTTAATGTGTCTGGGGATGGAGCAGAAATCCTCCAGGGACATCTCCATGAAGCTCTCCTGGAGGTACTCTAAAAGCCTTTGCAGAAGGTTTCTGGGGAGAGCAGCCTTATTCCGTCCTCCATGGTAGGACACTTTATCATGCCATGCTAGTAGCAAGTAATCTGGTATCATTGCATGACAAAGCCTGGCAGCGTATGGTCCCGGTGTTTGCTGGCATTCATGCAACATCCATTCTTTATCTCTCTGTGTTATCCTCAGGAGAGTGATATCATTCATGTAACCTGGTTGAAATAGGGGAATTTAATTAAGGGAACATTCAGAGGTGGCCGTTCCTACTGGGCTGTTTGCCTGTGGCTGAAAAGAAATCCTCCCCTCAGTTAACCATGCGGTGGGTGTGGGGGAGCATTGGCGCTGAGCTGTTCGCATTTGGCTAGCAGGGTTCTTCCCTGATACCAGCCACGCGATGTGGGGAGGGGTAAAGCAGTCATCCCAGAGAATTGGATGGGAGGTGGTTAGTTTGGTTTCTGCTGCTGCACATTAACAGGAAAACTGCAGCTCTGAATGGCCAACTCAACATGCTTTTCTTGGTATGGGAGAGGAGGATGCTGCTGTTATGAAGGTTGCAGAAGCCAAAAGACTGTGGCTTACCATGGCCACCTGCAAGCCGAATTCTGTTGCCCGGCACTGCATATGTGATCTCTAACACCAAAGCCGCAGGCACTCAATATAAGATGCAAAACGCGACCTTGTACCAAAATCACATGTGCTATGTAATGTGAATAGTGTTGTTCACCGTGAAAGCGTATAGCCATTGTTCTGTAAAATGTATCTTTTAAAATACTTCACTCCCTTTTTTCCTTCAGCAGCTGCAAATGTTTCAAGCCTCCCTCCTCCATCCCAAAGGCTATCTCAGATAAGACAGCGAAAAAACGCAAGTGCAATGAAATGTTCTCTGAGCTCATGCAGTCATCCGGCACTGACAGAGCTCAGCAGAATGTGTGGAGGGACACAATAGCAGAGTACAGGAAAGTGGCAATGAACGTGAGGAGAGGTGGCAGCAGGAAGATCAGAGGAGGCATGATGCAATGCTGGGGCTACTGTGGGATCAAATGGACATGCTCCGGTGTCTGGTGGAGGTTCATGAATGGCAGCAGGATCACAGACTGCTGCTGCAGCCCCTGTTTAACCCTCCTCCCCAAGTTCCATAGCCTCCTCACCCAGACACCCAAGAACGCAGGGGTGTGGGGGAGGCTCCGGGCACCCAACCACTCCACCTCAGTGGACAGCCCAAGCAACAGAAGGCTATCATTCAACAAGTTTTGAAGTGGCCTTTTCCTTCCCTTCTACCCTCCTCCCACACCCCACCCAGGCTACCTTGTGAGTTATCTCCCTATTTTTATAATCAATTAATAAAGAATACATGTTTTTTAAACGATAGTGACTTTATTTCCTTTGCAAGCAAGCTGTGATCGAAGGAGGGAGGGCGGGTGGCTTACACGGAATTTAGTGGCAACCAAGGGGGCGGGGTTTCATCAAGGAGAAACAAACAGAAGTGTCAGACAGTACCCTGGCCAGTCATGAAACTGGTTTTCAAAGCTTCTCTGATGTGCAGCGCTTCCTGCTGTGCTCTTCTAACCGCCCTGGTGTCTGGCTCTGTGTATTCAGCAGCCAGGCGATTTGTCTCAACCTCCCACCCCACCATAAACGTCTCCCTCTTACTCTCACAGAGATTGTGGAGCACACAGCAAGCAGCAATAACAATGGGAATATTGGTTTCACTGAGGGCTGAGAGAGTCAGTAAACTGCACCAGCGACCCTTTAAACATCCAAATGCACACACTACCACCATTCTGCACTTGCTCAGCCTATAGTTGAACAGCTCCTTACTACTGTTCAGGGTGCCTGTGTACGGCTTCATGAGCCAGGGCATTAAGGGGTAGGCTGAGTCCCCAAGGATAACTATAGGCATTTCAACATCCCCAACAGTTATTTTCTGGTCTCGGAAGTAAATCCCTTCCTGCAGCCATTTAAACAGACCAGAGTTCCTGAAGATGTGAGCGTCATGAACCTTTCCCGGCCATCCCATGTTGATGTTGGTGAAACGTCCCTTGTGATCCACCAGTGCTTGCAGCACCATTGAAAAGTACCCCTTGCGGTTTATGTACTGGCTGCCCTGGTGGTCCGGTCCCAAGATAGGGATATGTGTTCTGTCTATAGCCCCACCACAGTTAGGGAATCCCATTGCAACAAAGCCATCTAGTATGACCTGCACATTTCCCAGAGTCACTACCTTTGATAGCAGCAGCTCAATGATTGCGTTGGCTACTTGCATCACAGCAACCCCCACAGTAGATTTGCCCACTCCAAATTGATTCCCGACTGACCGGTAGCTGTCTGGCATTGCAAGCTTCCACAGGGCTATTGCCACTCGTTTATGAACTGTGAGGGCTGCTCTCATCTTGGTATTCCTGCACTTCAGGGCAGGGGAAAGCAAGTCACAAAGTTCCATGGAAGTGCCCTTATGCATGCAAAAGTTTTGGAGCCACTGGGAATCATCCCAAACCTGTAACAATATGCGGTCCCACCACTCTGTGCTTGTTTCCCAGGCCCAGAATCGGCATTCCATGGCATGAACCTGCCCCAGTAACACCATGATCTCCAAATTGCCGGGGACCATGGTTTTAGAGAAATCTGTGTTCATGTCCTCATCACCGCACTGCCGTCGCTTCCTCGCCTGGTTTTTCAGGTGCTGGTTCTGCATAAACTGCACAATAATGCACGAGGTGTTTACAATGGTCATAACTGCTGTGGTGAGCTGAACAGGCTCCATGCGTGCCGTGCTATAGCGTCTGCTCGGGCAATCCAGGGAAAAGGGTGCAAAATGATTTTCTGCTGTTGCTTTCATGGAGGGAGGGAGGGTTGACTGACGACATTTACCCATAACCACCCACGACAAATTTTTGGCCCCATCAGGCATTGGGAGCTCAGCCCAGAATTCCAATGGACAGTGGGGACTGCGGGAACTGTGGGATAGCTACCCACAGTGCACCGCTCGGAATGTCGACGCTTGCCAAGATACTGTGGACGCACACCGCCAAATGAATGTGCTTAGTATGGATGCATGCACTCAACTTTATACAATCTGTTCCAAAAATTGACTTCTGTAAAATCAGAGTACTTTCGTAGTGTAGACGTGGCCTGAGGGTGAGATTTCCCTGTATTCAGTTTCTTAAATGTATTAGGCTTAGACTTGCGTGTTTTGCTTGGTAACTTACTTTGTTTTGTCTGTTATTACTTGGAACCACTTAAATCCTACTTTTTATATTTCATAAAATCACTTTTGCTTTTTAATTGACCCAGAGTAAGTAATTAAGGCCTGGGGGAGCAAACGGCTGTGCATCTCTCTCTATCAGTGTTATAGAGGGCAGTAAATTTATGAGTTTACCCTGTATAAGCTTTATACAGGGTAAAATGGATTTATTTGGGGTTTGGATCCCATTGGGAACTGGCTGTCTGGGTGCTAGAGACAGGAGCACTTCTTAAGCTGTTTTCAGTTAAGTCTGCAGCTTTTGCGGGACGTGGTTCAGACCTGGGTCTGCATTTGCAGCAGGCTAGCATGTCTGGCTCAACAAGACAGGGTACTGAAGTCCTAAGCTGGCAGGAAAACGGGCTCAGAGGTAGTCTCTGAATGTCAGGTGGCAGTCCCAAGGGGGTCTCTGTGACCCAACCAGTCACAGGCATATTTTACTTCATTCTTATTTACACAAACTGAAATTCATAGACATCCCAATTCCCATGCAGTGCTAGGCACAATGGCATGGATTGAAGGACTTGTCCTCCTAACTTTGAGGATGAGTCCGGTCTCCACACACTATCTACCACCCATTTCACGTCCCAGCATCTCCTCACACCCAGTTCCATGCCCTCTGTACCCTTCAACCACCTTTCAAGCCCCTTTTTCTCCCCAATTAACAGGACATTACAGGCTAAGGGCCTATGAGTTGGGTCTGAAGGATCAACTTTTTTAGACTGTACTGCCTGGCCTCATTGCTAACATTTTAATGTAGGATAGCACCCTAGAGAGTCTTCCTTTTTTTACAACATATACCAAAAGCCTATATTGGAGGTGATAAGATGAGAAAGGTTTTATCAGTTGATTGCAGATACCGTGTGCTCATTGCATTGGCTGCTTTTCCTCTAGCCTGTTTGTACAGATTTCGCATAGCCGGTAAGGCATTTTAGTTCCTGGGGGGAAATAAATAAATCACGCCAATCAGCTGCATTTCTTGAGGTGCTGCAAACAAACTGCAGTGGAAATGTTATCATTCGGAACAGATTTAGCCCTCAGGATCATGTGTTAATTTAAACTTTAGCATTTAAAAATAGCTTCCCATGGCACCATGTAAATACAGGATGTGGCCAGAGCAAGCAGATACAAATCAAGTGAAGTTTTATTGCTTGAAGTTGTTTATTTCTACATTTGACAGTTACTGAGAAAAACTCACCTCTTTATTCTCCTGAGCCCCTCTGTGCAGCCAGGCACTGAAACAACACTCTGGAATACAACGGACAGTAGACAGACATATATTATCACCGCAGTGGTTACTTTTCTGTCTCAAACTACTTCCAATGCAAATGTCAATGGCAAACAGATTGGTTTCTGTTTGATAAACTCATTGGGCCTGATTTAATGCTGCTAACAGCATTGACCACATGGCCCCAGTTGCAGAAAGCTGGGCCACTGCGCTCGCACTCTGGCTGGGAATCCCTGCAAACTAAGGCTGATCACAAATGTTTTGCTAAAACTGTTTCTTTGATGGAAAATTGGGTTTCTGACCAAAAACATTGTGGAAAGTGGCTGTTTTCTGTGTAAATCTTAGGGATTTATCAAAATATTTTGGCCAAAAAACCAGAAGTAATTTGTAAAAAGAATTTCCTAGGTTTTAAAAAGCAAACTGAGAAAAAAAAACCCAAAAATTCCATCATGGGGCATCATATATTGACACCCCCATGGGTCATCAGCAGAGTTGGAACCTTTAGATCCACCACACAGACCTGTGCCACTTGCAGCCAACAGAGTAACCAATAGCAATAGTAGGTTGTCATTCTCTATGTGGACCAGCACTGCAGACGGCTGACACTCATGTTTGCTGGTGAGTTTCACAGATATTTGCTGACAGCAGAGGAATGGTGAGCCTCGGTGTGACGGGTTCAGTCACAGAGACCCCCTTGGGACTGTCACCTAATGTGCTGAGACTACCTCTGAGCCCGTTTTCTCTGCCAGTTTTGGCCTCCAGACCCAGCCTTGTTGAGCCAGACACACAAGCCTGCTGCAACACAAACTCAGGGTCTGAACCATGCCCCCAAAGCTGCAGACTTAACTGAAAACAGCTGAGCAAGTGCTCCTGTCTCCAGCACCCAGACATCCAGCTCCCAATGGGATCCAAACCCCAAATAAATCTGTTTTACTCTGTATAAAGCTTATACAGGGTAAACTCATAAATTGTCCGCCCTCTATATCACTGATAGAGAGATATGCACAGCTGTTTGCTCCCCCAGGTATTAATTACTTACTCTGGGTTCAATAATAAACAAAAGTGATTTTATTAAGAATAAAAAGTAGGATTTAAGTGGTGCCAACTAATAACAGACAGAACAAAGTAAGTTACCAAGCAAAATAAAACAAAACATGCAAGTCTAAGCCTAATACATTTAAGAAACTGAATACAGGGAAATCTCACCCTCAGAGATGTTCCAATAAGCTTCTTTCACAGACTAGACTCCTCCTTAGTCTGGGCCCAATCCTTTCCCTGGTACAGTTCTTGTTAGTTCCAGCTCAGGTGGTAACCAGGGGATTTCTCATGACTGCCAGCCCCCTTTGTTCTGTTCCACCCCCTTTTATAGCTTTGGCACAAAGCGGGAATCCTGTGTCTCTCTCTGGGTTCCCACCCTTCCTTCTAAATGGAAAAGCACCAGGTTTAAGATGAGTTTCAGAGTGGTGGCCGCGTTAGTCTGTATCAGCAAAAAGAACGAGAAGTACTTGTGGCACCTTAGAGACTAACAAATTTATTTGGGCATAAGCTTTTGTGGGCTAAAACCCACTTCATCAGATGAATGGAGTGGAAAATACAGTAGGAAGATAGGTAGGTAGGTAGGTAGGTAGGTAGGTAGGTAGATAGATAGATAGATAGATATACACACAGAGAACATGAAAAGATGGGAGTTGTCATACCAACTCTAATGAGACAAATCAATTAAGGTGGGCTTTCTCCTGCTGATTTGATTTGTCTCGTTAAAGTTGGTATGGCAACACGTGTGTGTGTGTGTGTGTGTGTGTGTCTTCCTACTGTATTTTCCACTAAGTTATATATTCACAGCTGGGAACTGTGACAGGGTAAGATCAGATGGCTATAGAAAAGTAGTGGGAGATAGATATATTAGCTCGAGGCTAAACAAATCCCTGGTACCAGGATAAGTGAAATGGCAGCTGCTCCAGGTCAATTAAGACACCTGGGGCCAATTAAGAACTTTCCAGAAGGCAGGGAGAATGCTAGGTTGATTGGGACACCTGAAGCCAATCAGGGGCTGGCTGAAACTAGTTAAAAGCCACCCAGTTAGTCAGGTGGGCGTGCATGTCAGGAGCTGTGGGAGGAAGTTGTGCTGTTGGAGAGACTGAGTAGTACACACCATATCAGGCACAAGGAAGGAGGCCCTGAGGTAAGGGTGAAGTGGAGCTTGAGGAAGTGAGGGCTGCTGTGGGGGAAGTAGCCCAGGAAATTGTACATGTCATGTTTCTAAAAGGTCAACTACCATAGCTGATACTATTAGGGTCCCTGGGCTGGAGCCTGGAGTAGAGGGTGGGCCCGGGCTCCCCCCCCCGCAACCTTTGCCCCCTGATTAATCACTGAGACTGGGAGACTACAGAGACTGTGCAAGGAAGGATAACTTCTCCTCACCTCCCTTGCTGGCATATGATGAAAATGGCTCAGCAGACTGTGACCCTTGTCTCTAGAGAGAGAAGGGTTACGTGGAGGGTCACAATGAGCCTCTGAGGCTAGCGAAATCCGCCAGGAAAAGCGGGACCTACGGAGGCAAGGACAGAGCTCTGTCACAGGACATAATTTGGTCTGCAGAGGTTTTATTACTCGTAATGATTCAGGAGAAGGAAAAAGAACAGCTTGACTGCCAGAGCCCAGAATGAAATTTCAGACCAGGCACTTAGGAAATCTTTTTTTTTTTTTTTTTTTTTTTTTACTTCTACAATAACCAGACTAGATCTTGTCCATGGAGAAAGAGACATGGAACCTCTCGATGCTATTTGTACAGTCAATCACATTTTAGGGTAGAATCACACTTCAAGGGCACTGTGGACTTGACTATGAATTCCTTTGCGATTCAGCATGTATACTTCATCTGTATCATTACCACGATTTGATTTCCCCCCCTAATTTGTTCAAATAAAAGATACCATCAGCTTTACATGCAAATGTAAGAACAATGAATTTCACAATCTTGTTATTTTCTTAGATAAAGATACACGGCTGCATAGTCATCCCTAACAGGCTGCAAAAATAAGAAATTTTGGCAATGATGAGTCCATACTAGGATAGAAGGATTTGGGAGGATGGAGGAAGGGAAAGCATTTGTTTACATGTCTTAAGCAAGTCAAACTAGATATGAAAAAGTGTGTACCACATATTTATGTTTTGCGTTAAATGTAACAGGGTTAAAGCTAAAAGGAATTCTATAAAGAACGAGCTATCAGAAAAATGTCAGAGTATACAAAAAACAAAGAACCAAATTTTCTTTGATAGGTTTCAGAGTAACAGCCGTGTTAGTCTGTATTCGCAAAAAGAAAAGGAGTACTTGTGGCACCTTAGAGACTAACCAATTTATTTGAGCATGAGCTTTCGTGAGCTACAGCTCACTTCATCGGATGCATACTGTGGAAGCTGCAGAAGACATTATATACACACAGAGACCATGAAACAATACCTCTTCCCACCCCACTCTCCTGCTGGTAATAGCTTATCTAAAGTGATCATCAAGTTGGGCCATTTCCAGCACAAATCCAGGTTTTCTCACCCTCCGCCCCCCTACACACAAACTCACTCTCCTGCTGGTAATAGCCCATCCAAAGTGACCACTCTCTTCATCATTCCAAACACTAAATGAAAGTGACATTATTTATTTGAGTTTAACTTCTTTGTGTGTTTAAGAAAAGATTGTGCTGCGAAAACTACAGGAAAAAAGTAGCCTGCTATGCCCCCCGTTCCTCCAGGGATGGTTCTAGCAGTCCGCAGGGAACAGCCATACCTATTGAGGCCCTTATTTACTGCTTCACTCATTCCTCACACTCTTTTGCAGGAAACCACAGGGCTTCAAGTGAGGTCTACCAGCAGGTGCACTGGGACTTGGGCAGGCTGCAAAGGAATACAAACACCAGCTAATTAAGTCTATTATTAAAACAATGTGTTTCTTGCTGAGACTGAGTCATCTGAAAACGTTGCAAGATGACAGATTTCATTTGTGGGGGCAGAGTGCCATCTTCATTCTGGAGCTGTCCTTTCCCCTCCCCCACTCCATTGCTCTTTCATTGCAGAACTTACAGTTCCCAAAATGAGTGAGCAGGGCAGTGTTGGGTTTTTTTTAACAAACATTTTCCATGGCCACATTTCTAAGCTCTTCCTTAGGTAAAGTCATTATTGATGGGAAACAGCCCGTCACTAATGTCGGGAATATTAGCTCCTAAAAGAAATAAAAGTAACAAACAAGATTTGTAGCATCCGTATCCAAAACTCTATTTGTAATGAACACCTGCCCCCAAGAGGCCAGAGGGGATATTTTTAACTTGTGGGTACCAACAATAGATAACCACAAACCATTTTTTCCATTCGGTATGCAGGCCTGCCAGCAGAACCCCGCACCCTGGCATGAACAGCTTGAGCAGTGACTGTTGATAAATCAAGCAGTATATTTACAACGGATTTGACTTTTGGACCCTCCTGGGAAAACAGATGTGCTCCACAGCAATGAGAAGTCAGCTTATTTCAACATCTATATTCTCTATGAAGCAACATCACAGATACTAGTATAACCTTGATTAGCCAGTTAGGAAGGACACCCCAAACTTCAGATAATTGCGTGAGCTGAATCTGCATTCAGAATCTCCTGATCCAGTCTACTTCTCTCAGAAGTTTCTTTACAATAGTCTTTTATGCAAATGAGCAATGAACCTTCTTCCAGTTACATTATAACATGCATACATTTATAAATGAGAATTCTAGAACACAAAATTCTTTACTCAGCTTTTGAATTCAAATAATTTAACACACTATTAATATAATCCCATGGTGGCCTTTTTGCTCTCAAAGTTACACCCCTCTCTTTGTTTCTCAGAAGTTTTTTTTTTTTTAATCTTCTCTGTATTAGCTCAGAATACCCTTTAGAAACAGGAATTGTCAATATGGTACCTGAAAGCACATGGAGTTCCCACCTTCCTCCAAACAGGATGTGCACGCACACACAGACACACAGCACATAGTCCAAAATTTCCCCCTTCCAAGAGTTTGGCTTTATTGATCATCCAAACTAGCCTACACCTAAACCTTATCACCATTCTCGACAGATCCTAAGCTAGGCTTTCCATGTAGGACCTCCTCTGTCCCAGTCCATAGCTCTTTTTACCTCACTCTCTCTAAACCCTCTTCTGTTTTGGTTGGGGCTAATTAGATCCACTTATCAGTCTCAGTGAGTAGTAATTACTCTGAATCTTTAGACAGGGTTCTAGCACCTAATTTTAGGGCAGCTCAGCAAAGGAACCCAGTTACCTTCCACTGTTCCAAATCCCATTGTACCATTTTAAAACGTTTGAAACATCTGTTCTGGGAGTCCATGACAGTGCATCTTCCCATCAATTCTACAAATGCTGCGTACAACAGATTGCCATATCCTAGTTAGGGACCAAAATCTGAAGCCTTTAATTAAGCAAAACTTCCATTACATTATTATAAAATGTGGCCAGTTATAATGTGGGAGACAACAAAATCTCCTTCATACCACACATACCACTCCATAAAAAATATATTTTGGTTTGGGATAATCAGATAAGTAAGTAATATGTGGAAGAAATGTAACTGGTATTCATTAGGGATGGTTAAAGCACAGCTCAAAACACTCACACATTTCTCTGAATCAACCCCACATTGATTTTACGCCTCCTTTAACTATCATAATTTATTCTGTTAAGAACCGTTTACTTCCTGATTCTCCTCCTCCTGCTAACTCCTTCTCATAAAGCTCTTGCTCCATTTCTATTCCCATTCTACTTCCTGTACCTGTAAAGATGCTTTCCCAGGTCCAGTTGTGTCTCTGCTGGGTCCTGGCTCTCCTTCAATTCTCATGTGCTCTGCAGTTTGATAAAACCCAAACTGCATTGTGTACTTTAGTATATTCACCAGATCTGTCTTTGCATGACTGTTTTCTGTCATGCATTATTTAGTTCTGCAAAACACTCTGAGACACACTGCTTATGAAAAGTATTTCACAAAATACAGCTATATTCTAAGTATATCCAAAAAAACTATGTTTTGCCACCGTAAACGAGTAAAAACAAGGAGGAGTACTTGTGGCACCTTACTAATTTCCCCATGCTAATTTGCCCCTACTGTTACTCACAGCTTCTTGTTAACTGTTTGAAATGAGCCGCCCTGATCACCACTACAAAAGTGATTTTTCATCCTGTTGATAATAGCCCACATTAATTGATTTGTCTCGACCCCCCCCCCCCCAACAGGGTAAGGCAACTCCCATCTTTTCATGTACTGCTATATATATCTTCCTACTGTATTTTCCACTCCAGGCATCTGATGAAGTGGGTTTTAGCCCACGAAAGCTTATGCCCAAATAAATTTGTTAGTCTCTAAGGTGCCACAAGTACGCCTCGTCATTTTTGCTGATACAGACTAACACAGCTACCACTCTGAAATCTGTCACCAGTAAATGAGTAGTTATTCAATTTTTCTTTTTATCCTTCTCATTCAGTGTGGCCACAGGCCTCATTTACCATATACCATCTATATCCTGCTCTGAATACAAAATTATTTATTTCCTTCCGGGTGTTTCTGTGGCACTCATCACTATAGTATCTGAATGCCTCACATCAATACGCCTGTGAGATTAGGTGAGATTATCCCCATTTAACAAATGGGAAATGGAGGCACAGAGAGATTATGGTCAACATTGTCACATGTCCACTAATTTTAGGAGGTCAATTTGAGATACCTAAGGTGACCCAAGAACCTTTTGGTGACAACTAGCAAAGGTCCCAGGGGATACATAGGGTCAGTGTGATGAGGTGTCCTCCACACACACCTGGAAAGGATTAAAAGAGGCCAGATGGACCAATTAACCTATTTGGCTGAAGGCTGAGGAGAAAGCCCGAATTAAGGGAAGCTCACCTGTACGAGAACAGACAGGTTTCTGTAAAGCCAGGGAGCTGATAGCAGGAAGGAGGCTGCAGGGATCTAATCTGTGGTCATTCCCTGGGAGAAGGGTGGTATGTTTGAGGGCTTTTGAGACAAGTAGCCTACAGTTGGAGGAGGGAGTAGAGAGGCTGGCAAACCCCAGAGAGGGGAGTGCTGAGGTAGGAAGCCCAGGAAGTAAGCAGCAAGGTTGGGGACTGAGTTGACCTTGGCTGCATGTTGTAGGGTCCCCGGACTGGAACACGGAGTAGAGGGTGGGCCCAGGTTCCCCTACCTGCCACTGGGGAAATGGAACTGGCAGGGCAGTGAACTGGAAGATTGCCTGGATCACTGTGGGAGTGACAGAGACTTTGAAGGATTATACCCCAGAAGGGGAAAACACAGATAGCGACATGGCTGGAGGGTCAAATCATGATGATGATGCTGTGGTTCCTAGACTTAGAGATGGGCTGCAAACCAGAGAGAGAGAGAGGACGTGCAACCGTGGGATGGGACATCGACCTTATGAGCTAATCCCCAGAGTGACCAGGAGGAGGCACCACCTGCAGTGAGTACCCTGTGACAATCAGATATATGCATAATCGTTCACCTATAGGTGGCATGTACCAAGAACCAGTAGCCCAATGGTTGTCAGAATCACTGCAAAATGTTCATACAGATAATATTGAAAGAGTTAAGTGTCTATATTAAAATGCATGTTCTTAAGGTCTTGGAATTAAGGCAAGTCACCAGGAGGTGACATGTCTTGGATGTGTTCCTTTCAGACAGGAGGTAGCAGACGCTTATCTCCCTGTCTGGTCACATGTGTACTATATGCTTCACAATATAGGTCTATCTGCATACTGAGCCACAGGCAAAAGAAGCAACTGTGAAATCTACAAGGGAGGGTTGCCTGTTTATGACAAAAGACAAAGGATTGTTGGGGTATATCTGGGGGTACAAGGAAACACACAGGGTCCTTCACCTGGGAGAGGCAAGCTTGACAGCATACTTCCTTATGAAAGCAGGATCACCGCCAAGCCTGGCTGTAAAATGCTGCAAGGACTTTGGGTAAGTGTCACTCTACAAGTCAGGAAAGTATCTAGTTAATTAAGTCAAGGTTCCAGAATGCGTGTTATGATTTTATTTTATATGTAACCATTTGTTTCTAATACTTTCACTTGCTATTACTTGAATCTCTTGTGCTTTGTTAAATAAGCTTATACTTGATTTCCCTATAACCATATCTCAGAGCTGTGTGTTAAGTGGAGCAGTGACCCGAGGTGCAACTGCTAAGCTGGGGTGTACATTTTATTTGGAAGCAGTGAATCTGTTAATAATGTGAGTGTCCAGTGATCAGGGGATGAACACTCCAAAGAGATGCTCGGAGGGCTTGAGGGGTGGGGTTTGCCTAACGCTAATCTATAGAGAGAGATGGGGTCTGTGAGGCCTAGAGGAGAGCATCTGTTGTTTCCTGTGACCAGTGGAGCTGGGGAGCTGACCCCCCATAGGCATAACAAGGCTGCCTCATGCTAAGGGCAGATGGTCGTGCAGTACATCACAACCCTTGGTACCCCCAGGAGGCATCACACCTAGGGCCCAATTTTTCATCATACTTAGCATTTTTATAGCATTTTATATGTTCAAAACACAGCTCCCGTTGATTTCAGTTGCACCCGTGAGTGCTCTGTATTTCTGAAAATCAAAATCGCCCCCAGGTCTCAGGATGGACACCCAGAAACTTAGGAACACACAATGAGTGACTCCCTGTGAAAAGTTTGGTTTAAGTGACTTTGCACAGAAATTGTGTGGCAGAGGCAGGGATAGAATCCAGTTCTCCATCATTGAACTGCCTTAATCATTACACTGTCCTCTCTCTTCCTCTGTGCCTATCTACACCATGATACCCAGTTCCTGCCTTCTCCCCCCACTACACCCAGCTCCTACGTGCCTCTCCTTCTGCTCCTATCCAACACCCCTTCCCACCTCCACCCTGGCCCGCACTCCCTCCTCCTGAGCTTCTAACCAGTTCTGCCTCCCACATTTGCTCCTCTCCAATCCCGACTCCAGCTCCTGGCCCCTTCCCCTGTACTCCTCTCTCCTGCCCTATCCACCCCCAGTAGGCTGGCTCCTGGTCCCACCACATCTGCTCCCCCCTCGCACTCCATTGACTTTTCCCTTCCCTCTGCTCCCCCCAGTTTCTGGCTCTTGCAACCCCTCTCCTCCTATTCCCTCCCTCCGAAAAAAAAAATCATCGCCACCCCTCAGAATTCAAGTCAGGGTGATTCCTCTTTCTCCTCCACACTGCCTGACCTCTAACAATAAGCAGTAACAACATAGGGGAGACCGTCTTCCTCTTGTTAGTTCTTGTGTCCGGCACCAGCCCAGGACACAGTGGCCAGAAGTAGTAACTGAGGGAAATTGCCTGCTGCCCTGGACTGGAGCACACTCAGTGCCAATTGAATCTTTGAAGAATTTAGATGCTAAACTCAAACAAGTCTCTACTGAGCATGCGCAATCTGAGATTTTGCAGAGGCTCATAAACTTGGTCAAATTAGGGCAAATTTTTACAGGGATGGCAAAAGGCTCATCCCTGACCCCCTGCTAAATTTCATGTCCCTGCTCTAAACCCAGAGGCACTAGAGCAGGGGTGGGCAAACTTTTTGGCCTGAGGGCCGCGTCGGGTTTCTGAAATTGTATGGAGGGCGGGTTAGGGGAGGCTGTGCCTCCCCAGACAGCGAGGCATGGCCTGGCCCCTGCCCCCATCTGACCCCCCTGCTTCTCGCCCCCTGATGGCTCCCCCATCCTGCCCCATCCAACCCCCCCCCCATTCCCTGATGGCCCCCCCGGGGACCCCTGCCCCCATCCAACCACCCCTTCTCCCTGACTGCCCCAGACCCCTTGCCCCCACCACCCCATCCAACCCCTCTTCTCCTTCCTGACTGCCCCCCCCCGGGACTCCTGCCCCCATTCAACCCCTGTTCCCTGCCCTCTGACCACCCCGACCCCTATCCACACCCCTGACCACCCCCCAAACTCCCCTGCCCTCTATCCAACCCCCTGGAGCACTGGTGGCTGGCAGTGCGGCTGCACCAGGACAGGCAGCCGTGCCATGCAGCACAGAGCACCGGGTCAGGCAGGGCTCTGCAGCCCCACTGCCCAGAGCATTGCGGGCCAGGAGCTCAGGGGCTGGGCAGGACAGTCCCGTGGGCCGGATGTGGCCCGCGGGCCCTAGTTTGCCCACCTCTGCACTAGAGTTTCTTAATGAAACAGTGGTACGAATGTTTTTTAACATGGCAAAACAATATATGTTTCTTAATCTCATTCTGACAAACAGCTTGGCCATTTTAGCTGAAATTTCCCAGAACAAATCAGCCTGAGGTGGACACCTGCCATGAAAAATTTCAGCCTGAACAGTTAAAGTTTGGCAAAGTTATAAACAGCTGAAACAGGGCTTTACAATGGGGACTGTCAGGCAAGCTTAACTATAGGCAGCACGACCAACCCTGCCTCTAATAAATAATGAAACACCATCGGCTCTGTATGTGACAATTAAAAACAGGACTAACACAGGTAACCTACAATGCCTTATGGAGAGAGACATCTCATTGTAAAGCCTAATCCTTCATCACACAGTTGTGCTGTCAAGGTTTGAAGTGAGGAGAGGCTTTTGCTGAACCAGTGTCACAACCTTAACAAGTTTTGAATATGGACATCGGTTCTGCAACACATACTCATGCGCTTAACTTTACTACTGAGAGTATTCTATTGAAATCAATGGAACTACTCATGGTAGTAAAGGTAAGCACAGGCATAAGTGTTTGCAGGATTGGCACTGTGTTTTAAGTCCATTTTTCTACATTACTCTCCATGATAAACATTAAATAGTTTCCTGTTAATTACATGTTTTCAAAATCTAATCTATTATGTATTTACAAGAGACATGAACAGCCCAGGGAAAGGAGGTAGTTGGCCTAATAAGATAGCAGTGAAATTTGCAATAAGAATCTGTATTACCCAATGTATTTCAGTACTAAAAATCAGTGAATGTTTAGTATCTGTTCACTGTATACAATATTATATTCTGCATCTAGTGAAAAGAACATTGTTTTTGCCATGTGGTATGTACATTTCTTAAAAATACATTTCACCATCTAGGTCACTTTCTTAGTTAATGTATTTTATTAATTATGTGTCTCTCCTATGTATGACATCTCATAGGGTGAAATCCTGGCCTTATGGGAGTTTTGCCATGGACTTCAATGGGACCAGATTTTCACCCAAAATGTGCCTCTTTAACTTATATGCAATGCAGACATTTGAACACCAGAGGACAGTGTTTGAATGAATTAAAAAATACAGAACAATTGAAATGCACTTCAAAAACATAATTTAAAATACCTACTACTTATTACCACTCATATTCCTGGAAGCAGAATTTTGTAAGAGACTGACACAACAAATTAATGTGAAAGACAATGAAGACTAGAATGATTTAGGAATAATTAATAAGTGAGTTCATTCTGTATGAATTTATACAGCAGCATTTATACATACTTATATTTGAGTATGTATTAAACCTTCTTACCATGATTCATTCTTTTACTGATGATTTTAAATATGCTTCTTTCTCTTTTAGCTGTGAAAACCCAATGATGGCTATAGTTTTTTGACTCTTCTCATCATTTGAAATCATCTCTCTTTTCTTCTTCATGTTGATTCTTATGAAGATTTGATATCTCTTCCTAAACCCAAGAAACTTTGTACACATAATAGTCAGTCACTGCAATAACACGAAAAAACAACAAAGTCAACAACTTGTGACTCTTATGACAGCAAAAGGCTGAGCTTACAAAAAGAGGAGGAAAGATATCAACTCTTCTTGCAGGTCACTGCAGAAGGGTCAAAGCTAAATGGATATGAGCTTGCTCAAATAAATTTGTTAGTCTCTAAGGTGCCACAAGTACTCTTTTTCTTTTTGTGGATATGAAAAGAAAATTACACTCATCTCTAGAAGCTGGTTCATCAGAATTAAAGCATACTGGTGGTATGGTGTGGGAGAACCCTTTGCCCATACTGTACCTGATCTGTGCCTAAAGAGATGCCCTTCAGTCTCCAGAGATATCCATCTACTGTATACACCAATTATAATGGGAAGTGTTAGGCATCTTTAATAACAAGCAGCACTATCAACCCCACCTATAATCCAAAGACTATAAAAGGTCAAATTCTGCCCTCAGTTTTATCTATACAACTGCACTTGAGTCAATATACTGAAGTGAGGCCAGCAGCTGAAGTCAATCTGCTGTTGAGTTACCAGAGTTAACTCTACCAGGCTCTAAATGGAAGTTAGTGGGGTGTACACATGTAAGCAAGATTTGAACTTTCCCCAGAAGATTTTTGAAAACAGACAAATTGAGTTTAACCCTTCAGTCTGTAAGAACCTTTTAGGCCTTGATCCACAATTCATTGGGATGGGTCTGTCATACTAACATCAGCTGCAGTCACTCAATGGATCGTAACAGGCACTTCAGAGATATTTCAGTCAAAGCAGTCAGTAATGTTGTGCAAAGCAGTCAGTAATGGCTCAACTGGGTAAATCCATAATTGCATGTAAAATGTTTCTAATTTCATGCTAGCCCATTCCAGCTCCATAGGAAATACTCCTTTTAAGTTAACAGGACACACTTCATGAATATTACAGTGAGTACATATTAAGGATTAGACCCATAATGGACTAACAGCTAAGGAGTCATGTCCCAATCAGCTGGATCAACATTTCTCTTTCATGCTTTTTTCATTTTTTCCTTTGATTACAGCTGTAAAAGAGAGTCAGAACAAACGAACCTATCACAAGCTTATTCAAATGACACAAAGAATCTACATTAATGTCAGAAAATCAATAATGAGGCTTAAAATCCAGGCTCTTGCTCTGGCATGAATTCCCACCATTTTATACCTTTTTAGTATGGCACAAGATGGCAGTGAAAAGCTCAGATTTTCAGCCTTCTCCCTATATTTTCTGCATTTTATGAGAAGTAACATTACCTAAATATTCCAGGAAACAGAACAACATGTTAAAGACATCCCCACACTACCTGTAAGCATTATATGGGAGAAGCAGCATTCTCCCATGGCTAGAGCACTGGACTGGAAGTCAGGAGACATGGGTTCTAGCCCCAGCTTTGCTGATGACCTTGGGCAGGTGACTTTTTCTTTTATTCTCCTCCCACCACTGTGTTTGTCATGTCTATTTTGACTGTAATCTCTTCAGGGCAGAGACTGTCTCTTGCTATGTGTTTGAATAGTACCTAAGGCAACGGGGCCGTGATCTTGATTGGGGCCTCTAGGTGCTACTGACATCCAAATAAATAACAAATAACTTTTTCCTCAGTCTTCTCCCCTGCACCACCTACCCCCAAATCATGTGCCACATGACAACAGCCTTTGTTGCCCCTCCCAGACAATATTTTCCCAATATTTCCACTCCAGGAGTGGAAATTCTATACCTAATTCTTGCAGCTAAATCTGGATTCCCCAAAACAAATTTCTAAATGCCTCAATTCATTTTTGCTGCCTACCTTTTGAATTTTTCTGCATAGGTTTTTGCAACAAGATGACCAAAACTAATGCAAGGAGAAAGTGCACTGGCTTTTATATAATGCTACTAAAATCCCTTGCATCTTGTTTAAGATAGCTGAATTTTCTTTTTTGGCTTCCCACTCAAACTACTCACGTTGTTGTCTAGATATTTTTCCTGAGAAGTTTTGACTAATTTGTAATCCAGGATTATATACAGTGTTTTAAATTATTGCTCTTGATGTGCATAACTTTGCCCTTGACTAGATTTCATTTCGGTCAGTCTGCTGCCATGATGTCCAGTTGCCTAATTTTATTAAGTCTTTCTGGAATTATTCACAATCGTCCATAGTACCGGCTGCAATAGCTAACCTAAATAATTGTGCACTGTCAGGAAATGTCACCACTTCATTATTTAACCCCACTTGCTAGAGAATTACTGAACACCAGAGGTCTTAGTAATGATCCCTGAGGCACCACATTGTTAACTAAGGCTAAGTGTGGTTTTGTGGGAACCACAAAGAAACTGATCCAAATCCTACAAACCCCAGTAATGCCCTAGAAATAGATTCAATTCACTTGGATGCTTCACTCCATATGTCCGCTTCACTCAGGAGGCCCCAGCACCTTTTCGCTTACCTTTTGTACTCACCAGTGGTGCAGAGGAGAGGCTGGTGATCTTTATATAAGCACCTCTTGAAGCATTTCAGGTTAGCCAGCTAGCCCACCTCACTAGACATATTTTGCAGGAGGGTATAGTCACCTATGCCTACTATTCTCCCAATCCACAGGAAGCATTTTTGGAAGAATGGCCTTGAGCTCACCCTGCCACTCTCCACTTGCAAGACCAGAAAACGCTGCTCCAGTCCTGCAGCTGGCTATACTAGTTACTTCTGAGGGAATTCTGTGCCCCAAAATTAGAAATTCTGCACACAATATTTTAAAATGCTGAAAATTTTATTTGTCAAAATAGCACTACATAATCATGCCAGTTTCAATTATTTTGGTAATTGATTTCAAAATACAGGTCAGCAAGTCTGTCTGTAGCAATACAGACACAAAAAAATTCCACTAGGAGCAGAGTGGTAAAGAAACCCCTACGACAACCCAGTTCCTGTTTCTCTGCCCCCACCTCCCCAGAGCCCAGCCAGGGGGCCTGACACTCACACTCCCTCCTCCCCAGAACCTAGTCACAGCCCCCGCCCCCAGCCCAGACACACACACTCCCTCCTCCCCAGAACCTAGTCACAGCCCCCGCCCCCAGCCCAGACACTCACACCCCCTAGTCCCCAGAGGCCAGGTGTAGCCCCCACCCCACCCAGACATTCACACTCTCTACCTCCCATAGCTCAAGGATCCAGAGGGAGAAATAACCTGATTATGGGTCCTGGGGTTGCATGGAGTTTCCTGCATTCTGCCGCCTCCTTCCTTCAGGGTGTGCTGGGAACGGCAGCTGCTGGGAACCCTCCAATTCCCTCCCCCTTCCTTGTCTTCTGTTTGCAAACTGGGCTCTGCTGGGTCCAGCAGCCCCTACTGATGGCCAACATCTCTGCAGCCCTTTTCTGTGGGGGAAAAAAGGAAATTCTGCGCATACATTAATTTCTGAAAAATTCTGCATTGCGCAGTGGTGCAGAATTCCCCCGAAGTATCTAGTAGCCCTTATTTTACTCTGGGGTGGAGATCCCCCAGACTGAGATAAGAGCTGTTGCAGAAAGAGCACAGGAGCAATTATTGATCTTGCTGCTATAAATGGGGGACGGGTGGACACTTCTCAAAGAGTTCAGGAGGTGGGTTGGTAAAAGCCATTGCCTCTCCACCTCAGAAGACCACTAAGAGGTATGTGAGTTGGTGGAGAGGGGTAGAACCTAGGACTAAAATTCTCAGCCTTAGAGTCGAAGGTTCGTGTGAATAGGGCATGGGTCTGGAAATCAGGAGTCCTGGGTTCTTGTCTCCCCCTTAGCCATTGACCTACAGCAACTCCCTTAATGAAAAAAATTCAAGTCTTCACTAATTTTAGGTACCCCCAATTAGAGTGCTCAACCGGAGACACTTACCGCCTGATTTTCAGAGTTGCTGAGTGCCCACTGCTGCCACTGAGCTTTGGGTGCTGTTGCTGTTGGGGACTAAAGCTGTGCAAATAATTGGTATTTCAGTTTAGTGGCTGGAGTGAAAAAAAATAGGATCAGGTCTACCAAAAATAATCTTATTTTTCAGGTGAAATGAAAAAGTTAAAAAAAAATGGTTTCAGGTCAAACATTTTGTTGTTCAACCCAAAATGAAACATTTAATGGCCGTTTAAATTTTTTTTAAAAAAAACTTTTTAAATAAAATTGAGTGAAATTCCAAAACAAAATAGGTTTCTGAAACAGAGTCAAAACATTTCATTTGGGGAAAAATATTTGATTCAATTGAAAAAATTCACCAAAATCAACCCAAATTTGTGAATTGTCTAGGCATTTTTCAGCAAATTAATGATTTGCACAAAAAAATGTTGCCTCGCTCTGGTTGGGACTGTTTTTCTACCAGCCACTTTTAGATCTCCATTCTGTTGACACTGGGCAACTCTTCCCCTTCGCCCTTGGGGAAGTTTGGTAAAAAATCCCACTCCAAGTACCATGTATGCGGGAGCCACTTCAGGGAAAAGCCAAACAGCACAGCAATAGCTAGAAAGAAAACCCATCTCAGCATAAGCTAAGGGGGAAACCCCTCTTTAAATGAAATAAAAATCAAAAGGTCAATACCTGAAGTCTGGAAAGGACAGGGGTCAGCTCCTGAGAGGCAAACAAAACCTCTCTTCCCTTTCCCTCAGCGAGGCCTGAACAATCTCTCCAATTCAACAGACCTTCAAACATTCAACTCAAAAGGGAAAAAAAACATTTACAGCTGGTCTCCCTTAGCTCATAGGAATCTGGCCTGACTTCCCACTCACCACAGGGGTGAACAGCTTGTAGCTTCTCTTTCCCAAGAACCCTGTAGCTCTTGGGCCTCAGGGCCCCTGATCCCTTTCAGAACCACGAAAGAAATCCTCCCCCTTCCAAGGCAGCCAGCCTGCTGAAGCCTGCATCCTCCCTTTTGTCTTCTGTTCCTGTCTTGATTATTTCCCCAAGTCTGGGCATTTCTGGCAGGTGTTGTGGGGTGAAGCCATCATTTGCCTGCAGGTCAAATCATTAACCCCTTACTGCCCTGGCCCAGTGTAAGATTTGTACATGCCATCATAGGCAAACCAGAGCACTGGCTGTGTGGCATAGTGCCAATACCATTTAAACTGGCCTATGATTCAATTCTATATTCCTGGAACACGTAAAATTCCCATTTGTGTGAATAGGAGTTCTGGATGCACAAGGAACACATAACCAGGCTCTTAATTTGCTATTACAACAATATTGTCAATAAACTTGAAAATTGGAAAAGCAACACCACTTCCATGGTCAGCCCATGCTGCAGAATTTACATTGCAGCAGGAGAGTGGTTACCAGTTGTGACGCTTTGGGGTTCAACCCAGACCAGCAAGGTCCTGTGTCACAGCCTGCCCTGCAACTATGGGTGCCTGCAATAGTATGCTGCTGTGGCTCACAGCCCTGAAACGGACAGGTCACATCCTGGCTTCCACTGCCGTTACTTTTTACAGAGTGATGCCAACACACTCCCCATCCCAAATTTCCCCAAAACCATCTGTCCTGTGATGTCCAGCCCCCTACTGAAGAGCCTCAGAAGTCATTATGTTTGTTGCTCTTTTAAAGAGACAATATACTGCAGCCTGTTAGCTTAACTGGGGTTAGTATACCCTTCCCTTCAATCCAGGCACTGGATTGGTTTATAGTAAAACTAAAACAAGTTTATTAAACAACAAGTCATGGGTATAAGTGATATATCCATGTATAGGTACATCAGGTAGAAGGAGTAAGGATAGAAATGGTTACAAACAAACAAAAGTAAAAATACTCTTCTAAGACTAAAATTTAACTTCCGCAAGTTCCAATCTTTGCCTAACCAGGTTTCTCACCTATAGTCAGTTCCCGGAGACTTAACCCAGATGCACTTTTCTCAGCTGTAAAAGGGCCCTGGCCATATGTCTCTGCCCAGTAAAGGATAATCCTCTCTTTTCATAGTCCCAGTGAACCTTAGAAATTTATTCTTTGGAAAGTAAACCCAGCCAATGCGTCTCTCTCTTGTTGAGGTGTAGATGCCATGCTGTCTTCCCAAAGTTCATTGACCCTGCTTCAAGAGGCAGGAAGGCTTCCTAGGGTACAGTCTCCATATGTTAAGCATTCAGCTTTCCCTGCTTACTCTTCTGATGGCTTTGTTTACTATGCATGTCAATGTGCTTTTCTTTGCCTTGGTCACACCTTGCCTAATTTACATTGGCGACACGTTCAAGCAGGTGGAACCATATTCCCTTGTCTGGAACAAGAGTGGCTTAGGCATTGCTCGCCACATACACTTTAAGAACACATTTGCAGCACATATCTGTAAGGTCCTGTGTGGATGTACATATATCACACAAGAACATTAATGATCATTGAGTTACTAGTGTTCCAATGACATATTACATACCACCTTTGGGGTATACATCATGACAACAGTATGCCAACTGGCATTGGGGAGGTCACAGTCGCTCATACTCCTTTTTAGAGAGAGGCTGAAAGAGAAAAAGACAGCCAAAAGGGACAGAAGTAGGATGAGGATCACATCTACTTCTGAACAGTAAAAAAAAAGTTACAAAATCTTTTGATCTGCATAGGGAGGGGAAAAAACCCAGCTCGGAGTATTTAGACCACCACCCAGTTCTTGGGCAAAAGAATGTAAAATTATACAAAATGACCATATCTATCTTACCTGTATGACTTTCAAACCAAACCCAACCCTGCCTTTCTCTACGATCACCACTGCTGTTGCTGCTCACAGGGAACGGAGAGCCTCCAACAACACAAGACTCTGCCTCAGGCTGCTGCCGCCGCCACACACACGTTCATAAAACATTCATAGACAAGGCTCTGTGCTCAGTTATGTTTGTTTCTGCTTCTGCTTCTGCAAGTACATCTCTGCCAAACAGCAGCGTTACTGGGCTAAAATAAACTAGCAGGAATAATCACACCTGCAGTTACAGTAGATTTGGAGTAGCAGTTCTACTGCAGAAAAGGGACCCAGGCAATGAAGTGTCTTTGAGCAGTCTGGATTTGTTGTTCCTCTGGTACATCCCTTTTAAAGGGCCGGCTTGCTTTCCAACCGCACCAAACCAGCACTGGGCATGCTCAGTTATTTTAACAGTTCTGAGATTGGTTGCTGAATAGCATTTTGCAGCTTTAAAAAAAAGGGAGAATAATATTTTTGAAAGAAATAACACCTGCTACTATGGGCTGTGTTGCTTCCTTGTTATCTCCTATCAAAACATGCCTGCCCTGTGTTACAAACCGAACCTCACTTGTATTTGTTCCATATGGTAATAACCTGAGCGTGCTATTGGACTCAAAAAGGTACAGTATGTGATTCTGGCTGCAGAGCCAGACCAATACAAATCTTAGTGCCAGCACTAACCTAGTCACAATGTTTCATATGGACCATCAATAATGAAGACAACAAGCTGTTCTCTTTTCAGCCCAGGGCTCTCTTTCCAAATGACCAAAAAAAAAAAAAAAATCAAATACATTCAGAAACACTAAACACCAGAAAAATGTGGGAAAACTCATTTTAAAAAGCTAATCATCCCATTTATGGCCAGCAATAGGATCCAATTATTCAAACACAGATGAAGAGGAATAATTTATGGTGCCCATTTGCACAGTCTGAGACAAGGTCTGTAAGTCAGAATATTAATTGTCAGCTGCCTTTAATTCTTATGTATGTGTTTTATCTACATATATACGTGCTGATCAATGAGATACCACAAAGATTAGATAGAGAGGTGACAGGTGCCTTAGAAATACCTAAGGCCCTGATCCTGCAAGTTACAACATGGGCAGAACCCCCTCAACTCACCTGAAGCCTCACTGAAGTCAAAGGGGCTCTATGCAAGTACGTTCATGCATTGTAACTTGCAGGATCAGAGTTCAAGGTATAGCGCAATAGAACTAGGTGCTACAGTTCTTTCATTAATAGAAATTGTTAGAATTAGTTTTTTATATGCCATTGGTGTACTAGGTGGTGTTCACGCACACAGGAAATCCCCCAACCCAACAGCCCTGCAATCAGATCCATGCCAGCCAACCCCTGAGCCCATGCAGAGCCCCGTTGATTTCAGTGGGACTCCACATGGCCCTTTACAGGGGTCTGATCATAGGACTGGGACATAAGACAAGCAACACATGTTGTATACATTTCTCATATATTGAATACACCCAAGCTAACTTTCCACAGTAGTTTATAATGCACTTAGTCCTAAAACCTTTGGATATTTAAAATAAACTTTAGGTAAATATGCAAGCTGTAGTGTCCTTATCTGATTGACCAGAAGCCCCAAACCTTTTGAGGTTTGCCTATCATTAATACGGAGAAACTGCTTTATATACAACCCTTGCTAATGGTGTGGTTATCCTAAAATAAGTTTTTACATATTATCATTTCTTTAGTATGTGATGCCGTGTGTGAAACTTCCAGGAAACACTTTACTAAATTATTAATTCCAAATACAGGACCAAATGCTGCACTCCGTGTTCAGCTACACCATGCATTGTCTTCACCTAAGGACAGTAAAGTTTGGCCCACAGTACATAAAAATGTTGTTCATGATTAAAAAATTAGAACATTTTAGAACTAAATGGAAAACAGAGGTTTCCTTTGAAATAAACCACAGTCAATCATAATAGGGATTTCAGCGATAAATAAGAATGCAAAGAAGTGGACAAATGATCCTAAGTAAACAAGTTCTCATGACTGTTTTGTTAGCTCAGTTGTTTGCTGTAGTGAATGACAGCTGGTACTTCACAGTCCAATAATTAAACTGACATAGCTCTAGCAATCCGGGAGCTCAGGGAAAGGGCAGCCACAGCAAAACACACAGCACAGAGACATGTTTGATTAGCTGAACGTTGAGATTAATCTGCTTTTGAATTCCCAGCAACTAACTCCACCATAGGAGAGATCGTCTCACAAGGGAAGCACCTCTCATTCCCTAATGAAAGAAATATACATCTGTATGGCCTCCCTAGGGTAAAATTACAATGATTACCTAATACAGAAAGTCAAAACATCCTCCAGCCACATGACAGGGGCCTCCCAATTATACCCCCAACTTCTTTCTCTCTCTTTGCTCTGAAGCTCCTCCAAGGGGCCTAAGAGGCACTGATTTGTTTGTTGGTCATGCTCTCATCAAGATAAAACAGTTTTGGGTTTACAAAATACCTTGCACTTATGCAGTGACTGTCATGCAAGTGTAAACAGAACTCTCAGAGGAGGGTTATTGTGTTATAATTTGTAATACACCTGAGGGTCACCATGTCCCCAAACTACTAAACAAGATTTAGTAATGATCCATCACAGTGGTAGTATAATTTAAACAGCAGGAGAGAGCTGGTGAGGGGGGGCAGGTTTTACATCATAATAAAGGATTATTTAATGGTAGCCAAGATAATACAACTGCTTGTCAAAAAAATGAGGATTTTATTAACTAGAACAAACAGAACTCGATTCCACCTCCCTACAATAACATTAAATTGATTAATACATATAATAAATAAATTTATAATGGTTCAAATATACACACACACCATAACTTACTGCTAAGTGTATTTAACTAAATATAATCCTCTAAATAAAGAAATATTCCTATAGCTATCTGTGTATACACAGGCTATTATTTTATAGATTATTTTTTCCAATTTAAGGTTCCCCTTTCCCCAAATATCTCACTGGATGCTGTCTAGCACCCAAGTAGTCTTTGAGACTCAAAATGCCTCATGACTTCCTGAAGAGATGAACTCGACTCCAGTGATTCTTGCTTGCGTGACTGCACGTTAGACCAAACCACTGGATCAGAAGGACCTTTGGATCTCCTGTTCCAGATCTCCAGGGCCACATGAATCAATGATAGGAGATGACTGGAACCGATGATTAGGAACAAAGAGGAAGGGATGCTCAGGAACACACCATCCAATGTGGACTGACTTGACCAGCCACCTTTAAACTAAAAGAACCCTCATCTGCATGTCTATCTTTCCTGCCCAATCTTAGCCTCTCACTTACTCTCGGTTTCTCTCAGTCGGGGTTTCCCCCCCATCCCTCTGGCTGCTCCCTGTTTGACTCAGTTTACTCACAGAGTCTCTGTTTCTCTCAGGCTCCCACACTGCCTGCCTCTATCCTTCAACCATCCCCCTCTTCTCCTCCAACTGTCACTTCCCTCTGAGAAAGTGAGAGGAGGTGGCTGCTCACCTCAGAGGGCGGAGAAGGCCTTCCTCCTCTCCACAGAACAATGACAGTGCATTCACCCTGGACATACCCTAAATCATATGTCCCCATACAGGGTTGCATCCCTTTGCCATATTTACACAAGGATCTCAAAGCACTTTACAGAACAGTGTGTAAAAAATTCCCCTTTTGTAAAAAGGGGACAATGAGACACAGATTAAATGACTTGCCTGTAGCAACATAAAAAGTCACTGACAAATCCAGAGATTGAATCCAGGTCATCTGAGTCCCAGATCCCTCTCGTACCCCCCATTTCTGTTCCTGCTATAAGTTAGGTTACATTTTCAGAAGTAGGGGCCTCTATGACTAAGGAGTCAAAATCCCATATTCAGAAAAGACTTGGGCATTTAGGAACCTACAGGAACATTTTTAAATGAAACTTTGGAGCCTAAGTCATTAGGTGTGTTTGAAAATTTTAACCATATGTCTCAGAACAACAGTATTGCAGGCTCATTATTATTTAGTGAGGAAAATATTCTTTATTCTTTACAAAAGTTTGGTTTAAGTTCTAACTTAAGTTAGAACTCAGAGCTCTTTCCTCCTCCTCTGTCTAATGGTATTCTCCAAAGAAGAAATATCTCATTCCTTCCTCTTGCTGTCTCAGTTGAGTGCTTCTTCTGAAAGTCACATGTCATACTGCAGACTGTGGGTTAGGAACCAGGCTAAGAATAGAGCTGAACAAGAACATCTGCACCATGAACAGCAGCAGCTAATATCAGTTTAGCCTTGGGTTTACAGAAAGACCAGAAATATATGTTAGTATCACACTGGATACCCCAAGATTCCCCATCTGGGGAGGAAGCCCTTCCCCACCCTATTCTTCAGCTGGGCTCTTCTCTCCTAACCATCATGGCATCACCTTACGGGAGCTTGAGACTTATAACGCATCTATGGTTTCTAACTGGTAGGTATTGTTCTGAGTAGAGCATGGCTGAGAGAACAGCTCAGTTGCTAATTTGAACCTGCATAGAGCAGCCTCAACCAAGTTTGCTGAAAACATGAAAACTGGGAGCTCACTTCAGCAGATGTAGGTTTACCGGTATTACAAGGTACAAAGCCACAGCAACCTTTACCATTTGGGTATCGTTCATAGCAGCTACTCCATTTTTTTCCTCCCACAGTGCTTTGGGCCACATCTCTTCTGGGAACATCACAAATGGGCTTCCCCTAAAAGACGATTCTGCCATGGACCATCTGTGATCACCATGTATTCCACTGCTTGAACTACAGTTCAAGCCCTGCTTTAGCCCAAAGTACTGTGCATCATCAGAATCACTATGCTTACACACATATGGAATGGCACCTACCTATTCACCGAGAGATCTGAGGACTGCTTTTCTCCATGTCACTAATATAACAAGAAGGGAATCTATGTAACCAATGGGAACATGGGGCATCATCTTCCCTCATAAAAATTCCTCAAATCTACTACGTCAGCTCAGTGGTGTTTAGTCACCTAGGAGCGCTCACTTCTTACTGAAAGTGCAGCCTGAACCTCATCTGAAGTCACTGTGGTTATGAATCACAGTCTAACTGCAAGTGCCAGGAATTAATCTGTAGCCTGCAGAAATAAATGACTTTCCACAGCTCTCTGGCCTACTGAGTGCTGTGCTGTTTTTTCTGTGTTTAAATAAAAGGCTTCGTGGCATATGGTTCAAGCTGCAGTTCTTTCCTAACTTGAATTTTTGTCAGTTTTTGTTCCTGGATTTCTTTTCTTTTTTTAATTGTCATCTTCAGTAGTTTGGCCAATTGTTTCTTCTTCATGCTCTCCTTCCCCACCCCCATGCTGCCAACGTCATCCAGTGAAACCAGGAAACTGGGCAAATTCTTCTGCAGAAAGAAGTTTATGACTTAACCACTTCAGAAGCAGGAATTCTAGGTTTGCTCGTTAGACTGCCTGCATGGAAAGAGTCTGTGGGCAGTTTGCATCTGGCACCACATGGACATAGGAGACAAGAAACCTCCTCCCTTATGCCTCCATACAGATGTGATCCCCTAGTAGCTATACTGACTCCACACTCTTCAAAGAAGTTGAGGATGGAATGGGAGTAAGGGACCCACTTCCCACCCCACCAGCCAGCAGAGTTGTCCACACACTGGAGGAAGCAAATGTTCCACCTTGTAACTGACTGGTGCAGCATTTATATCGCTCCTCTGTCTCAAGGCATTTCAGGCAGTGTGGTGCCTGGCTAACGCTGGATGACTTCTCCAGCTGTTACTGGAGTGATGCTTCTCTGCATTATGCCTAATAAAAAGCTGTGCTTTCAAGGCACAGTGAATTCCTGTATTTGCAAAAGGATTTAGAAAAGAAAAGATGGCTCTTGGAGAGAGGGTTTGGTAAAGCCAGCAAGTACTATAGCAGATAAAAATTAACATTGTGCTTATAATACAGTAGGTGCCAGCAAACGCACCACTGTAACTAAAGCTGCTTTAATAACTACTGTTTGTTCAAGTGGTTATATAACTCAGTGACTTTAAAAAATACTGAAATGACTGAATAAGGGAAGATAGTGCTCAGTCCTGGACTGATTTTTTTTTCTTTCAGCGCTGATTGGCAAAAGTATTATTAGAACCATGAAGGGTTTTGTGGTTTCAGACTTTTTTTTAATAAACTAAACAAAAAATACAATTTTCAGGCAGCTGTTCCCTACCATGGATTAGAACCTTGGAATATCTTGAAAAACCAACAGCGCTCAAGAACTGAAGGTAGGCAGCACTCTTTCCTCTGAGTCAGTTACTGGATCTGAAATCCGGCAGGCTGTTTGAGGGGCATTTTTGTTGATGTCTTTCATGAGAGACCCAAAACAGAGGTCATTAAAGATCCCACTTCACTCTTCTCAAAAGTAGGGCGGCTAATGCTGCAGTTCTCACCAAGTCCCAACTCGGGTAATTGCTTCCTGCCTCTCCAAATACCTCCTGCCCCTGCTGTTTCAGTTAGATATAGTGTTCTTCACTTCCCTTGCTGGGGCTGTATTTTATTCCCCTCCTCCCTGCCCCATTGAGTTAATAACAAGTGGCCCATGTGGGTAGCTGGAGGCATCAGATGCCCCTTTTGTTGCCCTTACTTAGGGCTACCAGTGACATTATGCGTGTGCAGGCAAGGACTCCATGTGATTGCCCAAATCCCTTATTCTCTTCAGTACCTAGGGCTCTCTTGTCGCCCCCTTGGGCTGTTCAGAGTGTCTAATTAAAAAATTAGAAAACACACACACAGAATCCAGACAAGCTACATTTATACCAAGAACCACAAAGACCATTTACCTTCAGCAAACGAGTGCTCAAGAAAAGAAAAATTGGAGAGGGAAGTTAAAATATTTCATATAAATATACCCTATCAATAGTACATATTCTAAAATACATGGTACATTTATTCAAATGTAACTTCAGAACAATGATCATTGCCCGCAACAAAATTAAAAATCTAAAATTCAGTAGATCTCTAAGAGGCCTTTGGTCTGAATTCTCTTATGCAGCCCCAATTATCATCTTTTTAAAAATTCAAAAGGACTATGATTCCAAGTTCAAGAAGCTTAGGCGAGAAGGAGTTCTTTGGGGACTCTTCACTGGAAGATAGATTGAAAGAGTCCTTGTAGCCAGACAGCCAGCCCCCCCCCCCCCCTTCTCAGACCAGCATTGCTGGGAACACAAGGGAGCCAAAACAAGGGAGCACTTAACATAAATTCCAGCACAGCCTTTGAAGCTGTGAGAAGCACAGGTGTGCTGCTACAATGTGCCTCTGGGAACATATACAACGATTAGGCTCACAGCAGACAGAGAAGCTGTGACAGACATGGCTCTTAGCCCCTACTAAATAGCGTGATGCACACACCCCAACATCCTAGGTGGGAAAATATTTACCCTAATAAAAGGAATGTCCAGTAGTCGAAACTTATTGTTTCTCTCCCTTGCAAGTGTAAACTACTCTTGCGACAGCTGGCGTCGCCCAGACAGACCAGCCCCAATTTGGCATAAGAAAGGAGAAAGAGAATAAAGGAGTACAGAGGTATAAGTATGGGACCTACAGCACCATGATTTTTGAGTGCTTTTCACTATCTATCTGCTGGTCAGATAAGTGACAGCCTCCCAAGGCTTCTGCAGCTAAGAGGGTCCCTAAGCCTTGTCCCTTATTCGTCTTTCCGTGGAATTGAGTGACCGATCCTGGCTTGGCACCGCTGGAATCGAGAGATGCAAGGAGGGTAAGAAGCACCCACACCTGATCTCCTATCTTTAGTGTACACATATTTTGAAATAGAGCTCTATACTTTGTTTTCTTTCTTTGGGATTGTGGCTTCAGTTTTGTAACTTGTTTGTGTGTGTAACATCTCTACATTTAAATAAGTAGGCACTAGCAATTTTGTAACCACATGATTAGAATCTAGTTTAATAAATTTTGGTAACCATTTGTGCATAAGCCTGACTTGTTTCTCTGGTTTACTGTAAAGCAGCCAACACAATTAAAGAACCTCAGCCGTTTTGGCTATAAAGCCTGGCCATTAGGTGAGAGTACTAAGAGCCTAGCGTTGAGTTGTGCCGCCTCCACGGGGCAAACTCTTGGGGCGCCTGTCAGTCAATCCTGACTGCCCACTGCGAAGGAGCTCTGAGCTCTAGCAGTTAAAGTCACGGGTGTGGAGAGGCTCTTAGTGCTGCCATTGGGGCACCTGTCAGTCAGTGTTGACTGCCCACTGCGAAGGAGCTCTGAGCTCTAGCAGTTAAAGTCACAGGTGTTTAGGACCTTGGGGCATCCGTCAGCCTAGCTCGGGCTGCCCGCCGCTAAGGGACAGTGCGTCCTAGCGGTTAAAGTCACGGATGGTATAAAACGGGCATAGCTGGCACCTCACCAAACATCCTTGGCCATCGGCTAACAGTCCTCCTCTAAACCCTTAGGAGGAACCACCATAGCTGTAAATATGCTCCTCCAGCTGTGACCAGAGATCTTGTCTCAGTTGCCTGAAATGCCTTAAAACACTTTAAATTGGAAATTTGCAGAAAAACTTCAGGATAGGGTGTAAATTTGGAAAAATTATAAGATGCTTAATTGAATGTAAAAGGAGTGGTGATCGTATCAGGACCCTTTGGAATGCTCAGAACAGTAATTAGTTTTAGGAATAAATCTGTAATTAAATAAAAATTAAGAATAGTTTAAATTAGAAAATCTAGTAATGGTGACTGTAGGCTGATGTAATATAGTGAGAGATCCCATTTCTAGGGCACACAGGAGTCCATTGCCTATGATGTAATAATTCCACTTCCTGTGGGGAATGACTCAGCAAAATCCCATAGGGATACATTGAAGCCCATAGGAATACATGGGACTTTCAAACAGGAAGTAGCTGTTCAGCTGCAAAACTCCATAGGAACACATTGAGCCCATAGAAGTCTATGAGAGGAGGAGGAGCTACTAGAACACGATTAATTAGCATACAATCAACATATGCTAATCTCTAGAACCTGATTGGCTGAGCTTGAGTGTCAGGTTGGTACACATGACATAATTTAGCATATGCAAATCCCTGAAAGCAGATTGGCTGAATTACGATAATAAATTATAGCTAATGCGCTGCAAATCGTATATAAAGGCGACCGCCAGCAGGCTAAAACCTTGTAGGGGACAAGGACCTGAAGGAGAGCGGAACGCTGCAGGACACATGGAGGAAAGACGACGCTCACAGAGCTGCAGCAACCACGCCAGTGGATCTCTGCTGGGTAAGAAAGCTAACGACCCACAGTCACCAGCATCAACAGCACTTGCTAGCCTCAGACAATGCTCACTGGCGGCCATGGCTCACAAAGCAGCTACTACTGCAGCAGCACCACAAGCCATAGCAACGGCTTCTGTAAGGAGCTAATGGCCTTTCCATCCTAGCAAAGCGGCCACGACAACCCCGCAACCCAGGCTCGCTAGCGTCGTTCCCAAGTGGCCACGACAACCCCGCAACCCACGCTCGCTACCGTCGTTCCCAAGCGGCCACGACAACCCCGCAACCCACGCTCGCTACCGTCGTTCCCAAGCGGCCACAACAACCCCGCAACCCAGGCTCGCTAGCGTCGTTCCCAAGCGGCCACGACAACCCCGCAACCCACGCTCGCTAGCGTCGTTCCCAAGCGGCCACGACAACCCCGCAACCCAGGCTCGCTAGCGTCGTTCCCAAGCGGCCACGACAACCCCGCAACCCACGCTCGCTAGCGTCGTTCCCAAGCGGCCACGACAACCCCGCAACCCACGCTCGCTAGCGTCGTTCCCAAGCAGGTCTTGCAGCAGCAGTAACAGCAGTCCACTCAGGGTTCCAAGGTTGCCCCTGGCAATGGCCGTTTCTGCCACCCAGCCAGCCGAGGCCACTGCAGCAGCTACCTCCCGTATCTGCTCCCTGAGGAGAAGCTTCACCTCAGTGGAACAGGCAGCTGCTTGAACAGCGGCACAGATTGCTACCAGCGCTCCCAAAACACAGACCGAGCAGAAGGCCCTCGAAGACGGTTCAGAGGGATTGTTAAGAAAGCCCTTGTAAGTCCAATTTTCCTTTTATTTTACCATCCCCTAGAATGTATGGGCTGCAAATGTAAATAAAGTTGGATTTTGTGTCTGAGTGAGATCTGCTCCTACCCATTTAGTAACCACCAAGCCAGCGCTTCCTAGATGCTTAGTTTTAAGTATTTAATATTGACCGGTTAATTAATATATTGTTACATGTTTAACTATTATATTGTTATAAGGTATAGAGTATTAAGTGAATGATCATATTGTTATATGCCATAGAGTTAAATTGAAATTATTATTGTAGGGTTGTGTTTTTATTGGTCGCGTCACTTCATTCCCTTTTTAACTGTAACCTTATTTTATCTATCTCTATTCTTTTACTGGAACCACTCATTTCTAAATAAATATTACTTGTGTTTTCAAAGATTCACTGCCTGGACTGTCTATTCTTGATCAGAGGGCTGTATCTGTGTCCTTTCAAGGGAAAGTTAGCTAGCTGCCGCTTTCCCTGGAACCTCCTTTAGGGCAGGCCACAATCTTAATTACCGGAACAGATAAATTCAAAATAAAGGTTTTAAATTAAGAGCTGCATTTGTAGGCAACATCACTGGCTAAATACAATTGGTTTCAAATCTTCCGGTAACACAGCCTCAGAACTACAAAATAAATATTCACAGCCACCCAAAACAACTTGCAGTTTGGCAGGGTATAAAACTATTCTTTTTGTACAACTTTGTGTAAATCCTGACTTGAACATATCTAGTTTTCTGTGCAGAATATGCATCAGTCTGGCAAAACCCAGAAATTGCTCCTTCCAGAATGCTCATGACTAAGCTCTTATTATTTCAAGAAGCCTATCCCAAACTCAAGTGGAAGAGACAATAACCTCAGGAAAATTAACATGAGAAGCTTTCCCCCTTGCTTTTGTACATGATATGCCCAGGATCCCAAAGAGGGGAGGAAGGAAAGGGAGCTAACTTGACACCCTTGGCAACGCACAAAGGGAGTGGCCCATGACACTCCTAGCACATCACAATACCTGGGTGAGCAGGGATGGCCCTGGACCAAGTACCCAGTGGGAACATGGGAGGGGGTGAAAGTCAACAGCTGCCACGCACAATGGGTTAAAGCTTTCAATCCCTGGAGCAAACACCAGCCCCAATCAAGCCCATCAGAACCCATCAAGCCACACTGCACCATGTCAAGAACCTCCGGAGGAGACAAACTGCTTAACGAGCTTGGCTACAAGCTAGGCCAGACCCTGGGTGAGGGCAGTTACTCCAAGGTGAGGGTGGCCACCTCAGCCAAGTACAAGGGCCCGCTAGCTATCAAGGTGGTGGATCGGCGCCGGGCACCCCCCGACTTTGTACACAAGTTTCTACCACGGGAGCTCTCCATCCTGCGGGTGATCCGGCACCCCAATATCGTGCGGGTCTTTGAATTCATCGAGGTCTGCAATGGGAAACTCTACATCGTGATGGAAGCAGCGTCCACTGATCTGCTCCAGCTGGTGCAGCGGCTGGGGAAACTACCTTGTGTCCCTGAGGCCCGGGACATCTTTGGACAGATTGTGAGTGCCGTGCGCTACCTTCATGACCGGAACCTGGTGCACCGGGACCTCAAGTGTGAGAACGTCTTGCTCACCTCTGATGGCCGCCGGGCAAAGCTCACTGACTTTGGCTTTGGCAAGGAGGCACATGGCTACCCAGATCTGAGCACCACCTACTGTGGATCAGCTGCCTATGCCTCCCCCGAGGTGCTGCTGGGCATTCCCTACGACGCCAAGAAGTACGATATATGGAGCTTGGGCGTGGTGCTCTATGTGATGGTGACCGGCTGCATGCCCTTTGATGATACCCACATCCACAGCATGCCCCGCCGCCAGAAGAAGGGGGTCCTCTACCCTGATGGTCTTCCCCCTCTGCCTGAGCCCTGCAAAACCCTCATTGCCCAGCTGCTGCAGTTCAGTCCAGCCTCCCGGCCTGGGGTGGGACAGGTGACCAAGAACAGCTGGCTGAAAGGGGATATCTAAAAGGGCAAGGCTCCCCCATATATTCCAGCCCTAGGACATGTGCAGGGACAGCTGGGGCACCAACCCTGTGAAGCTGCATGTTAAACAGATATTGACAATGAGGAGCTGGAAAGGACTAGGGTCATTTACAGGTGCAACAGCCACATGAAGCTGATAGTAAGATTAAAGTGATGATGTGACCACATGTTGCTAGAAGACGGTTAAAGCCCAACCACCCTATGAAGCTGCTGCAGGTTGGATTTCAAGGTACCGGGACCATGCTGAGCTAGTGGCAAGAATGACGAATGGGGCTGTTTAAAGAAGCATTGACCCCAGGGAACACCGGAGTACCATCAACTTGCCAGTGGCAGCAGGAAGGAGATGGTCTCCCCAGCAGGCAGGTTTGGACTTCACCACAAAGCCTGAAGGCGGCAGTGTGCGGATGAGATGGTGGGACAAATAGCAGCAAAGATCTTTGTGTCACCTCTCCCTAACGGACAATAATAAACTCTGAAGTTCCCATGTGGCTGACTTTCTGTGCTGCTCCCTGATTCCTTTCTGCCAAAAAGCGTCTTGAGTCTGAGTCACCTGATAGCGTTTATAAAAGGGGCCATGGCCAGGGCTTTGCGGGTGCTGGAGGAGACCTTTTTAATCTCTTTCCCACTGCTCTTCAGCTTGTTTTCAAACACCATTTCCTAGGTTGCTCCTTACCTCACTCATTTGGAGGGAGATTCCCTCCTTTTGGAACCTGGGATCTGAACAGTCTCCAACTTTGGTGATGTTCAAAATCCAGATCTGATTCTAGGGCCAAAACTTTGGATTGGGCTCAATCGGAGCTGCATAAAGCTGGAAAATGATAGCTATTTTGCTAAAAATGGGGACATTTTGCATTTCCAGCTCCAAAAGGAACCTGAGAACTGCACATAAAAAGTTATCAACTATTCTTAAACCAGGCCCCAAATCTCTGCTATAGATCTCCATAGCCAAACCCCCACTTGCAAAGAATCTTTCACTTATGGGGGAAAGCGCCTAAAAGACCTTTTAATAAGATCTTTAACGTTTCCCTTATTCAAATGAAGCCTGACTCAAACTTCCACTGAAGTCAATGGAAAGGCTCCCATAGAGACACGTATCAAGCCCACAGTCACATCCTGTTAGACAAACGCTTCTGTTGTTGTTTAAACCAACCAAAATCAATGATAGCAGCTTCACCATCCAGGATCCATCTTTCACTAACCAGTGCACATGGCTTTGCAAGAAGCAAGGTCAATTTTTTTGTTTGTTTAAGAAACAAATTTTGATTTCAAGCTTCTGAGCTTTATAAAAGTAGGGGGTTAAATAAAACCACCCTTAGCAGTGTACATTTCAATCCAAAAGGGTTGTCCAGAAAATGGTCTCTCTGCTGCATGATGGAAAATGCGTTCCTTGTGAGATGACTGTCCCCTCATCTCAATAAAAATATAACCTCTTGAGTTTCAGCACTGGAGGGCATGGATTTATGGAGTCATTAGTGCCTGTGCACATTTCAGCTTTTTTTTATTCTCAGCAAAGAGTGCCAGGGAACATCTTTTATGGAGATCTCACTGCAGGAGGTAAGTGCCACCAAAGGTGGAAAAGTCCCCGCAAGGCAGTGCATCTGTAAAATTGCAAGGGAGCAGTCTCCATTAGGTGGCTATTCATACTGATCATCTGCAGTGGATGAGAAAACCCCAGCATGGATGCAACCACCTACATAAGGCGGGGATCAATTCTACAGGGACATGCTGTCCATGGGGTATTCTAGTGAATTCTATGGCTGTTTGAGGTATGGATAAAGATCCAGAGTGTGGATGCTCATCTGAACTTCCAGAAGCCAACCACCCCCCACCCCATGACACTCTCCTATTATCTGTCCCTAAAGAAAACCACCTCCCCTATGGCTGTCTTCATTGGGGAAGTAGAAAAGGCAGTCCCCTCCAGGGTGTTGAGAGGGCAAATAGCAAGTCTGTCACCACACGTACGCTGCAGCTCCCCTCAGACAGCAGCTCCCCTTTTGTTTTCTCAGTGTTGACTCTAGTTTATCCCCTTTCCCTCTCTCTCTTCCCCTTGGTGACCTCCAGGTTTCTCTCCATTTGACTGTCCACTGGGAGTTAAAGTAGGAGGTTTGGATAAACATCCAGAGGACACACTCTGCTGCACTCCATAGATGGCCTTATCCTCCAGTGAATCCTTCTGTGCTCCCTGCCTAGCCCCAGTGTGGTTTCAGTTTCCCAGCTCAAGTTCCTAAGGGCATTTGCCTTCTAATGCATCCCCTCATTGTCCTCCAACAAATCTCTGCTGCCCTCTGCCCCATTCCCCCGGTGTTCCCAATTCTTTCCCACTCAGTCGTGAGGTGGGAACCTGGTAGTGTAAGTAGGGTGGAAGCTAGGGAAGGAAGCAAGGCTAATGGCATGGAAGAGAAGTAGAGAGACAGGAAAGCAGGAGGCTGGGTAGGTCTTCAGGGAGCTGTTAGGCAGGAAGAGTGATTGGGTATCCAGCAGGATGGGAGGCACAATACCTGGGGAGGTTGCAGGCAGAGAGGGGCTGGGTTACCCTTTGCTGGGGAGTCCCATCCCTATTGGATGGGATTTCTCAGCACAAGGAAGGTTCCTTAGCATGGTCGGTCTGTGGGCTGGACCATGTGGTAGTGGTAGGAGAAAGGAAGACAGCTGTCCTTCCCATGAAGATCTGCCGTCCTCAAGGATTGGGAGGGAGGAAGGGGTCCCCCTGTGGCAGGTGGGGAGCCAGTCAGCTGCCCTCAGAAGACAATGGGATGGAACGGGAGGCAGGAAGACACTGTCCTTCTCTTCCAAAGATCCCAAAGTCAAGTGGGGAGCAGTGGGAGGCCCTGGGAATAGGGAGAGGGGCTGCTGTGGGAGGAAGAAGAAAGGAGAACATCATCTTGGGGTGAGGAGCTGGGACAGCAGGAGGAGTTGCTGTGTTTGGGACCAGAAGGGGATTCCCTGGGTTGAGGAGAGCTGGGTGAGGTATGAGAAGGGCCCACTAAGTGAGGAAGGGGTTACTGATTGCAGGGGCTGTTGGCCTCCCTGGCCACTTTCCCTTGTGTCTCTTCTCCTCTGTGCCAGGCTGCCACAGGCCCCAGCTTAGGTGCTCAGAGAGGGATAGGCACCCTCAGGCCTCCTGCCTGCACCCCACATGGTGGCCACTGCTAGCTGCAGCCCAGAATTTTCCTTTTTAAAATAGTTCTGCCAACTGCCAGAGCCCCTTGGACAGGGGGTTCAGAACCCAGCTACAGAGGAATGTGCCAGAGAGTGTAATTTTACCCAGACCACCCCAAGGATCCTGGATGCTCAAAGCATTTAGAGGAAGCAGTGGTGGGAATTTTCCAGAAGGGCCACACCAAGCTGAAGATCAGTGAGCTGATGGAAAGAGAGACAGACATGTTTAAGAGCAATATGTAACACCATGGTCTGAGCAAGCCCATGGGCTCTGATCCCAACACCAAATATATATGCCCAACCCCACCCAGCCACTACACTGTCCTCATTTCACATCCCTCCAGGAAACTCACCTCTTCTCTGAGGCCTACAAGTCAATGTCATTCATTACTTGTCCCATGACATGCACCTCCCTACACTGAGCCTTCATGTGATTTTATTGCTGTAGCCCTCATCCTTCCCAACCCTTGCCTGCTGTTTGATCATCCTCATTCACTTTGCCACATGAAAAAATGTAAACTGAAGTTATCCTAGGCAGAGATTGTGTCTGACCTCTGGGAAGAACCTAGCACTCATTTCAGATGCTATAAAATAGTAACGTACATCGTTCTGTGATATCACAATTATCATGTGTGATGTCACATTGTTCTGTCAATCATGACATTTTACAAAGGTATTTGATGTGGACACAGTGGCAAAAGGAGGACAGACACATGCATGGAATTAAGTGGCAGGCTGAAAATTTTATTAAATTTTAACACAGGGAGAGGCATTATGCACCCATCACCCATACTCTCCTGTACCAGGCATTTAATTGGTTTTAGTGCAGAGATTACAGTGCTCCTTATCATACAGCCCGTAACTCGTGCCAGGGTTACAGGGCTGCTTACCATATAAGCCATAATGGAGGATAGGCTCTCCTCAGCCTGCCCCCCAGCACTCAGCTCTCTCTGAGTCCTCGTTTCCCCTTCCCCGCACCCCCACAAGGAGCACAGAGGGTGCAGCAGGATGGGGACCTCAGCCCGCAAAGGCCACAAGGTCTCACCTGTGACATGAGCCCAAAGCCCATCATCAAAATCCCAGCTCTTTTTCCTGTTGGAACTGTTCATTTTACTCTCCTAACCGCACTGGAAACTGGCCGCAAGTTGCAATGAATAACCACCACTAACCCAATGCCTCAGTTAGGTACTAAACGTGTTCCCTACTCAATCCACCGTCACTTGCAGGTTCTGTGAGGAAGGCAAAAAGATCCCCGGTCCTCTGCCAATTAGCCCCGGGAGAAAAAAAAAATCCTTCCAGACCCCCTGAACAGGCAATCGGCGAGACCTGCAGCATCTATCAGGCTGGGTTCCCATTCCTAGTTCAGGTGGATAGTGTGGGCTGCTGGAGCGGAGCCAAAAGAGGCTCCACATGGCCCCCACACTGAGTTAAATCCTGGGAGCTGGGGAATGCTGGCCAATCAGCACCTCTCCCTCAGCTGGCCAATGGATGCCAGTGACTCCCAGGGGGAGGAGCTACCCCTGGGCCTTTGGCAAGTGTCTCTCTCTTGCTACTAGGACTGTCCCCCTTTCACAGCCAGCCTCATCCATTTCCCTCACCCATTGATGTGGGTGGATGTCATTTCTCTGAATGGCATCCTCAGCCCGGGTATGGGGGCATTCAGTGCTCACATTTGTACTTAACTGGATTTCCCTTTTTTCTCCTTCAATCTCTCTGACTCAGAGTTCCCATCTATGAAATGAGAATACCTACCTACCTCACTGAGGAGTTTTGAGCATTAGTGACTTTGTAAAGTGATCTGAAGATGAGAAGTGCTAAGTGATAGTATTGCTATTACTTATGACTTATTATTGAAAGATGCTGAAGATTTCCCACTTAGCGAAACATTTAGAGAGTTTGTACTTTCACATTCCATCCCCTTATAACTTACAAGAGGGTTCCAAATTCAGTGGCAGCATCTTGGAAGCTGCTAGCCTTGTTTCAGTTCAATCACCATTTACAGTAATTTGTATATAAGGAAAAATCCTAGCACTTAAAAAGCCTTCATGTTTCAGCACATGAATGGGAGATCTTTATAAATCCATTCAGTGCCTTCCTATTTGTTGTGATTCATCTCTGAATTCAGTGCTGTCATTAATTACAAAATAACTGTGTTCTCCAGTCCGTGCAACAATTTTCCTTGTGTAAGCCTTCTGCCAGGTGATTAAGGCCAGCAAAGAGGGCTGAGTTCAATATATCTAAGGTTCCTCTTGACAAATAACTAAACTGGCTTGAGCCTCAGTGCCCCACCCAGAGGGAAACTAAAAGCACTCTCCCCAGCTGCCCTTAACAGGCAGAATTTCCCCACTCACAAGCACTCAGACTGTGTACAAATAAGGAAATCCTTACTAGTGGAAAGGGAACACAGTCAAACCAAGCACAGAATATATATGCAAATCAGAAGTAAAATATATTCCTCCCTTCAGGAATTTGGCAGTAGTCAGTCTAATTCCCTCCCCACCCTCAGGTGAGAATGTGATAATCCCTTGGCTAAACCACCTCACGCATCCACCAAACCCCTCTCACAGTTTGGATCAGCTAGTAGCAGTAGTTCAAGTGTTTCTTTGTGGGTTTCTCTACAGTCCCAAGGGAGCTGCTTGCATCGTCATGCCAGGAGGCGCTACCACCTAACCCGGCTTAGTGATTGTCTACGTGTTTGTTGACCCACTCAAAGAATTCTAATAGATTGAGGCTGCATGATTTCCCTTTACAATGCCGTGTTGACTCTTCCCCAACACATCATGTTGATTTATGTGTCTGATAATTCTGTTCTTTACTATAGTTTCAACCAGTTTGCCTGGTACTGAAGTTAGGCTTACTGGCCTGTAATCAGGGCCGTCCTTACGCATACGCAAAGCATGCAAATTTTTTGGTGCCCTGCGCAGCTGCTCCAGCCCCTGCTCCAGCTCTTCCCCAGGCTCCTGCCCCTGCTCTGCCCCCACTCCCCTGAAGATTGCAGCCAGGCCCGACCCTGCACTCACGACATGATAAGTGGAGCAACCCGGCCCCAGCCTGCTCTGCTCCCCTGGCTCCCAGCCGCGGGCCAGTGAATTCCCTCTCCCCGAAAGCCTGGGAGCCAGGGCAGCAGAGCAGCCTGGGGCCCCAGGCCTCTGCGGGTGGGAGTGGGGGGGGGCTGCGTGGGGCCCTGCCCCAAGCCTCCGTTGGGGGGTGGGGGGGCTGGCCCCAGGCCTCTGCGGGAGGGGTGGGGGGCTGGCCACTTCCTGTAGGAAGTGGAGTGATCCAGCCCCAGCCTGCTCCACTCCCCTGGCTCCCAGGCTTAGGAGCCCGGGGGGGACCGGCCCCAGCACTTGCTGGGAGCCACAGGAGCGGAGCAGGCTGAGGCCGGGTCACTCCACTTCCTGCGGAGGGGCTGCGGAGGGCACCAAAATAGCTAGGGGATGGCCCTGCCTGTAATTGCCAGGATCACTGCTGGAGCCTTTTTAAAGATATCCACCAATCATCTGGTACAGTGGCAGATTTAAGAGATAATGCAGGTAAGAGAGATGTGTGTAGACCTTTTGTTGTTTAGAAATCCTCTTCTCTTATGTTATGCTTTGTTCCTGCTGCTAAACAATGCTTTTGTTTTAGGAAACTGTTTTGGGTCACTGTAATCTACTGGTTACAGACCCTTGAAGGAATGCACCGCAGCTGCGGAATCCACTCCGACCTGCTGAGGAAGCACCGTCAATACACAGGGTCCTGTAGCTTAGGACCAGGTCTAAGTGTGGAAAAATAGTGTGATTCCATCCCAAGGAAGGTAAAAGCATGAGGTCTGACATGAACAGTTCCAAGAGGAAAAGGAGCTGGGATTTTGATGATGGGCTTTGGGCTCATGTCATAGGTGAGACCCGCATATCTACACTGCAATCAGAGGTGTGACTGCAGCACAGTTGCAATACTCATGGTAGTCTTAACCTAGCTAGAACGGCTATAAATAGCCATGAAGACGCAGTCGTATGGGCTGTGGGCTTCAGTGCTGGCTTACACCCAAGTATGAACCCAGGGTCCTGGATGGGCCTGTACTGCCATGTCTTCACTGCTATTTTTAGCTGCACTAGCTAGATTAAAGCTAGTATGAGTATGCCAGCCCCTGCTGCAATCACACCTCTGATTGCAGCACAGACACACCCAGGGAGAGGTCGGAGTGGCAGCTGGCCCTGTAACAGTGACAGTGATTCATTTTTGTTAAGGTGTTGGGTAGGCAGGGCCTCACCTGAGTCCACACAGCTCAGCTATGGTCCTCTGCAATGGCTCTTACAGTGATGCCCTTCGTCTACTCCATCTCTTGCAGTGGCACCTTCAGTCTGCATGGCCTCTCACAGTAAAGTCCCCACAGGAGGGGAGCCAAGAGCAGTCAGGATCTTTGAGCAGTCTCGGCCATCTTGGAAACGAGCTCTTTGCCACAAAGTAATAACTCTATCCCTACCTCAGACCATCTTTGGGAGCTCACTGCCCCCAAAATCCAAGCCGATGGTAGTTATGGTGACTCCTCAATGCCACTAGAGGAATTGTGGGTAGGTAGCCTATGCAAATGAAGCTCTCTATGGCATAAATTTTCACCAATAGACGGAGTAGACAGCTCTTTCCATTCTACAACTTCTGGCCATAGGGTTATATTTTACAAACAATTCCTCTGGGTGAGAGGCACACTTCTCCAGAGCTTGTATGTTTTGTTTTTTATCACAATTGAAAATTGATGATGCACAGGCCTTTCAGAAGAGTAGTCATGCAAAAACCAAGGGTGAGGAGAGGGAAAGGGGCCATATCAGGGCACTGGAAAATCTCTCCGTGCGCAAAAAAAAAAAAAAAAAAAAAAAAAGTTTCACACACGAGTACATGTGAAAAGCAAACCTATGCTGCTAGATAGGCTGGGTCAGGACAAACTTCAAAGGGAGAGCTCACAGTGAAGGAAACTTTTCCCGTGGGGCCAGGGTGTGGAGCCCAGTTCCTTTTTTCAGTAACAAAGCAACTTTGACAGGGGATTTTGCCCAATTGCTTTCTTCCTGGTAAAAATGCAGTTTACTCCGGCAGTCAGTGGTCTAGTTTGCTCTTGTAACAAACACTCCCCCACCCCCAAAAAACCCCAAACCCTAATACGGGTGCTGTTTATTCAGTTTAGATTTCCATGCACAGAGCAGAGTAAAAAACCATCCCATTTCCACTCTACTGCAATGGATCATGAGCAGTTTAAGTTCAAAAGAGTCTGTTCAGGCTCTGTAAGACCCATTTGCATTACGTCATCTCTACTCTTTTTAAAAAAAAAAAAAAAAAAAAAGAACACAGCTAATAAAATTAAAGGTTCAAAACCCAGAGCTATTCATCTGACCTCAGCAACAAATTCTCCTAAACATTTGCATCTGTTCAGGATATGGGTAGATGGGACACATGACTAATGTTTCAAGAGGATGTTCCCCCTTGAGTAACTTGGGAAAGCAGCTGGGGTTAAAAGGACATGGATACAAATGAGACGCACGAGGCTTGTAATGCTACCCCTCAGTACTCTTTTCTTTCTCCATGCAGTTGGTAATCTCAGAGGGCCACTTGCTCATGATCTTGGAGCAGTGGGTAGAGTCATGAGACCATAAAAATCGTCAGTTACAAATTGGATAATACTGATTTTTAAAATAAACGTCATAAAAGATCCCCATTAAAGACACTGAACTTGATTCTGATCTCACTTAAACTAGTGGGAGAACGGTTGTGAATGACATCAGAATCAGCCAAAATTCGAGAGAGACTTCGCCAGGCACTCAAAAGACAACAGAATCACTTGCATAATTACTGCTAGAATCTATCACTTACTTGTTGGTCTTTCATACATTCCTACCCTTCCGTTTAAAATACTCTTGTATTTTTCCCAGGTTCGTTCTCATTTTTATTGTCTGCCATGTTTTGAGCTTTTCTCAAACTGGGCATATTTCCTCTTTAGGAACAGAAAAATAATTCAAACACTTCTCAGAACTGTGCAATAAATATATGCAACGGCCACCTACCAGCGCCTCTGCAGATCAGTTCCATTGGTCTAAGGGAATCGTGTGATATTATGTCACAGAAATTTCTTGGCAAAGGGCCCATTGTTCTTTGCAAACCGCTCTCAGACCTGACAAGCTCACTGCCCCAAACACGTCGTATGGATATTCATCTATATAACATGTTAGGTATCTACAGAAAGCTTATAACTTGTCAAAATTCATAATCATTGTGAGGCGCATGTACAGGTAATATTTAAAGAATAATGTATTTATATGGAAAGTACGCCTTATGGACTTGGAGTAAAAGTTAATCACCAGGGGATAATATGTCTCCATGATGGCCCATTCAGTCAGCAGGGAATTGTCACCCCGACTATTAAGCCAGGGATGCAATGCAAGGCTCAATTGTTTCACCTTGCTCAGTCGCAAGACTTTCAGTGGAAGACCATCAGAGACAACTGGAAACAATCAAAACCTCTTGAAGGTAAAAAAGAAAGGAACAAGAGATTGTTACAAGACAAGAGATTCACAAGCTTATCCTTCACATCAGCAATGACCTAAAATGACACAAAAGGCTTTTTCAGTATAACACAAAGGAGAGAAAAAAGAAAAGGAGTACTTGTGGCACCTTAGAGACTAACCAGTTTATTTGAGCATGAGCTTTCGTGAGCTACAGCTCACTTCATCGGATGCATAGCATATCGTGGAAACTGCAGAAGACATTATATACACACAGAGACCATGAAACAAAACTTCCTCCCACCCCACTGTCCTGCTGCTAACAGCTTATCTAAAGTGATCATCAAGTGATCATCAAGGAAGGCCATTTCCAGCACAAATCAAGGTTTTCTCACTCTTCCCCCCCCACACACACACACACAGACACACATACAAACTCACTCTCCTGCTGGTAATAGCCCATCCCTCTTTGAAACCTCTCTTTATAATGCGCATGATAATCAAGGTGGGTCATTTCCAGCACTAATCCAGGTTTTCTCACCCCCCCCCCCACACACACCCCCTCCAAAAACCACACACACAAACTCACTCTCCTGCTGGCAATAGCTCATCTTACAATGTGCACAGCAATAATCCAAGTTTAACCAGAACGTCTTGGGGGGGGGGGGGGGTTTGTAGGAAAAAAACAAGGGGAGATAGGCTACCTTGCATAATGACTTAGCCACTCCCAGTCTCTATTCAAGCCCAAATTAATAGTATCCAATTTGCAAATGAATTCCAATTCAGCAGTTTCTCGCTGGAGTCTGGATTTGAAGTTTTTTTGCTGTAAGATAGCGACCCTCATGTCTGTGATTGCGTGACCAGAGAGATTGAAGTGTTCTCTGACTGGTTTATGAATGTTATAATTCTTAACATCTGATTTGTGTCCATTTATTCTTTTACGTAGAGACTGTCCAGTTTGACCAATGTACATGGCAGAGGGGCATTGCTGGCACATGATGGCATATATCACATTGGTGGATGTGCAGGTGAACGAGCCTCTGATAGTGTGGCTGATGTTGTTAGGCCCTGTGATGGTGTTCTCTGAATAGATATGTGGGCACAGTTGGCAACGGGCTTTGTTGCAAGGATAGGTTCCTGGGTTAGTGGTTCTGTTGTGTGGTATGTGGTTGTTGGTGAGTATTCGCTTCAGGTTGGGGGGCTGTCTGTAGGCAAGGACTGGCCTTTCTCCCAAGATTTGTGAGAGTGTTGGGTCATCCTTCAGGATAGGTTGTAGATCCTTAATAATGCGTTGGAGGGGTTTTAGTTGGGGGCTGAAGGTGACGGCTAGTGGCGTTCTGTTATTTTCTTTGTTAGGCCTGTCCTGTAGTAGGTGACTTCTGGGAACTCTTCTGGCTCTATCAATCTGTTTCTTCACTTCCGCAGGTGGGTATTGTAGTTGTAAGAATGCTTGATAGAGATCTTGTAGGTGTTTGTCTCTGTCTGAGGGGTTGGAGCAAATGCGGTTGTATCGCAGAGCTTGGCTGTAGACGATGGATCGTGTGGTGTGGTCAGGGTGAAAGCTGGAGGCATGTAGGTAGGAATAGCGGTCAGTAGGTTTCCGGTATAGGGTGGTGTTGATGTGACCATCGTTTATTAGCACTGTAGTGTCCAGGAAGTGGATCTCATGTGTGGACTGGACCAGGCTGAGGTTGATGGTGGGATGGAAATTGTTGAAATCATGGTGGAATTCCTCAAGGGCTTCTTTTCCATGGGTCCAGATGATGAAGATGTCATCAATATAGCGCAAGTAAAGTAGGGGCGTTAGGGGACGAGAGCTGAGGAAGCGTTGTTCTAAATCAGCCATAAAAATGTTGGCATACTGTGGGGCCATGCGGGTACCCATAGCAGTGCCGCTGATCTGAAGGTATACATTGTCCCCAAATGTAAAATAGTTATGGGTAAGGACAAAGTCACAAAGTTCAGCCACCAGGTTAGCCGTGACATTATCGGGGATAGTGTTCTTGATGGCTTGTAGTCCATCTTTGTGTGGAATGTTGGTGTAGAGGGCTTCTACATCCATAGTGGCCAGGATGGTGTTATCAGGAAGATCACCAATGGATTGTAGTTTCCTCAGGAAGTCAGTGGTGTCTCGAAGGTAGCTGGGAGTGCTGGTAGCGTAGGGCCTGAGGAGTGAGTCTACATAGCCGGACAATCCTGCTGTCAGGGTGCCAATGCCTGAGATGATGGGGCGTCCAGGATTTCCAGGTTTATGGATCTTGGGTAGTAGATAGAATATCCCAGGTCGGGGTTCCAGGGGTGTGTCTGTGCGGATTTGATCTTGCGCTTTTTCAGGAAGTTTCTTGAGCAAATGCTGTAGATGCTTTTGGTAACTCTCAGTGGGATCAGAGGGTAATGGCTTGTAGAAAGTGGTGTTGGAGAGCTGCCGAGCAGCCTCTTGTTCATATTCCGACCTATTCATGATGACAACAGCACCTCCTTTGTCAGCCTTTTTGATTATGATGTCAGAGTTGTTTCTGAGGCTGTGGATGGCATTGTGTTCTGCACGGCTGAGGTTATGGGGCAAGTGATGCTGCTTTTCCACAATTTCAGCCCGTGCACGTCGGCGGAAGCACTCTATGTAGAAGTCCAGTCTGCTGTTTCGACCTTCAGGAGGAGTCCACCTAGAATCCTTCTTTTTGTAATGTTGGTAGGCAGGCCTCTGTGGATCATTATGTTGTTCAGAGGTATCTTGGAAATATTCCTTGAGTCGGAGACGTCGAAAATAGGATTCTAGGTCACCACAGAACTGTATCATGTTCGAGGGGGTGGAGGGGCAGAAGGAGAGACCCCGAGATAGGACAGCTGCTTCTGCTGGGCTGAGAGTATAGTTGGATAGGTTAACAATATTGCTGGGTGGGTTGAGGGGACCATTGCTGTGGCCCCTTGTAGCCTGTAGTAGTTTAGAAAGTTTAGTGTCCTTTTTCTTTTGTAGAGAAGCAAAGTGTGTGTTGTAAATGGCTTGTCTAGTTTTAGTAAAATCCAGCCACGAGGAAGTTTGTGTGGAAGGTTGGTTTTTTATGAGAGTATCCATTTTTGAGAGCTCATTCTTAATCTTTCCCTGTTTGCTGTAGAGGATGTTGATCAGGTGATTCCGCAGTTTCTTTGAGAGGGTGTGGCACAAGCTGTCAGCATAGTCTGTGTGGTATGTAGATTGTAATGGATTTTTTACCTTCAGTCCTTTTGGTACGATGTCCATCTGTTTGCATTTGGAAAGGAAGATGATGTCTGTCTGTATCTGTACAAGTTTTTTCATGCAGTTGATAGATTTCCACTCCATGCGGCTAAATGCAGTGCCTTGCATAATGACAGGTTTCAGAGTAACAGCCGTGTTACACAAATCTTGGGAGAAAGGCCAGTCCTTGCCTACAGACAGCCCCCCAACCTGAAGCGAATACTCGCCAACAACCACATACCACACAACAGAACCACTAACCCAGGAACCTATCCTTGCAACAAAGCCCGTTGCCAACTGTGCCCACATATCTATTCAGAGAACACCATCACAGGGCCTAACAACATCAGCCACACTATCAGAGGCTCGTTCACCTGCACATCCACCAATGTGATATATGCCATCATGTGCCAGCAATGCCCCTCTGCCATGTACATTGGTCAAACTGGACAGTCTCTACGTAAAAGAATAAATGGACACAAATCAGATGTTAAGAATTATAACATTCATAAACCAGTCGGAGAACACTTCAATCTCTCTGGTCACGCAATCACAGACATGAGGGTCGCTATCTTACAGCAAAAAAACTTCAAATCCAGACTCCAGCGAGAAACTGCTGAATTGGAATTCATTTGCAAATTGGATACTATTAATTTGGGCTTGAATAGAGACTGGGAGTGGCTAAGTCATTATGCAAGGTAGCCTATCTCCCCTTGTTTTTTTCCTACAAACCCCCCCCCCCCCCCAAGACGTTCTGGTTAAACTTGGATTATTGCTGTGCACATTGTAAGATGAGCTATTGCCAGCAGGAGAGTGAGTTTGTGTGTGTGGTTTTTGGAGGGGGTGTGTGTGGGGGGGGGGGTGAGAAAACCTGGATTAGTGCTGGAAATGACCCACCTTGATTATCATGCGCATTATAAAGAGAGGTTTCAAAGAGGGATGGGCTATTACCAGCAGGAGAGTGAGTTTGTATGTGTGTCTGTGGGGGGGGGGGGGAAGAGTGAGAAAACCTTGATTTGTGCTGGAAATGGCCTTCCTTGATGATCACTTGATGATCACTTTAGATAAGCTGTTAGCAGCAGGACAGTGGGGTGGGAGGAAGTTTTGTTTCATGGTCTCTGTGTGTATATAATGTCTTCTGCAGTTTCCACGATATGCTATGCATCCGATGAAGTGAGCTGTAGCTCACGAAAGCTCATGCTCAAATAAACTGGTTAGTCTCTAAGGTGCCACAAGTACTCCTTTTCTTTTTTCTTTTTACGAATACAGACTAACACGGCTGTTACTCTGAAACCTGACAAAGGAGAGAGATGTCCTCTAAATCCTTTCCCTGAGACAACATCTTGAGGAGTAAGGTGTTCTAGTGAAAAATTGAATCCTGGTTCCTGTGAAGCCAGCCAGTTCTGGAACAGACTGATCTTTGGGGAGAGACCCACTTTACTGGATAGGAAAGGTAACTATGAAGAAGTGTAGACCCAGGTTGGTGATTTATGATTTTGTTTCATATTGTAACCAGTTGTTTCCATCACTTTCTCTCACTTGTAGTTAAGTCTTTACCATCTCTTAAATAAACCTACTTATGTTTAAACCTACAAGTGCAGCGTGGCTTACAAGTAAAACTGGGGTGCACTGTACCCTTAGGATGGAATTTCTGTGAGTAGCCAGTGTCAGGGGCTGGATATTATGGGGGAACAATTCAAAGGGATTGTGTTGCACCTATCGTTAACCTGCAAGGTGAAGACAGGACTGGCATAGCCCAAAAGAGAGTACTTGATTGGCTGAAAGGCTGGTGGTATCCGGGAGCTGACACCCAGCCAGGCACAGGCAAGACTCACTCACACCAGAGGCAGGGGGTAACAAGGTGAGTCCCAGTCTTGAGTGCCCCGAGAATCATCACTGCATGTACCCCCAAGTGACAGGAGTTTTGCATTGGGAGAGAAATCCATGCTGGAAAATCCCACAGGATTCACACTGTCCAAGTCAGATCTAGAGCTTTGGCTACACTGGGGTTTTAGCAACTGGGTATATTGCACGCATACAGACCCCTAGCATAGACACAATTTACACAGGTGCCGTGAGATTTGTACCAGTTTAAACTGTATCTACAGTAGGGGTTTGCACTGGTACAGCTACAAACCCAATGTAGACAAGACCTGATTTGGGCCTGATCCTGTGAGGTGCTGAGCACCCAGTGTTTGATGAGGGCACTTACCTCCCTGCCAGATGGTGTCTTATCTTCTACATATATATATTCGTATAACCTCCCTACGAATCTAATTCTGAACATACACCAATGTAAAACATGAGTAGCTATATTAGTATCAATGGATTAACACAGGTGTTGGAAGAAGTCTCTTTGTATTATAGTTCTGTCCTTTCTACGGTGTTTGCAACATTTTAGTTTAGCTTCCTCTGCAAAGGAAGGGAATTCTGAAGATCTACCCCATAATTAACATGTTACTTACCTCCTCTTCCAGCTCAGTGAGAAAGAAATGTAAAGACAGGACGGAACATTTATCTGTGCAGCAAGCCCCAATCAGCTCCCTGCAGCTTACTAAATTGTCCTTTAATATCACCTGTTGTTAATGGCCCATCAGTCACTACTAGTTGCCACCTATCACCCCAGCTATGCAAACACACCTAGCAGCATTGTCAGTTTTTAAAAAGCCTACATCTGTAAATGAGTTACACTGAATCTCAGCATTGGGGGGTGGGGAATAAAGAACAGTGTTCCCCAGGCTTCCTGAAGCAGCTTTGTCAGTAAAGAGAATTCGCATAACCATTTCAGAGAGACCATTCCAGACTGTGGTGTAATTTAGCTCCTGCTACTGTGTTGTCTCTGAATTCATCTGCACCGGGCATGAAACAGTCTTAATTTCTTTCCAGTCCTGCAAACAAAAGGAAATGGAAATAACGCACTCAATGTTGACATTAAATCTCCCTTCCCAGCTAAATAACATTTGTTTACAAGATTTTAGGTCATTGCTGATTTGAAGGATAAGCTTGAGACTCAGATATTAAAAAGTCCAGGTTGTAAAATCACATTGAAAAATATATTAATGAATTGTGGGAAAACACTGCTGGGTAATCAGATATCTTGTGGGTTTCTACATCAAATCCAAAGCTGACACTCTCAGGGGATGATGCAGACTGAACAATTTTCCTACAATGAGGTTGGACTGCCAAAATGGCAGCTAATGATCTATTTCAATTGTCCTTGGCCAATTCTGTCTGGATAGATTGGTATTAGGAGTACCTGGGTGACCCTGCCCTCCCTTGGCAGGCAAAGCTTTTAGCAGGCAATATAACAAATAACCCAGTATACTTAACTCTGCTTGAATGCATTAACCTTTTCATAATTACAGCTTTCAATGTTGGCAGCCTTTTATCCAGTTACCTAGCATCCAGCACTCCACTTTCAATCACCTATTGTCTTGAATTGTGCTGCTCCTGGCTTATTTTTTTTAAAAGAGTAATAATGTAACCCTTTATCAGGTTAAGAATTTGTACCTGTGGAGAGGTTATAGACAGGCTGAATCTGAATTTGGATATTTCTCCCATTTTATTGACCATTTCAGGCTCATGGACCTAGCTGTCTGATAAAAAGGCAGGGCAAACATTTCCTGCTCCTTAAGCCATTCAACCATGCTCAGAAGCAGAAACACAAGCAATAAATACTCACAGGAGTTGGAGGAAAGCAGAGGGCCATTTGTGGGCATGATTTTCATCTCAAGCAGGAAGTGTTCCCTGGGAATAATGCTTTTCATTTTCAGACTGCTTTACAAACGTTAATTCTCACAATACCCCCGGGCAGTAACAATTATTCTCCTCAGTTTGCAGAGGGAGAGATTGAGGCAGAGAGACTAATGGACTTACCCCAAGCCGAAAGGATTCAGTGGTACATTACAGCTCAGGACAGTCTTGGCTCCCAGTCCTGTGGTCAGTCCACCCCTCTTTCTTGAAATAATAAACTCAAAATTAGACTGTGAGGCAACCTATTATTGGTATAAAACAAAGTAGGAGGCATCTGTACATCAAATACCTCAGAAGAGAGACAGAACCTGGAAGTAAAGGTACGCTCACCCCATAGTCAGTCCCCAACTCAATCCGATTTAGCTCATGAATCATTAAAGAGAACGTGCTAAAGGGCCGATGACTAGTTCTTATTAGGCTCTCCAGACATGAGAGTGTGTTTCAGGAGTTCCTGCAGATAAGGGTACCACATTTCTCATCTCCTTTGTGTATTCAAACTTACTTTCAAGAAGATGCCCTGTCCACAAAGTAAAACTTACCCAAACTTTTGCACTGAAGGGACAATAATGATATCCTTTGGAGGTAAGCAGACCTTGCTGTTAAGGAAATTGACTACAAGGAGCATAAATAACTGATTTTCCCCAAACCTAAACCCATGTGCACAGACAGAGCACAAAGCATTTGGCCCATAAACAAAGTCTTTTCTGATGAATGGGTGGAGACTTCTGCATCCTTTCCTGCCAATCTAAGAGTTGTTCACAGGTGGGAAAGCATCCTCTTCAGTGAACCAATTGCTACCAACCAGCTTCTGAAAATAATTAAATTAAATTAAATTAAACTAAACTAAATAAAAGAACTTCACCCAGAGGAAGACAGTGCCACAGAAACAAACTGGCGATGGGGCAGTTAGATACCTAAAAGAACAAGAGCCCTAGTTAAAACCTGTGTCTGGCAACTGGATTTTATCGCTGGTGGGTCTATTTTCTCCTCCCAAAGTGATGGACACTGTATAAGTGCCTAAACAGAACACACACGTGTGTAACACTATTCCACATTTCTCATAGGATTATAGAAAATGTGGGAGCAAGTACCAGTCCTTTCTCCTCACGCATTACTGTAAACTGCAATGAAAAAAAGTGATTCCTTGGAAGACATTTATCTGTGCTGCTTGTTGTGGATGACCATCTGGACATTATTTATACGGCAGTAATATCTAGAAGGCCCAGCTGAGATTGGGGCCCCCTTCTGTGAGGCACTGTACAAAACCAGAGATTGTCCCTGCCCCAAAAGAGCTAAATAGACAAGACAGACAAAGGCTGTGGGGGAAACCGAGGTGCAAAGAAGTTCACACAATTGGTCAGTGGCAGAGCCCAGCTACCTGGCCAGTACTGTCCTCATATAGAATAGAATAGGAGCAGTGCTTCTTAGAACCAAGGCTTTTAGTGTGTTTCTTTAATACCGTCTACTCCGCCTAATGAGAGCAGGATTAATCGGGAAATCCAATTAACTGAGCTACCTGTCAGCAAACCTATTATAATAGTGTGAAACAAGGCCAGTGTTGCCAGGGATATTCCAGTGTGAACATTAGGACCAACATGGTAGATGATAGATAAGCAAAGTCACTTAGTTGGAAAATAGAAGAGCCCCATTTATAAAGGGCCAGATCCTGCCAGGCGCTGAGTGCCCTCATCTCCTTTTGACTAATTTTAAAGTCCATGGTACCTGAGGGCACTAAGCACCAACAGAAGATCAAGCCCTTTATAAACACATCTGTATTTACCCACAGGGTGACATTTGCTTAATCATCATCTACCCTATTGGTCTGACCAGAACGTCACTGGCAATGAGACCTTGTCATAGCATGTAGCATAGCATCGCTGACCTTGTCGTATCGAAGGGACATGTTCTCGGCAAGGTGTTGGCTATGCAATTGCTCTTAAACACGCAGTCAATAATATACCCTCATACTCGCTGTAGCTGACCTGGCTTTAACTTTAGCTAAATAAAATATTTACTTCCCCCTTAGAATGGTTCTAGCAGGAAGATTGGTAAGTGTAGAAGTCAATGTAACAAGTATGGAGTATTCTGTGCTCTTTTTATCACTGAATAGGTTTGCAAACATCCTACCAATATGATGACTACTGCTACGACGACTGCTTTTATTCCTTCCCTAACATATTATTGCATTGACGCAACATGGAAGAATATTGCAGCGAAGAAATACATTAGTAATTGCACTGCCCATTTTATAAACAATACTATCAAGCTACAGTCAGCAATCATGCACAGTGATTGAAATCAGCAACAAAAGATGAAACAAGACTCACCAAAAATGGAGCTGGTACATAGTCAAGATGTACACATTCTTACTATCTGCCATTTCCTGTGAGTAAAAAGAACTTAACTCCTCAGCGGATTCACAACACATCTGACAGCATTTGTATTAATTTCATGCTAAGAGAAATTATATTTTATCTCAAATATAAATGATAATTGCTGGTTCCATATTTGTTAAACACACACACAAAAACAATTATTTATTTTGAATTGTGACTATGTGCTTTGGCAGGCCTATATGAATCCTAACAACTGAATACACCTTGGGAACGCTAAACTGTGTATTCTATGTTACGTAGCCAATTTGCCTGCCTGGAAACAGGAACCATGCTTATTTGCATAGTAACAGACCATTCAAAGAGAGAAGTATTGAAAGAAAAACCCATGGATGTTTTAGGCCTGGTTTAGTCAGTAGATGTAAAATGTACATTAGCATCCTTGTAAACACTAACAAGCAAACCAATTAAAAAATAATAATCCCAAACAAAACAATATTAGTCAAACATCCATGTTATAAAAAAAAGAAACTGAGGTTAAACAATGGAAAGGAACAAATGTTATTAGTGGCCATGGAATCCTATGTTAAAATGAATATATCCTTCATTTCTATATCAACCAAATGAGATAAAAACGGTACATCTATGAGAGAGAGAGAGAGAGAGAGAGAGACCATGCTTGTCACATGTTGCCAGTCAGAAAGACATTTTGTCCATCTGTGATGTAAGTTATATTTTCATACTTCGCTGCACAGGGTTGGTGTCCACCTAACAGTATATTGTCACAGAATCTGTCTAGAAGTGAATATCTTTGTGATTTTCCCTTTAATTTCTACCCTCTGCCAAATAAACTGTGCTCTCCAATGATGAGGACTGGACATAGCAATTTACATTTGCGTAGCATAGTGATGTAGCATAGTGAGGTACGTTAACGAGAATGAACTCTGGATTCAAAGGAGAGTGAGGGTCTCACTGAAAATAATCCTCATCCTGGTCTCATTGAAATTAATAGGAGTTTTGCCATTGACTTCAATGGAGCCAGGATTTCACTGAGTCAGGAGTAAGAAGAGCTCTGAACACGGTCAAGGAAAGAAAAGTTTCAGAGTAACAGCCGTGTTAGTCTGTATTCGCAAAAAGAAAAGGAGTACTTGTGGTACCTTAGAGACTAACCAATTTATTTGAGCATGAGCTTTCGTGAGCTACAGCTCACTTCATCGGATGCATAAGCTCATGCTCAAATAAATTGGTTAGTCTCTAAGGTGCCACAAGTACTCCTTTTCTTTAAGGAAAGAAAAGGTTGCAATCATCATCACCTGTAACCATCTGTAAACGAGCAGGCCAGGGGCAGTGTGGGCAAACGGAGAGCCAACAATAAACCTCAGTTCCCTGCCACAGAATATGCTCTACTTAAGGCAGCATCTGAGTCCTTAGCAGGAAGGCATTGAGACCGACCGCTGTGTTGGTGGGTTCAGAACTATGAGTCACTTTGCGAGCAGATTACATTGCTAATGGGCTGCCCTGCCCCATTAGCCCTACAAGCACTGCCCTCAGGGCCCCATGTGTTCTGTGCCAGGCTGGGCCTAAATTCCATGGCTACTGCTCAGCAAACGGGAAATTCTGCATCAACTTCATTTCAGAGACTGGAGCATTTTCATATTTAATTCAATAACATGAATGACACACGATGGCTGGATTACTCATCATACTACCATCAAGTTATTTCAATCAGCCTCTAAATTTTCTGTGTGCCTCAGATTTTTATATTGACAAGACTCAAGTGCACTGCAGAGGCTGGAACAGATCCTTAGCTAGTATGAATCATTGTAGCTCAATTGAAGTAAATTGAGATATACCGTTTTACACCAGCTAAGGATCTAGCACTTAAAGCATGAGAGGTGACTCGGGACTGTCGGACAAGCATGTGAACTAGGTATTTCTATTAAAATAATTAGCGGTGAAATTGTTAGCTATGTTGATACAAGCTGCCATTGTTAAGTTTCAGCATTAACCCCTACATGAAACGAATGGGGCAGTTCACACAGCAGAGTTGTTGTTTTGGGCTGTCTGCAGACTCAGGCAGACAATGCCTCACTTACACGCAGTTCGTGTTTTAATGGTGCAAACACAGGCTAGATATGTTTGGGGGAGGGTTTAAACATAAATTTAGATTCTGGAGGACATTCCTATGCCAGGTGGTGGATTCTGTGGCCAATTCCATGACCAAAGAATTGGGGGGTGGGGAAAAAATAGGGCCAGTAGGGGAAGGTAGTTTTCGTAATGTGGACACTTCACTAGTAGTTGGATTGGAGTCAAACCACCAACACACTTTACACGTCACTGAATGGCAATCAAATGGTAACAACTCTTGGTCACTACTAACATGAGCTGAATTTTGAACTCCACAGTGAACATATCTTCAGCACATTACCACCAATTCCCTATACCATGTCTTCCATCAAGCCTGGATTAGTGCGGGGGAGGTTGTTGTTTTGATTTAGTTTGGGGGTTTTTTGTGGTGAATAGCTATTAGCAAATTCTCTGCTACTACACTGCAAAAATTCCGTCCTCTTTTTTATTAAAAACAAAAAACAAAAAAAGCCCCAAACCCCTGAGGTGGGCCCTCACTCTTCATTGTTGTGGGGAGAAAGCCACTGTCCAACTCATGTAATATTTATCTCTCTGGCTATTTAAGGAGTAACATATAATGTACAAATGCCAAAAATGGTCCCATTCAATCCTGGTGGGACTGAAGAGTAATAGGTATAATGTATTCTCTCAAGGGTGAAAAAACAAGGAATTCTGCTGTGACTGTTTATTTTTATTCTGTGGCATGAAACATCTGTATTAAGATGCTGCATTTTAGCAAGTTTTTTCTGTCTATTTCTCATACATTTCCTACAGTTTAGCTTTCCAAGAAACAGAAAGGCTTCCTACCACAACTGCAAACTGATTGCAAACAGCTACATTGCTTGAATCTAATAAGTGCATTTCCTAATGTGCGAGATTATATTATTTTTCTAAAAAAGTAAAAGAATGGTAAATTCATCCACTATCTGCACAGTAAAGATCGAGGACAGGGTTACTTGGAGCTAGTAGAAAAAGAAATGATTATAAACAAAGAGGAGGGGACCCAGAAAGGTTGCAAGAGAAGGGAACTAGCACATTGTGTCCAAAGAAAGTTCAACAATTTTCCCAGCTCACTGAATTGTGGGAACTCAGCTTTTCTAGGGAATAACTTTCTATCTTTAGCATTTTTATTACACAGTTTGTCACAAGCTGTCTCAGGAGACTATCAACAATTCGTTTCAAACAGAATCTGGCCACAAACACTGCTCCACACGTGATTTAGAACATCTGGACTGAAGGAACAAGCTTTCAAAGCATGCCAGGGCTGGCTGTACAGTCTTTTCCTCACTTCTGTCTTCATGTCCATTGTCACGGTCTCTGCATAACGCCAATTCAAAGACTAAAATTATAAAGCTGTTAACTTTTCCCTCATTACATATCTGTGCTAAAGGAATGGGCGCGCGCACACTTTGTTCTTTGGAGAGCGCGCAGTTTTGGGTCACATTCCAGGCATTGCAGAGTTTCAGTGATTTAGACGTCATTTTCCCTATGAAATTCTTGGCCTGGAAGGATGCCAGCATGAAAACCCATGCCAAAGTGTTCACATCACACATCATATCTACAGATCTTAAAAGGAGGTGCCTAATGCTCCCAGCTATATTCCTGCTGCACATGCTGGCAGCACATGGATTTCTCACAGACGCAGGGGGAATGTTTGCAACACCGAATATAGAAGGTGAATTGTGATCTCTTCAAACTGGTTTTCAGGAACGCTGAAAAGGGAGTAGAAGAGGAAGTCACGTTATGATCCCAACCGGAGTCTGTAATGATCTGTTTGGTGTCTGTGTAGTAGATTGTAAACTGCATGAGACGGGAGAAATCCTGGCCCCATTGAAGTCAATGAGAGTGCTGCCATTGACTTCAGTAGAACCAGGATTTCATCCCAGGACTGTGTCTTTAATGCCTGTGTACACTGCATGCACACGTGAGCCAATATATTTAAAAAAAAAAAAAAAAAAAAAAGGTAAATACTGGAATACCAACTTACTTGCAAGTTTGACTTTCCCACAAAATTCCCAAACCTATATTCAAATGTTCGTAACAAAGCCAAGACCATACAATAATGGGTGCATTTATATTCATAATACATTTATACATTTTAGTAGGAGAAGGAAACTATACACTGCACTTCTTATGGGGCCAATGTCAAGTAATTTTAGGCCCCAAATTTATTTTATTTTATTTATATTTAATGAAAAGAATAGGCTGGTAATTCAGAACTATTTCTCTTTTTCAGTTCAACACAGTTCCTCTTTTTCATTAAACATTTTCATTAAACTTTAAAAGATTTTACATTTCCACTAAGTGGCCATTTGACTTTTTTAAAATTAATTTTTACTAGGGGACCTCATCCCTCCTCCTTCCCTTCCTCTGAGATCTTTGCTTTGCATCCCCACTCATTGCCAACACTCTTATATTTTCCCATAAAATGCCAGCCGACCTTCTGCGTCAGTGGCCTTTGTTAGCTTATGAATGCAACAGTACAAAAAGTAAAACAAAAGTAAAGTGTCCACGAGCAAGCACAGTGTCTTTCTCCTCCGACAGTCTGCACTGAAATCCAAGAACAAAATGGTTGCTGAATTCCTCACCCATGGAGAGGGCTTAGCATTTAAATGGAACTGGACACAAAAAAGCCACATCACTGTCACAGATATTTATGCATCCTCCAAGGATTCACGGTTTTAAATGTCATATTCAGTGAAGGCTTCTTTTCACATATAAAGAAAAAACATCCCAAATGGAATAGTAAGGGAAATCTAGTTGGGCTACAATAACAGAGGACTGGACTTGATGATTCAGGACGTCCCCTCCACCCCTATGTACTTCAGTCTCACAGTTTCTGAACACAGATTACGTGCCTTCCATCTATTAAAAGAAAGCATGGTGCTACCACTTTCTTACTGACCGGGCATACATTCCACAAGAATCAAATTCCAATCCTTTCATCTCAGCTGGAGGAGCTACAGTCCCCCTATTTCTGATAAACTACATCTGTGACAGCCACCATCTTGGCCAACACATGAAGGACTGAACCAGGGACCTCCTGAGCTCACACTCCTTCCTCCCCTGCTAAGGTAAGTATAGGGAGAGCCTCTGTTGCAACCCCTGACTCTCCAGGGAGGGGACCACTGCTGCTCCCAAGGAATTAGGAGATCCAAGCAACTGCCATCTGCCTATCTGGGAAGGGAGGAGATCATGATATTCTGGGTGGAGGCAGGGCTTCAGGGGGGCCCTGTGTCATGGTGCAGCTAGGGGCTTGGATTGCCTTAATCCAGCCCTGGCTACACATATTGAGAGGCACTGTTGAGTTCCAGTTCACACAGGGATTCACAGCCTCACTGAAGTTGGTAAAAGAAAAACCTGCAAGGCAAAGCAGTGAAACTCACTGACTCTCAGGGGCTGATACTCTCCTGTGGCTGAGTACTGCTCCAATGACTTGATTCTGAGTGCCGTGCTAACCCCAGTTATGAGCTAGGGCAGCCATGGAGTTGCTCTAATGGACTTCAGTGGCATATAGTCCCAATTAATCTGCTAAAATGACTTAAAGTGGCATAAAGACATCAGATCATACTTACAGAGCACCTGACCCTACGTGTTTTGCCACCCAACTGTGCTTGTGGATTTACGACAAAGAAAGGACTCACAGATGGCACCTTTAGAATGAGCAGGAGTGTTCTGACATGGACGAATACATTTTCCCCCCCCTTAGGGCATTTATTCCCTAACGTCAACATTGGATTTACGTGATTTTTTTCCAGCAAGAGACTGAACCAAGAATAGAAAAGCAAAGTGAAATTCCCAGGAATCCTACCTTCTCCTGGACAGAAAGAGAGGGGGAAAAAAGTCAGGTCTGAGTATAGATCACACCTAAGGATTAGTATAAACCTGTAAGGTGCTCAGAAGTCATGCTGATAAGAGTGTTATTCATAAAAGACAAGACGTCATAACTTTGCCAACATAAAAAATTGTGAGTACATAATCCATTTATTTGGTAACAAAGACAGGGATAAGTTTTGAGCCCAAGTTGATGGACTGTCCAAAGGGAATGCACATGTTGCAAATAGTTTTGAACAAACAAACAAACAGTTTAGAACAAAGATTCTTTCCTAAATTGGTAACTGAAAATTGGTAACATTTACTTTATTTTTCATTAGTTTCACTTTCTGCATTATGCTAAGGTTGTAATTCACATCCACTTCTAGGCCCCTTCGCTCTGCCAGAATCCAGTCCTAAGTGCCTTCGTCTGTATGCTACCTTTCACACTTCTCCATTTTCCTTCTTTTAGCCTAACAGGAATTTATTTTGTAGTCCTGAAGACTGGGAGAAGGGAATTAAGTTGGTGTAGGATTTATGAGAGCATCAGCTCACTTGGTTGTGAAAATTTCTCATGCTAAGAGAGAGTAAGATTGGTGAAAGATGCCTGGAGAGCAAGAGAATGTTTTCATGTCTCTTCATCTGTGCTTACATTTTTCCTTTCGCTCCAGTTTTTGGAAATAACTGGGCTGTAGATATGGTTAACAATCTGCCCCTGAAAGGGGAACAAAGCATCTTTCAGTAAGGTCAGCTCTTAATTAGAAACTGAATTTAAAATAGAGAGAAAACACTCACCACATGCTTAATTAAATCCAGAAAAGCGCAAGACAAAGCAGTATTTAGAGAATCTTTGCTAATATAGCAAACTCTAAAACGATAGATTGCAATTTTATTCTTTATCCTCGAAGTGCATATGCTCCCAACCACCACTGAGCAGTGCAAAGAGCTGCGAATAGAGATGGGGAGAGTGACTACTGTGATAGTAGCCTGCACAGAAGGAACAGGGTTAAGCAGGTACCCTCTTCCTGGAGGCTAACTTTCCTCTCCACCAAATATCACTACCCTAACTGGCCTTAGCTGAAAATGCAGGTGGGGTAGGAGGTGGAGTCACACTAAGTGACACTCAAACCTGCCAGGCCTGCAAGAGTCAGCAGGTCTTGCTGCAAAATGCATCAGCTCCTCCTTACCTGCTGCAGAGGGACAGAGGACAGTTGAAGTCAGTGAGTCAAGGAGCATGGCTACTAGGCCTGCAGCATTGCTACACGAGAGGGGTTGCCATGGGCTGCAAGCCAGTGCAGTGGAAGACTCCATCCACTGGGCATGGTCTGCAAGATTCTGGGCCAGGATTCCACAGATCCCCAGCTCTCCATTCCATTTTCCAACCCATAGGATTTCACACCTGCAGACCAATATGTGGGGGTGGAAGGGTCACTGAATGTACAGACTCTATGGCTCCTCTGTTCTCCACACTTTTTGCACGGGAAGTGGTTGGTAGGGATCCTTAGCTACGTGGCACTCCTAATGACAACCTAATTAGACTTTATCTGATCCCTTGAGCTCTTTCGACCATTGAGCTATCCTCACGAGTCACCGCCTGTTATTTAAAATACCACCAAACAAATGGAACTTAAATTATATTAAGCTTCTTAAAGTGATAGGATGGCACAAGGCTTCAGGAAGTCTTGAGCTAAGTTTCTTTTCCTGCATGTTTGCCATACACTCACACCTCCCCTCAGGGTTTGTATTAAGTGGACACTCAATGGTGCTTTTTCCTTCTCTGCTCTAGACAGTTAGGAATTGCCGCAGGTTCTACTCCCAGTTCTGAGAGTAAATTGGGGTGTGAACGTGGGCAAGCTCACCTACTCTCTGATCTGCAGCTTCTCCATCTATAGGACTTATCTTATCCCAGTGAACTCTGCCATACTGTCCCCTTGCCTACAGGGCACAGCCCTCCTGCAGAGAGCATTGAAGAAGAAATTAAAATACTCAGCCGCCACCTTCTAGAAGGGATGTTAGATCAGACAACCACCAATGACAACCGTGTCACACTTGTAAGCACGGTCAGCCTGTCCCCTTTGCAGCATGAGTGACAGCAGAAGAGCTTTGCTTGTTTCTTGTCTCCATCTATGGGTACAAGAATTTGTACACACTTATCTAGGCTAATAATGGACATGTTGGGGAATGTGGTTGAAACGGATGGGTCAATGGCTTTGTTTCTGCAAGATCACACCCCTAAGGTACACTTATTTCTTGGAATAGAGGTTTACTTTTATTTTAGATTTAATTTTCAAAGATTAAGCTAAGTGCCAAATGCCTAACAGCCATAAATAGGGGAAAGCTAAAAGCAGGTAGCATTCTAGGAAGTATATAAAGGTATGATGATTTTTAGAAATGACATCTCTGTTTTTCTTTTTGTTGGTGTCAACTGTTTTGTGCAGCTCTGGTTTGTATAATGTAATTTTGTCCTGTCACATTAAAATGTTGACATTTGATAACAAGAATTGGCGGGGGAGTCTGTTTCAAAAAGCTTTTACCACACAAACTTCACCTGTTGACGATGACATCAGTCACGTCCATTTCTAACACCCATTTTTGAGTTGTTTTAAAGTTGAGTGTTTCAGCCCATGAAGGAGTAAGAGTTGGTTTCAATTGATGTGGAGTCTGGATGTAGTTTGATGTTCATTTCACAGCCGTTGTTTAGGCAGGCTTACTCTAGGCAAGAACAGCAAGCCATATGGAGTATTCATCTGTGGGTTTCGTTACTGGAAAAACCAAGTTGCGTTTCCTTCCCCTTTACTTTCAGCTTCCAAATGCATTCCACTAAATCTTCCCAGAACTCCTGATCCCAAGCCATCTCACCATACAAGGATGATTTTTCCAATTTTATTAGCAGCAGTTCAAAAGGATCAGGATCACCGCTAATCCTCATCCTCCATGTCCTCCTTTTAAGAAGCTCAGATGGCTAAGAGACCCCACCTTATAAATCCTCAGTCTCTGATGCATAAGCTAAATGCCAAAGTTAATGTTCTACCATTACTTTGGATCAGAGGATACGGCTTGTGTGTATATATGGAGACAGAGAACAAGCACCTCTATTGATGTTTCTAGCAGAAGGAAATGCTGTTGCCCAAACACACTCCTTGCCAATAATGTTTTTCGATGTATTGAACAGCCTTTAGCACAACCTCTGGAAGAAACTACCTCACTTAACAAATGGGAAAATGGAAAAGCTTTAGACAGAAGTGACGCATAGCATATTATTGTCCTCTTGTAGGAGCACGGTACCCGTTGGGCTCAATCCTGCAGACACTCAGGTGTTTGGGTAACTTTACTCACATGAAGTCCACAGTATTATTCACATAAGTGAAGTTATGCATGTGCTTCAGTGTCTGCAGGATCAGGCCCCTGTCTGTAACCTGAATTACAAAAATCCTGTGCTACTGAAAGAACCCTCTCAATAGGAAATCTACTCAGTTAAAAGTAGATTACTTAAAAGTGGTTTCAATTACTACAATCTGAGCCAGAGACCTTTGTTTATTTAGGGGATTTTACAATAGTTTTTAAAAATGTTTTTCTCTCCCTTATTCTTATGTGCCAAATTCCAGGGGAAACTGATTATACAATGGAAACAGTGAAATTGACCATATGCAAAATATTGTCAAATGCACAGAAATAAAGATGCCGAAGGAGCAAAGATCACAGGAAAAACCGTGTTTTCCTGTTACAGCGATCACGGGTGTTACTTGCCACAACACAGATGTGTGTGAAGTTTAAGTTGATGGTATCCCCTTTAAACTGTTTAGTTTTTCTTTTCTGTCCTTGAAACATTTTAATATCCAGAGAAGCTTAAATATTTAATTTGTGTTGCCCTTCCTCTCCTCTTCAAATAGCAATTATACTACGGTGCCATTTGCAGAAATAAACTATATCATATCCTATAGAACATTGAAATAGGTTTTTCAAAAGTAAGGACTTAAATATTTAAAGGTTTAACTATTAAACAATGAAAATTCAGCAGAAGGGGGAAAGATATTTTATATTTAAGGTTAGGCTTTTTAACGGATTCCAGAAGTGTTTAAAAAAACAATACTTTCACTTCTGGCAAAAGCAAAACAAAACACAAACAAACCTGGCCTAATACGAATGCTATTCTTTATGCTGTACATCTTAGTTTACTTATGATGTGATTTGTATAATGAAAAATCAATTATATAATTCAGTATAAAACTGTAAAAAAAAAACATAAAAGGAAAATCTCTTCTTCTCTTCCATAAAACAAAAACAAAAAACAGGTTTGTGGCTTGATGCCATTTTATGAAAATCAAGTTAATCTGGCCTATTTACACTATTCCCTTGGGCAGCCAATCCAAATCCTGACAACAGGAACGCTGAATTTGCAGAATGTTCAAAGAAAGCAATGTCTAGAGAAAGGTTTAACTCATTCACATCACATTGCACACAGCAGAACGTCATTGAAAGAAAGAAAAAAAGGTTATTGTGAAATCATTTGGAAAGAGATGTTGCTTCACAAGAAAATTACACATAAAATTCAGATTTTATGTTTTCCTAAACCACTCATCAATATCAGGTTAACCTGAATATTAGGTTTAACCTTAAATCTGAACTTCTTCCCAATCCCATGCAGGTAAAACTTGTAAGGAGTACAAGTAGCAACTTACAGATTTAGAGAGGATATGGGTCTAGGAACAAAGTTTTATTTCTTATTTGGTGAAGTCTCATGCAGGGAGTTCCCTCCAACAGTGATCCTTGACTGAGAGTTCCAATGACAGATGAAAAATTACAGATAAAGGGATACGTAAGTTCAGCACCAGCGGGTTTTTGCCCCTTTTTACAGTTGCACCAGAGTAGGTTAAGAAAGGAAACGGAAGGAAAGGAAACTAACCACATGACCGTATATTTTCTTTTCAACATCCTGCATACTTATTCTAAACTTCAAAATATCATGACTAAATGAACATATCCAAATAATGTATGTTCAAAAAAACTCTCTGTACATTTAGAATCCAATAATTTTGTAGGTGTCCAATTGCAATATATGACGAAGTATGAACTAGTTCACAGGTTAGAAATTACCACAGTTCGGGAGAACAAACACCACAATAGAAACCAAGGTAAAGACCTTCATCTTCTTCAAATATCTCAACTATCCTTTTAGTATAATCATTTTAAATACACACCGAGGATAAAATTGAAGTCATTTATATAGTGATTTGATGCAAAAGTGAAAAGGTAACATTGATTCCATGGGTCAAGTGTTCAAATGCTCCTGAATTCCACCACTAATTTTCCACATGCAAACAACTGCAGGAACCAATGACATAAGAACAGCCATACTGGGTCAGACCAAAAGGTCCATCTAGCCCAGTAGCCTGTCTTCTGACAGTGGCCAATGCCAGGTGCCCCAAAGGGAATGAACAGAACAGGTCATCATCCAGTATCCATCTCCAGTCGCTCATTCCCAATGACAGAATTTACATGTCTGCTTTCCTGATTTCCAGGTTATTTTTTGAAAATTTGGCCCTAATAGGTTCCTACTAGAAGTATTCTGAAAGGTTAAACAACTTTACAAGCCCTTGTAGCTTTAACTGGATTACACTTTGCCAAGCGGAAATTTTAATTCATTGCATGTGAAGAATGGAGTTTGAAATATTAGATCACCACCTTTGTGCTATGTTTTTTGGGCCATGACTTCATAATCTGAGTGCACCCTAATATTGCTCTAGAAATTGGAGGCTGCTTTAAAACTTAAAATTAATTAATCTGACAACACAGATTTATTTCGAGCTTTTAGGTATTACTAAAAGATTACGAGAAAGGGGTAGCTTTTGTCTCATTTACGAAAAGTTTAACACACAAGTTTCACCACTATTGCCATTCAAAAAAAGTACACCTGGGTAGCATTAAGGAGACAAGCGGAAGCAACCATTTTGTGCCCCAATCACAGCTAAACCCTTTTATTTCATTTTAACCCAAACCAAAATGTGACAAAAATTTCAGAAGTGGAACAACTGTTTTTCTGGACACGTAAGGAGTGCGTGTGAAGCCCTGGTGACTGCTGCAATAAATAGCAGGGTTTTAATATTGAAAGTCTACATTACAATAGAACAACAACATAAGGAAATCTTCACAAATACTATATAACTTCACCAACAGGAGACTAATGAGACTCTGAACTTTGTTTATCTTTACTTTATTTATGCTTGGGCTTTCAGCATTGCATATCTGGTATCTTAACCTGTCTTTGAAGGCAGGGATTTGTATCAGCCTGCAAGCACGCAATACTTCTCAACTGTCCTTTCATCAACAAATCAAACAATTACATTCAACAAACCCTTCACTTGAATAGTTACCTCTATCTAAAAACTCAAAAGTGTCCCCATAAATCCATGCTTTCAGCTAATGCTTCTGGTTTATAAAAGATTAATTGCAGTGAGTTACACTGAAAGTGTATAATGCAGTTCTTGATTGTAAAGTGTTTCTGTGCACACATTACATCAGGCACAAAAAAACTTATAAAAACAGTTTTGAAATACAAAAATATGGTTATAACATAAGAGTACCAATCATCAGAGAATTAGGACAATTTTATTATTATATCAATTTATATACATCATCTCCCAGAATTACGAAACTTTTTAATTCCAAGTACTTTTCCCAAATTGACAACTGTAGTGTACATTCTAAAAAACTGCAAATTAAAACCACAAACCTACTTTCATCCCTACATCATCTATGCAGGCTGTACCAATCATCTCTCTCTTACACACAAAAGTGTATTATAAATAATTTTTCACAAAATGTCATGGGTGTTTTATTGCACATTGTACACGCCCATATCTGAAAAAGACTAACTCTTCAAATAACTAACCAGTTTCAATACCTTGCAGGTTTCATTATTCATGCTACTGCATTTTTCCGGATCTAATGTTACCCAGTAATTTAAGGAAAAAAGCAGAATAGAAAATATGCTTTGAATTATATCGCTTTTGTGAATGAAAGAAATATGTTGTTGCTGCCTTAATTCTACTCTGCTTCCTACTGTATAGTCATTAAAAATATCTGACCTAATTAGAAAGCCTGTTTTGAAACACCAGCTTCTTTACTGCAAATAAAAACCATATGCATATGCTGCATAGGCAGTTGTACATTCCTTCTGCTTTGCAGAATTAGGTTCCCCTGTGCTATATTCTGTTAAAGATCAAGTTACATACCTCTTAGAGCTGTTTACAATTAAAGTTACTGTTTCAGTCTCATAATTCTACCAGTCTCTCTAATGGTAGCAAACAATTAACCCTTTAGATCACCAGCAGAAAGTGGTATAGAAATGCAATGGGCAGAAGTTACCAATAAGCATCATGTCTTTTATGATGCAATCTATATATCTTCTGTTAGGCAGATTTCTACTCCAATGAGTATTAATAGTTTTTTCATTAATATGTGGGTTTATGGTATGCTGTACTAAAATGTGATGGCTAAACAAAGAGCACATATCATATGCAACAGATATTTTGCCAGTTCATAAAATGCTGCCACTGGACAAAATGTACATTTTGAGGGTTAAAACTACTGCATTAAGAAAGATTTAAAAGCTTATTAGTCAAATATTTTGCCAAGGGTTTCTAAAGCTATTAGCCACTAGCAGCCCAAAAAACTAAAAATTGCACTATAACAAAAAAACAAGTCCATGAAAGGTAGAGGGATCAACTGCAGTTAAGGTACAGCAACTTCAAGGAGCCGGTTGTTTTTTCGTTTACAAGTTGGGATGTTGCCATTTTTCTGGTTGCCCTGTATAAACTTCACACATACTTTGTCTTGTCTGAACTGAACCAGGAACCTAGGAGATGGAATAAAATGGGTTTTAATTAAGGGTGGAAAAACCACATGTACAGCAAATAGTCCTTTGTGCAAGAGTCTCTTTCATTAGCTACTGTAACAAGAAAAAGGTATATGATATTACCTCATGAAATTGTTTATGATATTAGTAATAAAAGAGGGTTAGAAACTAGAAAATGTTCTATGTTATTTTTGTCCATTTATGCTCCCATGTGTTCAATTATCTTCCACTGTCAGATTTTCAAACTCTAGATTTTTACAGTACCAGTTTAGAAAGGGAACATTCAGAATGGTCTGTTTGAAAAAGCGTGATTAATACATGAAAATATCAAAATGACAAGAAACAACACTTAGCATCATTCAACACTCCTGTTAATACACCCCCAGAATATTAGCCTGAGAAACACCAGTCAAGGATGGTCGAGATATATTTAATCCTGCCTCAGTCCTAGAGGAGGGACTAGATGACCTCTGAAGGTCTACGTTTAAAGTACAGTATAGATATATACCAATTAATCCTCAAATACGCCTCACTGAAGGTGGGTAAATAAGAGCCCCATTTTACAGGTGGGGAAACAGACAAATGTGGAAGGACTCACCAAAGACCACACGAGTAAGTGGCAAAACAAGGACCTGCCAATTCCTAGCGCTGTGCTCATTTCTCCGGACACCATCTGATGGTTTAACAATGGTCATGTGTATACTATAACTCTACAGACCCAAGCATCACTACCTTTCCCCCCACAATATTTTATTTCTTCCCCTTTCTCACTACCCTTTAGATCAGGCAATCTAATTGCCTATAGGCGTGATAGGAATTATTGTGATGGATATCAGTATATTACATCCAATGTAAAACAGGCACATCAGAGCCATCACATCTGATTGTGCTCTGTCAGCAGATTTGGCAAGATGCTTTCTAATCATAGTTTCAAGAAAGGTAAGATTGAACAAGTTTATCCCTAACCATTTCAAAGAAACAAAACATAAAATAATGTCTTCTAAATTGAAAGAGAGGATGACCTACTATGAAGGGATTTTACAATCCGCTGAAGAGCAACTTGCTTTCCCTGTTACTGCTGATCTTCATGATAGTAAAACTCAGGTATTCTGACTGCCCGCACTGAACATAATTTCAGAAATGCAAATCCACTTTCTACCAAAGGTTAACGTCTAGATTACATGCACCAAATAATAAAAAAGGTCCTGTGATGAGGCCACTCTTGTAAACAAAGTTTTTAAAAATTAAAACAGGATGTATAGATGTATATTATGGGATTTCTTGTCTACATTGTTCCTTGAGAAAACTTCCTAAAATAAATATGCACTGTTTCCCGCCACTGTTAGTAGTTTCGGGGTGTAGAATCTACACCCACTAACCATTTGCTGAGACTGGGTCACATGGCTAATACACAGAAATCTTAGTCCAGGGCAAAATTGATGTGACAACGTATCGAGGGCACAGAGATCTTGTATTTGAGACATTTACAATTATTCCCCACTTACTGCAGCACTGGAGCAGATCTTCTTGATCTTCTACTGGTTTTCCAAAATCCTTCTCTAACTATATCCATTGCCATAAACGCTAAAATATCAAATTCCCAAGGTCTGCAGACTGTTTCAAAGATGGTAAGGTTGTTCAAGGAGCAAATAACCTTAAAAATATAGTTAAGTGTTGTGTGGCATAAAACTACCTTGCATAACCACTATACAACAGATTTCTGTCTGGGAAAAAGTGGAATAAAGATTGTGCGTATCTAACAGTCAATACACATACTGATAAACACTTTAGGGTTCCAGAAGTTTTGCCCAACAGTATTCCCAAGTAGCCATTAAGACTGAAGTTAATACAGAAAAGGATCTTTCTCATTTTATACCAGGGTGTAGCATTAGAACTCTGACCTGTAGAAGGTAACCCAACCTGCAGATGGTTTTACTGGGTATCATGAAACAATCTGGAATGCTCAGTTGATAAGGAAACTATTCTAGATGTACAGAATTTATGATTTCTGGAGAATTTCTCTTGTAGATAAATACTTTTATGGCCACCATTATTGTAGTATCTGAGTGCCTCACAATCTAATGTATTTATCCTTACAACACTCTGTGGGGTAGGGAATTGCTAATATATCCATTTTACAGATGGGGAATGGAAGCATAGAGAAGTTCTGAGTGACTTTCCCCTGTGTCATACAGGATATTTGTGGCAAAGTGGGGTTTCCTTGAACCCAGGTTTCCCAAGTCCCAGGCTAATGCTCTAACCATTGAACCATCCTCACCAGAAATATAATAAAGACCATATCCAGCTGCTTCCTGCACCAGAGGAACTGTTGGTTACATGAAATTAAGTGGCACAGACTGGCTATGGTTTGTGGCACAGACCGGTCAGGCACCAAAATTATGAACACTTGGAGCACGTTTGTTCTGGATTGCTTCCATTCTGTGTTTCTGGAGTCTAGTAACCCTCATATTTCTTACTCTCAGTCAGTTTTCACAGTTCTCTATTTTGTGATTACATAAATTTCTCAGCCATCTGCAAATTTCTGATAGCTACTTCCTGCAGTCCAGATCGATTCAATTCTGCAATCTGGTGTCTCTAACCCTTCATTTTCCACTGAGAGTGGAAAAAACTCCCTTGCAATCTTCCAGTTGCTTAAAAACCATCAATGCATCTTTATTAAGTCTTTCTGAATTTCACCACCACCACATGTAGCGAAGGGGTATCTGAGGCTAACAGCAGTAAACAAGACAGCACCACATCACTGTTTGGCTCTTCCACAACTCTCATTGACCTAAAATAGGTCTTTTGTAATAGGCAGATTTTCCTTTCAGCATCTTTAAGAAGTCTTCCAGTAGAGGCCAAAAACTTCAAAGAAGTTTCCCCTTCAGCTGGAAAATCAAAATCAAGCTGTCTGCAAAGTTCAGGGGAGGAAGCAGCCTGAGCTTTGCAGAGCTTCCACTCAGTACATTCTTCCTGCTGTACAATACCAGATGCTGAAGAGTCACTTGTTCAGAGCTCCCAGCCACGCAGCATCCAGAAGTGCCACTAAGTGCCGATATCCACAGGCTGTGTCACCTGTGCTGCACTTTCCTTGATGTTCTGACCTCCTGAAACAACCCCCTGTAGGGTGACCAGACAGCAAGTGTGGAAAATTAGGGGGGGATGGGGGGGGGAGGAGAAGGAGATAGGCGCCTATATAAGACACAGCCCCAAATATCGGGACTGTCCCTATAAAATCGGGACCTCTGGTCACCCTAAACCCGTGCAGCTGGCTCACCATGTCTTGTGAGTTTTGCTGATAAAAATGATAATACAGAAGACAGATAACCCCATTTCAGCACATCTGATTGACTCAGCAGTTAGCCTGTGACAATAAATAAATGCAAATACACTACAATGGAAAACTATCTTACCCCCCGGCCTGCCCCGACTGAAAAAAAAAAGATTGACTGGGCATAAACACATGTCAATGGTACTCTTGCCTGCAGGTACTCCTTTCCCAAGGAGCAGTGCCCAGCAGAGAGTGCAACGCCAAGGACATGGCACATCATTTTTCCTCAGTTCCTAATCATGCAGCTGTGTTTAGATCTACACTTGAGAAGGGACAGCGAAGCAATATTTCTCCATCACTAAACATGGTGCTACTATGAAGTTCTTTACATACTTTTGTGTGGATAAATACAAGGACAACATATGCCTGAAGGGTTTTAATTTCCAAGACAACAGATCCACAAGCAAACATGCAAGCCTCTGTGAAGACTTAGATTGTAAGCAGGAAAGATGACAAGATCTCAGTCATCAGACAGGCCACACAAGTGCACTAAACAGTCTAACATGCATGCTGAAATGTGATTTTGATAGCATATGCCTCTCCATTGAGCATTACATGAGATCCTTGTTTTGGAATTGCCTCAACATTTTAAAATGCTCAGGGCACCTATACTTATGGTTGAGTAAATTTAATTGCACTTTTTATAGCACTAAGAAAAAAGTTGATATTTTCAGATGAAGAGCAACAACTGAGGAACAACATCTGAAGAAGTGGGTTTTTTACCCACAAAAGCTTATGCCCAAACAAATCTGTTAGTCTTTAAAGGTGCCACCGGACTCCTCGTAGCAACAACTAACTTTTCAAGTTAACCCTACATTTCAGTATCTATCAGATCCATAAACTGCACTCACATTACAGGACCTTTAGGCAGCAGCCTATGGTTAAGTGAGCAACAGCACATACAGGGTCCATGTTTTGCCTAGAGAAATTGTTAATTTCACTAATGCTAAGAGAAGGTTACTCACCTGTGCATTGATTGCCGCGAGATGAACTCTGATGGAGCTGAGCGATAAACCTTTGTTTTGAGTTCTAAAATGTAGTCTAGGATATTGGGAAGGGGTGTGGTGCAGGGTGTGAGGGTTTTCTGTAAGCACCACATCGAGAAACGTTTCCACTTTTGGAGGTAAGCATTGCGGATGGAGTTGCGTCTTCTGTGTCATAACACGTGTCTGACTTGCTCCGAAAAGGCCAGTTCATGCAACTGGCACCAAGGAGGAGCCAGGCCGTCAAATGAAGTTTCTCCAGTTGTGGATGGAGGATGCAACCGTCACTCTGGGAGAGGAGGTCCGGTCTCATCGGGAGAGTTCTCAGAGGGTAGATCGACATGTGAAGCAGGTAAGGATACCAGGTCTGTCTGGCCCATGCCAGGGCGATAAATATGAACTTGGCCTTGTCGTCCCTGATCTTGCAGAGAACTCTTTATTAGAGGAATCAGAGGGAATGCATACATGAGTGTCCTGTTCCATGGGATTAGGAATGGGTCTCCCAAGGAGCCGGTCCCGAGTCCCGCTCTGAAGTGAAATAATTGGCATTTGCGGTTCCTTGCTCTGGCGAATAGGTCTGTCGAAGGACAGCCCCAAAGGGAGACTAGGTGGGATTCGATTACAGGATTTAGTTCCCATTCGTGTTCCTGTGAAAAGTGCCTGCTGAGGGTGTTGGCGGTGGTGTGCTGACACTCTGGCAGGTATGAAGCCATGATGTCTATGCAATGTCGCATGCACCAGTTCCAAAGTTTGATGACTTCTATGCACAGGGAGCGTGATCTTGCTCCCCCATGCATGCAATGTTGTCCGTGAGTACTTGAATAGATTTATTTCGAATGAGTGGGAGGAAGTGAAGGCAGGCATACCTGACAGCTCTCAGTTCTAGGAGCTTTATATACAGATGGGCTTCTGGTGCAGACCACCTGCCTTGTGTCATGTTGCGTTGCAGGTGTGCACCCCAGCCTATCAGGGAGGCGTGTGTGGTGAGCATGAGTGCTGGGGGATTTTGGCGAAAGGGAACTCCTGTGCATATATTCTCCCTTTCTGTCCACCAGTGCAGTGAGTTCAGCACGTTTGCGGGTGGAGTTACCATCATGTGGAGGCTGTGCTTGGTGGGTTTGCATACTGAACTCAACCAGCCCTGTAAGCAACTCATGTGTAGTCTGGCGTGTTTCACCACGAACTTGGCAGCTGCCATGTAGCCCAGAAGTTGCAGACCCATTCTGGGGATACCATGTGTATGAGGTGTTTGATGGTGAGGAACCTGGCCTGCTGGAGGAAGGCTCTGGCGAGGGTCAAGTCCAGGTAAGCCCCAATGAACTCCATTTGCTGTGTAGGTGTCTCAGTGGACTTTTGGAAGTTTATTTGCAGTCCAAGCCTTTGGAAAAAAGCGATGGTCGATAGCGTGGCCGTTGGCGTTTCTTCGTATGATCGGCCCTTGACAAGACAGTCTTCCAGGCACGGGAAAAATATGATCCCTTGTTTGCGAGGTGGGCCGCTACCACCGTGAGAGTCTTGGAAAACACCCGCGGTGCGGTGGAAAGACCGAATGGGAGCACTCTGTATTGGAAGTGATCATGTCCCACTGTGAACCGTAGGAATTGTCTGTCTGCTGGGTATATGGAGATATGGAAATATGCGTCTTGTAGGTCGAGGGGTGAGAACCAGTCCCCTCGTTCCAGCACCGGCATTATTGTGCTTAACGTGACCATTCTGAATTTTTGGGGGCGGATGAATTTGTTGAGTTGTTGCAGGTCTAGAATGGGTCACCCTCCTCTGCTTTTCTTCTGGGTCAAGAAATAGTGGGAGTAAAATCCCTTCCCTCTGTGTTGTGCTGGAACTCATTCCACTGCACCTAAGAGGAGTAGTTGAGTTACTTCCTCCTGAAGTAGGTGTTCATGAGAGGGGACCCTGAAGAGGGATGGAAAGGGTAGGGGGGCATGAAATAAAGGGGCTGGAATAGCCCAACTGCACTATTTCCAGGACCCAGTGATCGTGTGTGATGTTTCGCCAAGGGAAGCATTGGAGGCGACGGCGGTAAGGAGTGGTCACTCAGATCCTCAACCAAGACTTCAAAATTGTGGTTTGTTGACGGACTGGCGGGACGTAGGTTGTTCCGACTGGGTTAGCTGACATCTGGTTAGACCTGCTGTGGGACCTCCCAGTCTCGTACTGCTTGGACTGTGGGTGGTTGTATTGCTGCGGGTGAGACCTCTAGTAAGGCTGGTATCTCTTTCTCTTGGAAGGAAGGGTGTAGATCCCTAGTGTTTGCAGGGTAGCCCTGGAATCTTTCATCATGTGAAGGACTTCATCGTTTTTTCCAGAAAAACGTTTCTTTGTCGAACGGTAAATCCTCCACTTTGGTCTGCAGCTCTTTAGGGATGCCAGATGAAGAGAGCCAAGAGGCCTACGCAGTGGCTGTGGTGCGACCTGCCATGTCAGGCATGTCCAGAGATGCTTGAAGCGCCGTTCTGGATACTAGCTGTCCCTCTGCCAGGACCAATTTAAAATCCGCTCTTTGCTCCTCTGGTATGTGGGAGATAAATTCAAAGAGTTTGTTGTAATTGCCAAAGTCATAGCTAGTGAGAAGAGCGGTATAGTTGGCAAATCTAAATTGGAGAGTAGAGGATGTGTAAACCTTGCAACCTAAGAGGTCAAGGCATTTGAGGACTTTTTCCTGGGGTGTGGACCGGTAATGAGGTTGCTTAGCCCTATGATTAGCCACTTCAACCACAAGGGAGTTGGGCTGTGGGTATGAAAATAAAAAGTCTATGCCCTTAGCTGGGACATAATATTTTCGGTCAGCCCTTTTACAGGTTGGCAGGATGGAGGCTGGTGTCTCCCAGATAGTGTCATCCGGTTCTAATATGGCGTTGTTTATGGGGAGTGCAATCTTTGGGGACACTGAGGGTTGGAGGATCTTCAAGAGTTTATGTTGATTCTCCTGTACTTCCTCCAATGGAATGTCCTGGCTGATTGCAACCCTCTTCAATAATTCCTGAAATTGCTTGAAGCCGCCTGCCACAGTTGGTGGGAGTTGCATGACGGCTTCATTAGGCAAAGAAGAGGAGTTGTGTTCGGGCAACTCCATATCAGGTGTGGGCTCTTCCTCCACTTCCTCATGTGGATCCTCAAAGGTTCTAGACACGCATGGCATTGGGGATCCAGCTGGAGAGTGGATCTGTGCTCTACGGGGTGAGGAGGTGCAGGAATAGTGGGCCTTATAGGGTGCCCATGGGTCCCACAGTGCCCACTGCATGGAGCATGGTAATTGAGGTCCCATCCTTGGTGGAGCAAACCATGGGAATTGGGGTTGGTCCTGCTGATGCATGTTCCTGTGAGGTGGTCTTTGTTGTGGTGGAAGAGAGTCGGGTGGAGAAAAGACTGCATCTCTGTGATCATCATCATCGTCGTCTGTGAAGACAGAGCATTCAGTTGGAGAGGGTGGCTGGATCAAGGGTGAGCCTTGAGTACTGAGTAGATGCGAATCCACTGAGATGTCTTGATGTGTTAGAAATTGCATCTGCACCGGAGCATGCAGCACCGAGGATTTAGTCAGAAGCCGTTGGTTTAAGCCAGAGGTGGGAAAACCGTGGAACCATCCTGCCTGGCCCCTGAGCTCCTGGCTGGGGAGGCTGGCCGCCCCCAGCCCCTCCCCTGCTGTCCTCCCTCCCCCGCAGCCACAACGCCAGCACTCTGGCCCGCCAGGTGCCCTTCTGGGCAGCGTGGCAGGTTCCGCCAGATGGCGAGCTCCTGCCGGGCTGCGCGGCGGCGTGGCTGGCTCTGGCATGGTAAGGGGGTGGGGAGTGGAGGGATTGGATATGGGGCAGGGGGTTCCTGGGGGCAGTCAGGGGATAGGGACCAGTTGGATTGGGCGGAGGCTCGGCGGGGGGGGTGGTGGTGGTGGTGGTGGTCAGGGGATGGGGAAGAGGAGGGGTTGGATAGGCATGGGAGTCCCAGGGGGCCTGTGAGGGGGTGGGGGTGTGGATGGGGTTGGGGAACTCAGGGGACAGGGAGCAGGGGGGGGTTGGATGGGGGGGGGGAGGTTCCAGGAGGGGTTGGTCAGGAGACAAGGAGAAGGGGGGGTTGGATGGGGGTGGGGTCCTGGGGGGGCAGTTAGGGGTGGGAGGTTCCGGGAGGGGTTGGTCAGGAGAAAAGTAACAGGGAGGGGGTTGAATGGGTCGGGAGTTCTGAGGGGGGCAGTCAGGGGGCGGGGGCCAGGCTGTTTGGGGAGGCACAGCCTTCCCTACCTGGCCCTCCATACATTTTCGCAACCCTGATGTGGCCCTCGGGCCAAAATGTTTGCCCACCCCTGGTTTAAGCCGTTTGTCTTTGGTCTTGGCTGCTGCCGGTGGCCCCATGGCAGCACCGGCAGCCGGTGCCAGATGGTGTGTCGGTGCCGGTGCCAATGGCGTTGTCGGTGCCGGGGCTCTGTGAGCAGATGGCGCCGACTCCAGTGCGGGTGCCAGTGCTGAGGAGGAGACCTGGCCATGATGCGGTCTTGACCCTTTACTTTTCTGCACCATATGCCCGGTGCCAGAGGTGTCGGGAATGTCGCAGGTGCTGACCCTTGAGGCAGCTGGACTGCTGGCAAGGACCTTGCTGGGGGCCGTTTGTTTGTGTCCAGTTCTCTGTTTGTGGAGGTCGAGGCTCTCTTGGTCGGTTCCAAACTGGTCAGAGAGCACCTAGGAGAGAGTTTTGTTCTGCCCGTCTCCAAATCAGGTTGGAGGGATTTCTCCAGAAGAATCATCTTTAAAAGCAGGTCTCGGTCGCAGCAAGTTCTGGTTTTCAGAGGATTGCAGTGGATGCTCTTAGTTGGGACGTGCGTCTCACTGATGCATTTGACACACCAGGACTGTCCGTCCGAGCGTGGTATGGGGTCCTTGCAAGAGTCGCATTTTTTAAACCAGGAAACCCCGGCATCTTTAATGTGGCCCACTGAAGAAGGTCTAAGAATGAGACCTTAGTGGGGTTCACTCCCAAAGGGGGAAGAGGGGTTAAGAAAAACTAAGTGTTTTGTTTTGAGGGGTGGGGGGGAGGTTGTTTTGTTTTTAGTGAAGTCTATGCAACTGTCTAAAGGTAGGGTAGTAACTGGGGAGGTTTTATCTAACTAAAACTAATTTTCTTTCAAAATGGGGAAGAGGTTCAGCACTGCTCTGAGTTCCATCTTCAGCCAAGGACAGTTGAGAAGGAACTCAGGGGGTTGAAACGCGCGCGCGCCAAACAGACTCCAAAGATGCTACAAGACACCAACTGTACATGCACGTCCTGACCGGGCACTGCTTCCGAAGATCTCCGATCAATGGTGCCTGGACACACAGATACGTGAAGTGGAGCACCCACAGGGACACCACTTGAAGAAAAAAGGACAGATTCTGCCTCCTTTATTCAAAAGGAGCAGTACCTTACTCTGTGAGCAGTCCCACTGTAATCAGTGGCATTACTCAGAGTATGTTTCTACGCCACATGAGCAAATGTGGCAGAATCAGGCCCTAAGTCCGAAAACAGTTGGTGGTCTATTTCTTAACAGACCTTGCACTTAATCAATAAAAGCTAATTTACAGGGCAACTTTACTCTATGCACTGATAATAACTTTAATAACATTGATAATCTGAATCTTACTCAAGAGACCAAAACATGAAACAGAACCCAATGGACACAATTTATAATTGGAGATTCCAGTTTTCTGCTTAAGCCACAACCAACTCATTAAACATCAACAGGAATTTTAAGCAACATACACTGAAAAGAAAGTAGAGGATCTTTCAGATGAACTAACATCCTTTTAACGTTTTGTCTCTGTCAATTGCAGCCTGTATCGTTTTCTGCTCATGTTCTCCATGATTCATTATTTGGTCACACAGAGTAGCAGCATGTAACGCTGCTTATGTATGTGGGTTACACACAGTGTGAAAACATAAATGTATACAAGTAAAAGATGGTTTTAAATTGAATTTGTGTTTATTTAATTTCACTGATAATGAAATATGATTTCTGCTCAAACGTATACAGTCTCATTTCAAACAAACCTAAAAAACAAAGAATTTCTCTATTGAGTTTCAAGGCTCTAAAATAGCCAAAAACAAATACTGGAAATGAGCACAGATAGAAACAGAAAACTGGAATCCCTGATTACAAGTTATTTTTCTGTCATCAGAAAAAAATCCCAGTTACACAATGCCCTTTTGTTTATCCAAGGTTAGATTTTTGACTGATGAACCTAACAGCATGCTGCACTGAAGGAAATGTCCTTTTAAAAACAAGCAAAAAATAAACATACTCATCAGAAATCTCGATGTTGAGCTTCTGTTTGGTCTGGCTGAGAGTGGTGCGGTAAAGCTTGGTGGCCATTTCAATAAGGTGATCACTGCTGAACAGGAAATCCCCTTTACCAGCTGCTCCTGAGCCCTGAAACAGAAAGAAATGTCATTAGTATCACCACAAATATACTCAGAGGAATCCTGTAGCATTTTATATATATAGGTAAGCAGACTTTAGACCCCCTCCTTCCTATGCCACCCCCCAAAATGCAAAACATAAGGATCAAATACCAGTAAAGCACACCACTGGGCAAGACAGAGTAGCAAGGAGGTTTCCTGTCACCAGTATTTTGACTTCTAAGTTAAAAAGGAACACCGTCCAAATTTTGGGCTTCATATATGACCCAATTTTAAACCTGTTAGAATCTGATGAGAAAGCTGCATGGGATTCTAAATATCAAGGTAAATTCCCCCTCAGCCCAAAGGAAAGCCACTAAACTTTGTAGATCCTACAGAAATGCACTGTTTTAGTCTCCCTCTGCTGGCTACATCACAGCAATTCACACTATATCAGGAACTGAAACCAATTGTTGATACTAGCACACAGAAAAAGATGTTCTGGCATGACAGGGCAGTATATAAATGGAATTTGTTCAACAAAACAGCTAGGCTATCAGCTCCATTTAAGAAAAACGCTGACAGAATAGATTTTTAAGAGGGTTCTACAAACAGTGAAGAGAAACAAAAGTACTAGTAGATTCTTTTAGATTGGTATCTAAATTAGTGATATAATAATGTAAATTTCTTTGAGCTCCCATTGAGTGGATGAATGGTAAAGTTAGTGATGATGAACGCAGGGAGTAAGATGAAGTGAACAATAAAAATGTGGTAAAAATATTATCAAAGAGTTTTTAGAAGCCTAGGTATAGAAGCTAATAAGTTTATTCAGAAGAAAAAAAGGGGATGATATTTAATCTAAACTTCCCACTTTCCCTAAAGAGCAGAAACATATTTACTAATCTGTTCGTTATACTTCAGTTACACTGAAGAGTCAGGGAAAACTATATGAGGGGTAAAAAAGCTAAAGACAAGTTTTCACTATGAATAAAAACCAGACTAAAGGGCCATTTCACAAATGGAAAAAGTCTAATCCTGAAAAGACTGAAGCAAATCACTAGGTCTCATTTTCACAAGTGAATTGTCACCCATTATTTAACAGTTCCACTACATGGTCTTTAGTAATCTTAAACCTACCACTTCATAGATGTGGGAAAGGTTTAGACAGCTTTTTTAACCTTACATGCTAGCAACACAAGAATTAATGTTTTAAAATAATTTCTTCTCATACAGTATAAATTTACTTGATAATTTATTACAGATTTAAACTCTACCTCTTTGAGGTGCACAGCAAAAAAGCCATCACTTTGAGAGCTCATGGACACTTTAGTAACATCACCCAGAGGGACCTCTGACTTGATATGTCCAGACTTTTGATCAGCAAGGAGGACATTATTTTTTGTTAGCAAGAAAATCCTGGATGCACACTGTAAAATGAGAAAATGAAAAACATTATCTATTCAAACACACAGAGAGGAAGATTCTACAACACAGTAACCATTAAGAAAACAAACAGTTCATACAACTAAGAACTGTGGCTCAAATTTTCAAACCTGAGCGTCTTAAGCTCAGCGAGAGCTGCAGTTTGATCAACGTCTCTGAAAATGTGGTCACCTTTATTTAACTGCCTTCTTATGGATCCAGAAGCCTAATGCATCCCCAGTTCTTCATTTTGCCCCCTATGCTTACATGTATAAATACAATGTTTTTAACTGTAAGTTTATAGATATACAATCTGAAAATGGAAAGTCAGAATACATATATAAATGAGAATGACCCTGATTCTTAGTTCCTTGTGCACTGCAAATGTCCACTGAAATCAACATAAATTTGGAGTGCAGGATAAATGCAGTATCAAGTATATATATTTGTGTGCACACATACTATATGTACCAAAATGCTTATGTATTTTAAATACTATGTTGTCCTCCGCTACCATCTCACAGAACTATTCTCCTAATACGCAGCTAAGCATTAATTTTTCTAAATACCACCATTTTTTGGAAATTAGAAATATACTTATCCTAAAAGAATTCCACACTTCCACCGTGTAAAATGGATAATTTAATAAAAACAGTTATGAAAGAAATTACCATCAATTAATAAATAATACCTGCCTCTTATACAGCACTTTTCATCAATAGATCTCAAAGTGCTTTATAATAGAGGTAAGCATCACTATTCCCATTTTACAGATGGGAAAAGTGAATAAATAAGCATTTTAGTACCTTCAGAACCATTGAGGGGAAAAATAAAATTGCCCTATATGTTAATTTACAACAAGACCTATCACATCAGAATGCCCTTTGGGATTAAACAGTGCCATTTTATTACCTTCCCATTAGCTCTATTGATTTTATTCACAACTTCAGCAATAATGATCTTTTCTTCCACGGCATCTTTGAGTCTTTTGTACTTGGGGTTCTTGCTGATTTCCAGGTAAGCCCCCTGGAATGGTTGCCCAACACTATGGAAGGACAAAACAATACAGAAACACTCAAGTTAAGTTTGACCTATGGGCACAAGTAAAAATCCCAGAACTGTCACATTCTGGTGCAGGCTTTACCATGGCGCATTGGTACCAATGGCAGTCCCAAATACCTTATTCATGGATATTGTATTTACTTGCATATGCTTCCCCACCATAGACCTTTGTTAATTGCACAATGTTTAACACAAGAATATATAAAATATCCCAGTCTCAGCACTTAGGTAGATATTTTCCCAGGGGCCTAAAGCAATTTGTTAGGCATTCAACTCCCACTGATTTTCATGGGAGTTGGGTGCCTACCAGTCCTCTGTGCCTTTGCAAATTTCTCCCTGAATATACGTCAGATTTGGATTGATCTCCTACTTAGTCCTATCTGACAGCATTCAGACTTCCAAAACCTCAACTGTACATTTTAATGCATAATACTGCACTCTTCAGTCTTGAACTGTTTCTACATGAGAAGCACCACATCAGAGATACAGTGAACACTGCTTCTTCCTTCCTGCAGCACAAAAGGGATTCTGGAGTTCCACAGGCAGATGTCTATTGGCTGGAGGCAGACATAAAAAAAATGGATGCGCCAACCAAGATCCAGGGGACAGCACCTTCACAGAAATATGGAAGCCTCCATTAAAAAAACAAAACAAAAGAGGAGGATCAAAAAGAGTTAAGAGAAATAGAAAGAGCTGGTAGAGACACAAATACAATGAAGAAAAAGATATTCCAGGATCTATGATATGAAAGAAAGGAGAAAGACTGAGCGAAGCCTGGGATGGAAAGGAAGTATAAGAAAAGCAAGAGAGATGTCATAATTAACATATTTTTAAATGTATTAAATATAAAGTTGTTGGCTGCTGATAACCTTACCCATTAATACACAACTGTTGTATGCCTCTAAAATGCAGGTAGTGTCAATTTGGGGGCCTTCGAAGACCAAATTTTCTCACCGTGGCTAGTGGACTTAATCAGTCTAGGTTCTTAAGATAGTAAGTACTGGATAATATTTTCAAGCCCTGCTTCAGGCAACAATGCTGCACGACAGTATATTTAGCCAAATAAGTTTTCAAGAAACACTAGCATCTCCCTCTCTGTTGCCACACTTAAACAAATTAGCTGAAAATGTTTTGTAAGTCTTTAAACAGTGTGGTTTCATTTCATTCTGAATTTAGGAAACCTTTTGGTTGAAAATATGGATTCTGGCTGAACCAAGAGTTGAAGATTTAATTACAATGGGTATTGGCTTTCATTTAATCAATTACCCATTGCTCAAACAAGAAATCTCTCCACATTCAGATTCTGACTAGCAGGCTGGAGAGAACAGTCTAACACAAGCTACATTTATACAAAAAATAATGACACTCCACAAGGTTTGTTTCCCCTGAAAACTGAACGTCTAGTTTCTCAGCACCAGTCGTGACTTAAGCTTAAATTTCAATTAAGCTTCTTTGAAGATCTCCAAAACTGATTTTTATCAGCGTTACTACACACGACATAAATATGCAGCCCAAGGAAAAATGTAGACATTCTTGAAATTACTTGAGCAATGTTAACTGGGCAGATAGCACCAACTGGAGACGCATCAGAAATTCGCTGATATTTTCAGGCCTCTACCTGTCTGAAATACTGATAAGAGTATTTGTAGAGATATGTAAGGTTTTAGCCAGCCTAGACACTATCACTGAGTAGACAGAATCTCTGGAATAGAAATAATTACCAAACAAACGTGGCCTTGGGAAGATAAAAAGCTTTACAAGTTTCATTATTTAAAGGTATTTCTTAACAGGCTTAACTGCAAAACTGCCTAGTCCTCACATTCCAATACTGCTCACTTATTTCATTAATATTTTGGAATCAATTAAGCTTAAATAATGACCACAGCAAATCTGCTAGCAGCAAGTATTTTTGTTTGCTTCTTATTGTCCAAATCCTGAACAAGTGAGAAAGGCCTACATGCTGCTGCAAAGATCATTTCCCTTGCATGTCTCTTTGCCCTTGTTACTCCTCTCTTTGCAGCCCTCCACTGGCTAGTCCCTTCTTTGCTGCCTCAGACATAAGCCACTTGTCTTTACTTTCAAGGCCCTTCACAACCGATCCCCACCAGAACAAGAGTCCTAAAAATAAATAAATTAATTAAAAGCCAGAATGCAGGGCAGTGGGAGGCCCCAAGAGTGAGCAATGGGGTGCAGGGAGCTATTGGGGGGAACTGGGAGGAAGATAAGGGCAGTGGGGGAAGTTTGGGGAGCAGGGGTAACTCCCTGCAGAGCCTGTCCTGTCTCCGTCTCCACCTCCCCCCCTCCCCGATATCTCCTCTTCTCTTGCTAACGTGTCAGTTTCCATAAGAGATATCTCTCCTACGTATGCCCAGCACCTGCTCCCTGTGGAGACTCTGCTGTCCAACTCCCAACATCGCCTGGCTCTCGTTCCACCTCAGGCTCCCAGCAGCTCCACCCCCTGAGTTCCCCTGCCCAGTCCTGGCTGCAGCACCCTGGCTCCCTTCATGCTGAGTGCCCAACCTCCCACCTGCCAGCTCAGTTGAAAGCCTGCAGCCAGAGACGGAAAGGAGCCACCTGGCCCAGGACCAGAGGAAGTACTGGAATGCCACTCCCGCATGACTCAAGTGTGGATACCCACCTTCCCTGTCATCTCTCATTCACTATCTAAAGGTTGATGCCTGTCTCTGAGCAGACCATGATGCCAGCCTCCATCCCCTACTTGTTGCATTTTGAAACAACCACTTTCGTGCTCTGTCCTGCTGCCCCACATGCTGGGAAGGAGATCCCTGTAAACATCCACAAAGCCACCTCCTTCAAACACTCCTTTGCCGTGATGCCTCCAAAAAACTTAACGGTTACGCTGCTAGTGTGCTGAGGACCACTGCTTACCAAGCTGACCAATACTGCCTCCTTGTTTCCTTGTACTCTCCCCTGGATCTATCTATATCTATCAGCTGTCCCTTCTCTTACACTTAGATTGTAAGCTACCTGGGCAGTGACCATCTTTTTTATTTAGTATTTGTACAGAACCTAGAACAGTCAGCTCCTGGTCCATGACAGATGCTCTTTCATGCTAGGGTAATACAAATAATTAAGCATAATAAATATGCACCGTGTTACAGCAGGGCTGGGAGATGGGATCCTTAGCTCCAATGTGTATTGGATGCTCAGATTTGGAGTAGCCAAGCCACGCTGGATATTGCCGGGGATGGGGGGAGGGAGCAGTGGACTCCATTGGTCGCTCTCTCTCATGTGGGATGTACGCTACTTAGCTTTGCGCAGAGTGTGGGCTCCATGGCCTTTTCCTAATTTGTGAGTGAGACTTAATTCCACCCCTTCACCTTGTTCTGTGGCACTCACTTCCAGATCAGCAAGGCAAGAGAAGGAGGCATACATTCCCCTGTGCAGGTTCGCTACATGTTTATTATTCAAAGAAACATCCTTTCTGCTATATTTGGGGTCTTGGCACATGAAAACAGTCCTCTGTTTACAGTGACAAAACTGGTGGCAGTTTCTGGGTATAATGATTCTAACAGAACACGATCAAAAGTCAGCAGTTTAACATTTAATTTAGAAGCAAGTTGATTTCACTGTGTAGGACTGACAAAATAAGCTATGACACCTCCATGATTTCATCAAGCCAGTAATCCAGAAACAAAAAGTTCTCAAGGCATGTAGGATTGGCAAATTGGTCCACAAAAAAGGTCCACAACTAGCAGTTTCTCCTGGTTAAAATAAACAAGGCGTTGTTTTTTAACTCCCTAAATCTATGTAAGGGTGCAGATTATTTTTGTTTTACACTGTGAGCAGTGGTACCAGAATAAGTCATTACCTGGCAGGATATAAAGCCTTCTTGTCCTTAAAAAGTTCACTGGCTTCCAGTTTTTCTTCATATATAAGCTTCTGTTGATCTGTGAACTGGTCTCTGTACTTTTTACACTACAAAACATGACATTTTAGAGGAATCATAAATCAATCTTGGAAATCTGCTTTAATGCAGCAGCCATCACTGATTACTATCCACTTATTGCTTAAGATACACATTCTTCGTATATTTCTGGAGTGACTCAACTCCATCCGACATGCCATGGTAACACAGCAACCACTAGCTGAGGCCCTTCAGCCTTTGCCTGCTCTACACACCTCTGAATTATATTAGACACATTAGAGATGATTTTAAAGAAAGTATTTCATTTAAGTATATATAGTTAGCTGACTGTACTGTCAGCTAAAATCCCACTGTACTCCTATGTAGCAGTTCACAAGAACAACACTTCACAGGTGTGGTTTTTTTGTTTTTGTTTTTTGCTATGATGTACCACAACACAGCCACTTTACATAATAAATACAATAATCAGGATCCAGCTGTTTCTTTTAGCAGGCAGAACTGTATTGTTGTACATGTTTTATCCTGGAGTTGCTTTGAGTGGGGGCCCCCTACTTTCAGCATTAACTCAACTTTCTGAAAGCAAACACAATTCAGAATATAAACAATATCAAATAATTACCAATAGCTATTAATACACATACATAAATATACAGAACTATCAAAGTGTAGCTGAAGAATTTAGATCTGTTTGCAGAATTCAGCATGTTCCCAATTTACCATGTTAAAAAGTTACAACAAGAGAATCTTTGTCCTTGACAATTTGCAGAAAATGGCATAGTTGCAAAGAGATCATCACGGATGCTGAGTGCTCACCAAGTGTCTCGGCAGCACTTAAACAGATTCTCGCCACTTTCTCCATTAACAGGTCCAAAACAAATTTCAGCTAACCACAGTTCACATGCATAATATTCCACTGAGTATTTCCACTGTTAGACTGAGCAAACACCAGTCCTGGATATGAACATAAGTATTATAAGCTACCGATTAAGCATATTCACTTCATATTAAATTAAGAGCTGGGGGGGCAGGGGGGAAGCAATACACTTTGCTCTTTTTTTCCCCAACCACCGAAAGGACTAGATAATGTATGGTTATGTCTGGAAGGCCAAATAGAATGATAAAAAACAAACAGCTTATGCAAAAAAATTAGTGGACAACACTGTAGTAAATATTTCCTAAAAATACATCCTCCATGAACAAAATTGAGGCACTCAAATCATATGATCAAAATGTACCCTACCCTCCACAAGTGGAAAATCCTCTTCAGTTCTTTGTGAGTTGAATCCAAGAAGAGGTAAGGCCTTGCTGGCCAGTTTTTGTCTATTGGTGATAAAGAAGGCATCTTATTCTTCATTTCCAAGAAGTACTTTTGCATCTGTGATAAATTTGAAGCAAGATGTTTTATTAATCTCAACCAGTAAAGCTATTAAAACAAGCTAGAAATGACAGGTGCTCTTCAATAGTAAGTGTTGTTATTCAACTGCAACTCCCACACTTATTAAGCCTGCTCACAAGTTTGGGAGGCTAAATTTATTGAGAAATGCTGATGCTGCTTTAGGTGTAGGCTGCCCATGCCCTTAACTTCAAAACATGTGACTATTCCTTCTTTACAACAGAAAGAACTCAACAGTCATGCTATCACCTGTACAGTATGATGACTCCTTTACAAATATTATTAAGGCCCTCGCAGCTAGCATGTCTGGCTATGCTAGAAAACAAAATTTTACATTAACCTATAATGTATATAGGTACTTACAATTTTCTGAAGTGTAAATTCATAAATTTTCCTTCCAGCATTGGCTCGGAAGAATTTCCTGTATTCTCTACGGACCTGAAACATTAAACAGGCCTTCAGAGTGAATATGTATAATTAACATTTATCCATGAATGGTTTTAACAAAGCATTGTACATTAAGAAAGTGAAATATGAAGTTACAAGTGTGGCCAATGGAAACAACAGAAAAATCAAGCATACTCAAGATGTGGGAAATAGGTCACAAAGATCAAAGTTGCCTAAAGCTGCAAAGAACTATATTAAAAGTGATACGGTAAAAAACAAAAACAAAAACCAAAAAAAAAAAAAAAATACAGAGGACTTTCCATTATCTTTACAACTGTCAAATATGATCAAGTTGATCGCATATTGAGAATATTTCCACAGCTTTTTTGCTGTAAGCCTGGGATAAAGAGAGTGAAGCTCTTTTAGTGATAAGGATTTTATTGAATCGTAATTGCCACTGGGTTGATTTGTGAATTATTTTGTTAATTGATGGGAGGATTTTTTTCTGTACATGCACTTGGAGGTTTTTTGATGTGTGTATTTTATAAACCTAAATAAACAGAGATAATGATAAATATTAAGAAAGTGAAATCAGAAGAAAAGTTCTGTACATCAAATTTTTCATACAAGTGCTCTTAGAAAAATATCAAGAAAATGAGCTACTGGTGACTGAAAGAAGCAGAGAAAATAGATTAATTTTTCTTAGAGTCAGACACATGAAATAAAATTTAGCAGAACAAATCATGAGTAATCATTAAAAGCCACTTTTAGAGGAGATTTCTGATACTACTTTATATACATGATTTTTAAAGCAACTCTAAGGTAGAAAACAGAGAAATTTCTACCTACCTCTGGTATTACCACTACCATGGTATCTAACCTCTCCAACTATTACACACTTGAAACCAAAATTGAGACAACACACCTTATTTGGACTTTTGTGAAATGCCCAAAATTCACGACAAGTTAGCTGAAATTCATTAACTTTTTTGCATGCCTTGGCTGAGTTAGAAGCAAACCTGTTAAAGTTTTTAGTGGAAATCAGGGAAAACGGCTATGGTCTTGCATACTTTTCCACACAGCAAGCTCAGTGGTTTTGGTGAATTTCGCATAGTGTTCTTGGATTCATCTGAACCAAAACCAAAGTGAAAGCCAGCAGGTGAAAACCCACATTAGTCAAAACACAAAAGGTTCACATAGCCCTATGCCACCAGCCCTCTCTCCCATCCCAAGCATCTCACACAGCTCTTCTCTAAGCCACCATTTTGAAAAGAAGAATTTCTCAAATGTTCTCATGAAAAAAACCCAACATTAGGGGGGAAAAAAACACACATTAATCACAAATTACTGAGATATGTTAACAGCATTAACAATATTTAAAGTGCTTCATTCTCACCAAACTTTCTCTGTTCAAATTTTTCTTTTCCTCTTCAGTTAAGAAGAAAAATGTTTGAATTTTCAGATGTTGACTTTTACAAGGGATTTTTTTAATGAACTGCAGAAATTTTAAGTAAAATCTATATCTTCCTTATGCTGTTAAAGTTTAGCCCTCTCTTAATTAGCACACAACCACTATCAGCACGTTAGCAATGGATATTATCCACCAATAAACACATTAACACCTTCAATCCCAGTCTGACAATATTCACTGAAAAATATTAAAAAGGTGACTTCCTTGTAATATACGGGTCCCATATCTCACCAAGTTCTCACTGGTACTCCTTAAAAACAAAGTTATTACTCTTCATGAGCAGCAGTCTGTGTGAGCTTAGTTTTTAATGAGAATACTGCAACACACACACACACACACACACTCTTTGTCGCTCTCTCCTGGCACAATAGGAAAGCCAGCAACAACATAATTCCTTGGCAGATCAGTACTAGAGAACCCCAAATCTGGGAAGTACTGTACATACTATTAAAATCCCATTTATTTACTATAAACAGAAAAATAAATCAAAAATAAATTTAGAAATCTTGTTGCAGCTTTATTTTTCAAAATACTAATGATCATGATTCAAATAGGTGAAAGTGCTTTGATTTAACAGCTATTAACTCAAAAGCTTCCCTCTACAAACATGTTGGAAGAAAACAGGCAAACAAATCACACAGTATCTAACCAGGCAAATAAATCACACAGCATTGACGTAGAAATGATTATACATAGCTAGGATCTTGCCATGGAACTCACAGTGTGTATTCATATTCCAAAGAATTGTGTGCTTTAGATGAGTCCATTTCTGCTAGAAATAAAACCTTCAAAACCATAGCATATACAGACAAAGGCATGTCCTTGCTGTATAACATGTTCAAGGTTTTGGCTTTATTAAAGTTAGTTTTCCTTTAAAAAATAATGCTCAATATACAGCAGTGTTCTTGACTTCTTAGAACGGACATTTTCTTGGTTTCTAATCATAAAAACTGACCTACTTTGACAGCAGTAAAGCATGATTCTAATCTGAAGAGTGACTTCTTAAAAATGGCACCTTCATATCTCCTGTTCTCCTTCCCATATGTATACTGAGTCACATTTAATTTAGTGACAATATGTTTTCACTACATTTTATCCATGTTAGCACGCAATAGAACACCTCTGAAGAGTTATGACTTATACATCATCAACAGAACTGTCAATAAAGTTTCAACTGTAGAGCCAAATTCTGTCCCCATTTACACTTGCGTAATCCCAGTTTGGCCCAGAGCATCTCTATTAGTGGTGATGACGATCAAGCCAAAACACACTCATTTGGTCTCTCAGATCTAAGTGCTCAAGGATAGCAGCTGACAACTTTTTTCTTGTAAATGAAGCAAAAGGTGATATGCAAGTACTGTGACACAAACATGGAGGCCCATAAGATGCCATTTTCACAGTCTATTTACAGAATAGAACTACACTTTACAGATTGCAAATGTATTTTCTTTTGCCAACCAATCCTCAATGTAGAGGGATATAGAAAAAAATGGACAGACTGTAATCATTCGACTTTTCTAAGAAGGCCTGGCCTCCACTGAATAGATGTCACAGCATCAAAACAACTCAAAGGAAAGTGACTGGACACTATGCTTAACTCTAAGTCATGCTTTGGCCATCCCACATACATCAGTAGGTCTAAAATGAGCAGCAATGACGTCAAATAGTCACACCCTTCTTCCCACTGTAACAAGAATAGGTCAGGAAAAGAAAATACTTGTTTGTAATCTTTCCAGATGGGATCCTTGCCAATGTAGGTCAAATTTTAAGTCAACAACCATGATAGTGTCCCTTTAATTAAAAACATTTTTGGCATTTTATCTTCCATTTGAAAATTGAAACTTCTGATAAGACAAGGAATATCTTCAGATTAAAGACAGCTGTAAATGTAACAATATTGTTAAAAATATTTACAAATGTCTCATTTAACAGACATTTTCGGATTAAGGATTTTTCAATAAAAAAGTCCATGACAAAACTAAGCAAAACTAGTATCATGCTCGCTAGTGATCCCACACAATTAATAGTTTATTATGTGTTAGTAGATGCCACGCTTTATTGAGTTCATTGTTGACACAAGGGAGTGGTTGAGAAAGTACCTTCAGTCCAAGCCAGTAAGCCCAAATGACTGCAACAGCATGCTTACGCCTAGCCTCGTCCTTCAAGCGTTTCAATTCCCTTCGAGCCTAAAATGTTTAGATAGTGAATAAAAGAGACAGCCCGATGCAGATAGCACAATGACCAGGAAAAAGATCCTCCCAGACAGAACAGCTGATTTATGAATAAGATATAGGAAGATGGAAGAATAGCATATAACCATTAAAACCCAATGTGTCAGTGTGGAAATGGTGTTAAGGCACAAATGTGGTCAATACAAGCCTCTAAACTGCTTCACTACTTACAAAAGGTAAGTAATACACAGGCTCCATTATTTGCTATGAACATTTGTGTAATGTCTGCCATGCTTGTCTGCAAATCATCAATGTTGAGTGTCTGATACTTGATTTTAATGGAAAGCTTTCCCTCCAGTTACAAGACCAAAGTGATATGTATGAAAGCGAAGAATTGAAGTCACACTATACACCCAACTCCTCCAATGACAAGTGCCTCAGCATCATATGATTAACTCTAACAATTAAAATTATGAATTATTTTTGGTCCTAGTCACAACTTTAAATAAAAGAATCCTTCTCACACAATTTTACACACTATTTAGAACTTTCGTTTCTGGGGTTTAGTTAAGATTCCAGTATATATTTTTCTCCAGTCTGGCAAATGATCTCTTTCTCTTTCTGATTCTCCACACGATGAAGACATTGGTGATGTCATATCACCAAAAAGCATGACTTCATCACATGCAAAACAAGGAGACAGGTACATAAATTTCATCTACAGTCTTTGTTTAGGCAAGCAAAATTCCAAAGTACTATACATAAAGATGTGATATTCTGTTAAGTTACACTTTTTACATTTCAGAAGGTATTAGTAAATTTATTTGTTCAGTTATTTAAAGACACAAGACCAACAAATAAGTAGCTTCAACTGGCTTGGAAAGGACATACCAGTAATAGTAGTTATAGCTATGTACTTGCAGTATTCATATCTTGCCAAGTATACTGAAGAAACTGTGAATCCACACCCAACTTTGCCAGTTGCACTTTTTGGATACTCTTCCAATTTAACAATAAAGGCTATTCTCCATTAATTTAAGCCTTTATAAAGGATACATTTTAGTTAATTTGGGATGGTACACAAATTCAAGTTCTCAGTGTATGACATGCTAATGCTAAGGACACTGCATAGTCAATATCTGTTTGAATTTTGAAGAGGAAGGAATTTGAGTTACATTTCTACAGTTTTTGAAAAAAATTAAACAAGTATTAAAATAATCACTGGAGACAAATGGATCCTGAAGCTTTTGCTTTAATTTCCCTCTTAGGAAAAGAGAGAGTTTCCTAAGATGACAGGAAGTTGCCAGATACTGAAAATTTCTTATAACCCTGATGAGCCAAATTAGATTGGTTACTATTAAGTTTATGTCTGAGGGCATGGTAGGCACATTTTTATTTAAATACATTTGATTCATGTTTAACCAAAAAAAAACCCCAACTAAAATGTACAATAACGATATAAACCAATGTGCAATATATTTTAATTAGGTACTGTAATATAGAATTTATGTTGCATTTTCGTTTGTCATGTCCTTTTTTAATAGAAAAATCCATCTTTACTCTACATCAGTTTGCCAATACTGCTACTGAGCTATTACTTTGCATGAGGGACTTATCACTAAGGCATTAACAATTTAACCAATTGTTTTATATGTTGATACCAAGCACCATAAACAAACATGATTTTTATATTTATATCTATATATATATCTATATATAATTTATACTACCCTAGTTAGGACAAGATAGTGAGACTTCATCTTTACATAAAATAAATAGAGAAAAAAACTGTCTATAATGACAGCTTTTTAACAGTTTATTCTGACACCTGAAGATCAAACTAGAAATAAAAAGATCTCTTATGAGCTAAATTCTGTAGATGTTTATATGTTGATTCCCAGGGTTACCTTTCCATTCTAAGAGATTTATTTCTTTGACAAAATAAAATGGCTAAGATCAAGCTCAGCATTGTACTTCTTCTGTATTTTAGCATGCTACTAGAATCAGAGATATTTCTTTCCTCATTTAACTCGCAAGGTGTTTTGATAGCATATATAAAGCGGGATCCAAATAATGACTGGGCTATTTTAAAATTTTAATTGACTGAATAAAATATTCTAAGTCAAAGAGTTTTTGTTAATTGAAACAATTGTTTCAACATTATTCCCTAGAGTACAACATTTCAAATGTTCATATAACCCAAAACTGCAGCCTGCGATTAGCGAGAATCTTTTAGTGGGACTTCGCTTCTGAAAACAAACAGCTGATGCTGGAATTCCTGGGATTTTTCTAGGGCCATAAATTGAGAATTGCATGCTAACATCGTTTTCTCCTAAAATTTGGGTCATAATATTGTACTTAATTTGCAATACTGGACTTCTCCTACACAACCAAAGAAACAATCAAAACTGATTTCAGATTTTGTACAAATTATAAATAAAAGTTGTTTACATTTTTAAAATGTACTATTTTGAATTGAAAAGGAGCCTGTTTAATTTGGGTCACAGAATATACAATCCAATTAAAAGGAATCTAGATGTGTATCACTGCAAGCACTTAACAGAAAAACACGTGTGGAACATTTACATTTAGTTCAAATGCATTTTCTAACTTGACCTTACTGCAGTCTAATCATTTTTAATCTAGTCTAATGACTTGTTAGTAAGCAATCAGTACTGTTTGGTTGGGCATGCTTAGAATTTTCTAATATACAAGACAAACATTTAGGATGCTGTCAGGTTTATTAAGTGTGGCATAAATAGAAATGAGAAAAATCAAGGATCATGCTTTAGTATCTACTAGGTCACTTGTATTAGTTATTAATCCTCGCTATTTACTACTGATTAAAGTTGGGTGTTGTTGGGTAATGAAGGAATCATGGAACATGTGCATGAAGTACCTTATATCCAAGCCAGTAAGCCCAAACAACAGCAATAGCATGTTTATTTCTAGCCTCCTCCTTCAGTCGTCTCAGTTCCCTTCGCGCCTGTGGTGTATTTGAAAATGGGTTATAGAAAAAGTTTAGGGCAGAAAAGGTTACTGCAGGTCCCAATGGGGAGAGAGAGAGAAAGAAAGAAACCAGTCAGTACAAAACAGTAAATATAAAAGCATGTCCTGGCTTTCCAGATTGCAACAGTTAAAATGTGTGCAGCGAAGAGAAATGAAAGTTAAGTAATTTAAGCCATTCAAAACATTTCTCTCTCTCTTTTCTGGAGGACTTTTGCTCCACACACTGGCTTTGAAACACTGAATGTTTTCTGGCATTTTCTTACCTGGGTACCATGCCAATAAGCTGCAATGGTTGTGGCTGCTTCCTTACAGCGCTTCTGATGCTTAAGTTCTCGAAGAAGTTTTCGAGCCTGTGATCAATCAAAAGAAAAAAAAATAGTCTTATTTCTAACCCAAACTTAATTTCAAAAGGATTTACACCCTACTGTGCCTTTCTAGTTCAAATCTGAGAGGGAGGAAAACAAAACAAAAAACCCCAAAACACCCTCATATTTTGCAGATGCACACGCAGAACAACATGCAGATCTGAGAGGATGGGTCTTGGGCTTACCCCCCAAAGCCTCGAGCACTGCAGGGGGATGGGATACCAAGGCCACCGGCCTCTCCCAGGCTCCCGACACCGATTGGGCAGCCTGGGAAGGCTGGGTGAACACCCAAGGGTTCCATGGGTACCATGGCGCCAGCCACTGCGCTTGGGGCCATGGAACCGGTTTCAGTGCCGTCGATGCCGTCATCACCACAGGTACCGAGGCTTGTCCCGCAGTCAGGGAACATCGCTCCGTGCCGGAGCTGTAAGTGGAGCGGTTGGTACTGGGTGACCAGGAATGGGCGGAGGGATGCTGGTTGCTGCGAACCAAAGCCGACCTGTCCAAGCGAGTCAGGTGTCTTGTTTTGGGTTTCAGAGCCTGACGGCGTTCAGCGGATCTGTATCGCACACAGGACGTCGAACAGGACCGGTAGCCACTACAGGCCAGGTGCTGGGAGGAACCTCCTAAGAAGGGAAATCTCCTAGGAGACGGGCGACAACGGCTGGGCGATCAGTGGCCTCTGCTCCCTGATTGGTTCTGGGCCCTAGGAGATGGTGAGGGCCGGTCCCGGATATCTTGCTGGGCGGCACATGCCCCAGAGTGTCTGTGCCAATCCACCGGCGAGGAACACCTGGAATCCTTCGATCAGTGCCCCCAGTGCGGGGACCAAAGAGGGCTCCACTGAGCCTGCCTCTCTAGTCCCGAGGCATGACGGCTTCGCACGGGCGACCTCTCTCAATGGGGAACAGTGCCACTGAGGCAGGGAAAAAAGCATATGTCTCAAATCAGGTTTTCCTCGAGACTGGGGTACTGCTGGAGCCAATGTGGGCTGTGTCAGGATCTCTTGAGCTGCTTGAAGGGCTTCGGGCGTCAATGGCACCTGAAGCTTGCTGGGGCCTGCACCGCTATTGGAGTCCCAGGCGAAGTACAGGATGCGCCGCACCGCTCGACTTGAGCTGGGGCCCGGGAAGGGGGCGCTGAGCTGCCCAGCATGGGTCGTGGCTCGCCCCCAGCCTTCTCCTTTCCCTTGCGGGAGGTAGATCATCCCTTCACATTCTTCTTTGGCTTCATGACCAGGGCCGTGGAGGGAGAGCGGTGCCAGCTCGCAGACAGTGCCAGCGGAGCACTGCACACGGAGGCCATGGTGCTCGGTGCAGAGTTGGACCACTGCTCTGGTGCCGGAGTGAGTGCCGACTTTATCAGGAGCGCTCTTAGACAGATATCGTGCTCCTTCTTCATCCTAGGTTTAAAGGACTAGCAGGTATGGCACTTATAATTTATGTGCCCCTCGCCTAAGGATCTTAAGCAGCTGGTATGTGGATTGCTGACGGGCATAGGCCGTTTACAGCGATTGCAGGGCTTAAAGCCTGGGGACCAGGGCATGCCCAATCCCCCAGCTGAGTCCCGTTTAGGACTAATGAAGAGTAGAGAACTACTACTAAGGGTTTAACTAAGAAACTACTAACTATATACAACTATTTTACAGGTTTTCAAAGTTTGCAAGAACAGAACGAAACAACGCTAGCTGAAGCAGTAGAGTTCCAGCACCGTCACTGGCAGCAAGAAGGAACTGAGGGTAGCAGGAGCCAGTGGTTCCCCTTATAACACACCATGCAGGTGCCACTCCAGAGGGCACCAGAACCAGTCCCCTACGGATACTGCTAAGGGAAAAACTTCCAGCACAGGTGATGTGGCAAGCACACACACCTCATATGGAATGGACCGGCTACGTAAATATAAAGAACCAAAGTTATATCTGGGTCGCCAAACCACTATTAACCTGAGTTTGCACAAATAATAATTTAATGTTCTCAATTCTTTTGGGACAGGCAATAGCATAAATTGGCACCTGTCCTACAACTGTTAGGACTACTCTTGTAGCACACAAAGAGTTTAGTTTGTGAGGGATATAACAGTACTAAGATGCCAAGATTTTTTCCCCACAAGATAAAAAGTGGGCTCACCCCTTTCCTGAAACTAGGTTTTATGTGTAATATTTTAGATATCCTCCAGTCCCTGTCTGAGCACTAAGGAAATCTCATTTTTCTCTCTTTTTACCACCTTGCTCCTTGTAGTCTCTGTCATGGTCACAATTCTTCCTTCAAGAGCAGTGGACAGGATTCTTTGAAGAAAGGCAATGCCACAACAAGTTGGGGGTGAAGATAGGGTGGGGTAATGAGACACTCTCTCTCCAAGGGCCAAGTATACTGTATCAAGAGCATTCCCACATGCCCAGGAGGCACAGATGACTGAATTCAGGACAATCTGACCCAGGACCTGGCAAACCCATAAACTTTATAAAACTGTGTTCAGTTTTGTCTGTGATTTGAAAGTCTCTAAATCAGAGAGTGAATCTGCTACTTACACTCATCTCTCCTCAACTGAGCCCAACATCCTCAGATTTTATTAGCCTAGGCAGTCGCTGCTCAGTGATGTCAAACTCACCTTCCATCCTCTGATGTAAGACTGTACTACAATGGCCGAACTCTTTATCCTCTGATACTTCTTTTGTTGCTGTATTAAAAATCAATAAATATAGTTCAGCAGAGAAAGTCAGAGTTTTAAAACTGCTTTACATCAAAACATTCTTTGGTAACATCTAACAAATATATTCATATGCAATTTAATCAAAAAAAGTAATGGAGAAGAGTGGGTTAATTTCTGAACACACAAATGAGGGTGTGGATTTCACATCTAACTCAAGAGGAAACAAACACACAGACAGCAGAGTACATGGACAAGGCCACTTTATACACAAAGAAAGACTAACTTTCTGGCCAACAGAGGAAAGTTATGTGAATTAAATATGAACAGCCACTGTTTTGTTGTCTTTCCCACCAACAAAATAGTTCAGATTGTCACAAACGCTTTGCTCCAGTTTGTCAGCTGAGCTTGCCATTGACAATCATAAGGCTTCTGTTGTTCTTTACACCCACTGCCCTCTTATAGTATCGGTACTGATAATAGCTTATAAAAGATAGTTTGTTGAAAGCTGGACTGGAATGCTATCCACCTAAGTCAGTTTGATGTACACCCTCATGACAATTTCCTGAACTGTAGAACATTTTCCTCTTAAGGTCAATAAGATCCTTATTTTTCTAGTAAGCTGCTGGTTAATTTAATACCCTATCAGCAACAAGCTGAAGGTTCGGCAATGCAACATGAAGGGCCAAATACTCAGTTCAGCACCCAGTCTGAAAAAACTGTGCTGGTCAGCTCTGCTGAGGGGCGGGTGTGGATATGGGTGTCAGAAGCCCTCCCTCAGACGCCGCAAAACTAAGGAGCCATTCCATGGCCACTACTGTAGCTTCAACCTCCTCCCCACAACCCTCTCACAGACAACACTTTGTGATGGGAGGGTTCGGTTCTGTGAAACAGCCGATCCCCTCGCCAGACCTTAAGCACAGGGAATTGTCACAGAGCTTTACTCAGGCAGGCCCTTATGCAGCCTCCCAAACCCTGACCCGCTCTGTGCCTCAAATCACACTAGTTCTGATGCAAGAGTGCTCTTTATATTAAAAAAAAGAGGGGCAGGATTTTCCCCCAGGTAATTTTTTGGGCACTTCAAGGAGCCAAATGACTGCCCATTCTAACAAAATAACTGCTGTATGTTTTCAGAAAACCAACAGAGCTCTACAGGTTAGGAAATATTCTTCCTAATGTTCATATTCAGGTCAAATGTTGGTTTTCATTTGTTCTCATTTTCTTATATCAACAGGCCTGCAAATTATGTATTTGACAACTCTATTTTTAAACCATTAAAGCTCCACTGGTATACTCAGTAATGTAGATACATAGCTGTAATGCAATCCAATCCTAATGTTGGCTGAAGAAAAGGAGTGAATTAAACTGGACAAGTTTGCATTGGAAATGAATTTTTACAGTGGTAACAAGACAGTAAATGAGTTATTTTGAGATATAAATAGCCACATATTTTCTAATTTCCAAGACAAGTTAATCTTTGACTGACCTCCATGTTCAATCGAATTGAATACTAAAGGATTTCAAGGCCACGTAGAAGATTATCAAAAACCATACATCATCTGAGATACGCTAATTTAACAATATCGTAACATTTATTTAAGGGGAGCTCTCTTTCAGTATGATATGCTATTTCATCAAACCTTCTCTTGGACTTTCATAAGTCTTGATAATATATATTTCTTTAAAAAAGGAAATTAAAAACTTCTCTTACTAACTGGAAAAAAGATTGACTCATTCTACATCATTTAAGTTCAGTTCATAATGATGTGGAAGATCCTGTCTACAACAAAATTTGAAACAGTCTTAGAACTATATTAGTAAGAACCATTTAAACACAGGTCTTTACGAGTTGTACCTAATAAGATAAATCACTGGGACCCTCCCAAGCATTCTTGTGCCTCAAATTTAAAGGCTTCAAATAAAGCAAAAGACAAAAAACATCTTACAATGATAGAATTTCACATACAGTAAACATACACATTACTAAACTTTTGTATGCATTGGTTGCCTGTTGGTACATGCTACAAAGTTTTGCCCAATGCTTGAGTCTGTTGAACTACAGAGAGGTCCCACCATTAGTGCTGGGAAATCCTGTCTCCAAACGGTTGAACTAACCAGGATACCTTGACAATCCTTTTCACACAGATCATGTACTTCATCGTGAGCCTATTTAACTCAGTTTACTTAGTGGATATTTTTGGTGCCAAAATACAGACATAAAATTGAATAGTTGCATCACTTTCACCAAGGCTGATAACAAAGAAAAAGAATCATTAAGTACTAATAAGAAATCCCTGTTTAATAAAATTTGCATCTTACTGCATATCTCCTGTACCAGGAAGCAATCACAATCTGGCTCCGTTTCATTAAAAGGAAACGTGTCCGACATTTCCAACCTCTGTAAATCTTCTGAATGAGTGTGGCCAAGTCCTCTAGACGTTGCTTTCTCAGGTCTTCTAATTTGAAGAGCTGAGTTAAAAAAATAAAAATAAATAAAAGACAGAAAAACAGAAAAGCGTAATTAGGATGACAAAAAGGGATCAATTCCCTGAATCCCATGCTTCGCCTCTTGAGAAATCTTTGGCTGGATCATGATTACTGTACATGGCACATAAATGTGGTATTGAATACCATATGCCTTACATCCTGAGGTTATTCAGTGGATGAAGACTACATTAGATATTGGACTGTTGCTGACAATTACCTTCATAGGCTTTTAATTCCCTCTCAGCCTCACTTAGGTTTATTTTTAATGCCTTCTTATAAGCCTGCAATTAATCACTTTAATTTCTATACAATGTTTATCATTCTAGTACCAGAGCATTGTGTTTGGAGAAACCTGCACTTGTCATCCAGCAAATTCTTCAGCATTATTGATGTGTAATCATCATGCAAGCTGCTCTTTGATTAGTGCTTAAAAAGCAGTCTGAAAAAAGTGGGCACTATCATAATCAGGGAGCAGCAACTTTGGAAAGAGAGAGTTTAAAGTGCACCCCTCAGCAACCTGGCTCAATTTTATTTATTTAGTGCCAGGTCTGCAACATCCCTTGCCCTCCCCCGCAAACAGCACAATCTTTAATTCTATGGTGGAAAAGATTTGTTCACACACCGTTCTTGGGTTGCGGATGAATATCTTTGATCTGCCAAAGGAATATTCTTCCTCAGGGATTTCCAATTCATTGAACAGTACCTCTACACCAGCCCTAAGAGAAGAAAATGAGCTTTCTGTGATATATTTAAAACTCTTCAGACCAAAACATACATACTACTTAGAGTTTACACACACACACACACACACACACATTAATAGGCAGCATGTTAAAGGATGTTTTAAATCCTTAGTGTTTGATATGAGAAGAATGGAAATGTAACTCTTTTATTCATATTTTTTTTATTAAGCTCTAGACACAAGAATCATATTTTGCAAGGGTATGGAGCAATTTGTGTACAAAGGGAACAATTACCATTAAACAGTGCCAGTGATGGCCTAGTTTTGACAGCAATGATGGTTTTACACTGAAAAGAAAATGATACAGGATCTCACATCAATGTCGAAATATAATACAGGAATTTAGATAGCACAGACTGAAGTGTTTCAGTCAAATACTACAACTGCACGTGTAAACAGTTTACTCTACAGGGATTATGGGATCAGTGGTGCTCCACTGTCCTCGGGGGGGGGGAGGTGCGGTCTTCGTGCCTGGTGCTGGGGAGCCAGGCTTCTTAGTTTTCTTTTTGGGCACCATTTTAAAAATGCAACACTTTTCCTTCACATGTGATTCCCCCAAGCACTTGATGCAGCTGTTGTTGGGGTCACTTACAGGCACAGGTGTGTTACAGTCCGCGCAGAGCTTAAACCTTGGAGCCCAGGGCATGCCCCACCTGGAACGAAGTCCCCAATGAGACTAACTTCTAACTACACTTAACAACTACTTAACACTAACCACTATAAACTATTTACAAGGCCCTAAGGCTCGAAGTCAGAAGGGACAAAACCGCTGGCCCTTGCTATGCAAGGAAAGGCACTCCGACTAACCACCACGGGCAGTAAGAACGAACTGAGAGGGCGTAGGGCCAGTGGCGTCCGATATACCAATGCATGAGCGCGGCATTCAAGGGGTCACCACAGCCAACCCTACGGATACCGCTAAGGCAAAAATCTCCAATGACTACGCATGTGGGCATGCACACACCTAGAATGGAATCGACCTGAGCAAGCACTCAAAGAAGAATGAGAGTTTGAAACAGATATAGTGAGAAAGAATCAAGCCACACTGGGACAATATTTAATCTTATTTTAGAATTCCTGATTTATTTAAAAATTTCAGGATAGTGGAAAGCAATTATTTTATTCACTGAGCTATGAAGGAATAAGAATACCAATGTTTTTCTTACCTAGCAGGTCCTCTCCAGTGAGGCCAGGTCTGCTTACAAAGCATCTTGTACCTTTCTAGACAAAGCTCATAAGGCTGTCTGAACGCGTAGCCTGCCCTTCTAACCCGGACATTCTCTAGGAGACCTAGGTACCGGACCTGGTGACACACTAGCGCTTCATTGAAGATATGTGCAGCTTTTTTGTCATTGGGCTTGATGCATCTGGAAATTGAAACAATATTCTGCTTTTTGTAGGAATACTTGTTTATAACATAATAACTTTACATGTACAATACAATAGTTTAAATTTTACAAGCCAGGCACGATCAGATATTAGTTCATGTTTAATTTAGGTAAGTGCATTGGATATGAATAGCACCCCATTTTCAAATTTCATTTCCTAAAAAACTACAATGAAATAAAACTTGCCATTCTAAAATATTAACTATGTACACATGAATTGCTGATGTACCAAATTCAATGCATACACATAGCCTATCTGCATATCTCACTGCACACAGGGAGATATGCAGATAGGCTATGATCCAGCAAAACACTTAAGTATTTAACTAACTTTAAGCACATAAATAGCCCCACTCAAGTCAATAGCACTATTCGAGTTCTTAAAACCGAAGCATGTGCTTATGCACTTTGCTAAATTAGGACCACAATTTTATTCAGTTTCTCTATTTTTTTTTTCCATTTACACTCTTTTGTTTAATGGCCTCCTTGTGCAAGAGATGTTAGAATGAAGTCCTATTTATCCACAAACAATTATGTGGTATAGACAGCACCAATGCAAGCATCCTCACACTGTCCCTACCAACGTGCCTCACCCTTAACTCTACAAGAGTAAGGGAGCAGTTGCATTTCTTGGCCAATTCATCCTATGAACTCTCCAAGAATGCCCAGACTCCTGTTAATGCCAGCTCTAGTGGAGGATTTGGGGAAGTGCATTAAAACCACCAACTCATTTCATATAGACAATTGAACAAGCAGGACAGAATAACAATTTTAAGTCACTGCTCACCTGGACTGAATTTACATCAATGAGCTACAAGAGAGAGGTTTCATTATCTCTTGAACTACTCTCTGGAGCCATCCATTCTCTGGTTTTTTGCTATCACATTTGGTTAAAGGCAGACATATCCATTATCATTTTTTAAAAGCTACCAAAGAATAACTTACCTAATATAGTTTGGATTTTTTGTCTGCAAATTCTTCATCAGAGTAGCTACAGAAGCCTTGAATTGTGAACCTGCTGTTGGGGGTCTCTTTAGGTTAATCTTGGCAGGGTTACCTTCTGGGAATAATGCTTTAATGAGGGAGTGGTTGGCCTTCCACATGGCCTGAGAGAGGTCACGGTAGAGTAAATCATTATTCTTGTCAACAAATCCTTCTACCTGGTACATAACCTAAACAACATAGAAGAATCTCATTGACTGATATTTTGGGATATAATATAGGTCAAAATTAGAGCTGGTCAGGAAGTCCCTCCTCTCCCCGTACCCATATGATATTTTCCAAAAAAAAAAAAAAACAACCCCGAAATTTTTCTCAACATTTTTTTGAATGTTCATAACACAAACGAACAACTTTGTTGGAGGTTTTTGACTTTTCAATAAAAGCCTAATGTTTTGAACAATATGGACATTTTCCGTAAAGATTTCTGTTTTGTCAAAAAAAAAAAGAAAAAAAAAGTAAATTTTCAGCCAACACTAGTCAAAATATTTAACAGAAACTAATACTCTTTAGTGATGGCCTGGGAACTTGATAAGCCTCCTCACCCAACTAACACGCCAACAAAGTCTCCCACTCCAGCCAGATTAATAATTTCTCGCTTTGGAAAAATGCAGTGATTATTTCCTACTGTTTTAAATCACTATACCAAAAAAACCATTCCAAAATAGCCAACCAACCAACCACATTTATTTAAGTTTACTTAAGTAAAACAGCAGTTCAAAATAATATTAAAAATTACACAATAAAATTCCTAAATCTCAGTTGATATGTACTAGCTAGCTGTATACTCCCCAGGGGGCTGACATTTTAAAAATAATTCTTACATGGAAAACAGCCTGATGACATGCATGCACAGGAAGATCTGAGCTGCACTTGCAGACACAGGAAGCCTCCAGAAGAGCTTTACCCATCTCTCCATAGGAGAATATTCCAGTTTTTTGGGTTGCCTTCTTTTTTAGTCTTTAATGTCTTGGCATATGATCTCATCGATAATACAGATGCCTTCAGTTTCATGATTTCATTTATTTTTATGTCTATAGTACATTTAATAAAACTAAATATTAATGTTGTTGCCATATTTTACAGTGGATCAAGTGACTGGAAACATTTCATTTTCCTTTACAAAATGCATTTCTGAATGTAATTGATATGGAAAATATTGGCAGGCATTACTACTGAAAAACATACAAAGTAACTTAAATAATTATATTTTGAGGTAAAAAAGTCACCAACTTTTGTTAGTGATCAAAACGGTCTTCAACTGGACATGGAAAAACAATGCCAAAATAGTATGTACCGACTGAACGTTCTGCCCAGTTAGTAAATGTCAGAACAAATGAGGACTCATTGGCTGCTAGTGCAGACAGATCATCTGCCCTAATCCCATGCTGAGTGTCGAGAGTTATCTCCAATCAGTTTATTTTAATTTTGACAATCAAATTAAAAAACCTATTAAAATGCCTTAAATAGTATTCTAGGGCAGATTATAATCCAATACAAAATATAACTATCAAACACAAAATATAAATGTCATTATCTACTATGCCAGTTCAGGGAAACCCTGCTCCCAGCAACTTTACTGCTACGGACTAAGAGACATAACTGTGATGTCAAGTTTGTGATACACAGACTGGTGAGAAGTTAAAATAATGTTAAAAAGGATAAATACATTGTTCTAACCAATGATGGGTAAATTTTTTTTTAAACCTGTCCAAACCTTCACTCATGCCCTGAAAGGAACGATTTTTCAGGTTCAGATCAGTGGCCTAGTCTGTCACTGATTGTCTTATCTTAGCTAACGTAATGATCATGATTTTTAAAAAGAAAGTTATATGCAAAGAAAATATCAAGAACTTCAAACTGTGAGGCCTGTATTTATTCATGCTGTTTATCTTAGTAAAAAGCAAAATACATTTCCAAGCCTTCTGTAGCGCTTTATCTTCCATCTGTCTAAACAAACAAGACGTCAAAATAAACTCAGCTACCCTCAAATTTATAAGAACTCCACTTTCTCAGAGTATTAGCCATTTCAGTGATAGCAAACCTATTTTCAAGACAACATGTCACCTTCAAATGTGTGTTCATCTTTGCATCTCCAAACAGGACATTTTTGGTTTCACAACCTATACACTTTCAGTGATTAAGTCAACACGAGTTTTGCCATTGACCTCAATGAATGCAGGATGAATCTTCAAAAATTAAATACACTGTCAAATAATTAACTTGTCACTAGTTTATTAATAGGAAGATTAAAAAATATAGAAGTAATTTTACTTTATATTCTGCATTTGACTGAGACAACTCCAAGCTTCCACATCATTCCTTCATTTAAATAATAAATGAGGATACAAAGAACATAGCATTGTTTCGCTTCCCAAACCTGGAGCCCATGCAGTTTGGCCTCACGTGCAAAAAACACACATCAAGCTATGGGATGTTATTTCAGTACAGTACCTTGCCAGCATAATGCTGAATTCTAAAGCAACTGTGAGGCAGCGATGTATCATTCAGGAAACGTGAACACTTGCTCATCCTACTCTCAAAGTGCTGATGAGTGGCACAGATTTGGTTCAGTTTCTCTAAAAAGGTGTCATCAGTAACGGTGCCTGGCCTCAGACATTCTTCATCTAGCATAGCCAGAATTCCAGTTTGATTCTGTAGTTTAAAAACAAATTTCCTTCTTTCCTTAATGCATTGTTTTTATCTTTTTATGGAGATAAATAACATTGTGCTAACTTATACAAACAGTAACTAAAATTGAACTTTACTTAATCAAAATATACATAGAAATGCAGAAGTCAGAAGTAAAGATCAGCCATATTAGTGCATTTTCTGCTGTTGTTCAGACCCATTAATAAGTCGGAACTTTGCAATTAGCTTTCCAAATTTCCAACCCTCACATTACAGCTGAGTTTTAATTAGGAGCAAAGAAGCCATTCCATTCTGAACCCCTCTTTTTAGCCATTTGTAACTTCCTCAAAATTCTTCTTTTTGGACACACAGTTCGCAAGCTTGATATCAGCTTAAACCTGAATTTTATTTTGAAACTGTGAAGAAAACTTGTTCAACCATTTTCAAGACACCTGAGCATATGGGAAAAAACAGGTTTCCTCTCAAAGAAAAAAATTAATCTTTGCATATGTTTTTTTTTCAAAATGACATTTTCACAAGTTCAAATTTATGATTGAATTCTTCATTGCGAGCTAATTCAGCTCTTACATCTAAATTCACCCCAGCGTGAGCAGTAAAATTCCATTGACTCTGGTAGAGCAGGACCTGTAAAAGCCAACTGTGAACATACCTCAGTGTGAAAGTGTTTTTTAATTAATTGATAATACTAAAAAGAAAAGGATTACTTGTGGCACCTTAGAGACAATAAATTTGTTAGTCTCTGAGGTGCCACAAGTACTCCTTTTCTTTTTGCGAATACAAACTAACACGGCTGCTACTCTGAAACCTGATAATACTAACGAACTCCTATATAGTACTCAAAGCACTTCATAAAGAAAGGTATCTCCCGATTTTACAGATGGAATATAGAGTTCCAAGTCACATAACAGGTCAGCAACAGACCTAGGGATTGAATCCCAGCCAGTCCCCCTACTCCCAGTATAGTGACTTATTTCACTTGACTAGAATACACAATCTCCACATTCACACTTATGAACTTTTGAAGATGATGCACTAACCATTCACAGTATGTTAATCAACATTTAAAGTGTGCGACCTAGAAAATGGGCCCTTCCTCACAACAACTCAAAATCTGTCCAGTTCCCATTTTCCTCACCCCTTCTCCCCAGCACACATGTGGTTTCTGTATTTCTGAATGCGCATTCTTCAGATTTGAGTCTTCTGACTTGCACTTTTAACTTTCAACCTAAACGTCATTCTCCTATTTCATTTATATAAGAGGCTAATCTATAGCCTTCCACTCAAAAAGAGGTAAGGTAATCAATTTATGGGCAAAGCTAGCATGCATTTTGTATTATTGGTTAAACAATGTTTCATTTTGCATTGTTGTTAAGGAACTAGCATGATGTGAAACATAATGTGTGTTAAATCAACACAAACTACTGTGATTAAGTACAAGTACAAGCTGTATAAGAAGCATACAATGACTCAATAACTGAGTTGCCTGGTTATCATTCAAAAGAAAAAGTTATTTACAGCATAACTGGCAGTTGCTCGTGATGTCTTTTAATAAAAGCAGCACTGCATCAAAACATTGATTATGTGAAATAAACTGATAATGTATTCTTGTTATCTCACTAATAAGTGCTGCACACATCTATAAGAGAAAATGCAATGACATATAAACTCTATCTCTGTCCATTCCACACTTCTGAAATACGCTAGCTCTTTAGTATAATAAAATAAGTGAACTGTAATTTAATACAAAGTCAGAGGGTCACTTGTTTCTGAAATCAATATGCTAAAAAGCTCTCATTACAAACTAATTTTAATTCAACGCCGTTACAATATCATTTCTGTTTTAGGCATCTTAATTTTCAAATATTAATTCAAATTTTAGAAGAAGAATTCACAAAGGCAAAATCTTTGAAAGTAGCAATTGCAACTTACATTTTCTATTAGGTCACAAATTATGGCATTGTTGAAATATTCAATGTGAGTCCATTCAATATCCTATAAAAACAAAAAGCATATAATATATGAACAGAGAAATAACTGCGGGAGTCCTCTCTGTTGGCATGTTTTTATTGCATTCCTATTTATTAAAATACCCTTTTAAAAGTCAGCCCTATATATGTAGATTTTGGGACCCTAACATTTTATTTAAAAAAAATGCAATCTACCACTAACATTATTTGGCCAAAATGAATGCCCTTGAATGGTTTCCAGACTTGCTTTCCATTCCCTTCTTCAATCTGTGTCAATTTCCCATGCACTCCATTGGAAACAAGCCAAAAATTTATACAGCAAGGCCTTGGGTCAGTAATGCTTTGTGTAGACTTGCAATGTTTATAAGGAAATAAGTCATAATTTCAGTACAAAAATCTAAGACCAAGATTTTTCTGTTCTTAATTTTCATTCAGGCCAAAAAAAAAAAAAGGCTAAATTTAGACGAGATCATCTGAAAAACCCACTGAGTCTGGCTGTTATTCAGATATTTGAAAAAAATTAACATGTTAAAATCAACAATAGAACTTCCAAGTATGGAATAATAGTCCTACACCAGATGACAATGAATGACAGAAAAAACCAAGAGAGTTTCAGACTTGGAGGGATACAGCCAAATGTACAAAGTAAAAATACAAGCATTTCAATTCCATACTTAATTTGTATTCTAGAGTAACATCTAATATTTTAGTTTCTTCAGAGAGGTTGAAATTTAATTCATAAAGTAAATTACAGTAATTATCTTTCAAAGTGCTTGACCAATCAATGCCAAAAAAAAAAAAAAAAGGAGTTTGTCAAAGCTCCACATTGCCTTCGTGATTATAAGGCAGGAAGAAAGTCTACCCAATTTTCAAAAACATTTACACAACACAATAGTGCCATTCAATCTGAATACAGACAGCACACAAGTTTCTATAGTTTTGAAAGATATTTCCTATGACCTATACATATAGTAGTGGGGAATATTGCTAGAATCAATAAAAACTTTGTAACTTCAGGCACAACCACTGTACACCACCAAACCATAGTAATTTAGGCTCCAAAACTCATCTTCACAGTTTATTCTTAAAATAGCATGTATGGCTCATTGTAAGAACTCATTGCAGAAAACTAAGGGCATGTCTACAGAGCAAACAAAGACCCGCAGCAGCAAGTCTCAGAGCCCAGGTCAACGGACTCGGAATCACAAGGCTTGTACTGCAGGGCTAAAAATAGCAGCATAGATGTTGGGGCTCGGGTTGGAGCCCGGGCTCTGCAACCTTGCAAGGGGGAAGGGTCTCAGAGCCCAGGCTCCAACCCAACCCTGGTCGTCGAGACTATTTTTCACCTCGCAGCACAAGACCAAATCAGTTGGCAGGCTCTGAGACTCACTCTCGGGGGATGGTTTTGTTGTTTAGACATGGGGTTCTCAACATTTTTCTTTCCGAGACCCCCCCCCAACATGCTATAAAAACTCCACCATCCACCTGTGCCACAACCACTGTTTCTCTGTGTAACCAGCAGATAAAAAGGCAGGACCAGCGCTAGGGAGCAGCAAGCAGAGCAATTGCCTGTGGCCCCACGAAGCTTAAGTTGCTTGGGCTTCAGCTTCAACCCCAGGCGATGGGACTCAGGCTTCAGCTTTCTGCCCTGAGATCCAGCAAATCTAATGCCGGCCCTGTTCTCGGCTTTATTTTGACAGACCCTCTGAAACTGCTTGCGGCCCCCCAGAGGTCCCCAGACCCCTGGTAGAGAACCACTGATTTAGACATACCCTCAGAGAAATCTATATGCAATTACTTCCACCACACTTCATCTCATTTCATCCACCTTACTGACCTTAGAACTATCACTCATCTGTCACTAAGAATGCATCAATTTGAAAGTTCAGTGTATTTTACGGCCGACAAGATTATACCATGAAATAAAAGTGCATTTTTTTTGTATTTTAGCTCTATGAGGGAGCTAAAGGGTTTCCTGGGAAAATTGCATAGACTGGTTCAAGAGGCCAGTCAAAAGACTGAAAACTGTATCAAGTGACCAGCCTGACACTGTGGGATGTAGGAGTCCTGTGTCAGATAGAGAGAGATACACACACACACACACACTTTTACAGAGCTATCATGAGACTGACGAGAGGGACAGGCCCTGTGAGAGGACATGAAGGTCTCTGAACCTGCACCAGGGTCTCCACGTGGAAGATGCACGACACTTTGTAAGCCAGACCTGCATATAAGCTGTTTATTGTTTTTTAAGGTATATTTTCTCTGTAACACTTTTGCTCTGAATAAATAATACTTTGCTTTACGAAGGGTGGTTGGTCACTGTATAACCCTGTCATTTCTCAGAGGACAGGGCTGCGGGTAGTGAACTACCATTAAATCTGCTAAGGTGATCACAATGAACCATAGCCTAAATCCCCAGTCTAGAAGGGAATGTGTCATGGGACTCTGCCCTGAGAAAGGTAACAGAGGTTTGAGACCTATCGCGGGGATCAGAGGTGCAGTTACCTTGGGAACTATGATAGCAGATGGCAACAAACAGTGCTACTCTCCACGGCAGGCTCAGGTTCAGAAAGAGAGCTCTGGGTACGGTGCCCAGAAAAGGCATGTATTGGTAAGTGGGTAAGAAGTGATCATACAAGCAAATGAATCTGAACATTACCTCTCGTATGTATTCCTCCTGTTCTTCTTTTAGGGTGAGTTCAATGAAGATCTGCTGCAGCTTCTCATTACAATAGTTAATAATGAACTGCTCAAAGCTGTTGTCCTGTAAAACAAATCAACACATTTCTGTTCATTTGTTGCATGTAACATGCTCTGGAATTCAGTTGGAGTAAGTTACGGCAAAGGCCTTGAGTCTACAAGCAGCTTTACTGGCTACTCTTTCTGGTTTTAAAGGTGGCATTTCCATGTATACATTGTTAAAAATGGATTATAATTTCAAAATTTAGGATCAAATCTTCTCATGTGATTTTCCCCACTATGAGGGACTGCAAGTTTGACTTATGGTGTTTCCTCATCATTTCCTCAGGGTGGGGTGATAATATGGAGCTATTATAATATGATGTGGCCATTTCCCATGATGCCAGAGCAGAGACCATGTAGAGAAGACTTCCCCCTGAACAACCCACTCCTAGCATGTGGTACATTGGGAGCACCTAAAGGGAAGTTTCTGCAGGCTCTGAAACATCATAAACCATGAAACCCCTATACCCTGCACAGCAAAATATAGATGTCAGTCTACTCTCTAACATTATGGTTTTTTTAAAAAAACTGATATGCCTTTGCATTTACTGACTAACCAGTATTGCTTGAGAGAGCAGATATAAAAGTAAAACAAGTGTATTATCAGTATTGTTATAAGGTCCATAGTAAATGAAATATTACATTTCCCTATGGATTCTGATTAGCAGGGCGTGTGGCCACTCAGAGGCACTGTGGTACATATCAAACTACGGAATGTCATATTTTGGATATCACCACAGTACATTTCCAAAATAATACATTTCAGACTCTGCAAAGCTATCATTAGGACAAGTTCCTAAATACTATGGATGAAATTGCAGCTCCATTGAAGTCATTGGTATAACTGCCACTGAATTCCAAGGGGCCAGGATTTCACTCTAAAAGGTTTTAGCTTATATCTTTATTTCAATTATCTTAAAATCAAGGCAACCAATGTCCAGTTACACATTTTCTGATACATGCTTAAAATGTGTTTATTAACAAAAAGACACATTCTAGGCTCTATTTTCTCCTTAGTAAGTGTTCATAACTCATTAACACCTTGAATATGCATATCTATTAGAGCGATTTTACTTACAATTATGTAAAAGTAGTTTTAGTTATTACTACTGTTCTTTCCTTCTTAATTAAAGACAATCCAACATGTTACTTTTTTACGAGCTAATATGTCTATGTCTTTGGTTATTTTGGAGGACTGATATTTGCGTAACAAACTAAACCATGAAGTTACACCTGTCAACAAATCTGCTGCACAATACCTATGAAGCTGAAGTTACACTTACAGATTTCTTGATAATAAAAAAAACTGCAATTTTTTAAACATCAGTTTAATCAACTAGCTGCTAAAATACTAAAACCATGATTAAGAACACACTCAAGCAGATTAGGAAAAGCTGAAGTAGCATAAAGAAAAGGAGTACTTGTGGCACCTTAGAGACTAACCAATTTATTTGAGCATAAGCTTTCGTGAGCTACAGCTCACTTCATCGGATGCATACTGTGGAAAATACAGAAGATGTTTGTTTTTATACACACAAATCATGAAAAAATGGGTGTTTACCACTACAAAAGGTTTTCTCTCCCCCCACCCCACTCTCCTGCTCGTAATAGCTTATCTAAAGTGATCACTCTCCTTACAAATAAATTGGTTAGTCTCTAAGGTGCCACAAGTACTCCTTTTCTTTTTGCGAATACAGACTAACACGGCTGTTACTCTGGAACCTGAAGTAGCATAGTTACCCATATCAACTTGGGTTTAAGCTAAAGCAAAATCAAAGCTGATCTCTCAGGCTATGTCTACATAGCAACTAGACACTTGTAGCTGGCCAATGCCAGCCAACTCCAGCTTGCCGGGCTCAGGCTGGGGGGCTGTTTTATTGCTGTGTAGACTTCCCGGTTTGGGCTAACTCCACGACCCTTCCACCCTCCTCACAGGATAACCTGGACTCCAGCCCGAGCCCAGAAATTCACACAACAATGAAACAGCCCTACAGGCTGAGCCCTGTGAGTCCAAGTCGCCTGGCACAGGCCAGCCATGGGTGTCTAGCTGCTGTGTAGACATACCCAATTTTTTTCTGCAGCCCCTTCAGATCCTGATGTCCTTCAAAGCTTAATTACAGATCAGGGTTTGGAAATTTTTCATAGCTCTAGAAGAGAAGGTTAAAAATGTAGCATGCATAAAAAGTACACTGCAAACAAGTCATACTTACTGCATTCTGTTTCAAAAAGACAAATTACATAAATTGCAATCAGTCCTTATACAATTTCTGTAGCACTACAGTATACAAAGCTACACTGAATGAGTGCTGACAGATATAAACACAGTAGTACAGTGGCATCTTTTCGTTTACATTTCTATAGCTTGATATAGATTCATGTTTGTACATCACACTGAAGATGTAAAATGCAGTATGAATGTTAAATGTTACCTATGTAGAGATGCATGCATAGTTATTTTAGTTACTTGGCAACATGACCTAAAACAGGAGTTCTCCCATGCTAAACTTCTCTCTAGTCAGTGAGCAGCATTTGACTTGGACAGTCACATATATGACCCTATGACCATTAATCGATAAATCTTGTTACAGGGTAAGGAGCTACAACACATTTAAGGAAGAATGGGTAAAAGTTTGACATATGTAGATAAACTAAATATATCAAGAGTAATGCCTTTGAGGAGAACAGAGTCAAACTGACATATCTCCTTGGCCAAAACAGTGATGAGATACAGACCATATCCCCAAGTCAGGTAACCACCAAAAGAATGTTCTTCCTGAGGGATTATTTTTGTCCTTTTACAAGGACAAAGACAGGACTTTTAGTTCACAAACTGTATTCCGTAATCCTCAATATAAGCATCTCCATATGGAAAAGTGATTATTGCTGAATTCTACTGACTAAAAGCGTGTGTATGTTACATATATAAAATGTTTATTATTCACACATTGAAACATTTTTCAGATTTATTTTTTTTTAAAATCCATCATATTGATTGTCTGTTAAAGCAAACCCAAAAATCTACATATTTCTTTCCTTTGCAAATCACCAAAAATAGAAAATTAAATTTTATTTAAAACCATCAAGATACTTGATTTTGCCACTCTAGCAATCAATTTAAACAGGACATCTTTATTATTATTGACATTTGCGCATATGACCGAGTCAATGGCCAAAATTTAATTACAATAAAGGATATAAGAGAAAGTGTACTTGAACTTCCACAAGCACTAGTGACTATTAATACAAGATAACTGCAACTACAGACATAAAAAAAAAAAAAAAAAAAAAACTTGATGTAAGTTAATCTAAGTTATATTTTGAGGAAAGACATTTCTTTTCACACTTGTCTGAAATTCTACCCAAACAAACCAACTACAGGCAAATACTGAATTGAAAAACAGCTACTATCAAGCTATCGCATTAGCTCATCATGTATCAGTCTATATATAATTCAGTAATACAACAAAAGTCCTTGAATAACATATTTTCTCAATTTAGATACACTTAGAATCCTAGTGGCCAACTCACAACAACTCCAATCATGCTGCCATGAAATAAACATGATACTGTCTATTTTATAATGCTTGTCACCGAGGCTTTGGTTGGTTGGTTTTTTTTATTGTTGTTTTTTCCTAACTACTGATTACGTTCCAGCTAAAGGCTGTGGCCCACCAAACTCCACTAGGGAAAGCAGACTTAAAATATACTTCCTAGGATCATACAATATTTGTTGCTTTTTCTGAACATTTAGATCTAGAGACAGTAAGTGCTTTAACAATAATTAGGGATCATAAATAGGGGGGAAAGGAACAATGTCTTTAGATTCAAAGTTTCTCCATAAAAGCTGTTGAATTGCAAATATTGTAGGAAAAAATCTCAATGATCAGAAGCTTTGCACTTTCCAAGATTTACTGGTGAGGCTTCTTTTCCATGATGTAGGCTGCTCTTTTAATGCTGGAAATGTCTATTTAATCATTGCATTTTACAGCAATACTATACTGGCTGCGCCTGGGAAGCCACTGCAGAGCAAGTAACATGACCTTTACCGGGGCAAAGAATATTCTCAGTCCCTCAAGTCAAATGAAAGATGCTAGCAAATGAAACGTCACCTGGGATAGATACAAACATACATCCAAATGCAGGTGGTCAACAACCAACAGCTCATTCTCTCAATCTTTAATCAGTTGTGACAGTGAATGGCAACTGAAAATGTAGTCAGACTAGTCCTGTGATACTGTACTGATTCAACATGACCAAATCCATGCCTGGTTTAACACACTCACTCTTCATCTCTTGATCACACACATTTTTCTTTGTTATTAAGTGTCAAACTATTGGGTGTCAAAGTCTGTCATATGGTGACATCTTTATCCAGTAAATTCTTGGAATATAAGAGTTATGGGGCTAACGTCTGTTCTCTTACGCAGAAACATGCTGCCTGTGGGTAAATTAGGCCACTATTTTGCTTATACCCCATGTCAGCGTGCCACCTCTTCATGGTCCATTCCCTTTGCTTTAGAATATTAAGCAAAATTAACTGCTAACAATAGTGAGTACAACACACATCTAAATCCTGAATCCAAGTCCTTCAGGGTCATGAATAAGGGTTTCAGTCTAAAGAAAAGCTGTTGATGTTTAATAGTTTGATTTATTTTATGTTAAGTTCTAGCCATGCAACACATAAAATTATCAGAAACAATACAGATGGATATTCCTGACCTAAAAGGATATTGGCTTGAGTAGATACCACAGACAAGACACAAAAGAATGAGATTTTTACCAAAAAGAGTTAATTGAAGCAAAGTTTACAGAGTGGCCTCAGGCAGAAATGCCTTGGAATGGCTAAACTGAAAATGGTTGTCAGATTAGTAAAAGCAGGAAAGACATTGATAGGTTTAGACAGGATTTGCAGGAGTATTTCAGGTATATTATGGCAACTCACCATGAAAATGCAGATGTAAAAATAACTGCACCTATGATTTCTACCAGCACTATGAAGATGGGGTTAAGCTAGAAGCAATGGCGAAACAAGACAAGCTTTGTACTCCTGTTGAAGACAATACAGGCTACTTTCTTAATTAAAGGAGTTGCTACAGATTCTAAAGAGAGCGGACATTCTTCTATCAAATTATTTTATACTCTCACATTTTCCCTCATCATAAGCAACACGTGTGTCTATTTTTGAGGTACACTACAAGAGAAATTTTTCAAAGGAACCAAGGACAGTTCGCTGCCTAACTCCCACTGAAAGTCAATGAGAGTTGGATGCCTAACCCACATTTGTGCCTTAGATGATCTTCTCCCCACACACACTCCCCAGACTGTTAAAATTCAAAAAGGTTTTGTTTGTTTTAATACATAAAACACAATAGTACACAAACAAGACTACTTTATAGGAAAGTTGAACTTTAAAAAAAAAAAGTTCAGAATTGTGCCAGCTTGTATCCAAAGCATCAGAACTGGCTCCTTTAAAATTAACATATTAGTTAATTTTTTTTTTTTAAAGTAGCAGGTAACTGAATTCTGGTCTCTTACACTCCCAAAAATGTGAAATTCCTTTTATCTGTACCACAGCTCCTCTGCCCCAACTTAAACATCAAAAAGCGTACCCCCTCCTCATGGGAGGTGGAGGATCCAGGGCAGCTCTGGCAATCAGTGTAGGCTACTGCCAAAAATTGCAGAGGAAAAAGAGCTGGGAAGGGGAACCATAAAGGAAAGCCTAGATGCTTGGTTCACTGAAAGGAATGACGTGATGAACCAAGCAGTAGGCCTGAAGATTTAACCTATATCCAGATGTGAGGTCCTGTTGGAAAGATGGGAAGGATGGAGATTTTAACAGATGTGCAAGTGAGACTTGATTTGTAAAGGAGGAACTACATAATATAGATGCTAGGAAGGTGGGAATGTTGCCATAAGAATGCAAATAAGAGGGAAAGGGATGAAAGAGATATCATTTCTTCCTGCCACAGAAAATGGTTGTTTACATGCAATTAAGGTCAGAACAATCTAACTTTTTCACCCCCGAGAAGTTTCCACAGGTATTTGTTGTTCAGTATTTATTCCCTGAAGTCCTTTAGGGATTGAAGTTTCCCTGGGAAAAGCTTATATACTCTGGTGGTGGACACTGTAGAGAAGCTCTATACAGACTGTTGTGTGTTTATAACACATCTATCAATACAACTGTTGATTTTTTAAAAACCCTGGACTTTTTCTTTGAGAGGGGAAAAACTACACTAGCACAGTATTGTTAAAAGAGTTTGACAAATTCCACAAAACATGTCCACAAATTTTTACTTGGATGTCAAGATAAATTCCCTATGGTCCCACTTTTGTGTTCACTTTCATGAACATTCACGTGATCAAACTTTACGGAAAAAATGCTCATGGAAAGCAGATTTTAAGCGCACATATTTCTGTAAAAATATATCTCTAGGCAAAGAACCCTAGAAGCATGACATTTAAATGTACATATTTCAGATATCTGTAGTCACAAAACTTCCAAAATATAATTCCCATTCATTAGTTACACCAAAATGTATAATTAAGGCAGTAACAACAACATATGCCCAAATCACATGGATTTCACATTTCCCACAGTCAGTTAACTGGGCCTGCCCCTGCTCCTATTAATGTCAATGACAAAACACCCAATGATTTCAGGGGCGAAGGAAGATACTCAGACCCACTGAACACATCTTGTTCTCATCTGCATTTTTTGGTACATGCAGGCTAAAACCAAGTAGTGAGTGGGAGGGGCAAGAATCAACTGTGTCTCCAACAAACATAACGTGTGTGTATTACACAAAGAAAACTCGGATATAATCACATCACAAGCACAGGTTAGCAAATTAATCCTAGAATCACAGATTCTAGGACCTACTAAATAGTGTTGGTCCATTTGCACATCATGGAACTAATCACTGCTTTAGGGGAAAGCCCTTTAGCACACTCAGAGTTTCTCTGTATTCTATATTTTGCTCATCTTTAAAATTATGATGTAACCCATTAAAAGCATGCAATCAACATGTTTTACAGCAGTGATGAATATTACATAATGAGCTTCAATTATTTCTTAACCAAAAAAAAAGTTAAAATTCAGTAAATCAGTTATTTTATCAAAAGTATTTTAAAAGCTCCACTCTGACATCTAGAAATCCAACCAAAAAACAAAGAACAAGCAACACTCTTTATGTAGGGCTTACCATGTTGTGTGTTCCACTTTCACAAAGCTAGCCAGCAGATGCACATGATAAACAACAGATTTAAGACTTAGTTCTACTCTTATATACTTGATTGAGCTTTGCTTTGTAGATTGCACAACTGTCTGAGTACACGTACATCAGCACAGCAATCAATTTTTCAGTACCCTTTCTCTGTTGATGGGTATCAGAATAGACTTGTGTATGTATAAAAAATGAAACATTTATATCTAGAACTGAGATTTATATATTTACAGTATATACACAAGTTGTGTTTTCAGGTGAATTGTTGATACGATGCTTCCATCTATTAGCTAGCCACCTCATAATAAATTTTAAAAAACTGCATCTCTATTGAGATCTCATAACATAATCACAATACCACTGTAGCAAAGTGTGCTGGGCTCTTTAAAAGTGGACACCACTAGCCTAGATGTTACTGGGACTCAAGCTTTCATGGAAGAGCATGTGGGGAGATGTAGTTCATAGGAAAGATTGTTGGAAGGCGTAGTATCAGAGGGCTCATGCGATTGCCAGGACTATATAGGAAAAAAGCCTTTGGGGTTCATTTAGGGAGCGCTCGGGTGAAGAAAGGATTTGGAGGAAGCCTATCTAGAGGCCTGAAGGGAATAAAAGGTGGTGAGGAAATAATTTCTTGCAGGCATTGTCTGTGTCTGGACTCTCCCTAAGTAGCATGCTTCATCTTACATAGTCCTGGCAATCACATGACTCCTCTGGTATTACATCTCCCAGCTTGCTTTTCTTTGAAGGAGTATGCCCTTTTATCATCTGGGCTAGCAGCAATTACTCTTAAAGAGCCCAACACATTCCACTACAACCACCAAGAGGTAGGTATTATTGTTCCGATTTTACAGAGGGAGAAACTTAGACAAAGACAAGTTATGAGACTTAGGCAAGGTGTCAGAAAGCTTGTGATGGAGCTGAGAACAGATCTCAGATCTTCTGAAGCCTATTTCTCTGCTATAAACACAAAACCACCCTTCCTTAATATAATTCTTCACCCTCTTATTTGAGCATCTCTCTTAAAAAAACAACAACATTCATTGAAAACACAACTCTAATAAAGAAAGATGTGTTGCCAATCATGACATTATCTTCTTTTACATTTCTTATGGCATTATCTCAGCACAGATGTTATCTACGTTTAAAGCCAGGATGATGGCTTATGTAATTATATTATTTACATTTACAGAAGTGAATCCAACTTAATTTTTTTATGTGATGATGGATGGGACCATTATCAAGGTGTCACAATGGTAAAAAATTGTTTGTGGGTAGCATATCATCAGCTGCCATTCATGGTGTAAACCAAAGAGTTCTCTGAGAGCATCCGATTAAGTGTTTGTACTCTGCCACAGACTCTCTTACTTGTACGAAGAACTGCTGAATGCGAAATGCTTTCTAGAAAAGTATAAAGGAGCATGTTTCTTACATGATTTCAGGTAATACTGTGTTGCCATGCGGTCTGTTTGGATAGAATATTTCAAGGGAAAATTGCTAGGGAATTTACACATCTCTCTCAACGGTGCTCAATTTTCAGCTATCATCATATGATGTTTGAAGTGCATGCATATTCACTTGGGCCTGATGATGGGTCATTTACCATGTGGACAGGTTGCAGTTTTCTGGAGTTGATTGTTTTGTCCAGATTTTAATTCAACCACTATTATACTGTCCAGATGACACACAATTTTAAAGACCCGTGCAAAGCCTGGTAAATTATTCTAACTGAATTGGAGAAACCAAGAGAACAATATGATGTGGTGGTAATATTTTATTCTGGTTTCAACACCACAGTCTAATGTTTGGGGAAATACCTGTCTATTTCCTTCCATCTCCAGTCACAGTTATCAGATTAGCACCACACTTTCCATGCTTTATAATGGTCCTTAACCTGGAATTTGTGACTTGTCATGAAATGAAGTCTTTGCTCTGGCATATATTTTCCATTGCCTTCACGAGCTGGTTTCTTCTGTGAGCTAAGATTGAAGGGATTTGCACAGACATTTCTGTAAGGGGCAGAATCTAGAGACGATGGGTTGCAAGAGAGGACTATAGGAGTTTATTCCCAGAAAGAACGGCTATGGGAGGAGTCACTCAGAATTTTAAATGTTTTTAGCTCCTTTTTCTGCCAGCACTAAGTATATAAAAATGGATAGACATTGCCTAAAGAATAATGAAAAGTTGCTACATTCTGTTTTGTTTTAGCAAGTCAGTTTTTGACACAGTGCAAACACGATCAACTGAACAAAGCCCCAGGAAGCAACCCAGCTAGCTTTATATTCAAACTTCTGGAAAGGAAGCTAGGAGGAGCTGGGAGAAAAACCATTAGAAATTTTCACAAAAGTTACATTGTATTTTGAAAAGTTAAACCCAGTGATGCTGAATAAGAGAAATTACTTTTTAACAGGAAAAATATGATCAGCCAGGGAAATTTTAGCAATGGAAGTGAACTGTCAGATAAGGTATTCCAAAAGCACTGTAATTAGAATCTAAACAAGTAGCGTTTTACAAGCAAATTAGTCTGATACTCTCATAGGCCCTCATGGACAATTTAAACATTTGAGGTGAAACCGTGCCCTGCTGAAGTCAATGGAAGTTTTGTCATAGACTTCAATGGGGTCAGGATTTCATCCTTCATCAGTAAACACACAGAATATATTGGTTTGTCAATGGTTGGGCAAAAGTTAAAAAATAAGTACCATGCCTCCTGTATTTTCTAACATGTATCTCTCCTCCTCCACCTTCCTGCCATTATTTCTCATATAGCTGATCTTATAAATGTAACAAAGCACATATTTATATTTTGTACATTAACTAAAGATAAACAGGAAAACAAATGCAACAGAAAATACATCTTGTGGATTAATGCTGCACTTTTACAAGGCAGTCTAAAAGGGTATCCAAATCAACAGAAAGTGCACTAATACTAACCCAAGTGGTAGTTAATTTGGTTTGAGATTAGTTTAAAATAAGCAATTATACTTTTAACACACTGAATCAAGTTTCAAATTTATGTTACAAGTTTGCAGGTGGAATGGCACTCCAAATGCACTTTTATCATCAAAATCCATCATGTACATTACTGTAGTTCTAACCTTCAAGACAGTGCATGTTAATTTAAGAGATAACATATACTAATTGGTTCTTAAGGGGAATTTATAATCACTTCCTGGAAATACTAAGAATAATAATTAGCTCTCTAAATTCACTGCCATTAGCTATATGTCAGCTAAAATTGTACATGTATAATAATCCTTTTGTAAAATATCCATCCAGAAGAACTCCTCTGTACCATTCAAGCTAGAAAATATAAAAGATGGTGCTGATGATTATCTCACTTCATCCGATGTATTGTACTGCATATATTACATAATGTTTCATTCAATTACAGCAGATTAGTTTACTATTTGATATATAACTAGTTTTACCAATATGTATTTTTGTTTGATGGTGGCTAGATTTTTTTATGCAACTATTTCTTATAAGCATTTCCTTAATTGTCTTTGACTGCACATGTGCAGTACCATCATTTATAAAAAGGCTCCATAAATCCAGGTTTTGCCATGTATCTTTGTTATTTAATTGAACTTACTTCATGCAGATTCATTTACCTGACCATAAAAAACATTCCACTATACCTGCACAATGTTTGACTAAAACCTGTTTACCAATTTAATAATTTCAGTGTTAGGATTTTGTTCCAATAAGAGCCAGGTGGGAAATGGATTGGTCTTTTTGAAGGAAAATACACAATTTTGAAACAGAAAACAGAACAAAATTTTTTGAAATGTCTCAGAAAATGAAATTCTGGACAAAAATTAGTACCAGGTCAATTGAAACATTTTGTTTTGACAAAACTGAAATGTTTTGTTCCAATTTTGATTTTTTAAAAATTTTATATTACATAAATACAAAATAAACCAAAAACTATTTTGAAAAAGGAAAAAAAATCAAAACATTTCATTCCAAAAAGCTCAAAACAGAACACCTTCAGCCTACCAAAAAAAAAGTCAAAGTTGACTCATTTCCACAACATTTCATTGTCAACTAATCAGCATTTTTCAATGGCAAAATATTCTATCGAAAAATTTCCTGACCATCTTCAGTTCTGATATAAAGCCACCCTTGTTTCCTGAAAGGTTTCTGAAGTTAAATTTGATATTATTAATATTTGATCATAGTAGCCCCAAGAAGCCCCAGGCCGGGATCAGAACCCCGTTGTGCTAGGCATTGTACAAATGCATAACAAAGAGATACTTGTTGTCCCTCCAGCATCTCCTCAGCACATCTCCTCAGAAACACAGGCTACAACTGGCACATCACACCTGTTTTCTGCTCTCTCCGCTGGCTTTTAATAGAATTTCAAATCAAGCTCAAGGTCTCGTCCTTATCTTCCAAGTGCCCAAAGGCCTGGGCCCAGGATACCTAAAATACCATCTAATACTCCTGGATGACAACTATAGTTGACAGCTTCACTCCTCTGTCACAATGGCACTCTCAACAATAAGAGAAAAGCTTATCTGTGGAGGAGACAGAACTTTCGTGACTGCAGGGTGAATTCTTCCAGGAATTAAGGAGCATCACAAACCTCAACTCTTTCTGCTTCAAGTGCAATGCACGTTCTTTAACCCTGCCTTCTTTAATACAAACACATAGCAACACAAATATTTATTTAATAAATAAATAAAAAACACTGCCAAAACAAGACACTCTACTGCACACACTTCTTCCTTTAGGGAGAAGATGAAAGAACAATACATGACAGATGTGTAGTCACACTGCTTAACACACCACTGGAAGTCACTCGGATACTATGGTGATGAGTGCAGTATAAAAACCTCTATAGGACAGAATAGTCCTAGATAGCTTACAATTTAAAATTTAGAATTTACACAATCTAAGCCATATAATAGGACCTGACCCAACACTCCTCATTGTTAATGGAAAGGTTCCCATTGACTTCAATGAGCATTGGATCATGCCCTTAATATTCAGATGTATATCTCGTGGTTCCACCATGACACTTACATGATGCAAATGACCCTTGATTGCCCTGTGTACCTGGGTGAATTTCACCCTATGAGTTTAATCCCGTGAAGTAGAGTACTTTTTCTCCTGTCTGCTTAATTAGAAGTTGAGGTTGCTCAGCATTTGGCAGGATTGGACACTAAATGAACAAACTTGCTCCATTTTCAAATTTACTATTTTAAGCATTTTATAAACTATAGTATAGTTCAATATACATCTGAGAGGAAAAAAGCATGTAGTCTTCCATTTTGCTGCTATGAAACTGTGTCCTTACATCTAACTACTTGTTTTTATGGTTTTATTTTTCTAATGTCAAACTTCCTAAAAAAAAACACAACAAAAAACTTGTTTCTTTGCATTCAATTTAACAATCGATAGCCAGCCCACAAACTCAGATTTACTCCAGCGTTTTTAAACTCACCCTCACCCTACACTTAATCAAGTGCACATACACAGCTGGTTAAAACAAAATTTCTGCCAACAACAGTAACATTCTACTGTGTAACTTTCTAAAGGAATATAACTACCACCATCTCCACCAAATATATTCTAAAGGAATATAACTACCACCAAATAGTCCTACTACTAAGAGTTACTTCCAGATTGGTCCCATACAGTATATTTTCTTAAGTTTCTTCATATGTTCAGGAAACTAAATATTATCTTCTTGAGTAAAAACCTGTTTCAAATATTAGCTATATCTCTTCTCTTTACAAAACTGTTAGACTACTCTGATTCATTATATATCTGAAATGAAGTATATACTACCTTCCCCTTTCTAAGTAACATTTTAAAACCTCTTTGGAAAGAGATAAATCCAGGTGGATTGTTCCTACCTTCTATTGAGAAAACTAGACTTACTGGTCTCCTAGAGAAATTGTGAGGAAGTGGGAAAGGAGGAAATAGACAAGATGTTTTTCCCCATAGTTTCTTAGCTGGAACATTAGAGTACAATATTTAACTAGATATTCAAATCTCCTGAAATAAAGTTTGCCAGAATAAACAATTCAGTCATGATCTCTGTACCTAACAGCATCAGGCTAACTCACTTGATATAACTGAGAACTTTTGATAGTACATTTAAAAACACTTCAAAAAAATCTAAGTGTTTAAGTGTACTGAGATGAAATGAAGTATAATTTATTTTTAGTTCTAGCAGAAAAGATGTCTTCTTTTGTAAAGGAAAAGAACCTTGTTTGCAGATATCTATAAGAAGCCTCAAGGCCATACACAGAACATGTACTATAGACAAATTTTGTATGAGAGCATGGACATTACCACAATATTTCCTATGTTCAGAATGGTACCATAGTAAATATTTACTTTTCAGTGGTACCTGCTGTATCAATGCAACATATTCAATTTGGCTTTGATAAATTTGTGCTATAATTGCAAGGCATACTAAGATGACCTAACTTCAGTTTACATTTATCGTGTGTACTTAGAAAGATGCACTAGACTTAACTTACAGAAGGTGAAACTGTGATTACACATACATGAAGAACTAGATTTACCTTTAGTAATAGCTGTAAAGTTTGTTATAGATATGCAAAATTCTATTAAAATTGTATTCTAAAGCACTTACCTCAAAAATTTCAAAGCCATAGATGTCCAGTACTCCCATGACCTTCTTTCTGACTTTTGTTTGTGCCTTTTAAGAGAAGATTGAGTTATTGTTCTGTATATTTAGCATTTGTGGTCAAGATACGTTAAATGCGCCTTATAGGTATATTGTTTAGGCTAAAAAGTTAGGTTTGGTTTTCCAAAAATGGTTAATATAAATATTTTCATAAGTTTAAAAATGAAAACAAGCACACAGATTTTATTTGGATACAAATATTCACCTCCAGCATTGGCAGCCCTGCAACCCTGCACAAGTGCATAAGAACAAAAAAGTAAAACAGACCAGTATAGTTTTACTGTCCCCACTCACTTCATCTATTTCTATTGATTTCTTTATGGGCATATAAGAAAATTACCTTAATGCTCTCATTGATTCTGGTAACAAGCCAGGAAAACAGTCTACTGTACAGATTCTTAGCCAGAGCATCACGGGCATAATATGCCTAGCCAAAAGAAAGAAAGAAAACATTAGAAATACTGGGCTAATTCTGAACCATGTGCACTATTCCAGTGGTTTAAAAGTGCTATAAAAAGGGTGGAAATGACTTCTAAGGAATATGTTCAGCATGAGAGGGCTACCTGGTCAGAATAAGGCTGCAGGAACAGCTCTACAGCGTTCTCCCTCCCAACCTTTGGCATAGGGACTTGGTAAGGGCTGGAGATGGAGACAGTGTAGCCAGAGCACATTGCATTCTGTTAGTCTCAGCTGGCCAACAACCCATTACAGTATGTCTTTACCACAATAAAAGACCCACAGCACCACCACAGCTGGCCCTAGTCAAATGATGTGGCTCGAGCTGTAGGGTTATAAAATTGCAGTGTACACATTCAAACTCAGGCTGAAGCCCAGGCTCTTAGACCCTATGAAGATGGAGGGTCTCAGAGCCCAGGCTGTCTACACTGCAATTTTTAGACCTGCAGCCTGAGCCCCATGAAGCCAATTCAGCTGACCCAGGCTCAGACTGGGATTTATTCACAATGTAGATGTCCCAACCTGTGGTGCTAGTCTAACCACCCATATTACCGACTTCCGAGGCTCCTCCCAAAATGTGGCTGCTCTAGCCCTTTGTTCGTGGAGCCTGTGGGAAAACTTCTTTGTCCTCTGACAATTTGAAAGTTGGCCGGTGGAATTGTGGGATACTTTCAGCAGACTCCCAGAGCACAAGTCCATTGGGGCTGCATCGACACTGCAAACCAACAGGGCTTGAAACCTGGGTCCTGGCTTGACGCAGGCTCAGATGCTCCACCTGCGTGGAGTCCTGGGACCGGGGGCCGCTTGATTTATGTGTAGATGGAAGGGTTAGGCTTGAGCCTGAGTTGAAACCCTGGTCTTACACTACAGTGTAGGCAAACCCAAAGAGGCCTTGCAGCCAGAGTTGCCTTAGGGCTGCTTTCACTTATGCCCGCAGTTTGATAGGCCCAACAGAACCAAGAATTCAAGAGGAGCAAAGCTGGCTTAAAGACATCTTTCCCAACCTGCCCCCTCCCCTTACTCCACTGCAGGAACAGAGAACTGAAGCCAGCGGTTAATAGGATTGCCTCGAGTAGTCACATACTTAAGAGATGCCCGAAGGGACCAGAAAAACAGTGGGTCTAATAAAACTTCACATTTCTGTCTTTGATAAAATGACTCTACAATTTATACATCCCCAGCGGGTTCCTCATTCTTTCTGAGGAACAGGCTCCTGGGAACCTTTATAAGAGGTGAAACTTTACGAATCTAGTTATTTGTGGACCAGGGGAATATAGCAGTCCTCACACTAATGTATTCTGAGAAAGCAATAAGAGGAGTTGAGAGAAATAGGAAAACAGATAAGGGATGGCAGAAGGAGAGAGGAGGCAGTAAGGAAGGGAGAGAGAGATGGGCAAAAGCAGCAAAGGGAGAAGAGAGGAATGAAAAGCAGTCCTCAATTTGTCTTAAAAACTCCAAAAGCATGGTTGTTTATTGAACATTTTGCAGTCTCCCTTCTTCTATCTGTCTCTGACAGGTTCCTACTTATGTGCTCTTCTCAGATATTTTTTCAAGACCCCGTAAGTTAAGTTTCTAGTGGAGGTTCAGGGCAGCAGAAATGCACATTATCAAGCAGACTTGATGATGCTGAATAAAATTAAACAGGAAACAGCGAGGGATGAAATCAGAATTTTTATCACTTAAGTGAATAAGACAGAAGATAACAAATTCTCAGGTCAAAATAGAAAAATACACGTATGCTCTATGTGGACAAATTGTCCAGCACATCAATTAGAAGCATTTGGAGTTTATTAGTTAGAAAAAAAAAAAAAAAAAAGGAGAGAGACACATTTCAACCATCAGCCCCAAGTAAAGCAGCAACAAAACACAAACAAGGAAGATGAAAATTGTATCAACAGAAAAATACACTACAAGAGGTGAGATAGTCACTGTAACATGCTAGTTAGACCGCATCTGGAACACTGTGCTGTAAGAGGCACAGCGCCACCAGGAGAATACTAGTGCCTTCAGGAGGGTGAAGCATCAGACAACAAGGACTTTACCAGTTCTGAAGAATTTAAGTTATGAAGGCAAGTTAGGGAGTTCAGTTTATTCTACTAGAAAAAGAAAGGATCCACGCGGACTTCACAGAAGGTTTCAAAAGTAGTAAAAGGATTCAGAAAGTGATTTTTATCTTTTTTAAAAGCCACCCTCGCTCCCTTCCATGTCCACCCATACAGACTGGTTTGGGCTTCTAAAACTAGATAATCTAAAAATAAGGAGTAAACAGAGAATGTAAGCAGAACTACTCCAGGACAAGAGAAATAAGTGTATGGAATAAGCTATTGGGCAAGTAATTGAAACAGTGTAAGTGATTTCAAGAGACACCTAAATTTGTTGCAGGGGAAGGACTGAAGGTTATGGTGAAAAAGCAGGAAGCTTGGATTAAAATAAACTAAGAATGAGGAGTGGCAAATGCAACCAGACGGCCTTTCCTGTTCCTAAAATATCTTATATTCTTCACGTACAAACTTCCAAGCTGGCTCGCCACCGATATCATTAGCTGAAGCAAGAGGAGAAGGAAGGGAGAGGTGCTAAGAAATTAAGAAAAAAGGAACAATATGAAAAGTTGAATTTATTCATTTTAGCTGAAGAAATGTCAGAACAGCCCAGAGCGCACAAATCCTGTGAAACCAAATGGGCTGTTCAAAATGAAAGATGGTCTGCCACAGCAGGATATTTTAAGTTTACCACATTTCTGCACAAGATGTAGGAAAAGCTTCCTACACCCTTTTCCTGTGGACATGACTCTCATAAAAGCAAAATGTTCATCAAGTGTGTTTGAACATTCAAAATGTGTGTTGAAGGAAAGAAACTGAAAACAGTGATAAGTTTTACTAGTGAAATATTTTATTTGGAAGTGCTTTGTGAGCAGTAACTTTATTTGGTTGCTATGCAGAAAGCACTTATTTAAAATAATTCTTTCCCTTAAATAAAGAATGTTGCCTCAAGCATGTGACATAAAATAGTGTTCAGTTTTCTGGTTAAGAGTAAAATTTTCAAAAGCAACTAAGTGACTGAGAAACCTAAATCAAGAATTAATGATCTAATGAAGTCACAGGAGCCAAGAGAACGAAAGCTAAAGAGGTGAGAGGGGAAGTGACTTTTTGTCAGACTGTCTGAAGCCATTAATTTGTTTTAATAGCACCATTTAACTTCAATTTCTGAATAATGTTATGGAGAAAGTAAGAGATTCAGCAACTTTTAATTTCCAAGAGATAACAACATACATCCTCTGAGACCCACAAGCAGCAATCCAGAAATTACATTTGATATATCTGAAGTAAAATCAGAACAAAACAATCCCTTAAAATAACCTTTCAGGTCCTTCTGATACATAAAATAAAAACCCACAATCCTTATTATCCTTATGGAAAAGAAAAATGTTTTACATACTTCACAGAAAAGAAAAATCAATAAGAATCTGCTTTTACCTGAGCCACATTTAGTGTTGTAGAGACTTTTTCTTGCTTGGCTTCAACCGTTCGGAAGCTAAAGGCTCTTTCCAACACTGACTGATCGATCCCTGTCAACTCACAAATTTCTTTGAGCTCTATGAAAGCAAAAAGCCAGAGTGTGACTACAATTAACACTTTCATATCACCGTATTTGTATTGGCTAACCTTACCCAACACTACCTCACACAAAAAGTTAAATTATCTTCTTTAACTTCGAAGCAGTGGAAAGTTTGTTCAGAATAATTTTTTGTCAAGTTTTGGTTGAGTGTTACCACCACCCCATATAAAGTTGGCTGAAAACCGTAACAAAAAAGATTCCATAAAAATCTTAAGTCAGAAAGCATTTTTCATTTCATTATATTTCAGTAAGAGGCCATTTTTTTCCCTATCTTCTGTGGAATCTTTTTCCTGAAACAGAACTTTCAAACACACAAAAACAAAACATCAACTTTTCAAAATGTACCAATTACAAAAAAAGGTCGAAACAAGTGAATAAGCATCACTTAAGTTACACATTGGCAGTACGAAAGCCAAAAATATTAACTGAAAAAATACCGTGGCACAACCAACACGTTATATCCGTTTATAGTAAATCAATTTCTTCCATTTAATATTTCAGAAGAAAGCTTTCATAAAATGGAAAATCTAGAAAATGTGCATGAAAAAGACATTTTTGTAAAAAGCCAAATTTTGACTGAAACAGTACATATGAGAGATTTGAACCAAATCTATTTACAGATGATGTTCAGAATAAAAAAGGAAGTAATGTACTTTAATTCAGCTACAAGAGCAAATCTTGTGTCTTTACAAGAAACAGAATTTGCAATGAACTATTCAAATATTAGGTTTTTTCCTAACACCAGTGTCATCTTACCATTTTTATCTTTGATTTTACTTTCATCTAAACCATTTACTCGAGATTCAGGTTTGAATTCAATGTTTCCCAGTTTTAGAACTGCTGCTACCACCTCCAAGATGGACTGTGTTTCATGATCCATAAAGCCAACAATCTGCATGGCATTCTGGAAAAGGGGAAAAAATCATGAGACAAAGATATACATTTTTAATCAAATAGATCATACTTGCAAAATCCACCATTTATATACAACAGCACAGAATATAAACATTTTCCAAACATGTATGATATAACAAGAATATGAAAAAATTACTGGGCTTGGATAATTACACCACAGGATACGAAGTGAGGTTTGCAAGAATTGTGTAACTCAGTTGGCATAAATGTTAATCTGTCCCTAGTGTCCATACCAGAGCACTGAAGTAATTCATGTTTTTATAAAGATTTTTTTCCTAACTGCCTATAGACCAATTAGTCTAATTTCAGACTCATAACAAATTTGAAAAGCTAAGATAAATGAATAGATCAACAAAACACTGATGGATTAAATTTAAATTTAGCAAAAGAATAGGAGAAAAATATCACTGGAGTTCACGCTTTTCTTTCTTAAGTGCATCTATACAAAACCAAACTATTCTCTATCAAGACTTTGGTTAACCAGTGTTACATCTAAAAATCATTGCATACTATACATCTGCAAGAAAAGTGCGTTTAACACTGATTAAGGCCCCAGTCCTGAAAATGGCTCAGCAGAGGTGTATCCCCTCTAGTACAGACCCACTTGCAGAATTGAGGGTTTCGAATTTTGAGTTGTGTGTCTTGGATTAAACTGGATTAATCTTACCCTAACTGTTCTGAAGTTCACTGCATCATCCACTCCATTTACTCGGGCAGAGTCCAAACTCAGGTAGTTATATCTGCTGAAATCCCGTTCAAGTTTAAGTTTGTCTAATGAATTGAATGAAAATAAGATCAGTCAGGTATCCTTGTTAATGGCTCTCTTTCACCCTTACGGACAGTATATGAATAACTGCTATTAACAAATAGTTAATATTAAATTGACCTAGTGATCTTTAAATTACAAGCCCTTTAGGGCAAGGATGGTCTCTTTTCTGTGTTCATACAACATCCTGCACAAATGGGGCCCCAATCCTGACCATGACCTTGATTACGACAACGTAAATATGTTACTACTACTAACAGTAATAATAATAAATAATAAATAATAATAATAATAAATAGTAAGTTAAAAAATACCTTTCTTCACACAAAACAAAAATATTGGTTGAGAGTGTTTTATTAGGAAAACCAAAAGCAGTAATAATGTCTGAAACACCAGAAGTGCAGTACTTACTAAGCAGGTCGTCTGATGCACCAGATAATATCTGATAGAAGATATGAAAGTTTCTTTCACCTCTTGGCTGTTTAACAACACGGGACTTCTCTAACAGATCTAAAGACAAAATCATCAGAGTTAATTTTTGCCACACCATTTTCTCTCTATTTTAACATCTTTTTTTTAAACTGTTTCCTATTAACACCAGAGCTGATCAAATAATACTTATTAAATAATTTAATAAGCAGTGATATTTCTTAACTAAGTTATTGGCAAAGAATTTCGTTCACTATTTGCCCCGCTCAACCTACAATAAGCTAATGATTTTTATATATTGCAGCCTTACCAATTAGACATGATGGGCCAGATTTTTAAAGGTATTTAGGTGCCTAGTAGTATTTTCAAAAGCATCTAGGTGCCTAATATAACCCATTGAAATCAATGAGCTTTACGTGCATAGGTGCTTTTGAAAATCCCACTAGGCATCTAAATACCTTTAAAAACCTGGCCCTATATTTTCAGGCATAAACAGCACTGTGGGGACTAACCCCATAGTGCTGGAAGAGAAAATAAGGTTTGGGGAGGATTGTTATATGAAGAAAGAGCTTTAAAAGGAGATGAGGTGTGTTGAGGGTGGAAGCAGCAAAGAGGAACAGAAAATTTTAGAGCGGAACTAAGAAGTGTAACTGGGAATAATGGGATGAAACAGAGTAAGGGGAAATTGGAGATGAATAGTCAGGACACCTTTTATGACAGTGAGGCCTACCAGATTATCCCCCAAGGGACCTGATGAAAAGTCCATCAAATGAGGCATTTAAAACTAGACTGGGAAAAAGCACTCTACGTTCTATAGGAGCATACACTGCACTGGTAAGTAGTTTGAGAAGATTATTAGCTCTTTTCCACCAGTGACATCTATGATTCTTGCAATGAGGACAAGAATCTTGCAAGACCATAGAGCTGGATTGGCTCAGAACAAAGAAGATTCTGGAGAGCTCTATCACACTTACTGCTCAGATGGCAATGCAAATTCAGCTCGTGGTTGAATTGCACTGAGATGGTTTTGGTGGCTTTGGGCTCAGTGCAGCCTGAGAATGAAGGGAGATGTGGAAAGGGACGTTCTGGATGGTGAGGGCAACATTCAGTGTGGCACAGAGCTGCTCACCATTTTGTGAGGTTGGAGGCTGAGCTACATCTATTTTTTTTAAAATGTCTTTCATTTCTTGTTTTAGTGGCATACATGAGGGCTCAACACCATTGCCCCAGCCATGCCTTGTGTACAACCCCACCTTTTCCCGGACACGCCCTTTCTAGGTCCCAGGCACCCTCTGGGGTGAAGGTACAGGTGCCAGCACACCATGCCAAGTACAGTGCAGAGAATGTGCTAATGCTATGTGTGCACCTGCTGAATAGTACATGCCACTCATCAGGTGTGCATGCCCTTTTGCACCATGTTAGTGCATGAAAGATCAAGCCCTTTAAGAGTACACATCTCAACATGTTAAAAGGAACATGGTTGCTTGCATGCCTAGTCTAAGTCACCCAGTTAATTTACAAACAAAATCCAGACAAAGCTTTGTAATTATTTTTAATTCAGTGTTTAGAGTCACAATTTGAACAGGCCAAAATTTATGTGCAGATAAAAATTCCAGCTACATTAAAGGCAACATACTCAATTAACATCGAGCATTAGCTTCTTAATACGTTAAGAGTTTCATTAGGCATTTGTGGGAGCTTGATAATCATTGTGTAAAACTAATCAAAACGAAGGTTGGGTGTACTTTCTTAATGTCCCCGCAGCAATAAGAAAGAATTACTTAAAGTCACACTCAATCCATGCTGCATGGGTGGAGGTTCCATAAGGCACCAAATACCTACTCAGCAGCTACTTAAATTTTCTTGTCAAAAACTGTCAATGAAGCATCCTGCATCCTGTTCAATGATTTCTTTAAAAAAACGTTAGACTAAGCTGTCTCTACACTTTCTATCCAGAAAAGGAAGATACAGAACACAAAGGAAAGTTCTTCAGAAATCACCAAGGTGACCAGATGGCTGACATGGATAAGAGATGGATGTAGACACTCTGGGCCAAATTCTGTCCAGTGTTACCCCATGTAATTCCAAAGCAGTTGCACTGAGACTGTTGGTAGATGTGATGCTACATTCTAGGAGAGTTTGGTGGACCAGTAATTACAGGTAACACTTCACAGAAGTCAACTATTGGGGTTTTTGAGTTAGCTAAAATGAATTTCTCTGCTAAATATCCCCACAGCCTGGTTAATGTGTGGACACTGAGTGTAGAATTCAGCTCCTCATCAATTTTCATTTTTACTTTGAAATGCAGCATGAGGAGTTAACAGGCTACCCACTATCAAATTCAGCACTCTCCTTAATTTCCTGACTGGTTTGAGGACACTTACCTTCCTGGAAAGTGACTGTATGTCCCTTGGCACTTAAACATTTATATTCTTATTAATTTTTTGTCTCTCAGAACCATTTGCAGCACTAGTGTTGCACAGAAAGATACACAGAAAACTGCTCGGCTCCACTGTAATTTTTAAGCATACTGTGGTAGCAATAAGCCCTATCAGTGTACACATTTATTTTGTGCTGAGCTGAGAGGACTCCACCATTGTGTTTTGTGTATGTCCCTGCATGCTGCCAGACAGAGTGCTATGTGGAGAGCATTAGAGTAGGTGCGGCTAGAGAATCCAGTACTCCATAAATCCTCCAAATCCAACCCTCCCCCACTCTTGGGAGGCTGCTCTAGTGCTACACAGATGACTCCAACCCTTAAACTGGAGTAACAGCTGCAAAGCAGCTACATCTTTCCCCATCCCAGCCTTTGGATGAGAATTCTTCTCTCTTTTGTGTCTGCAATTTCCCACTGCCCAGCTCAGTTAACAGGAGGATTATTTGGCCCTTGGTGTGGTCGTTGAATGGATGAAGACACAAGGACATTCAGAACTCGTGGGAGTACAACAGAACTTATTAATATTTTAGTCAGTTACAAGCACTACTTTGTCTCCATGCTGCCTGTTGTAATTATCACAGTTCAACCCACTTGCAAACACAGCATAAATCGAAGATAATACTTTACTTATTCTATTAATATGCAGCAGGACTAGGAGAAGGGATTAGATTAAAAAGACCATGCTAGCAAATCAAGTCTAAAACACAGGGACATAAAAATTGAATTTACTATTCTAGTCCTCCCACAAAGACATTTTAACATCTCCTACTCCAGCCCATATTAAGCCTCTCACAAATATATCAGGAACAAAGTAAATTACATTGTGCTCAAAATAACCAAGTGCCAAGGTGAAGAATTTAAAGCACCACACTGACCTGGACAGCAATTGGCAAAACCCACAGCAAGCACAGCATTTCAAAGGCTGAAGACCATGGTAAGGAGAATTTCACTAATTTCGGAGGTCTCAGTGGCACAGTTAGGATGGTTTCAGTCTTTTTTTTTCAAGCAACGTCTGCATTTTTATAATCTAATAACCCTATAATTTGTCTTCTCTGCTTCCAGATGTGGCTGTATTTCAGCATATTCAGCAACAAGTAGTTTTGCAAAACCTTTTAAAAAACAATCGCTATCCACCGATGCAAATCGCAGTAAAACTTCAGAGTTACGAACACCAGAATTACGAACTGACCAGTCAACTGCACACCTCATTTGGAACCAGAAGTACACAATCAGGCAGCAAAACAAAAAGGAGCAAATACTGTACAGAACAGTACTGTGTTAAACAAACTACTAAAAAATAAAGTGAAAGTTTTTTAAAAGTTGACAAGGTAATGAAACTGTTTCTGTGATTGTTTCATTTAAATTAAGATGGTTAAAAGCAGCATTTTTCTTCTGCACAGTAAAGTTTCAAAGCTGTATTAAGTCAATATTCAGTTGTAAACTTTTGAAGGAACATTTTGTTCAGAGTTACAAACATTTCCAAGTTAAGAACACTACTGCATGACTTTAATAAAGACAAAGTGCAATCACTTATCTTATAAACATGTCTCCTGTGGCTTGATCACATACTACAAAATCAAATTACCTATATGGTTTAATACAGCAGGAAACGGACTGTGTGTGTGTCAAGGTTATTAAGTGCAAGAGACTGAACCTGAGGGGTTCTGAACATCCACAACACCTAGCGATGACAGGCTCCAGGTTTTTTGGAATACAGCACACATACAGAAATGTGTCATTTATAATAATTTTAGATGAGCAGAGCTACAATCAATGACAGCACACCTCTTATTTATTTCTACATCTGGTTCTACCCATGTAGTTTATTTCTGGTAATCCGTAACATTTCTGTATGTGTCAAAAATATCTATTGGAATAATATTTAAAAGTGTGTAAGAATTGTCAGAAGTTGGGTTTTAGCACAAACTATCTGAAGCACTGACTTCTGAATGACTAAAGACTGCATTCACGGGAACTTTGAGAAAGGTAAAGGAAAACAATTACATTTTAAAACTAGACTGTGGAATATTTGGAATATAATCAAAACAAACAATACTACAGAATACCATTTTGTAACCTGTCTAAACAATTTAAAAAAGATATCTCCATAGATTTATGACCCAATTATCTAATCTGGCAAATCTGGGACTTAACATGCATCTCAGCAATATTTAAAAATCACTTATAAATAGGATTTTTAGGCATACATAACTCTTCTATATACCACCCCCAGACCTTCGAATTTTTAAATTATATTGTAGTGCATAAAAACAACTGTAACCATATTTAATCCCTAATTCAGCACAGTTTTTGAGCACATGCCGAAATTTAAACACATTAGTAGCCTAGAACTACTCATGAATTCCAAGTAAGGCATGTGCTTAAATATCTTGCAGAATCAGGTCCATTCTGCTTTTTTAAGTCATATCTCCCCTAATGGGAAGCTATCCTGTCAAATTAATATTAAGCTTGAGTCAAGAAAGAGTCAAGAGTTATCACAGATATATTAACTGAATAGACACCTTGCTACTGGCAACCTAAGATTAAATTTGCATGTGCCGGAATAGAGTAGGACAGAGGTTCTCAACCGGGGTCTGGGGCTCCCTGGGGAGCCATGGGCAGGTTTCAGGGGGTCTGCCAAGCAGGGCTGGCATTAGACTTGCTGGGGCCAAAGGCAGAAAGCCACAGCCCCCCTGCATGGGGCTGACGCCTGGGGCCCCGAGCCCTGCCATCCAGGGCTGAAGCTGAAGCCTGAGCAACTTAGCTTCATGGGGCCCTGGGCAATTGCCCTACTTGCTACCCCTAATGCTGGCCCTGGCTTTTATATGAAGAAAAACAGTTGTTGTGGCACAAGTGGGCAGAGAGTTTTTATAGCACGTGGAGGGGGTGAAGGTTGAGAACCCCTGGAGTAGGGGACAATTTTAGGTTCAGTCTTACTTAATATAGAATCATAAAAATGTATGGCTGGAAGGGACCTCGAGAAGTCATCAAGTCAGCCCCCTGAGCTGCAGCAGGACAAACTAAACCTAGACCATCCCGATAGGTGTTTGCCCAACATATTCTTAAATACCTCCAATGGCAGGGATTTTACATCTTATTCCAGAGCTTAACTACCCTTACAGTTAGAAAGTTTTTCCTAATATCTAATCTAAATCTCCCGTTTTTTCTTCTGCCCCACTAGTAGCTGCACACCCTTCCAAAAGTGGCTGTATTTTAGAAGCGCTGTTGAAAGTGCATAGTTTGTGAAGCACTTTGGGACCTTTTGGGTTGAAAGGCATATTTGTTACTTCAATACAGCTTTAAAAGCTCAGCTATGGAGCTTTGGCAAAATAGGAGACACATGGCTTTTTCTAATTACATGCATGCTTTCAGAGACTTTAATGTAAACAGTTTCCTGAGCATATGTTAAATTAGTTGTGAGAGAGGGATCGATGTCTTAGATTTTTCTTCTGGGGTTTTGTTAAGCAAGGAAGTTAACTAAATTAGTTATCAGATTTCCAAAGTGCAATGTTCACTGCACTGTCTGGATATTTAGTGGAGAAAAGTGTCAGAAAGGTATTATAGTCAGAAAATCAGGTATTTACCATAACAGAGCCACAATTTGCAATCCTGTTTAACGCTGAGTTTATGCTCTGCTATTCATTGTCCATGTGCAGGCCACAATGAGACTGACAAAAGTGATCCAAATCACCTGTCATATTCTTAGAAAACTCTGTTTTTGGTTGACCTTCCTTTGGCCCTCTGTTTTAGCAGCATTTTAACAAATCACCCCAAAGTACAGATTTAACAGTCAGCATAACCAACAAATTTTTCACTAACCCCTGATGACTATGAATCCTGCAGACCAAATTTTCAAAGGGAATGCCACATAGGTACATATTTTAGGCAGGCACTGTCATTTTGTTCTATTATTGTACAGTGCCTAGCACAATGGGGTCCCAGTCCACAGCTGGGGCTCCGAGGCACTACAGTAATACAAAAAATTAATAGCAATACCAAATTGCATCCATTTGTTGCAAAAAGTTCACTTCAGCATGTTCAGTGTAGGCAATTCTGCACAGAAGTGCCGGCTGTTTATGCATATAGATGCAGGTACAAACAATGTATGAACATTTTGTAAATTTTAGTGCTGTATATAGAAAATACTCACAGTGCACACACATACATTAGGCACATGTATATTTACCGGGTACACACAGTATCCGTCAGTGCTTTTGTCTGGATGGAAAAAAATCCAAAGGTTAACACCCATTAAAACTGGTGTTAAGGATAAAACCTCTTCAGAAAGGTCATTACTGCAGATACATATGGTTTAAAAGTCAAATACTTATTGTTGTTTCTCAAGGCACAACATTCCAATATTCATCTAGTAAAAGGCTCCATCTGATATCAGAACGTTATGGAGATAGTCAAAAGATAATTTGTACTTCCTAGTTGACTACGCCTTTAAAAAGTTACAGGTATTTAAACTGTTTAAATCAGCAGCTGACCAACCATTTGAGTAAAATGCACATTTATTATAAAATGAAATTTTTCAAATCACAGACTAGTAATGCTGTACAATACATCTGGCAAGCTATAATATACAAATGAATTTTTCTGGTTTTGATCAACAGAAACTTTAAGGTTGATAGATGCAGAAATATTTGATCCTTTCTATTTTTCTAAATGTACAACAAATTGACTTCAGTATCAAGAAAGGAATGAGGATACATGGCAAAACACCACAAGAGAGGAATAAATGTCACTAGCCTAATCCGTCCTAAATGGTCCAGCAGAAGTTATTTTTAGTCCATTCCTTGGCTATGCAGGCCAAATCACAAGGCATGTTCCAACTACTAGGCAGCCGACAATTTTTACAGATAAACTTGCAACTTCTTGACATGCCATATTTTCCCCCTCCTTGATTCCCTTCTCAGCCATGAGAGAACACAATAATGGCTCTTCAACAGGACCTTCCAATATTAACCCAATATTTGGAACTATGTTCCCTTTAAGTGAAATGAGCCCTCAACACATCAGACTTATTTGGAGTATCTGCAGTCAGTCACAACTAACACACATTTTCAAAAGGAGTTAAAGCCTGTTTACACTAGCTAGTAAGTGGTGTTTGTCATTTTAAAAAAAAATTTTGCTAACAGAATTTCAAGCTTTTTTCCTAGTTTAGAAAAGTTTTAACGCTACATATTTACTATCATCAAAAAGCGACTGCAGAAACAAACAAAAAAAACCACCCCAAAATCCATCTAACAATGGAGTTTGAAAAACTTCAGATGTTTAAAACAAGATTTTTTAAATGTCTAGTCATAAGAAATGCTAGTAACAGTGCCTTGACCAATTGAAATTCCACAACAACAATCATAATACATAACCAGAGTTCTTTGCTCTTACTGTTGATTCTTCACTGAATACACAATTACATATACCTTTCAAAAGGCAAAAATCAAGTGTTTACACTAGCATAAGATAGTTGTTTTGTTAATCTAAAAATTATTATTTTTACTCATAGGTTTCTTTCATATGGTTTCTGAAGGAGGTGAAAATATAGATCTTATTCTTAATTATAGTCATAAGCTGTCATTTGGATTGTAAGTGCTTGTTGATTAAAGTTCTTTTCTAAACCAGGCATTACATCTACTGTATCTAGGTTCATCGTTATTTACTAATTTATCATTAAATTAGGGTGAGGTTAGGATACTGTTAGAAAAGACCACCGTCATGTTAAGAAGTGTGAAGGCATTCAGCAGGTGATTCCCTCTACTACTATCTTTTTTAAATCAGTCAGAAATATTTGTTACTTAGTAACAGATGTTTCTCATTGGCTAACAGGATTTTTTTTTTTAAACTTTTTTTCCTAACTTTTTAATACCTCCAACCTTTAACTCCAAGCTGATTTTTTTTTTTAAATGGACAACAAAGCATTTGAAGAATTTCTGTTACTCATCAGAAAAACTATTACCAAAACTGTAGCTACCATCTCAGTATTGTTTGTATGTCACTAAATACATTATAAATCTTAAAAATTCACTCTTGAGTAAACTATTCTGGAATAGGACGCAATTACGGCATGGATTTTAAAGCTGAGTACGCAATTAAAAGTGCAAAATGTGTCCAATTTCCATGTACAATTATTGCACCATGAAAACTGAGTACAAATTAGTAATTTTAAAAATGACTATACCTATTCCTAAGAAACAACAGTAGTCTATCTTACGAACCCTTTAAATGCAGATTTTTTTTGCATGCTTTACACAGAGAAATAAACAAAAAAAGTGACAGCTTTGGTTTGTTTCATGAAAAGACTGACCATCTAAACGTACATCATTTTCCTTTCACATGGGAATAAATTACACTGCTAGATTCTCGCTGGACTGCCTCAAGGAAGACTACAGAAGGCTGGGGAAGATGCGTAAAGTAATGAAGGCTCATGTGCATCTTCAGTGGGATTCTACCTGTCTCTAGAGAAGGAGAGCAAAGGTTCTACCAGGAGGACTTTGGTATGGTTGACCACTGGGAAGTATTCATGGAAAGATGCCTGTTCTCATGGGATGGATTCCATCTGAGTAGGGACAAAAATACACTTCTAGGATGGAGGTTGGCACAACTGATTAAAAGAGCTTTAAACTAGGATTTTGGGGAAGGTTGTTGAGAGATACACATGTAATCGCCACATCTGATTCTAATACTGAGCAAGAGGAAAATCAAGTAAAAGAGGATACAGGGATAGAAAAAGGAACAGAGGGTAGGAGAACGGACAACATGAGGAAAGACAGCACCATAACCACTGGCAGTAACAGTCAGGCAGGTGACACTGTACCTCATCAGGCAAGGAATCTGGGTGAAGCCAAGCAGAAACAACTAAGATGTCTGTACTCCAATGCAAGGAGCCTGGGTAACAAAACAGAGGAACTAGAACTACTGGAGTAGGAAGTAAAACCAGATATTATAGTAATAATGGAAACATGGTGGAATAGTAGTCATGACTGGAATTCAGGTATTGAAGGGCATGTGCTGTTCAGGAAGGTCAGAAATAAAGGTAAAGGTGGTGGAGTAGCATTGTATATTTATGACGAGGTAGACTGCAGCGAAATTTAAGTGAAATAATGCATAAAATGGAATTTGTTTGGACAAAGATCACTTTGGGGAAGAAAGGCAACAGAGGCTCCACTAGTTTAGCGCCTGGGGTCTGCTACAGATCACCAAGAAACAATATGGACAGAAACTTCTTTAATATTTTTAATGACATAAATACTACTGGGAATTGAGGGATTATGGGAAACTTTAATTTCCCAGATACAGATTGGAGAACAAGTACTACTAATAGTGGTAGAGCCTAGGGATGTAAATATCGGTTTAAAAAGTTAACCAGTTAAACGATTAAAATTATATCGTTTAACCGGTTAACTGAGGTCACTCCAACGGGCGGGTCCCACTCGGCCTGGCGCAGCCAGGGCCGCTGGGCTCCTGCCCATCCCTTCCCCACCTAAGCCAGCCTCTTCCAGTCACCCTTTGATTCAGGTAGCTTCCCCTCCTCCCCCAAAACCCAAAGACAGTGAGGGGAATCTTAAAAGAGACAAAAGCCCTTTTCTTCCTGCCCGTGAAACTCCTACTGCTTTTTAAGCTGCAATGAGCTCTTGCTGACCCCATTCCAACATAATAGGTCACATGCAGGAGTTACAAACAGTTATACCAGTCTCATGAGTGGTCAATATCAGACTCAAAGGTCAGAAGGGATTATCTAGTCTGACCTCCTGCACGTTGCAGGCCACAGAACCGCACCGACAGTGGCTACTGTTACAATTAGGACCTCATCTACTTCTCACCCAAAAGATGAGAAATTCCAGCACCACCCGTGTACCAAGTTGGGACAGTAGTGGTCTGCAGTCACTAAGAAAAGAATGCCACTAAATCACACCATAGCCTCCTTAAGAGTTGCTTACCATCCTGGTTACTCACCTGGCTCTACAACATTTGGCTTGTGATCAAGCAAGAAGATACATGGCTACATAAATTGAAAACCATTTACTGTTCTATAGTCTAAGGCCTGGTCTGCACTAAAAAGTTAGGTCGAAGGAAGCCACCTTAAGTCGACCTGTTAATGTATGTGTCTACATTACTGGGTCCTTTAAGCCAACCTAAGTCGCCTCTAATGTTGACTTCTGTAATCCACCTCTGTGAGAGGCGTAGCACTTAGTTCGATTTTCATGGGTCGACTGCGAGGTAGTGCAGGTGCAGCGTTGTGTAAGTCAACTTAATTGGCCTCTAGGTGGTGTCCCACAATGCTCATCTGTGACTGCTCTGGAGATCATTCTCAACTCTGCTGCACTGCAGCCAGGTACACAGGAAACAGCCCCTCCCCTGCTAAAGCTCCGAGAACCCTTGAATTCCCATTTCCTGTTTGATCAAACATTGGGAGCATGCCAGCTTGAGAACAGCTGATTATGGAGACTACATGCCCCAAATGTGCTCCAGCCTGGTCTGCACAGGAGGTGGTGGATCTCATCGCTGTATGGGGAGAAGAGTCTGTTCAGGCATAGCTCCGATCCAGCAGAAGAAAGGCTGACATCTATGCAAAGATCGCTCGTGGAACGGGGGAGAAGGGCTACATGAGGGACATACTGCAGTGCCGTGTGAAAATAGAAGAACTTCACCAAGCGTACCAGAAGGCAAGGGAGGCGAACAATCATTCTGGTACTGAACCCCACACATGCCGGTTCTACAATGTGCTTCATGCAATTCTTGGGGGTGACCCTACCTGCACCCCCACAAGCAACGTGGACACCTCACAGGTGTGAGAGTCTAGGGACAACAAGGACAACAATATGGTGGATAAGGAAGAGGAGGAGGAGGAGAATGGGAGACAGGCGAGCCGTAGATCCATTTTCCCTTGAGAGCCAGGAAATATTTTGAACCCTGGAGCCCTGTGGGTCACAGGACATCACGGAGGCCAACTGCGATGCCGGGGAAGGCATCTCTGGTGAGTATACAGTTACAATCAAAGTCCAGTTAAACTTTAGTATGCACACACATTCGGTGGGATTGCATGTTTACTGTGAAGAAAAAAGCGAGGTGCTGTGGTTCTCTGCTTACAAGAGGCTGCTCCAGTTATGCAGAGGGAGGCCCCGGAAAAGACTGTTTATGTGGACTGGGATAGCCAGGGAATCCTTCAAGGATATCTCTCGGAAACTTTCGTGGAGGTACTCTGCAATCCTTTGCAGAAGGTTTCTGGGCAGGGCATTCTTATTTCTTTCATCATAGTAGGACACTGTCCCACGCAACTCCTGAATTAATTCTGCTGGCATCATTGTGATACACAGCATAGCAGCATAAGGACCGGGTCTATACACAGACAACTTTCAGCATCCCCTTCCTTTCCACTTCTGATACCCTCAGAAGACTGATATCACATAGGGTCGCCTAGGAGAAATGGGGGAAGTTTTCATTAAAAGTGCTCTTACACCAAAAAAAAAAAAAAAAGGGGGCATATAGACCCACCCTACCCCCCACATTCTGGATCGCCGAACCACACGGCTGTTAATGTGCCTTTAGTGTGCTAAGCATGGGTCAGCAAGTAGTTTAAAGTGACTGATGTGGGGCCCCAGTCCCCTCATGAGAGATTCCACAATTTGGGAATGAAAACATTCCCTCCTGCCCCGTTCATAAACGGCTTCCCGTGGTGCTATGGGGAATGTCCATTGTCTGACCAGCTACCTCTACTCCCGACATGAGCCTACCGTAAACTTCATTAAAAGTGCAGTCACCCATGACCCGGGCGTGGTGGGCATACTCACCATAGCTAGAGAAGCAAAACAGCACAGTGAACGGTTACGGATTCTGATTATGTTATGGCTTGCACCTAGTGTAATAAGGGTTGTTGGGTTGGTTTTTTTTTTTTTTAATGAAAACGGCCTTGCTATGGAAACATTTCATTCATGTACTATGGCTCCTTTATTTTTTCCCATGACTGACAGCTGGAAATGTGTTCTTTGGCGTGTCATCAACACCTGAAAGTAGACTTTTGCTGATTAGGAGGAGGAGAAAGAGAACATGGGAAAACATGTTCACTAAGATAATGAACGCCTCTGGGACAGCTCACACAATGCTGAGAGCATGGAGGATTTCACTGTCCGAGAAGTTAGACATGGACATGGAGAGCAGGAAAGCTTCCAATGAGCAAGAGCGTGCGGTGCAGGATGAGATGCTTTGGATTATGAGGGACCAAGCAGGCATGTTGAGGCATCTGGTTGAACTGCAGAAACAGAAGCAGGTGGGTAGAGTCCCTCTGCAGACCCTGGTGGACAGCCAGCCAGCATTGCCTGGTGCAGAATCACCCTCCCCTAAGTGTTCCATGAGGCATGGATGAAAAGTCCATTATCCCTTTCACTTAACTCAGGGGGTGGGTACAAGGAACAGAAGGTGCCCATTCACAGACCTTTGATGGTCTGGAATGCGGTGTTACATTACACAGCTGAAAATGTTTCTCCCGTTGCAACTTTACAAGCCCTTTTCCTCAAGGTTACCTTTTCTTTCTGTTCTCCCTCCTTATTTATGTTTGTCAAATAAAGTAAATGGATTCAAGAAATAAATGCCCTTTACTGAGTAGAAGCAGTGGGCTTGGGCAGGGGTTGGCTTTACAGGGACAGTGATACAAGCCAGGTGAAGGTTTGGAAAAGCACAATACAGACAAGCAGCTCACATTACTGCGACTCATTATTGAAACAGCTTTTCAAAGCCTCGCGGATACACAGCGCTCCTTGCTGTGCTCTTCTTATTGCCCTGGTGTCTGGCTGCTCAAAAATGGCTGCCATTCAATCGGTCTTAACTGCTCACCCCTGTGGAAAGATTTCCCCCGTTTTTCCCCACAGATATTACGGAGCACACAGCAGACAGCTATAACCATGGGGATGTTCTCCTCACTAAGGTCCAACCTTGTTAGTAGACTTCTCCAGCGCCCTTTCAAATGACCAAAGGCACATTCAACCACCATTCTGCACTTGGTGAGCCTATAGTTGAACCATTCCTTACTGCTGTCCAAATGGCTGGTGTATGGCTTCATGGGCCATGGAACAAGGGGTAGGCTGGGTCCCCCAGGAGAAATATAGGCATCTCAATGTCGTCAATGTTCATTTTGTGGTCTGGAAAGAAAGTCCCAGATTGCAGCTTTGTGAACAGACCCAAGTTCCTAAAGATGCATGCATCATGAACCTTTCCTGACCATCCTATGTTAATGTCAGTGAAACACCCCCCATAATCCACCAGCGCTTGCACCACAATTGAAAATTATCCCTTTTGGTTTATGTACTTTTTGGCAAGGTGGTCTGGTGCCAAGATGGGGATATGCGTGTCATCTATCGCCCCACCACAATTAGGGAACCACATCGTGGCAAAACTATCCACTATGTCCTGCACATTTCCCAGACTCACTATCCTTCGTAGCAGAAGTCGATTAATGGCCCTGCTCACTTGGAGCACAGCAGCTCCCACAGTTGATTTACCTACTCCAAATTGATTCCCCGCTGACCGGTAACTATCTGGTGTTGCAAGTTTCCAAATAGCAATCGCCACTCACTTCTCCACTGTCAGAGCAGCTCTCATTTTTGTGTTGCTGAATGGCAGGGCAGGGGAAAGCTCTGCACAAAGTTCCTGGAAGGTGGCCTTCCGCATTCGAAAGTTCTGCAGCCACTGCTCACCATCCTGTACCTGCAAAACGATGCGGTCCCACCAGTCAGGGCTTGTTTCACTGGACCGGAAAGGGAACTCAACAGACTGCAACTGCTCTGTGACTGCCAGCAGCAACCGTGGATTGTTTTTTCAATGGCTTGCAGCAGGACAGCTTCCAAGACATCCCTATGTTCCGCATGGCGGACCCTACTTTGGCTCTGGAAATACGGCGGGAGAAGGTGCGAGGTGTTTGAGATGCTCACAGCAAGACTGCACAACTGAGCAGGCGCCATGCTTCTGGGGTTATGGCATACACGTGGCGGTTATAAGGTGCGAAAATCACTGGGTTGTTTGCCATTGATATGAGGGAGGGAGCACAGTGCATCATGGGATGCCAACGCAATGTTCCCATTCTCCCTTGCAACAATGTTTTGATCCCATGAGGCATTGCACAAACTTCCCAAAACACACTGTGGCAAGTTGCACTTTGGGATAGCTACCCACGATGCACTGTTTGTGCATCGATGCAGGCACGGCTAATGAGGACCACTCTGTTGAGACAACGAGCACAGTGTGGCCACCCACAGTTGACTTACTTCAGAGGCTCAAGGTTGAATTTGATAAAGTCGACTTAATTTTGTAGCATAGACAAGCCCTAAGTAGCTGATCACAGTCAGTTTCAACACACATGCCTAGAGATGTGATTAATAGGATTTATCAGATGAACTTTTACACTCACCATTTCTTTTTCATGATAGCATTCATGTAGTAAGGTGCCAAATGCATGAAAAAGTGTTGTTAGACACTTCAACACAGATATATAATTTATAATTATCAAATATAAGCTGTCGTCAATTTGGAAACAGACCAGACCTGACTAGCTCAGCAGGTGTTTCAGTTGTTTCCATTTTACAAGATTTGCTTGAAGGCTTTTATTCCCACATATGGTACACAAGACATTACAGGTCTGATCAATTCCCACTGAAGTTGATGGACGTCTCTCTCTTCAATGGAAGACAGATGGGATCTACATGAATCACTGTGCTAATTATACTCTCTAGTCCCCTGTGGGCAGCTCCTTGCATCCACACTGCCCCACTGAAGGGGGCCACAAGGGAGATCATTGTAAGATATGGTCCTATAGTAAAGGGATTATCAAAGAAGACTGTTTCATGCTTGTCGGCATTTAATAATTCTGTGCCTCCCAAGAGTTGGATTCCCTAAGAACACTAATTAGTCAAAGATCTTCCTTCTGAAGTCATTATGAAGGCAATAATATTTAATGGCAATATAAGCTGCAATACAGTCCATCTTATAGAGCATGTAACAGCATAAAAACAGGGTTGGTGAGGCCTTCCTCCCTATTGAGATTTATAGCATTACGTATTAGTATAGTTCAGAATTTTTCAAGCAATGAGTTGAAGGCTTGACAATCACTCAGCTCACCTAGACAATGTGGTACAATTAGTTTCTACCTCTTAAAAAGAAGAGCCAGAACCTCTATCACTCTATTTGCAACATTCACATAGGAAATATTTTGGCATGACGTGAACCCTAGAGCGCAAATGATTAAAAACTACACCCTTCAGAGGTTGCTTTATAGGTGAAAAGGAAACAAAGAATTACAGAACTACTGTGTTGGCCTCCTTTTGACAAGATACAATATTTTAATCATGATAATTAGTTTGGCGTTTTATAGACAAAACAGATGAAAGTTCACATACTGTATTAGAGAAATATATTTTTTGGATGCAAAATATTTTCACTATTAGATGAAAAACAATACGCAAAGCCTGAATGATAAAAATTGTGTCGTCTGTATTTATGTTTTGGTGAGTGCAACATTAAACAAACATAATATCTTTTGGCCCCAAATTTCTTTAGTTGCAAAATTTCAAAGTTAATGGGTAATAAGTTTGTAATAAACTCTTCCAAGCACAGCCTTAAAAGGTGATCTGCAAAGAAAATCAAATTTGCCCTGTCCCCTTTTTGCAGTCTATACAAAAAGGGTATTTTTGTACCACTCCATTACTGTCAGCGTAAACTAATGACTTCTTACTTTTTATTTATTTTTTAACAATTTCTCAACAATGGAGTGCTACTCTGATAAGAAAATGACATACTTGGAATTTGATCACCACACCAAGCTTCCTCTCAGGTAACAGCTTCAAGGATGGGCGATATATGGCCCCATAAACCTGGCTTATGGACCCGTTAAGCAATACTTTTCAATAATCCTGGTCCATATTTCCAAATGCATTTTTACTTTGTTTTTTATACAATTCAGTACCAAAGAAAAAGTAACGAATTTTCCACCTCTTTATCATGTAACAAATACTGAGTTATTATTAAAAATAAACACTATCTCCTCATAACTCATCTCCCCTCTTTTTACTGCACATTTTGAATAAAGTGCCTGTGAAATGTTTTAAGTCAGTACCAAATGTAATACTCACAGTTACTTATAACTCCGCCAAGTGGATCACCTTTGAAATCAAACTCAATATCCATATACTTTCCCTGTGGAAACAATGGATTTTAAGAATGTTAGATTTGCCTAAGGAAAACCATTCCAGACCTTTTCAAAGTTGCTTGGTCATTTTAATGTACTACAGAGAAATTCAGTTGCTTCTTTGTGGTGTGTGTATTTAAGTTATAACAAATAGTAAATAAGTCTATGTAATAGCTTTTAAGATATTTTTCTTATCCCTTTTGGGGATTTTTATGGTAACAGGCTATAATCTATAGAGGGTGCAGTTTTCTCAGGCAGGCTAATAGGCTTTGTATTTTTTAAATCTGTAGAAATAATTGTGATTGTTTTTCAGACCCAAGTTTGTTATGCAGTCTTGGTTGCAGTGAGATTACCATCTCCAAAAGGGATACTTAATGGATCTGAGGAAAATGACAGGACTATTGGGGTATGAACTGCAGAGTGCACCGATGTGTTGTGATCATGTGGACGCTGCTGGCATGACTAAAAGGTACCTAGTTGGCATTAACATAATCCTCTTTCAAATGAGACTATGTTAACACGAACAAGGTTCCTTTCAGTTTTCTCCAGCAGCATACACACTGGGCAGTTAAGTCTGCAATACTTTGGTGCACTCTGCAGTTCACACCTGCAGAACAGTGTAGACATATAGTCTAAGAAAACAATACTTGCTACCTTTTAGGCATTACCAGACCTAGTAGATTGGGGAATTCAGGAACCTGTTTTTTTGGCCTTCCCGGATTAATTATACTGTTAAGAACAGAACTCGTTCTGGGTGTAGGTTCTTCCAGAAGTGTGGATCAGAGCACTCATAGGGTATTACATTCTTTGGGATTATTGAGGAGTAGGATATGCTGTAGATGCTGATGTGTTATACGAGTCTCTTGCCTTAATAAAGCTGCAGCCTTTTCCCACTAAGTTGTCTGCCTCATCACTCAGATGTTTGGGGCAAAGATTTGAGCAGCCTGTTACCACAGACTCAATTTAACTTTCAGCAGTACAAGTGTAGTCCCTCTCCTTGACTTCTGTTTGACTTTTCCACCTCACAGAAGATCATTTCATTCTGTGCGTTACTTTAATTTATGTGACAGGTGTTCAATTTAGTAACAGTTACTTTCAACAGCAACAGCAAGCCATGGACCCTTATTGTTTATGAAGTCAACGACAGTACAGCTCACGGGCAAACAGTTCAAGGAAATGCATTTTGGCAATAATTCAAAGAAACTCCAAATACATTCCCGTATAATGGATTATTCTGTTTCACCTTCCCCCAGTGCTTACTTAATGGAGCCAATAAGTTGAAAAGGAAGGTCTTGTGTTTACACATTTCCACTCATTTTACTTAGGACAACTTTTTCCATCACAGAGCAACATAAAATTGAGTATCATATTACACTCCTAAAGTACTGCCTTAAAGATACATTCTTATTTACAGGGTAAATTTGTCAGGATTGGTTTATTAAGTGTCTAGCTAAACAGTAACAAGTAACTTTTTTTCGCAATATTGGCAGCCATGTCATGGACAACACAGGACAGTACTTGTATTTTCTTGTTTGAAAAATTAATTTGGAACTGGTAAATTCGGGCTTTTTTCAAAATTACATTCAGTTTTTAAAGTAATTCAATCAGAGAATTACCACAATTCCAATTTTCCAATTACTGGGCCAGCAGTATGTTCCCCAAAGAGCATTTTAGCTCTGGATTTAAAAGCAAGATCTGAAGAGAGAAAGACAACTGGTTGTACTCTCTCCCCCCTCATATTCCTGATCTCCCAAATTCAACCTTCTACACTTCCCAACTCCTCGCCGTCTCTTCTTCCCCTCCACCTTCCTTGTTTCATCCACATCACCTTTCAGGCACCTTTCCTTCCCAACCCCATATACTCCAATATCCCCTAAACCTTGTACCTTGCCTCACTCCTGGAACGTCTTGCGACACTCTAGAGCCCACAGTGCCTGCGATAAAAACACTCTACTCCGTTCAATTCAGAAAAACCAACAGGGTCAATCGGAGTAGCAGTCAGAGCAAACTCAGTGGTGTGGAAGCAGCACAAGAATCTCCCACCAGCTACTGAGCAAGAGTTTGCCGGGGGGAAGGCCTTTACCTGACAAAAGCAGCTCTCCAGCAACCCTAAGTTCTATTCAGGTGGAGGACCACAATATGAATGTGCCATCCTAACCAACTTTGGGGCTCAATTTAAAGCAATAAAGATATTCTAATGAATTTGAATTCAAAGTCAGCCCATGGAATTGTGGGATACTTTCAGCGGACACCCAGAGCACAAGTCCAGTGGGGTTGTGTCTACATTGCCAAGCAATAGGGCTTGAACCCTGCGTCCTAGCTTAACTGAGGCTCGCACCCTTCACCCCGTGGGTCCTGGCACCCTGGGTCTGAGCCTTTGGTTAGCATGATTTTGTGTGTAGAAGGAAGGGGGATTAGGCTAGAGCCTGAGTTTGAACACTGGGCTTACACTGCTGTGTCGACACACCCTCTTTGTGACTTTCTACTTTCAGCTCCTAAGAGAAATTTGGGGATGGGTGCTCAGTCTTTTGGGTCTCCAAATATTTAGTTCCAGCTTATTAGTAGCAATTATATTTATTGCCAGTCGCCAGCTCCTATACAGTTTTGTTAGGGGGCTTATTCCTTCACCCACTTACTTCCCTGGTCCTTCTCGCATGAACAGAGAGCAACAATACCCGAAGTCCAAAGGTGTAAACAATCTGAGATTTATTGGGGTGAACTTCCAGCAAGCATGATTCCAGTTTCCTTCCTTAGTGTCCCCCTTCCCAGCTCTGACACCACAGAGCCTTACACCTGTGTCCCTGCTCCCATTCCTGCCCTTAGCCAAACATGATTCCAATTTCCCCATCCCCATTCCCTGTTCCCATTTCCCCCCCACACACCCACTCACTTCTTGATTGACTGCAGACTATATAGTAAAACTTGAGTTCTGCTTAGCTATACCTTAACCAATCATTTTCCTGAAATTTAACTAACCAATCCTAACATATTGTAACATGATTATGTAACCAATTATATCCCACCACCTTAATTAGTTTACACCCAGCAAAATTAATTATACAGCAGACAGGAACAATCGCAGAACCAAGACAGAGATTATACAGACAAACAACAGCAAAGTGGGAACGATCATGACAAAACAATACAGAAGTGAGGATTTCACATCCCAGCTATGGATAAGTGAGTTCTTGCCAGACAGGATGCTACCAAACTAAGTTTCCTTTTACATTTTCTAGGCACTTCCCTTTCTCTGGAGGTGATACGAATACAATCCTGTCCTGATAGTGCCTAACAGCCCAATAGCACCTTATTTCAATGTGACTAGTTTGGAATGTGAGGATGTGACCGTTCGCTTCCCAGCTTATGGCTGCCTCTGCTGCTTAGCCAAAGATCTTAGCCTAAGCACAGGACCTCAGACTGTCACAGTAAGAGAAGGACCTTACGCCGGCAGACAGTGATTTTGATTCTTTCTTTTATACCTCTATAACTAGCTAAGCGATAAGAATACACCTAAATTCTTAGAGTATAGACCTTTACAGACAGGCCTGAATATCTATATCCTAACAAGTTTCACATTTGGTTTTATGCTGAAATCTTTCCTTAACAAGGTATTTGCAGAGTACAAATCTACTAACAAAAAACCAGAACAGCTAACATGGTATTCATCGCAAAACTGAAGAGTAAACACATGTAGAAATTTCATGCCTGCAAAATGAATCTGAATTAAAGATGCAGAGTTAAAAAAAAAAGAAAAAAAGAAAGAGGGGAGATGATATCATGCAGTGATTAACTTGATAAATAGCACAATGCTCCTTGTCACATGACCGTTTAGGCAACCAACTGTGTCAGGAATAGCATCAAATCTAGCTGAGGTATAATTATGTTTCGTCCAGCCAGATAAGTGGCAACTCTCAAATTTAGCACTCTCTTGCATATTTTGGTTTTCAGTCTAATTTCATGTTAAAGTCAGAAAGCAACAAAAACTCTTACCAGGAGACTAAATGCATTTGTAGAACAGGAGTCACAACAAATCATGAATTAAGCAATTATTCAGAAGGGAGAGGTGAAATGTTCTATTGGGTCAAATGAAACATTAAATGCTGTACATCACAGAGCAATGTGGCTGGTTTCATAAGTAGTGCTATGACAAAAACGTTTTCCTTTCAAATGACATGGTCATTACTTTCTTACAAGAAAAGCTTCTCACATAAGATGAAAAAGAAAGGTGATCCAACACCCTCTCCCCTTTTGGGTTTCAAGTTCAGCCTTGTAAAAATGTCATGAAAACCTACCAATGCTTGCAAAAGTATACTTGCCCTCCCTTAGTGCTGAAGATGATTTAAAAAATCTTTTAATCCTTCATTAATATTATTTGCCTTGGGCAAACAAAGGAATAGAATCTGACTTCAACTTTAGGAACGTAAGCAGGCAAGAGAACCAAGTTCCTCCCAACATAGTGTCTTTTCATCTACTTACTAGGAAGATCAATTATATAATGGGAATAACAACAACTCTGAAAAAGAGTCATTGCTGTTTACAGGTCTCGCCTAACAGGAAATATCTGTTTTCTTGGCTGTGCAAGTCCCAAATTACCACAGATCTAGCTCCTATGGTGGGTGTGGGGTAGTTTAAAGTATTCAGCAGAAATGTTGGTCTATTTAAATAGTTCCAGAGGTGAAAGATGCAGATGCAGAAAGATCCCTTATCCAAGTGATCCCTCTGCTTCTGCTCAAAGTCACTAACCAAGCAAGAGTTAGCCTAGCTCTAGAATGAAATGACTCTCCCGCATGCATGCAGGTAATTAGGGAGCATGAGAGCTACGTGCCATTCCCCATGGGGCAGATTGAGTTTACAGAAACCTACAGTGCTGGGATGAGGCCTCCTATCCCTGATAAAAAGGATAGTTTTTGGATGTCTGGTTATATTTACACAGCAGCTAGAAGGGTGCTTCCCAATACAGGGTATAGAAACACAGTAGCTCTGCTTAAGCTAGTCTGCTAAAAATGGCAGCGTGGCCACGGCAGCACCGGCAGCCACTCAGGCTAGCTGCCCAAGTACATACCCACCAGTCAGGTGGGATTTCAAGTGGCCCTTTGCCTCCTGGTGTACAGCTTGATTCTAAAAGGAAGATAGACAGTGCCACATGGGTTACTCACTTGCTACAAACGCCTTAGAAATTCTGGGAAGTGACTGATGGACTCGTTTCCTCCTCAGAATAGGGATTAATCTCCACAGCAACAAACCCCTGCATTCTGGAGAACCAGCTGGTGCTGGAGTAAGTTTTAAAAGCTTGCTGTGAAGCAGTAATCGAAGGATCTACATGGGCTCAGAGAAATTTTATGTCCCATGTTAAGGAGAAGGTCCGATGACATAATTTAAGGAAATACCAATCGATTCTAGGAATTTCAAGACATGACAAAATTTGGTTTGGAACAACTTGACACAGTCCACTTAAATGTTTTCTTAATTAAAACAGACTTTAAAAAATATACCGCAGATGAGCAATAATGCCTATTAGAACATCTGCTCCAGACACGCATGATACTGCCCAGGCTTCTGTAACTACATAAAAATCTATCACACTCTAAACTTTGATAGGAATTATTTCCTTTACACTATATGTATGATCTTCTGTGCCTTGTACATATACTTACAAATCTAGAAGAGTTGTCATTTCTTACAGTTTTGGCATTTCCAAAAGCTGGTAGGAAAGAACAAAAAATAAATGAAACATGGTAAAAACATTTAAATACTAAAAAACAAGTCATGACTGTATGTTATGCAAAACCAAAAATAAACAAATCAATGCCTGATGGAAAACAAAGCACTGTCCTGTGTTTGAGACATCATTATCAGTTGCTGAAGATGGATTTATAAAAATCAGTTTAGTTTGAAGTTTTCTAACAATAAGAGCCAGTGAAGAAAAAACTTTCCCAACATTATGGTCAACGTGGTTTTGAACTATGCCTGGCAACTACCAGTTTACAACGTGCATGCAACACGAACTCAAAATAAACTGTAGGGCAAGTTAAGGAATTAGATTTCATCCTGTAAAGCTGTGTTTGTCAAATGGAAGTGTGTCACTCGCTATTATGAAATATAGTGCTCATGCTCATTGCAGAAGGCTTTGAGCTAACTTTTCACAAAATATATATCTATACTTTCAGTACTCAAGTAAAGTTAACACTGAGCGGAAAAATATATGTTTCTCAGCTTTAACAAATTTGCATGGAGAGACTATTCTGCGTCAAAGAACTGGAGCCAAAAGACAGAGTTTGTTGCTCTTGGAGGCCAGGGTTAAAAGTGACAGAACTGTTTAAAAAAAAAAAAAACAACCTTTATACAGTGCAATAAGTCACCTTTTTAACAAACATATAATTAAATACAGTGCTACACACGAGACTCATTTGTAATCATGCACAGAACTAAAAACAAACTTTCCATTATAAAGAATCAGAGACAGTTTTCTCCTAAATTCACTGTTTCTCATGTTAATTTACATTAGCAGTATAGTTAAAAAGCAGAGCATTCCCTTAAGATAACTTATGCAAACATAACATATTTCTGCCATTTTCTTGCATTACAGCTTAGTTTAAATGCAACTGCACATAAAGGCATAGAATATGATCTAAGTTGTAACAAATCTAAGCAGCAGCTGGTACTTGGTCATAGCATGGTTACTGTTAATCATGGGAAGATATGGTGTCACTTCTCTTTTACCGGAATGCAACCAAAAGCTGGACAACACAGCAACAGGCAGCACAAACAGCAGTGCTAAATTCTCAAAAAAAGCAAGGAGTGCCCATACACATCATGATTATATAACATCATACTTTTAAGTCAGGGTTTCTCAAACGGCAGGTCCTGACCCCCCCAAAAGAGACCCCTCTCTCTAAAAGTGCAAAGTTTCAAAAAGTTCAATGAATAGAAGATTGGTGGGGGCGGAATAGATCTGGACAAGGAGGAGAAGTCTGGAGATAAATGTGAGAAGGGAGGGACAGGCAGTAGAAACAAAAGTGAAACTGTTTTAGCAGCATATTCCAGAAGTCTTGAGGTCTTTCTGAGTGTAGCCTTCATTGATTTGATATCTACCATACCATTCTCTCACTAGAAGGGAAAACTTATAATGGCAGCAGGCCCTAAAAGAGACCCAGTTTGGGAATATTTTAATGAAGTTCCTCTGCCTGTGGGAAAGACAGGCATGCATGCAAAATGTAAACAATGCAACAAAGAAATGCAAGGCCTGGTTGCCTAAATAAAACAACGTCATGGGAAGTCTTGCTTGTTTTGTTAAAATATTATATGTTTGCTGTTGAAGAAAAGATCCAGAATACATAACGTCGTCGTTTTAGTTAAATAAAACAATTTAAATGTCTGTCTGGTGATGTTCTCCTCCTAATACAGCAAGGCAAGAAAATCCTCCAAATATTAATGATTAACCTGTTGAATTGGAGATAGTTCACCTCCCAATGGCTTCATAAATATTTGCTTCAATTACCTTTGGTAAATGAAATAACCAAACAATCATTCATTTTCTGATATAGCTGTAAAACTAATCTGAAAAGTTTTCTAAATAAATCACTTAAAAATGTATAGTGTGTACCTTCTAAAAATGAAACCTACATCTATCTCTGAGTTGTGAAGAATATATATTAAGGTTATAACAACCAACAAGAATGCACTTTTATGTAGAAATCCATGATTACATCAAGTTTTCCTGACTAGTGATTTAAATCAAATCCACCCTGTCTAAAATCCTTTTGTTCTAAATAAATACTTGGCTTTATAAGGCTGTTTGGTCACTCATTACCACTCCCATAGCTCCCTAAGGGAAACAAACTGCAGATAGAAAAGGAGTACTTGTGGCACCTTAGAGACTAACAAATTTATTTGAGCAGAAGCTTTCGTGAGCTATGAACTCAAGGTACGCAGATCTACTGAGTTAATCATGGTTGATCACAGCAGACTGCAGTCGGAGAGTGAAAGACTAGCAGGTGACAGCTAGATACCTGAGACACATTCACAAAGAGATCAAAAAGGAACAAAAGTGCAGTTAGCCCACAAGCTGACATCCTCATTTGCTTCCTTACTAAAAACCCACTCTTTCAGTCTTGCCAATAAAGAATCAATTTAAACAAAAATAGTTCTATTTAAAAAGAACCTTCCACAGCTGAATAATTGTAAGGCTTATTTCTGGAATCCTATAAAGCACCAACTATGCTTTCGGATACTGTAAATAACAAAGCCAGCTGACCTGGTAGGAGGATGCAGTACAGGAAGCAATGTATTTTCTACACGCATTATTATATTCTTACCTTCAAGCACTGGATTTGACTGTAAAAGTTGTTCTTTTACTTGATTAACTTCTGCTCCTTTTCCACAAACAGCTGCTACATAAGACATAACAAGCTTGCTGGCCTCTGAGGGGTGTAGATTAGAGGATTAAAAAAGATCAAAGTGAGAAACAGTCCCGAAAACTGGCATAAATATTTTATTTATTATGCAGGCTTGTGTACCGTAACATTTTTACCATTCCAGCAGGAGTTAAAGACCCCAATCCTCCTCCACATATATCTGTTTCTTCTTGATACTACTCAGGCCCTGATGGTGTGATGAGGCCCATGCATTCAGACCCCTGTGCGCACATTGAGACCTAATGATTTCAATGGCCTGGAATATTTAGGACCCAAGCAAAACGATGCTGAACACTAGTGAACCAAGCATATATAGGTTCTTTTCCATTCGGCTTGAGTAAAAGTGACTCAACAAGCTAACAGTATGAAAAATCATCTGCAACATGTCAGGCTACGGACAATGGGCCTTAACATTGCAAAATGCAAAAGCCAAATAAAACTACTAAATCAATCAATCAGTCATTAGATTTAGTAGATTTATTTGGCTTTTGCATATTATATATCAAATCATACACATCACATAACGGTAGCTATAAGTCTAAATAAGTAATTAATGCAGTCTATTTTAAAACAGATTACAGAATACAAACCATTAATTTAGTCAATGAACATAATTTCACTGTGTTAATTTTAACATAAGCAAGTTTGAACAAGTTCTGAAATTGTTAAAATCCCAGTTATGTAAACATCAAATCAGTGTCAATGACCCATCCAAATAATATAAGTAAAGATTACATAAAACAAATAGTCTGGATCTTATGATAATATTGTTTAGCACAGAGAGCAGCTGTGACAGGAGCTGAGCAAGTAAGGTTTAAAACAAGGTATGCAGTGTTTAATATGATGCAAGATTGCTCAATTTGGGGTAACTCACAGGATATGCATTAATACAACTTTAAATACAACATAATTACTAACAGCAGGAATCCCACTCAAATCAATACAATGATCATAAAAACTCATTTACTTTCTCCTTTCAAGATCTGGTACGTATTTAAGGGTCTGATTTCAGCAAAGAACAAACAAACGAACTGTTACTCCTTGAATTTTGATTCTCTTCTGTTTAAGCAAAATTTGCTTAGTATTAACTGGTTGTTTCTGTCCCTAAGTTGAATTCAGCAAACAGACACAGATAGGTATGGCAGGCCTGTGCCCAGGGCCTCATCTCCTGGAATCACATGAGTTCAGCAGAATCTCAGCTTTCATTTTTACAAAAAGAAAAGGAGTACTTGTGGCACCTTAGAGACTAACCAATTTATTTGAGCATAAGCTTTCATGAGCTACAGCTCACTTCATCGGATGCATACTGTGGAAACTGCCTATCCATTTTTGAGAGCTCATTCTTAATCTTTCCCTGTTTGCTGTAGAGGATGTTGATCAGGTGATTCCGCAGTTTCTTTGAGAGCGTGTGGCACAAGCTGTCAGCAGGCAGTTTCCACAGTATGCATCCGATGAAGTGAGCTGTAGCTCACGAAAGCTTATGCTCAAATAAATTGGTTAGTCTCTAAGGTGCCACAAGTACTCCTTTTCTTTTTGCGAATACAGACTAACACGGCTGTTACTCTGAAACCTGTCATTTTTACAAAGGTTCCCAGCCCTCACCGTTGCAAAGAAAAGCGTGAAAATGGGACCCAAGTCAAACCAATGCAGTGATGCCTACCCCAGTCCACCAACAGCCTGAAACAATAGCTCTTTCCAGAAGGTATCATCTACAACTGACACTGCTCTTGCCGACCCTGCCAATACCACAGCAACACTGAAAAGTATTGGGAGAGGGGATGATGGGGAAAATGGGGGACAGGGGCGCACAGGCTACTATTCCAGATGGAAAGGAGAGCAATTGCCATCACCCCAGCCTCTGCGGTGCGGGAGCAAGACTCTAGCACACAGACTAGAGTGACTAGACAGAAAGTGTGAAAAATCAGGACAGGGGATGGGCGGGTAATAGATGCAAAAAGCCCCACATATCGGGACTGTCCCTATAAAATCGGGACATCTGGTCACCCTAACACAGACAGTTACACCGTCTGCTTCAACCACAGCTTGCCTTTACAAGGCTTCGCAAACACGTAATATTTCGAGATGTAGAGGTGTAAAATAAGATCATTCACAAAATTCTTCAGGATTTGGGGGCTATTTGGAGTATTTTTAATAGGCTAAAAAAGAGCAGGGCCATTTCTCCTTATAAAAAGCTCCATTTTCCTGAGTGACAGGTTTCAGAGGGCTAGCCATTTTAGTCTGTATCAGCAAAAACGAGGAGTCCTTGTGGCACCTTAGAGACTAACAAATTTATTTATTTCGTGGGCTATAACCCACCTCATCAGATGCATGGAGTTAAAAATACAGTAGGCAGGTATAAATATACAGCACATGAAAAGATGGGAGTTTCCTTACCAAGTGTGGGGCGGTCAGTGCTAATGAGGCCAGTTCAATCAGGGTGGATGTGGCCCATTCCCAACAGTTGACAAGAAAGTGTGAGTATCAACAGACGGAAAATTACTTTTTGTAGTGACCCAGCCACTCCCAGTCTTTATACCACCCGGGGAAGTGAAGAAACAGATTGACAGAGCCATAAGGGTATTCAGAAGTCACCTACTACAGGAGAGGCCCAATAAAGAAAATAACAGAACGCCACTAGCCACCACCTACAGCCCCCAACTAAAACCTCTCCCGCGCATCATCAAGTATTACAACCTATCCTGAAGGATGATCCCTCACTCTCACAGACCTTGGGATACAGGCCAGTCCTCGCTTACAGACAGCCCCCCAACCTGAAGCAAATACTCACAAGCAACTACACACCACACAACAGAAACACTAACTCAGGAACCAACCCCTGCAACAAACCCCGTTGCCAACTCTGTCCGCATATCTATTCAAGGGACACCATCATAGGACCTAACCACATCAGCCACACCATCAGGGGCTCATTCACCTACACATCTACCAATGTGATATATGCCATCATGTGCCAGCAATACCCCTCTGCCATGTACATTGGCCAAACCGGACAGTCTCTACGCAAAAGAATAAATGGACACAAATCAGACATCAAAAATTTTAACATTCAAAAACCAGTAGGCGAGCACTTCAATCTCCCTGGACACTCAACAACAGACTTAAAAGTGGCCATTCTTCAACCAAAAAACTTCAAAAACAGACATCAGTGAGAAACTGCAGAACTGAAATTAATTTTGAAACTTGACACCATCAAATTAGGCCTGAATAAAGACTGGGAGTGGCTAGGTCATTACAATAAATAATTTTCCCTCTGTTGATACTCACACCTTCTTGTCAACTGTTGGGAATAAGCCACATCCACCCTGATCGAATTGGCCTCATTAGCACTGACCGCCGCTCCAATTTGGTAAGGCAACTCCCATCTTTGCCTGCCTACTGTATTTTTCACTCCATGCATTTGATGAAGTGGGTTATAGCCCAGGAAAACTTATGCCCAAATACATTTGTTAGTCTCTAAGGTGCCACAAGGACTCCTCATTGATTTTCCTGAGTGTCTCCCCTGTTACACCTGATGTACAGACAGGCAAACAAATTAGGGCAAAAATAAGAACTGACTTGAATCTTTGATGGTCAACAAAATTCAGGTACTTTTTTAAAAAAATGTACATGCTTCTGCATGTCCTACTTGCAGATTAGAATAAAAACAGAAGTATCAAAATACATGAAAAGCTATTCTCTTGGTCTCTTATTCCAGTCTGCCTCAGCCCAATATGCACCAGAAACATAATGAAACTCCCAATCAGCTTTCTAGCCAAAGAAGTCTGGATAATTTTGGATATACATCCAAACTTTTACTTTATTTCAACATATGAGAAAAACCTATGCAAGTCTCCAGGTACCTTTGACAGATTAGAAATATTAGGACAAAAAAAGCAGTAGCAAGACATCCTCTTTGTACAAGAAAATGCAATCCACAAAACCAAGAATATTTCCACACCTTGGGGAAACCCATGAGAATGCCACCAGAGCAAATACTCCTGTCTGCCCAAATATTCTTCTCACAGAGATCTCAGAAAGGACAAAACATCTGCAACACAATCCTGTCTACTACAAACACTCAGGTCTACAAGACAGTTGACACCACCTCATGGTCAATGGTATGAAAGGCTTCTGATAGATCTAATAATACCAGCATAATCATTCTCCAAATCTTAACCAAAACCAAAAGATATCAGCATCAAGTGATGTTTTTTAGCAAATGTTGAACAAATCTTTTCAATGCTACATGTTAACTTCATATTAATACCTTTTATACATCGGAAAGGGTAGCCATATTGGAGGTGAAAGCAATACATTTATTTAACTACACTTATTTTCCCAAAAAACTAAAAAGAGGCTGATCTAAAGAGTTGACTTAATGCAGTAATATGAATCTCTCATAGAAAACGTATGAGCAGAAGTGGCTGATGAGCTAAGGGATAAAGACTGATTTAAATCTAGATTTGCTGTCTGAACACATGCTCAGGTTAGGGTTGCCAATTTTGGTTGGACGTATTCCTGGAGGTTTCATCACAGGACAATCTTTAATTAAAGATTATTTTTTAATTCCTGGAGACTCCAGGACAATCCTAGGCAACCCTAGCTCAGGTGTTAAGTGGAATGATATTCTGTTTCTACATAGACGTTCTTAAGAGTCTCAACCTTAGGCTCTAATTTCCCTCCCCCGTGAGTTGGGTGGGTGGAATGCTTGCAATCTTTCTGGGTGAAAGAGCTTTTGGCAGTTGGACTAGTGATCAGATGAGGTAGGACACGCGAGTTGGAGCTTCATGCCCATCCTCCACAAAAAAGATCCCTCAGTGCTGAAGGAGCCATTTTCAGTGGAGCAGTAGAAGGGGAATGGAGACAAGAAATGGAAAACTGTCAGGCCTTTCTGTGGAGAATAAAGTACTGTGTATCTCTCTGTTTACAAAACACCCATTCTGTATGGTATGAAGGCAGTAGCAGGGCATTACAAATGATTGTGTCCCTTTTTTATCTGTCCAGTTTTAAAACAAAACAAGTTAAGAGTTGTTTCAGGTTTTACGCTTCCCTCCCAAATCTCCTGAGCCAATCAGTTTTTCTCCCCGCCCTGTTGGGTTAGACCTTCGCAAAAACAACAGGGGAAAGCTATGAAACTGGTTACACACAAAGTGCTGCTGAAAGCACAAAATAAACAAATATTCTCTCTAATCTCTTCCAGTTATTGTAGTCCAAAAGGATCCACTTGAAACAGCAGGGAAGAAATTACTGAGACAAACATGATTTTTTTTTGTCGGCGGCATCCCCTAAAGGATCACAGCTAGGTTTAAACTGGACAGTAGTTGTGAGGAAATGGAAGATCTTTACCATGGATCAAAGGCTCCTAATGATGCTGAGACAATCAGGCTGATGTGCAGCAGTGAAATAAGAGACTACTCTGCATGCTTAAGTGTTCCTCAGCTATCTGATCTGACAAATCTCCCTAAACAGTCCAAATTCTTTGGGAAGGGCTACTCAAGCTTTGAGTGAAAAAAGAACTAAAGCAGCAAATAAGTGAATGTAATGTAATTTAGGGTAAGTGTGCACTTTCTGATGACATCAGGATAAATCCGGAGCAATATAATACATATATCACTAAAGAATTCCTTTCAACTATTAATGAAGTTTGAACTACTGTGCAGTGAACTTGTTTTAAGGGAATTTAACATTATTTTTAATATGCTTATTTACTCAGACCACCCATCACAGAACTGGAAAAGGAAAGAATTACAGAATGTCAAAGCCTCTCATTCAGGATTCACAAAAGGGGCAATAAAGAAAAGGACATAACTTTTGAGAATGCACATTAAGAACACTAAGGTGCAAAACCCTTCCAACCCTATGTCCCCCAAATGAAGCAACTCTCTATGCAGTCTTACAATATGTACACTTGGTGGTTTAATTTGTTACACCAATTTTATTTTTGTTTCCTGGATGCATAATAAGCCATAAGTCTTCCTGCCTTCAGAAACAATCGCTCAGATGATGTAGAAACAAATTTAAGTGTACTTGCTGTTTCTTTTCCACAGCAGCTCTATTAAATTGCTATTTGAGACTATAATGCAATTGATTTTTTTTTAAATGAGCTTTCAAGGTGAACAGTTATGAAAGTGACATTTACCCCCACACAATTCCATACTTTTCAATGAACTGAGAATTTTCTCAAAAATTATTCCAGCTTTGCTTGAGAGAAATGCAGTTGTCTTGTATGCTTGCCAGTGTACTAAGTGTAGCTGAGCACAGCATGAGAGATTTCATTTCCAAAGCCATCACCATTATGGTTTTTATATAAATAGTGTATGAAATTAAAAATCCTATATTTAAAGGCTTTAGTGAATGCTTTCCAGGGTTTTCAACCAATCCCAAAACGGCAGGGGAGGTCCAGTTTTCACAGGCTTGGAGTGTATTCTGCAAGGCAAGTGAATCCTGAATTTATTTTGACCTTTGCAATATAGCATCACCAAAAGGATGATTTGCACATCGATATAATGACATCGCACCAGTACAATGGAATTGCGTTTATGCAACAACACTCAATGCAATGTCACACCTGCAGTAGCACATATCATGATGCAATTAGTTTACTGCATGGAGCAACTGCAAAGAGACAACTCCAACACCCTCTCATATTTTTGGAGGGGAGCATGGAGAAGACAAAGCTGTATATTACCTGTTTTTCCAGCTCCACTCTCCCCAGTAATAAGAATACACTGATCTTTATCCTGGTCCCTGAGGGATCTGTATGCTTCATCTGACAGAGCAAAACTGTAAAGTAAAAGATGATGAATTTAGCAGAGAAATAAGCAAATGTCATCAAGACTATATATATATCATCAAGACTATATATATATATACACACACATACATATATATATATAAATATGTCCTTGAGGTTCAGATAGCATTAAAACAATGCTATGTAGCTTCCTAAGCACTATACCAAGTGATAAAATGGAGAACTGAAGCTTCTTTGGAATCCTATGAACCAATAAAGTCTAACATGGATGTTCGTGATTACTGATTTATTTCATAATTACAGTTCTAGAATGGGCCTGGGAAAGAAATAGAAGTTACTTCCCTCCACCACACTCTTTTAGAGACTCATTAAAGCCTTCAGAATTTGCAGACATACATCCGTCCATGTAAGTATTCATTTAGCTGCCACTGTAAGAAATGCCAGTATTTTCAGAGTCAAGTAACAACGTAAGTTTACAACCCACAATCAAAGCACTGCAATGAGATATAGTATCAACTTGTTATTTCAACTATATTTGTGGTTAGAATTTATCTTATTCATATCACTACTAACATGCAAGAAGGGGGTTGATGCTCTGCTCTTCCACTGAGAGGAAGATGCTTCAGGCAGGAAATCAGTCATACCTCCATTGTGATCTTATACTTTCCCCTGGCACATACTTCCCCAATTCCACTCCTTCATTCAAGCAAATTTCCTCCAAACCACTACATGTTATATTCCAAAACAATTTCCCCTCTAGAGAAGTGGGAGAAACCCTTAAAAATCTTATTAAAATATTATGAATATAATTTGAATGGTTAAAGTACACACGGTATGTTTAAAACATTAACTATCAGTCCGTGGCTTGTCATTGTTCCTCGGCATATTTTCATGTTTTCTGATTAGCTGAATTACTGACATTTGGAAACCAAATTTAGGGTGGCGTTACATAATTTGGAGCTAAAAAACAGATTAAGAATTGACATCATCTTCTCTGCGCTAGCAGAGACTTCAGGCCTACTGTACTGGAAAATACACACACACAGGCCACGAGACAAAATCATAGCAATTTGTCAGACAATTTGGATCTTTGGCTGACAATGAAACTGTATACAGCATATCATACAGTGCTATTAAGAGTGCTATCTACTGTACTGCCAACATTATTTCCTGCAGCACCTGGTTGTTCCCTGAAGATCTCATTCAAGTACTAACTAGGCCTGATCTTGCTTAGTTTATAACATTAGACACAGCTCAAGATGGTTTGGAAACATCCATGCCCAACAAGACGCAGAAACAAGACGCTAACTGGTAACTCATATTTAAGAACAGACTGATGCACTAGCCACTTTAACCACAGCAAACCAAAGATGTCCAACTCTTGATGTATCTGGCATTGATGAGGAGATTCCTAAAACTTTTAATACTGCTCTGGAGACCCATTCATCTTTAGAATTTGAACTCAATGATTCAACTAGATGTGAAAATTGTTTAAAGTACAAGAAAGTAGAGAGCTCTAATGTGTTTAACACTGAAATAGAGTTGATTTGAGATATGGCCAGCATGTAACAACAGTAGCAAAGAAAAGACTCCACTGCTGCCGAGAGACCATGATGCAATTCCTGGCAGCAGCCCTATTGTCATGTATCCAAAGTACAGTTGCTAGATTCACAAGATTCTCTGGTAGGACACATTCAGGAAGAGAATAATATTCCTTAAAGGTGCTGCAGATACACTTGCAAAGTTGAGAGTGAACACATGCCTCTTAGACTTATCTGTGTAAATATGTTCATCATAGTTAATTTTAAGCAACATTCTTTCAAAGCAATCTGTGAAGGAAGAAGCAAAATGGGACAAGGGCCTTCAGGCAGCAGTAGGGGTCCAGGGAGGGGGCAGGGAAGAGATCATAGAATCATAGAACTGGAAGGGACCTCAAGAGGTCATTTAGTCCAGTGCCCTGCACTAAGGGCAGGACTAAGTATTATCTAGACCAGTGCTTCTCAAGCTATCTGATGTGAGGGACCGGCAACTTTTTTTTTTCCAATGTGCGTGCAGACCGGCAGCCGATGTGGCTCATGGACTGGCACCGGACCGCAGACCACCACTTTGAGTACCACTGATCTAGACCATGTCCCTGACAAGCGTTTGTCCAACCTGCTCTTAAAAATCCCCAATGATGGAGATTCTACAGCCTCCCTAAGCAATTTATTCCAGTGCTTAACTATTCTGACACTTAGGAAATTTTTCCTAATGTCCAACCTAAACTGCCCTTGCTGCAATTTAAGCCCATTGCTTCTTGTCCTATCCTCAGAGGTTAAGAACAACAATTTTTCTCCCGCCTCCTTGTAACAACCTTTTATGTACTTGAAAACTGTTATGTTCCCCTCTCAGTCTTCGCTTCTCCAGAGACTGAACAAACCCAATTTTTTCAATCTTCCTTCAGAGGTCATGTTTTCTAGACCTTTAATCATTTCTGTTCCTCTTCTCTGGACTTTCTCCAATTTGTCCACATCTTTCCTGAAATGTGGCGCCCAAAACTGGACACAATACTCCAGCTGAGGCCTAATCAGCGCGGAGTAGAACTGAAGAATTATTTTTTGTGTCTTGCTTACAATACTCCTGCTAATACATCCCAGAATGATGTTTGCTTTTTTTGCAACAGCGTTTCACTGTTGACTCATATTTATCTTGTAATCCACTATGACCCCTAGATCCCTTTCCACAGTACTCCTTCCCAGGCAGATGGGATATTAACAACACAAGCTGTGGTTTCCATGGGTTTGTTTCTGGAAGACAGCTTTCATATAAACACTACAGTGTCATTTTTTAAGTGAAGTCACAGAATGGTTAGCTCACCAAGCCCATCCAGCCATAGAATCCAGTGCCGTTTGTCCTTCAAACTGTCTCATCCATCATCTCCAAGAATACCACCCCAGCACAAACAAATTGGTATTTCTACTACTGAAGTAGTAGAACATCAGTCCTCACTTGACATAGGGGGGCTGGAACAATTTGTATAGTGGGGGTGCTGAGAGCCATTGAAGCAAACTGTAAACAGTGTATATAATGGAAACTACTTTGAGCCAGTGGGTGTAGCAGCATCACCAGCACCCCTAGTTCCAGCACCTCTGCTTGACAGTATTACACCAGAAAACAGTGTGGAGACCTCATCGGCAATTTTAGGGCAACCAACACATTCCTAATTCATATCTTGAATGTGTCACCTTAAAATCATTCACCTCTAACAAGGCTACTGAATTCTCTAGTGCTGAAATGCCACTATCACTAGCCCTACATGGATTGTACAGCATTAGTGATTGTCTTCAAACACACACAATCAATCACCTCAGAAGAACAATTCACAAGCAATGAAGTCTTTCTTCACACGGAAACTTGAAGTATAAGGTCATAAACAACCAACAGAAATGTAAAAGAAAGGAAAACAGTCATTTTTATCCAAATCACCTGGCCTTGCATAATTCAGCCAGGTGATTTGGATACAGCTGTTGTGTGTTTATTTGTGAAACACACAGCTGTTGTGTGTTTATTTGGAATGTTTTCTTTTTCTGAGGAAACCTCACCACTATACAATGCTGGAAAACCTAATACAATCTTCAAATAGCATATCAAAGAGTAAATCCAGACACACAAGACAAATCAAGTTCACTTACACTGACAAAAATTCACACACACAGTTAATAAAACTTTCCTCATGCAAGTTGTATGTTTACCCTGAAGTTCAGGCTATGCCTTTCACAAATTTAGTTCTAGAAGGCATAGCCCAGGAAGTGTTTTAGTAGCAAGCCTTTTAAAGAATTTTCTGCGTTCGTGGCACTGCCTACACAGAATTAGTGCCATCTGTGTCAGAGTTTGGAACATAAATGTTTATTTAAAATAAAAAAGTAACAGATTCACCCATCATGTCTAATTTAACAATACACCATTATTGTAGAGTATTTTATACATTTTCTATCCTCTTCTTGCTGTGTAATAAAAATTAGATCCCTACCCCTTTCCAGGTACATCCTCTATTCGTTATAAACGATTAAAAATGGTCTCATGCTCTGTAAAAATAGATCTCAGTTTAGTTTTTATCATAATTTAACGACCACAAATAATCCTTCTACTTCTCCTTTTCTTTTGGTAGCATTAACGTGTACTCCTCAGTGATGTCAACATTTATGACTATAAACCTAAACCACATGCCACTCTTCTGAGCCACCATATAATTACAGAACCTAAATAGATCTTTAGAGTAGTTCTTAGCTAAAAGACAGTTGTGAACCGTATGATTTGAATTATTTTATGAGTGTGTCAGCAATGTCATTTACCACATTTTATTATAAACTCTTCTTTCATTTGTAAGTTTTAATATAAAAGTCAACCATGTTATTCTCCTACCACATCAAGGATACAATATTTACTGAAGTTCTCCCTTAGTTGAGATCTAAGTATAGGAACAATTTGAATCCTAAATGCTACCCATATCTAGATCAATCACAATGTTCCTTGTTCTATAGCCATAGTACTTTTCATAGCACAAAGTGTTTAGGCTGTGTACTTTCAAACAACTGAAATTATCACTGATTTTGAAAAGTTTGTTTTGACCCCAATATTTTGTTTTGTTTTCTTTACATCCATTTCATAGAATCATAGGATATCAGGGTTGGAAGGGACCTCAGAAGGTCATCTAATCTAACCCCCTGCTCAAAGCAGGACCAATCCCCAATTTTTGCCCCAGGTCCCTAAATGGCCCCCTCAAGGATTGAACTCACAACCCTGGGTTTTTATGCTGGAGTACACGTTCACTGAGGACTTGCTAATCAGAGAAATAAAACTAAAGAACATAAATATCTGAAAGTTAATCACTACATTGAGACTACATCCATGAATGCAAAAAGCATTGACAATCTTCATTCCCCTACCAAGCTCTATGCTCCACTTTTACTTGCAAGTTTCAGAGTACTTGCAAGGAATTTTCAATTTTAACTACAATGCATTACTGCCCACCTCCACCAACTATTGTCTTCTATCCCCATCCGTAGTACTCAGCTTTCCCTTGCTTCCCTCCCTCCAATCTCTCAGACATCATCCTTTCAGCAAAGGACACTTAGGGCCAGATTTAAAATCCCAACAGGCACCTTTCCAAATTTGGCCTTTAATGACTGTATCCTGTCTCTTCCTGCCTCCAAACTTTTGCTCCCTTCCCAGCAATAATCACTCACCACCTACCTGAGCGCTCAAGATTGCCACCACTGCCCCCCTCTAAATTCCTTTGCTCTTGTTTTCATAACTATCATCTGTCATCTTCCCTTTCTTAGCAAAACCTAGAAAAATGTCATGATTTAAATAAAACAATGTGTTTAAATAAAAATAGTCATTGTTTGTTTAAATACCACTCCCAAAACAACAACTTTGATCATTTTCATTCTGGCATCTGTCCCTTTCACAATAGTAAAATACCCTTCTACATGTGGTTAACCACCATGGACTAGCTGATGATTTTCTTTCACCTCAGCACTAGCCAGGGCTGGCTCCAGCTTTTTTGCCGCCCCAAGTGGCGAAGAAGAAAAAAAAGAAAAACCCGATTGAGCTGCCGCCGCAGTGGAAGAGACAGAATGAAGGACTTGCCACTGAATTGCCGCCAAAGACCCGGATGTGCTGCCCCAGGCACCTGCTTCCTTGGCTGGTGCCTGAAGCTGGCCCTGGCACTAGCTACTCTTTCCTCATCCTTCTTAGTCCTCAAGGTTTGTCTTCATAATTCCCCCACCTTCTCTCTTCCCCTGCTTGCAGTTACTTAGACTGTTCCCTGTGCTAATCAAACAGCAGTGTCTTCTGTTTCCTTGTCTCTCCACAGCAGGTGGCAGATCCTCCCCTCCAAGCTGCCTCCACCATCTGAAATAGACTCCATCTCTCTGAGCCTAACTGAATCCTTGATTCTTTTCAGATCCCATGTTAAGGCCTATTGCTTTGTCTTGGAATGTAACTTCTAACTCATTCTCTACTTTAAAAAAATTCTATTTTTTGAGTCTTCCAATTTACTTATACTTAGTCACTCTCCTTGGAACTCAGCCATTGTAATCCTCTTCTACCCCATCACAGATAAGCATATTGCCAGGATATACTGTAAACAATATGCAGTTAATTATATTTTCACGTGTAGAGGATAATCTGTTTGATATTTTTATGTTAATACAGAAGTATTAATAAATTAGTAAATTGTAATTTATCGAGTTTGAGTAAAATTCAGAGTAACATTCAATATTTCCTTGCTGCCACAACATCTAAATGGATACTAATCAGAGAGAGATTCAAAGAAAACAACAGGTTTCAGAGTAACAGCCGTGTTAGTCTGTATTCGTAAAAAGAAAAAAGAAAAGGAGTACTTGTGGCACCTTAGAGACTAACCAGTTTATTTGAGCATGAGCTTTCGTGAGCTACAGCTCACTTCATCGGATGCATAGTGAGCTGTAGCTCACGAAAGCTCATGCTCAAATAAACTGGTTAGTCTCTAAGGTGCCACAAGTACTCCTTTTCTTTTTTCTTTTTAAAGAAAACAACAATTGCAAACAAATCAGCGCTTCTCTCCCACTCTGAGTTGGAGGAAACAACAAAACCCAGCTGGGTATCAAGAATCTCAGTGCCTTTAAAGACTGGGATCAACATGGAAGAGTGCTGTGTAAATCATTTCTGAAATTTTATTTTGCTAAACAATACTCTATTTTTGGGAACGGAATGAAGCTATTCAGCTATCCAGGTTTAAAAAAATACTATCACCATGTATTAAAAAGGTATTCACTTATATGTACTGAAATATCGTTTAATCTTAATTGCCCTAAAATAAAATGCATTCCTCAGCTCCCATAAGACTATTTGCAATTTAATTCTTTGTGTTCAGCACTTTCCCTTCCTTGGAGAAAGTTGATTAGCTTGCTGTTATATTAAGCGAACAAAGCAGGGGACTACAAAATAGATGTAGCTTTGCCTAGGCGAGGTCTTTAAAAAATGATAGCTGCTCGTTTGTAAAAATGCCAGTCAAAACAAGAATAAAATCAACTGATGTCTATACATGCAGATAAAGAGAATTGTGAAGCCTGTTGTGGCAGATGGAAAAAATCACTCCCAACAACCCTGCATTTTACAGAAGTTTTGTTGTTGAGAGGAACTCTGAAATCTGTTGTATCAACAATAGTGTGTGGATTACATACACATCAGCAGGAGCATTTTACCTCAGTATACCTTCATATATTATGTTACTTATGTGGGAGACTGCTAACTGTGTGATAGTATTAGACACAGAACAACGCGTGAAGTTTTATACACCAACCCATTTGATTTTAAAAGTAGCCATGGTTTACAGAAGAAAAATTCTGTTCATTGGTTACAGAAAGAGAGCTAACTTTCAACAGCAGAACACTTTAGGCACAGTCTTCTTTCAGGGTCAGAGGAGCTTATTTGAAAGCCCAGTGTTGGGAAAGTTCTCACCCATACTCAACCTCTCTACACTCCAGATTTTATCCATCATCAGTTATTTCAGGCCTGTTCTGCTCTGAGACTCACACACTTTTCTTATCTTCCCCAGGACAAGGCACAGTTCAGGCATGTTCTGGGTCAAGAGATGCTTTTTAACTTTGCATCCAATCTCCCTTGACAGAGGTTTAACTCGCTCTTTTTCCCCAAGGGCAGGGCCATCTCATTCTCCCCAGCACACTATACCCAGATCACAGCCTCCAAGCCCCATGGGAACTTCCCCACGTGAGGCAAGTCAAAAGAGACTATGGGTATGCGTGTACACTGCAATTAAAAACCCACGACTGGCCTGTGCCAACTGACAGGCTCAGGTTAAGGGGCTGTTTAATTCAGGTGTCGACATTTGGCCTTGGGCTGGAGCCCAGACTCTAGGACACTGCTTGAGCTTGAGCTGCAGCCCGTCCCTGAACCTCTACACCACAATTGAACAGCCCCTTAATCCCAGCTCCATGAGTCCGGGCCGGCTGTGGGTGTCTAACTGCAGTGTAGACATACCTTTTATCCTCTCAGGTATGTCTATCACCTCTATCACTGAATAGGGACTCTGGTACTGAAAAATGCTCCAAACACACCAACTTCTAAAAATCAGGAAGAAATCTCCTTAACACAATCCACATGAACTACAAACTGAGTGTATGATATTCCCCATCTTTCAATTGCATCTAATTAATCTCTTCACATTTACCTGGTTTCGGAGTAACAGCCGTGTTAGTCTGTATCCGCAAAAAGAAAAGAAGGACTTGTGGCACCTCCATCCAATGCTGACGGTGCACAAATGCCTGCTGAAAGGACTGCTCAGCATTTTGGGGTTGGAGAGCGGGCAGTTTGAAACTGTCACTAAACTCCCTTTCTCCCCCCGCCAGTTTTTCCTTCCACCAACTGCTCCCGCCCACCCAGTCTCTCTGCAGACATAAAGCTTCCTTTTACCTTTACCTCCTCATCAACTTTGTCCTTACTTATAATAGGAAAAAGTTTTGCCCTTCCATAAAGTGGAGATCATAGCTTTGTTCCACTGGGAGTTGATACACAAATGTGACATCAAAAAGAGCCAAACAGCCAATCAGAATATGGCTTTGGCTAGTAAGTACCCCTCAGCAAATTCAAATTTGAAATCAGAAATGAGTCGCCCAGCTGGATATTAGTGTGCTTTGTAAAATATACTGGTGGTGCCCAAGTGACAAAAAACACCTTTAATCGGCTCCCTTGCTGACACTTTTCAACACCCTGGCCAAAGAGCTGATTGGCGGGGGGACTGAGATGTGGTCCCTCCAAAATATTGTTGAAGCACAATGGCAGGGCAGAGCAGTAGGGAAGCTTGAACTGTGCTCTTGTTGTACCAGTTCTGTGGATAAACAAGATGACAGGTCAGTCGCCTGTGCTGTCAATACGCACAAGATTGCACAAGAGGAATGAAAGCACCCATTTTTATATATTAAGTTGAAAAAACATGGCTGGTTCCAGTTCTAAACATCCCAAACTTTTTTAACATGGCTGCAGTCACAAAGGAGTTAAATATACTTTGTTTTACATATGGAACAGGTTCCTTGTTCGCAGCTGGAATGAATCCCTATTTCAAGTGAAAAATGCAAAAACTTTACGAAATGAGCTTTTCAGCAAAGCAGTTTGTTTTGTTTTCCTCTTTCCATAGCTCTATTAGTGGAAACAATGCTGACAAGCTAGATCCCACGTAATAGTTGTACTCATTACCTGTAACACTACCTACCCTCTGGATTTAGTGGTAAAGGATGACTCCCACTTCAAAGGACAGTTTCAGAGGCACAGCATTATCCAGTGGCACCTTAGAGACTAACAATTTTTTTTGTTAGTCTCTAAGGTGCCACAAGTACTCCTTTTCTTTTTGCGAATACAGACTAACACGGCTGCTACTCTGAAACCTAGCATTATCCAGGTCAGTTGCTGACCAAGGAATCTAGCTCTCACACACCTAACATGCAGGAGTGGTAGCCATGCCAGCCAAACTGACACTTCACCATTTGAACACACATAGCTGAGCCTGTTAGAGCATTAGCAAAAGTATTTGCAATGATAGGTATTGCAGGGATTGGAGACAGATGCCTTTTTCCATAGAACTCCAGGAAGAAAAGTTGTTTGACTGCTTGTTTGTGGGTTTTAAGATGCATTATAGCTCTATTGGGCTGTAGTTTATTTCTGGGAGGAAAAAGTTGCAGAAGCCAAGTTGTTACAGCCAGGGCCAGCTCTACAGTTTTCGCCGCCCCAAGCAGTGAAAAAAAAACTGCCGCTGGACAGCAAAAGGAAGAAGCTGCCGCCAAACTGCCGCCGCAGCAGGAGGAACTGCCGCCCCTTTCTAACTGCAGCCCCAAGCACCTGCTTGGAACACTGCTGCCTGGAGCCGGCCCTGGTTACAGCCCTTAGCTGAAAGTTATACGTAATTGAACAGTTTACTTCCTAATACAGATCTGCTCTAGTGGTATCTGTGTTATTGCCTAAGCAGCTACAGTCTCTACTCTCTTTTATTGTAAAAAGTATATTTTGGATTTTTCTTTAAATAAGATATGGATACTTTAATAAAGCTATATAATCTGTGTACCAACAAATTGCCATTGCTTACTCCACTGAGCTCTGCATGTGAGTGATTGCACTCAAAGGAAAAAATTCAGTATAATATCAGGAAGGCTAGTGGCTGAAGTTGTGTGTTTTTATTTAACCTTTTGGAGCTTTGTTATTCTAACAGTTGGCTTGTAAAGCTTCACATTCACTTCCCTGACAGACACATTCCACCATTTATTGGCACATCAAGATACATGTGTATTTGTTGTGCAACAGCTGAATAGGGCAGTAATGAGGAAATATGAAAAACAAATGGTTTTCCCTGCTACATTTCTAGGAGTTTAACTACTCCTTTGTGTTAGCTACATATCAATGGTTGGATCTGATTAACACCTGTTGAATTATAAAGATCTTGCATTTAGTTTGAAGAGAAACAAAGCCTTTTCTGTACTGGAAGTTTCAAAACTTGAACCTTAAAAGCACTCATACATGGGCTCTTACTCAGGGTTTCTGCGAAAGTTCTGTATTGAACATAGCACATCTTTGAAAATTATTCAGGATGGCAATGCTCCCCCATTTCCGACTGAACAAGACACATTAAATGCAAGTTGCCTAAACAAAACTGACATTCATTTAATTTGTGCAGTTCAGCGTATTTATTCCATTAAAAGAAACAGTATATTTTAAAGCAATTAGTTATCATTTTATGGCAAAGTACAGAGTTAAGCAAAATCCTCCAGCTCGGGGGAGAGCAATATAAAATATCTTGGTTTTCTCTGTAGATTGGATCATCGTACAACTTTTTGAAATGGGGCATATCCAAGACACTAGCGTGGTTCAGATACACTGTTAAACACAATTAGGGGCTGTTTATAGTACAAAGAGAAACCCCAACATTGCTGCATGTGTAGTGTAGACAGGCTTTAAGCATATCTCGCAAAAGGAAAGGGTGCCTTTCTGGCGGTTCTGCTCTGGAAACTGACTTGGCAAGGGGTTGCTTACATGAGCACTTGATTCACGGCAAACTGGGCTGCAAATCTACTCCACACCATGCACTGAAAGTTTCCTAGTGTGCTTTAATGTACTCCCATTTCAAACCTGTGTCGATCAAATCACACTAGGGAACTTTTAGAGCACAGGTTTCAGAGTAACAGCCGTGTTAGTCTGTATTCGCAAAAAGTAAAGGAGTACTTGTGGCACCTTAGAGACTAACCAATTTATTTGAGCATGAGCTCTCGTGAGCTACAGCTCACTTCATCGGATGCATACTGTGGAAATTGCAGAAGACATTATTATATACACAGACACCATGAAACAATACCTCCTCCCACCCCACTCTCCTGCTGGTAATAGCTTATCTAAAGTGGGCCATTTCCAGCACAAATCCAGGTTTTCTCACCCTCCGCCCCCCCCACAGACAAACTCACTCTCTTGCTGGTAATAGCCCATCCAAAGTGAGCACTCTCTTCACAATGTGTATGATAATCAAGGTGGGCCATTTCCTGCAGGAATCCAGGTTCTCTCACCCCCTCACCCCCCTCCAAAAACCACACACACACAAACTCTCCTTACAACGTGCATGAAAATCAAGGTGGGCCATTTCCAGCACAAATACAGGTTTTCTCACCCCCCCCACCCCCATACACACACACAAACTCACTCTCCTGCTGGTAAAAGCCTATCCAAAGTGACCACTCTCCTTACAACGTGCATGAAATGGCCCACCTGATTTTCATGCACGTTGTAAGGAGAGTGGTCACTTTGGATAGGCTATTACCAGCAGGAGAGTGAGTTTGTGTGTGTGTATGGGGGTGGGGGGGTGAGAAAACCTGTATTTGTGCTGGAAATGGCCCACCTTGATTTTCATGCACGTTGTAAGGAGAGTTTGTGTGTGTGTGGTTTTTGGAGGGGGGTGAGGGGGTGAGAGAACCTGGATTCCTGCAGGAAATGGCCCACCTTGATTATCATACACATTGTGAAGAGAGTGCTCACTTTGGATGGGCTATTACCAGCAAGAGAGTGAGTTTGTCTGTGGGGGGGCGGAGGGTGAGAAAACCTGGATTTGTGCTGGAAATGGCCCATCTTGATGATCACTTTAGATAAGCTATTACCAGCAGGAGAGTGGGGTGGGAGGAGGTATTGTTTCATGGTGTCTGTGTATATAATAATGTATTCTGCAATTTCCACAGTATGCATCCGATGAAGTGAGCTGTAGCTCACGAGAGCTCATGCTCAAATAAATTGGTTAGTCTCTAAGGTGCCACAAGTACTCCTTTTCTTTTTAGAGCACAGCAGCAGGGCCCACACACACAGTGCGTGGCAAGCTAGTGCAGGCTAGATTTATACCCCACCTTCCCAAAAGCTAAGCGTTCATGCAGGCAAGCCCTAAAAATGTGGGATTCCATGTATACTACCTCAATGATTTCTATATATACTATGTTCTGTTTAGAAGACGGGAATGGGGGGAGAACACTTCTAATTGCCAGCCCCAGAAACTCAACCTTGGAATCGGACAATAAAAGCAGCTTCTTTCTTTCTAATGCACCACCACCAGCAAGAAGTCGTAGAGGCCAAATTCTGCCCTCTGCAACAAAACGTACATCAACATTAGTGTTCACTGGAGTTTGCCCAACTGTAACTGAGTGGAATTTAGTCAATAATTCGTTGATGTACAAGTAGCAATACACTCCAGCTCACTCTCTCTTAGGTGAGCTCATCCTACAGTCTAAATTGGAGCAAAAAGTACTAAACACTTATTTTTGTCTCTAAAATAACTAGATATGACCTTTAATACACATGGGAAACAATTGTTGAGTAAGAAAGTGCCATTTTACAGTCACTTTTCAGAGTGCAACCACACTGTAAAGATTTCATCTCAAAGGACAAGAGCCTGATTTAACATGAGTGAATCCCAGTTCCCTGAACATATCCATAAGAGTTACATCATCTGATGCAGAATGACAACTCTTAGCATGCAGCTTCTGTAGTTCTGCCTAGTGGCACCTCTAAAAATAAAGAAACACTGGACTTTGCCAAATATAAAAGAAGGAAAGCAAAACAATTCATTAGAAAAACTATGATATGCCTTTGGTAAAGTATTTACACAGCAGTGTGTAAACCTCAACTCTAACCACAAGAACCATTTCTAGGGAGAAGATAGCTGTTACTATGCCCACCCAGTCCTTGACTTCTCTGCTGAGACTCAACAAAGATGCCAAATAGAGTGGTGAGTTTTTGTGATGTGAACAACAAGAACTGGAGCTGGTCAGGAATTTTCCATCTGAATGATTGTTCACCTTCTCCCCTATGAGCTAGGCTCCCTAGCTGGACTACATCTCCCATAATGCACCCAGAATCATGAGACTCCCTGCTGGATCATATTGCATAGTGGGAGACTTAGTCTTCCAGGTAGCCCACCCATGGAAGATAATGCAGGCCTGAACTTCAATTACCATAAGGCAACAAAAATTCAATCTAATGTTGATCTCATTGTAAACAAAGTGCTTTGGTTCAATTCAACAAAAGGAAATGAAACATTTCAATTTCAGAAACATCAAAATGTCTTATTTCAGCCAAAAATATCAAAATGAAATGTTTCACCATTTCTGAATCACAAATTGTCAGAATTTCCACACACACAAAAATTCAGCTTTGTATCCCAATTTTGGGATGAAAAAAGGTAGTGAAATAGTAGAAATTCTTAGGTTAGTTCTCAGAGCTGAAATGACTTTTTCTATGTCAAACTGGAGGGGCTTGATAGTGGGCCCAAAAACAAGCAGGACTTGGTCAGAAGTTTGCAGGTTCTGCAAAATACAGTTCGAAATTTAAACCACACTGGACAAATTCATGTCCTCCGGGATCTCCAAACATCCAGGTTTTTGTTCCAACTAGCAAATAATTGTTTTTATTAAAATCCACTAGTTTGGATTGAATATAGAATTCTCACATGCCCTAGACTTTAGTGTGAATTACGACATTTAAGTAAGAACATAAGAACAGCCATACTGGGTCAGACCAAAGGTCCATCTAGCCCAGTATCCTGTCTTCCGACAGTGGCCAATGCCAGGTGCTTCAGAGGGAACAGAACAAGTAATCATCAAGTAATCCATCCCATGTTGCCCATTCCCAGCTTCTGGCAAATAAAGCGTTTCATATGCAATATTAAGCAGTGTATATTTTAAAATAAACTATTAAGTGCTTGTTGGATTAAAAACCTGGACTACTGGCTGTCGCCAAAGACCAAAGATGAGAGTCCCTGTCTCAAGCAGTGACCTAATACACCACCTGGAAAGTCTCACTCTTTGGACTTGGAACTCACTCTTTGAGGCTGTAAATCTCACTCTTAAGGACAGCCATCTCTGTCTTTTGCAGGAATCTGACAAATGTAAAACATCCAATCTCATGATCAAACACTTTCTGTTCCTCCTCCTCCCCCCGCAAAACACAGAAACTCCCCTGCTTTTACTTAAAGATACAATGATTTGATATTTGCAGGGTTTAACAACTAAAAATCCCCTCTTCAATGTGCAAACACAAAACAAGAAAAGTGTAGATTTAAAATAATTTATCTCACTGCAATTTAATTCAATGGTTTTGGGTAGCTTAAATCCCTATTTGTACATCCTAAATTTGTCTCTTATTTACCCAATATATAAAAGTGAACAAGTGTATTGAGTTTGCTGTGACAGTAAATTGGAAGACTGTTCATCTTTTTATTCCTACCATATCATAAGAAGGGCTGTGTTTTTCCAAACAATTGTATTACTCAAATAAGATCCTGATGGTTGAGAAGAAATCAGATGGAGCCTAGTGTAGGAAGCTGTATACGAAGGATAAACATTTGATGGGGAAAGTCTTGCCTGTAAGGTTGCAGTGGAGATGGAATTATTCCAAGGGTTTGCTGCCAGTTTCATTTATGTCATATTGTTATTTAAAATCATGTCAAAGGTTCCCAGGATAGCAGATGGGCACCCTGTTTGCGTGTTATAAATTGCAAGAAAAAAAATGAGACCATTAAACACAATGAGACATTTTTAATGAAAGAAAACGGCAGCTGTTCTTAATTGTAAGGGAGATCCCAGCCCTTAATAGTACAAATTGCCAGTTTAGGAAAGGCTTGATGCGAAGACTGATCCATCTATACACTAAGCGCAAGCTGGGCTCTGTGTCTTTTTTTTTTTTTTTTTTTTTTTTAACTGATATAGAAACTACCCACCTATCTTTCAGTTTTGGTTTAAAAACCAAAACCACTGCTTTAATTCTCCTGACCTTCCTCATTCATTTTTGTTTTTAAAGGCTCATTTTTCATAAAATGCCTTGACATGAAAATCCTATAGAAACTACTGGAGCAGATTTTATAAAAATGAATTAAATATATATTTAAAAGCTGCATGAACTGTTTTAAATTTCAAGACTGATCAGAATGTCAATCAATTCTTTACACAAAAGAACTTCACTTTGCATAACAGTACAAAACAAGCTGGTCTTGCTTTTAGTACAGATTTAACAGCAGAGAGATATTGGGAGGTCTATTAAAGCTTTGTTATTTCAAATATACTGCAAAACATTTACTCACTATTACATTATGGAAATCACATTGTCAAAGTTGAGGTACATTTGTGCTACAGTTCCTTGTTTCTAATCATTTGTCCATTTCATTCATGAAATTCTCAAAGATTAGATAAATAAATAGAGAGAGTCTACTTTATGTGGCTATGTGAATCATGAAAAGCTCAGCATCTTATTGCCTAAAAATCTTGAGAGCTGTTAACAACTCTAGCCAGATGTTCTGGTTCCAGGAAAGTCAAGGAAATAGGATCTGGCAAGAAGTGCTACCATTACTTTAAACTACTGTAGCCTCAAGACACATCTTCAAATAGCCAAGATATTAAGTTCTTTTTAGAAAGATCTTGGCTGTCTAACAAAATAATCTAGCCTGAAAGCAGAGTTCTCCATACTCACCCTGAATACAGACCACCCCATTCAACTTGATGTGCAAAAGGGAATAGAGAAATTGTTGTCAAAGTTAAATAAAGTATTTTCAATAGTTTTGATTTATAATCCATATATGATGATAAAGTCAAGTGAACCAGTACACTGTGTACAGAAGACATGAGTAAACATTTGAAAATATTTCTAAGAATGAGTTATTCTGATAGGGATCTAAGCTACAAGCTATTTCATTAAGAATCAAGACAAGAGGGTATTTTTCATACATAAAGATGGCCACCTAATTAGAGATATGCCAGAAGCATAAAAAAGATTGAATCTTGATTTTAACATTTCCATAGTTAGGGTATATTGAGTTTTTGGTCAATGATGAGCACTCTTTACATCCACACAAAAGAGAGTCATATGCACAATGAAACACAGTCAAACACCCTCCATGGTATATATGCTCTTGATTCTTGCACTGATTTTTTTTGCCAGAGCACTCCTTCAAAAATGAATGTGCACCAATGGTGATGTCAACTGATAAATCCCCTCTGTCTTAGCCACTAACTGCACAAACCACATCAAATGTGAAACACAGCTTTTCAAGGATTCCACTATATTATGGCACTATTTTGTGTCAAAGTTAGAAAGGATGTTTTTAAGTGTTGTGAGTAAAGATGACTTCACTGCACAATAATCAAGTACATATATGTCAAGTAACATTTTCAGAAGTGCTGAACTGATTTAAGAGTTCAAGCCCCACTGTAAATAAATGACAAACACTTCTGAGAATCTCACCCATTACAATTTGCGCCGCTGTAGCATTGGCCCCTTTTGAAGAGAAAGAGCAATGCTCAGGCATAGTGCTAGACCCTAATATTAATTGTAAAATTAAAAAATAGAAGATTAGGCCTCAGATTTATTAACTCTTTGTAGCCGATATCTGCATTAGCAAACAGTGTTGAAGGAGTCAGTGGTTCCTAAAACATTCCCCATATATACAATTTAAAAAAAAGACACAATGATTCTGCTGCACCCCAGCATTACCCAACATGCTCCCAACACTCAGGGTTATAGCACTAGCCATTGTCTCCTATGGATCTGTATGTGGGAGCTAACATAAAAGTTACATATATTCCCTAGATATATTCTCCGTTCTAAAAAATGCCTCAAGTCCTTCAGGGACTTTGCTCAATTTGGCAGATTTTAACTTGACCTACAAATCTATTTAGGAGAGAAGTCTTTTGAAGTAACCATGGATTAATCTGAAGCAGCAATTAATGATTTAAAAAAATGATATTAAAAGATTTCTCCTGTATTAAACTCTGCTGTGAGTACAAGTCAAATGCTAGTCTAGAATCTCAGTTATAAACCATTTTAACAACAAACACCATTAGATTTAAATTTGTGAGAATTGACGTCCATCATAAAGGCCAGAATTGCAAATATATGTACCTAATAGGCTATCTGCATATGCATAACCACCAAATTGATGGATTGTGTTTTCATTCCATCTTCACAGACAAGACCAAACTCTGTTATAACACAATCTCTAGACTCAGTAATTTTGTTTGTTCATTTGTTTTGGTCTCCACAGATGGATCTTTAGCAACCTACCATGCAGGCAGGCACTGTGTTTACATAACACTGTGCTAAAAAGGCCAAGTCCTGTATACACTAGCATTTATAAAATATTGACAGCACAAATGCACTCCATAGTTGCTGGAAAAGACAAGTGTAGACAAAACTATGGAGTAGCTGCTGAGTGGCCTATTCTCGTGAACACAATGAAGACTTCAGAATCCTGTGGCCTCTATTGTTTTCTACTGACAACAAAATCTTTACAAATTCAATTCCACAACCATTTTTAAAATTCAGATGCTTTTTAAAATGTTTAAATTTGAAATGGAAACCCATTCTGTATGCCTGGTTTCCAGAAAGCTGTACTCTTTGGACACTGGATGCATATTTTCCTCTGCCTCTCAAAAACCGCACATCCTCTTGTGCATCAATTCCTGTGTTATTACATTTTTAAAACACTGTCTGTGTGTGCTCTCAAATACCAATGACAAACCAGCAACTATTTTTCATTTTACTAAGATTATAATATTCACTGCCAATAGCTGTTTGATTGTTGGGATGGAAAGTTTGCATTATATGCTTTCCAAGATTCAGTTAACACAATTCCTGCTCAAGATTTGAAAGCGAATTTACTGCTACATACATGCAAGAGAAATCCTAATTTACATCTCAATCAAGTCTTGGAGAAGCTCTTGAGTCACTTCTTGAATTCTCTTCAAATAATCAAATATGTCATGTCAACTATTTTACATCTACAAGTGGAGAAAGGCACAGTTACAGCACCCAAACTTTAACTTTGCGCCCAAGCCTCCCATTCCCCTTCATATCTGTCCACTGTGTAAAATGGGTTAATTTTGGATTATAAATTTATTCTAAGGGTTTTTAGATGTCCAAAATCTATGGGCACTAACATCTCAAATTCTGAAGAGCTGCTATTCTGATACAGTTGTCAAGTCAACACAACTCTCCCATCTTCTCACAGCTCTCTTTTCCCCAAAGGAGTTTAACAAGTCTGCAATCTAGTGAGGCAGATGTCTTAAATTTAAATAAAATGTAGCGATATAGCTCCTAGGTGGAGTATCAATAGCCTAAAACCCACAGAGCACTGGGAAATCTGAATAGAACGAGAGAAGGGGAAAAAGGCTCTCATTTTCAGCCTCTGGTGGTGAGGACTCTGTCAAATGGTTCTGGAAACCACCATCCTCCCCAAGAGCTGAGCTGAGATTGCTGAACAGCGGTCAGAGCAAACTGTTGGCAGTGGGCAGCACAGAGCCGCAGAGGCAGAAAATACAAGGCAACGGATGGCAGAGTACCAGCAGCAGCTTCTCAAAGGTGAGAGAGAGCTCAGAAACAGCGACACCTTTGAGGGTATGACACAGAGAAGTGGCGAAGCCAGAGAGAGAGAGAGAGAGAGAGAGCGCGCGCGCGCACGCAAGCAGCAGCCTACCCAGGGATGTTGGTGCGGACCTCCCTACCCAGCAATTAAAGAAAAGTCATGCCAGCTGGATCAGGTAGTCAAGCCCCCAGAACAGCCCAGGCAGCACTGTCCTTCAAGAATCCTTGGACTTCTCCAGCCCACAACTAACCATGAGTGGGGAGCTGGAGAGGAGGGAAGTGGGCAGAACACATCAGTCACTGCCAATGGCCAAAGGAGAATGGGATTACTGTTAAGACACCCTGTGGGGTGGCAGTCTTACAGCATAGAATTTGTAAATTGCTGGTTTTCCCAAATTCATTCTGTCATGTTCCTCCCCAATAAATTTCTCTTTGTCATAACCCCTGGACTCAGCGTTTGTGAGTGGAGAAAAATTGCCAATCAGGGAAATGCCCAAGCTGGTCTATATAGTTTCACAGGTTTCAGGGTGGGGGTTTGAGTCTGTGTTAGTTAAGTCTTTAAAGAAACACCTAGAAAATTGAACTGGGCCTTTTTGCTGCCTACACCACCTGGCATAGGCGCCGACTCCGTGGGTGCTCCGGGGCTGGAACACCCACAGGGAAAAATTAGTGGGTGCTCTGCACCCACCAGCAGCCAAGTTCCCCTTCCCCCCGCCCCACCTCCTCCTCCCGCCCTGAGTGTGCCACGTCCCTGCTCCTCCACCTCTCTCTCAGCATTTCCCGCCTGGCCGCTGCCAAACAGCTGTTTGGCAGCATTAGCACACTCCAGGATGGAGGGGAGGAGCGGGAACATGGCACTCTCAGGGAAGGAGGCAGGGAAGAGGCAGGGCCTGGGAAGGGAGGGGGTGGAGTTGGGGCGGGGACTTTGGGGAAGGGGTTGGAATGGAGGCAGGGAAGGGGCAGGGACTTTGGGGAAGGGGTGGAGTGGGGGCGTGGCCAGAGGTCGAGCACCCACGAAAAAGTTGGGAAGTCGGAGCCTATGCCACCTGGCAGAAGGATTACACATAGATATACCAGCTTTGTAACTAAATACACTTGGACAGCTTGAGGCACATGGAATCTTAAAGGAGAGGGGGAATGGCTGCCTTCAATACATTATTTGTTTAATTAGAAATTCATAAAAGTCTTTTTCTATGGACTGTGTTCATAAAGAAAGATGGGCTTGGTGCAGCCACCATACAGTTAAGAGTAAGGCATTCTAGTCCACGTGTTCACTAAATGACACCACATCATAACAGATGGATAAGGGTGTTTCAGAATTTGTTTTTCATTAAGGCATCATAATAGAAGCAGTTATGTTTGTCTAGATGCTTTAAACTGAGCTTTCAAATATTTGGGTCTCTTTTCAATTTAACATTAAACTGCTAGAAGGACAGAATTTAAGACCTGTTTTCCCGATAGTGACAATACTCATTAGGGGTGTACGTTTAACAACTCTGAGGTCACTGATACGTATTCTCAACCTTAATTCCAGCATAAAGATTTTTTTTAAATGGGAATTCCATAAATACGAACGTTGGTTAGGCTTGATCTAGATATATTTTTTACTTCTGCATTTATATTCCATTAAACAAAAGAAAGTTTGTTGCATAATTACAAGTAACATGTTACCTGTCACATAAGAGGTGAGTAGGGTTTTCTGGGTTGTTTTTTTTTTTTGGGGGGGGGGGGGTCATAATGGAATAAAGAATCTGGCTAATCTCAAACTATGAATGGTAGCCAAAACACATTGAAAATGTAAAACAAATATGCACTTCATACATGGCATAGCAAATTGGCTTTGATGATGGTTCTTTATCTACAGATCAAATAGTTAATGTATGTTTGTTGAGAAATTTCACTGCCTAGTGAGGATATTAATAGAAATATGCCACCCATCATGATACCATATGGCTATATCCCTGCATCCACATCTCAAGAAGGCATGGTTAATCTGAAAGGGGAAATCCATTAAGGATATCAGACAGTAGTGATCTGGAGTTGTGGGGCAAAGATGAGCAGCTCTCCCCCTCCCTCTCTGCTCCTGTTGTGGCCTTTAATGCCATTAGCTGCCATGAAAACAGTGAATGTAAAACAGGGCTGTAGGACTGGAAACTGTACTAGAACACAGGAGGAGAAGACTATAAACTATGGTGTATACTATACCATCCCCCACTTGTGAGGAACAAGACCAATTACATTCTGTCCTAAAAAACTAAACAGCATGGTATTTATAGGAAGAACATTAACTTTAAATGTACAGGCAACAATTGCCCTTCACAGCTGGGCCTTTATCATGCCCTTGGAACAAAAATATTTGCTTTGAATCCAGGAGGAAAAAAGTTACTGTAGCCTTGGCGTTTCTGAATACATGCAATCTTGGAATGCCAGCAAAAAACAGAAGCAAATACAACATTTATATTCGCTGCTTACACTGGCTCTCAGCAGCTATGACTTGAAAGGGGAGGAAACAGAAAGCATCACAACTATCAACAGTAGTTGTCATTGTGGTGATCCATCCAAATAAAAATAGTTATTAGAAATACTAATGTGAAGGTTCTTCAAACAGGAAGGGGTATTCGTTTGTTCACCCATACAAATGTAAGACACATCAGGGCCAATGTTTTCAAACTTGGGTACGAAATCAAAGTAGGGTGATTTTCAAAAGTGCTGAGCTCCCACAAATCCCACTGACAGCAACAGGAGCTGCTGGGTGCTCAGCATTTAGAAAAAAAAAAAAAGCAAACCAATTTCCAGGTTCATGTAGGAACCCAAATATGAATGTAGACACCTAACTCCAGGCACCAGTGTCTGAAAGTTTTGGCAAAAACGACTAATTTTAAACTGTTTTGTCTCAGAGAATACAGAAGTAATTTTCTTTAAACACCAATTTTAAACAAGCAGCTGTACTTTTCAATTGATTGGAAGCTTGATAGCACTACTCGAGTACTTAAGAATTATATGGAGATAAAATAATTCCCTCTAACCTGACGTGGTCTGACAAAAAACTTCTGTTGAAAAAAGTCTGCAGATACCAATACAGATATCTTTGCACACATCTCAGTTACTAACCCTATTTTGAACTTCTCAGAGTATACGCAAGAAATGCAACCAACTCTCGGTGAACATGCATACAGAGCTAGAAAGCAGGACTAGGGTACTACTGACATGTAACTTACTGTTAAGCAGTACAGCTCCCACCTTTTTTTGTTGGGGGGAAAAAGGTAAAATCAGCCTGGTCTCCCCTACCAACCAACTCATCTTAAAATAAGCCACACCTCTTCTAAAACGTGGAAGAACAACCTTTCCAGTGGGAGGGAGAACACAAGCATAAACATGACACAAAGGTTACGGCAGCTGAGGGAAGTGGAACAGAGCCTGCAACCATGCTTGGGGTGCTGGAGGTGCGGGAGCACCCCCTGGCTTGAAGTAGTTTCCATCATATACATGGTTTACAGTTTGGTTCAATGGCTTTCAGCACCTCCATGATAAAAATTGTTTCAACGCCACTGGCCATGCTTCCTCCACTCTCCAAAAGTGCAGATGGGCTTCTGTTAATATTCAGGAGATTGTGGCCAAGACAGGAGGTGGAACCAGGGAGCATCTACTCTACATTTCCTTAAGGAGACTGTTACCTTTACCCACACAGTCCAATGGCTCAGAGGCTGCAGCCCCTGCTTCCTCCACTACCCTCCTGCCCCAAACACCTCCCCTCTAAGAAGCAGTCATTGGAAACTCCTCACACTCCCCCCCGGGCCATCTGGCTCCTGCAGCTTTCACTACAGGAAGACACAGTATGCTTCTATGTCATTTCTTTGCATGGTTACAGGTTTCAGAGTGGTAGTCGTGTTAGTCTGTATCAGCAAAAAAAACCAAGGAGTACTTGTGGCAAGGCAGCTCTCTAACACCACATTCTACAGGCCATTACCCTCTGATCCCACTGAGGGTTTTCAAAAGAAACTACACCATTTGCTCAAGAAACTCCCTGAAAAAGCACAGGAACAAATCCGCACAGACACACCTCTAGAACCACGATCAGGGGTATTCTGCCTGCTACCGAAGATCCATAAACCTGGAAATCCTGGACACCCCATCATCTCAGGCATTGGCACCCTGACAGCAGGATTGTCTGGCTATGTAGACTTTCTCCTCAGGCCCTACGCTACCAGCACTCCAAGCTATCTTCGAGACACGACTGACTTCTGGAGGAAACTACAATCCATTGGTGATCTTCCAGAAAACCCCTTGCTGATTTTTTTTCCCCCTACTGTTACTCACACCTTCTTTGTCAACTGTTTGAAATGGGTCATCATGATCATCACTACAAAAGGTTTTTTTTCTCCTGCTGATAATAGCCCACCTTAATTAATTGGTCTCATTACAGTCGGTATGGCAACACCCATTTTTTCATGGTGTGTGTGTGTGTGTGTGTGTGTTCCTACTGTATTTTCCACTGCATGCATCCAATTAAGTGGATATTAGCCCACAAAAGCTTATGTCCAAATAAATGTGTTAGTCTCCAAGGTGCAACAAGTACTCCTTGTTTTTTTATGTCATTTCTATCACTTACCAAGTTCTTCTCTGGGTGAGTAAAGTGCCAATTAATTGCCTGAGCTGAATGAGCAGACTAGCAGAGAGAGAACAGAACAAACAAGCACTTCCACACTGCATTCAAGAGTTCACTGCAATGGCATGTTGTGCCCCACAAAACTAAGGACATATCTGAAGATCAAGGGACCAGACAAAGACGACAGAATGTGGGCAAGGTTAGAAATAATTAAATAGCAATTTTTTAAGAAATCCATTGATCAATCCCATCCAAGCCCTATTTAACAGCCTCACACACATTCCTAACAAAAAACAAAGATTCCATGATGGGCCTTGAAGGCTAGCATGTTAAAAAGGTGTTATGACCACCCAAACACACATGGGGAGGTGTGAACAGTTAGAGCCAATTTGTTCACTCCAAAAATCACTAGTTTAAATTTATCCCCATGTCATGTCTGTGAACAGAAATTGCTACTCCATCCATTTGGGATATGTCTGACCTGACAAAGGATCAGCTGACTCAGGCTTGCAGGGCTCAGGCTGAAGGACTAAATATTGCAGTGTAGACATTCAGGCTTGGGCTGTCACCCAGGCTCTGAAACCCCGATAGAGGAGTAGGTCTCAGCCCGAACATCTACACTGCAATTTTTAGCTCTGCAGCCCAAGGCAATTGACCTGGGCTCTGAGACTCAGTTATTGCAGTAAAAACAATGAGGAGACTAACACAACTATCACTCAGAAACCGGTCACCATGCAAGTTATTGCAGTGTAGATATAGCCTCAGTGGCCTGTGTGAAATGTGTTTGTGGTCTCATTCCAGTTTCTAGTGGACAACTGTCAAACACCAAAAAAAAAAAAATATCTCTACAATTAGCATTAAATAACACCACTGAAACTGTTACTCTTATAGGCTGTTTTATGCAGAGAAGCCAAGGAGACTGCACTACCCTTTTGCCCTTTAGTAAGCTTTTCTGATTAGGGTTAAAGAAATATTGGCAAGTTTGCACATCCATCATTTCTCACATGGGCCTAGATAATCCACCTCCACAAGAGGCAGTAGCTCTGCCGGAGGGTAACAGCACTGTCCACACCAGCTCTTAGGTTGGTATAACTATGTCGCTCAGGGGTGTGGATTATTCTCACCCCTGAGCGATGTAGTTATACCAAAGTAATTCTGTAGTGTAGCCAGGGCTTAGTAGGTTAATACTGTGCTGTCACCCAAAAGCCTTCAGACAGCTTGAAACAATGAGGTGTGAACTGCCTTCACATCACTCAGGTGATGACAGTTAAATCTGTTGGTTACACACACTCATTCTGAGCGTGCTTTAGTTTTACTCATCAAAACTGCTGTACTACTGGAAAATCTGCAAGGCTTCAACCAAGATTCTTCCCATCCAAAATCCTGTGTGCACTTTCAGCACAGGCAGAGAATAGGATACATCTGGGGATGTAGAGGATATGAATAGGATAACGCCTCTGGGTAGTTACTAGAGCTGGGTGGAAAGAGGTAATTCCATTTCATGTAGGATTTCAATATTTCACAACTTGGTTTCATTCCAATTCAGCACAAAACCCAAACATGCTGAAGTTCTCCACAAAAGTGAATGTAGTCCTGGCTCTGGGAAAAATCCACTAGGTGGGACTGGCCTGCAGCTGCGGGTCTTGGAAGCCCTGTAATCCTGAATGCGAGACAGGCTGCATGGCAAGCTGCCCCAGAGACCTGGACCCAGGGAGCTTGCACTGCTGAAGAGTTGAGCAGGCAAGTTGGCAGGAAAACAGGCAGGTTTCCAATGGAAAGGTTTTGTCGGAACCCTGGCTGGTTTCTGTAATGATCCTGGGGTTCATTAAATAACAAACTAGCGAATGAGAAAGGAATAAAACTTTAATCAAACAAACTGGAGAATGTCTCTGGTGAACTGCTGCATGCAGCCATATGGTGTTTCCAACCCTTGCCATCAGGGCACATCTCCAAATTCCCACACTCAACACAATCCCTTATAAGGGAGCATCTCCAAATCACAATCTTTCATAAATGTATCTCTACATCTTCCCCCTTAAAGAAAACGAATTAACTCTTATATAAACAGTTAACAACTAATAAAACATACATTAAATTCTCAAACCATCTAGTACATTTCTATAAACCCAATGTGTCAACTACCTAGAGAGGAGAGGTTACCAGCACATCACTCTGGAATGAGTCTTTATCACTTACTTTCCTCAAATATCCCTTCTCCAGGCAGTTTAACAAGTCTCTATAAGTCTTTCAGGATTTTTAAATCTCCCACTCTGATCCTCTCAGTATCAGCCTTTCATTAGAGTCTGAGGGCAGGTCTACACTAGAAGCGCTACACCGATGCAGCTGTGCTGCTGTAGCGCATCTGATGAAGATGCTCTATGCTGATGGGGGAGCGCTCTCCCATTGGCATAATTATTTCACCTCCATGAGAAGCAGAAGCTAGGTCAGCAGGAGAGCGACTCCCACTGATATAGCGCTGGTGGGGACAGTGCTTAGGTTGCTGTAACTTGCATCACTCAGAGGGGTGTCTTTTTCACACCCCTGAGCAACATAAGTTAGACCAACTTAAGCTTTAGTGTAGACCTTCCCTATGTTGTTCTCTTGTTCCTTGACAGTTTCTCCTTTGGGCATTGATGATAAAGGATCAGTCGGATGGGAAATGCCAGAGTTTATATCAGCGGGCAATGTGTTGGAACTTTCTGCAAATATTTGTAGATCCTTTCAATGATGTTGAATTGAAAGGTCTGTCTGTACTACATAAGACCTTGGATGCAGCTCTTCTTTATGGTATCTCTTTGGCCCCAAGTATTAGAGGTGTGATTCCTCAGGCACACTATCACCTGGGTTAAGAGATGGAAGATCACAGGCCCTTTAGTCAAAATAATATTTCTGCTTCCATTTTGGATTTTCTTTCATCTAATGTATCGTTGCATTTTTATGAGATTTCATCAGGTAATTGGTAAATTACATCTGATCTTTCTTTCCATTAACAGCTGAGCTGGAGAAAAGCCATTCTCCAGAGGTGTACTTGAGTAAACCAATAAAGCTTTATACAAATCACCCCCACTGTCACTGTCTTTTTCATAAGGTTCTTTACTGTCCATATAGACCTTTGCACAAGTCCATTTGATTAAGGGTAATTTGGATTTGATGTTTTGTGATGAAAATCCCAATCTATGGCAAATTGCCTAAAACCTGCACTGGAAAATTGGGGCCCATTATTGCTGAAGACTTCATCTGGAATTCCATGTCTGAAGAAGATTCCCTTCAGGCTGGCTATCACTGATTTCCTATTAGTACTGTGCAAATTTCTGGATACAGAGAATAATCATTTGTGATTTAAATAATCCTTTGATTGCCAGGTAAATAAATCAGTGCCAACATTCTCATAAGGCCTTTGTGGAACTGGATGAGGTCTCAGTGGCTCTGCTTGTTGGCATGTCTTGTATTTCAAGCATAAGAAGTAGTTTCCTACCACATTAGTGATGTTGCAATTGATCCGCGGCCAATATAGCACCTCTTGTGCTCCTTGTTTGCACTTCTCTATTCCTAAATGACCCTTGTAGATCTTCTGTAGCATTTCTTTTCGGAGGCTCGTTGGAGTTACAACCTTACTGCTCTTGAAAAATCACCCCATCTATCACAGTAAGTTCATGTCCGCAGTTCAAATAGTCTCTTATACTTGGACAGTAACTGCTTATTTCTTCAGGCCACCCTTTAATTATTACTACTTTAAGGATCCCCAACAATTCATCTTTCTCCGTTCCCTTTCTTATTTGTTATAGTTTCCTGTTGACTATGGGAATTGACTTTAGAATCAGATCTACCTAGTCTTGCATCTCTGTGTCTAAAGTCTTCTCTGGTTTCGTGGGAGTCACTGCTCTGGAAAATGCATCTGCAATGAACATGTATTTACTGGGTGTGTAGGTCACAACCAAATCATACTTTTGCAGATTTATCATCACACTCTTGAATCCTTACGCTACAATCATTTAGCAGTTTGCTAAATAATGCTACCTGGGGCTTGTGATCCGTTTCAACTTCCACTGTCTGTCCATAAATATACTGAATCTCTCACAGGCAAACAATATTCCTACAAGCTCCTTTTCAATCTGTGCGTATCTGGTTTGTGCCTCAGTCAGTGATTTGGATGCATATGCCGGTGGCTGCAACAATCCTCATGCTTCTGTAAAATCACTGCACCTAACCCAGACTGTTAAGCATCCGCCAAGATTTTAATGTGCCTTCCTGGTACACAGAACTTCAACACTGGTTCTTGTATCAGTTGTTGTTTTAAACTTTCCAATGATTCCTCCTGTTCTGCACCCCAATACCATTCACTTTTATTTTCTAGGAGTTTTCTTAATGCTACTGCTTTGGTAGATAGATTAGGTATGAATTTTCCAAGATAATTAAACATTCCCAGGAACCACTTTCTTTGACTGGGGACGTGGCACCATTTCAATGGCTGAAATCTTATCAAGTTTTATACCTTCTTTGGAAATAATGTCCCCCCAAAATTTGCAAATTGAGCCAAAATCTCTTATCTGGTTGGTAGTTTGAAATGTTCTCTTTTTATAGCAATGTTGAGGTCCCTGGGATCTAAGCATATGTGTAGCTGGCTGTTACTTTTCTCCACAATGAGGGAGCTCACCTATTCTGTTGGCTCCTCAATTTTTTGTATTACTTGCGTTGCTTCCATACTTGCAAGCTCAGCCTTGAATTTATCATGAAGTGCAAATAGCACCTTTCTACATGGATGGATAACTGGAGGGACCTGCTTGTTTATCTGGATTATATGTTCACTCTGCAAGCAATCCAACCCTTGAAACAGGTCATGATATTCCTTAAAGAGTGCCTCATAGCCAGGTTCAGTATGATCTTGTAGCAAGAGCACCCATTTTACCAGACTGAGTTTATCACATGCAGCCAGTCCTAAAACTGGTGTCACCTCTTTTGACACTACAATGAATGGGAGCCTGTTCATGGTGTTTTTATGGTTGATGTTAGCAATGCGCCTCCCCTTCACTGGTATATTTGTTCCAGAATAACCAGTTTTTTACACTTTTGTTAGCCCCGGTTTTGATCTTATTTTCAGTCTCATTATCTTGTTCAGACAGAATATTAACATGAGCTCCTATGTCCAGTTTCAGTGGAATAATAGTATCCAGTCCCTCTCATTAGGCCTGCTAGATGCCAATGCATCTATGAAAAACTCCTCAACCAGATTGTCTTTAACTGAATACACTTGACTTTTCTGCATTTGGGATCTGCAGCATTTTGCAAAATAATTATTTTTCCTTCATTTATGAGAGAGTTTTCCAAAGATATCACACTGTTTGGGGCCAGGCTGCGATCTACACCTTCTACATGATTGTCTGTACCCAGTCTTCCCCCAGCAGTAGTTTTCATAACGAGTGGTTCCACTCTTTGATTTGACCTACTCTGGCTATATTCTTTTGTACTCAGTACATGAATAACCCCTTGTGGTGAGTCGAGCTCTTTGGCTTGTGCTTTCACAGTTTCTGCAGCCCTGCATATTTGGAGAGCTTTTTCTAAAGTTAAGTCTTTCACAGAGCAGTCTCTCTAACACATAGTCTTTAATGCCACAAATGATTCTATCTCTAACCAGAGACTCTGTCAGCTCACCAAAGTCACAAGTTTTACTGAGTTTCCTTAATTCTGTGACATATTGCCCTACCATGTCATCAGTTTTTTGCATGCATGTAAAAAATGTGCGTCTCTCAAAGGTTTTGCTGCTTTTTGGCATGCAATACTTCTCAAATTTAGTCAGTATTTTACTTAACTTCATGCTTCCACCTTCCTCAAACTTAAAGTTGTTATAAATATCCAATGCTTCTTCCCCGACAACATGCAAAAAGATAAATGATTTTGCTTCATCATTTTTCTCCTCTGTCCCTATGGCCGCTAAATACAATTCAAATCTCTGTCTGAACTTTTTTCCAGTTCTCTGCAACACTGCCTGACAATTGCAGACTGGACGGAGGTTGCAACACATCCATTTTTGGCTAGTCAAGCTACTATTGTGCTCACCAAATACATGCAAAAGCCTCTGTGCCATCCTCCATGTGCTTCTCTGGTGCCTCCCTTTGTCTCTGTTTTCAGTTGCAAACACAGGAGTTAACTTCAAAATGACTGCAGTTTCCTTCTCATTCAGCACTTCTGACACCATGTAAAGATCTTGGGGTTCATTAAACAAACCAGTGAATGAGAAAGGAATAAAACTTTAATCAAACAAACTGGAGAGCTTTGGTAATCTGCTGCACACAGCCGTGCGGTGTTCCCAACCCCTCCCTCCCCCACTCACAACACAGTCCCTTACAAGGGAGCATCTCCACATCACAATCTTTCATAAACGTATCTCTATAGCTTCCAGAAGAACTTTGTTGAAATTGAACTGAATCAAACTGAGGCTGCAAAGTCTTTTCCAAAACAGGGCAATTAAACTGTGCAGAGGGTTAATCCATGAAGCCACAGTTCAATCATCTTTTAAATGTCAAAGGAAAACGAGTCTGTAGGTCTCAACTAATCAGTATTTGTCCACATCAGAAGAAATACCACACACTGAAACCTTCCGGATAGCGTCTCCTCCTCAGAGTTCCAGGACCGAAAAAACACCTGAAGACTGAAGGATATCTACCAAATTATATAGGGAAATTACCATGGAATCTGCCCATTCTATGCCTAAACACATTTCTTTTAAAAGTTGTCAGTTACTTTTAAACTGGAATCAATTCTAAAATGAGACTGCAAACTCTTTGAGATAGAAACTGTCATTCTGCTCTCCTTAAATTCTCACTTCACACCCATAAGTGTGGTACGTGAGCACCTAGCAATGGTCTTTCTGTTTCTTCTGTGTTGTGCCTAGTTTATTCCTTGCCACAACAGCAGCAGCACAACATCCTACAACTGATCTGGTTTCCACTGTATATCAATATTTAAGTATCAGTTCCAGGCACAGTGAATGGTTGGTTTTGATCTGCCAAAAGCCCTGGAACCCTAGCCATGTTTAAATGACAATACATTATAGGGAGGAAAAGTTGTTGAAGATACAAAGAGTGACCTGAAGAAGAGAAAAAGGTATTAACAATAGTTAACCTTACATTTAAACATTTATTCTTTGTGTCTACAATTCCAAAATGGACTCCATAAAACTGGTCAGAACTCCACCATTTTAACAAGTTATGACAGCGTTTTACAGTTCTCATTACAATACAATCACCATATTTAAAAGGAATCATATATTCAGTTCTCATGACAAGCAGGCTACCAGTACAAAGCACAAAGTGACCGTGTCTACCTAATGTGTCTACAATAGAGGTGGGCAAACTACGGCCTCCTGCCGGGTCCCTCAGTTCCTGGCCTGGGAGGCTAGTCCCCAGCCCCTCCCCTACTGTTCCCCCTCCCCCGTACCCTCAGTGCGCCACCAGCGCAATGCTCTGGGCAGCCGGGCAACAGAGTTGCAGAACCACAGCCTGACCCCGTGCTCTGGCCGGCGTGGCTGTAGCACTGCCAGCCACCGGTGCTCCAGGCAGTGCGGTAATGGGGAAGGGTGGGTTGGATAGAGGGCAGGGGAGTTTGTGGGCTGTGGTCAGGGGTGTGGATAGGGGTCGGGGCAGTCAGAGGGCAGAGAACAGGGGGTTGGATGGGGCAGGGGTCCGGGGGGGGGGGCAGTCAGGAACGGGACAGGGTGGTAGGGGGCAGCCAGGGGTGGGAGGTCCGGGGGTGGTGGATGGGGTACGAGTCCCGGGGGAGCCGTCAGGGGATAGCGGGGTCGGATAGGAGGCGGGGCTGGGCCACACCTGGCTGTTTGGGGAGACACAGCCTCCCCTAACCAGCCCTCCATACAATTTTGGAAACCTGATGTGGCTCTCAGGCCAAAAAGTTTGCCCGCACCTGGTCTACAATCTAGTAAAATATTTGGCATTTCCTCAGTTAGAAAAGAAACCATCTGATATGCAACATAGACAGTTTTCAGTATAATCCTCTGTGATACACTTAAAAAATTGTGTAACATGAGCGGCAAAATGTAATTTTTATATAGGAGAGGAAACAAGTAAGGCAAATATTTGGACACACATCATCTGTTCAAGGCAAATTATGATTTTACTTATCATTAGTTGGCACTGCATCAAAAGTTGCAATGAAAATCTTAACATTACACAATTAGCATTCCACTGGCATTAGCTCATGTTCAATGCTCTTTCACCTCAGTCTATTGCTAGTAAGTGGATTTAAAGTGTTTAAATTCCAGAAATTATTGCCCTAAGTCAACAGTTGACCATTTGATTATGCCTTTTCACATTGAATATAATTTGCCAATATTTTCTTGTCAGTGTTTCAAGTTACTATTCCCTTCTGTATTTTCCATTTTACACCATTCATAACCACCCCTATTATCCTGAAACTCATTGCCTTCTGAAAGTTGACAGGTGAGCATTTCTCTAACCAGGACAGAACTTCTGCATACATTTGAGATTGACTTGATTAGGCATTGCAGAGAGAGTGGGCTTTCAGGAAGTAGTGGGTTTTTTGTTTGTTTTAAATAAAACCTATTTGTGTAAAGCTATCTCCCAAGAACAGATGGGGCCTGAAATATAAGATTCATTATATTCTAAATAGGACCTAGTACATAGTCCTATTTTTCAGAATGCAGAGCAAGCTTGAGGAGTTATTCCCTTCTCCATGCCTCAGCTCAAAGGATTAAACAGAATTAGAAGCTCTGTTGGCATGCAACTGTTCCAAAGTTTGTAAACTTAGACCTGGTCTGCACTTAAAATTTAGCATAGTAATGGCACTCAAGGGCATAAAAACAACATAGCAATGGCACTAAGGGGCATAAAAAATCCACACTTTGAGCACCGTAGCTATCCCAGCCTAATCCCCAGTGTAAACACAGCTAGGTCGATGGAAGAATACTTGTGTTGACCTAGTTTCCATCGACTGGGGAGGTGGTGTTCCCACAGAGATGAAAAACACCCTTCTATCCCTGTAGGCTGTGTCTACACTACAGAGTTATGCCAGCACAGCTACTGGGCTGTAGCTAGGCCACTATAGTCCCCATAGCGTACACATGGCCTTAGTCAGTCAAACAGTTCGGGTCCAAGGAGGTTCCAAACTGAGAGCAGAATATTTGATTCGATTATTAGGTTAGTTTGCATGTCAAACAAACATATATGGTCTTTATCACTTCAGAACAACACAGTATATAGTACTATTTCCACGTCAAAGTTTTAAAATGTGTTCTAAAAACTAAAACCAAGATTTTCAAAATAAGGTGCCTAAAGTTTTGTTTAAGTTCATATTTAGGCACCCAGAGTGGTCTGATTTTCAAAAGCACTGCACACCCAACAGCTGCCCTTAAGTATCAAACTGCAAATTGATCAGCTTTCTAGTACAATATCACAGTAGGCTGAAATCTCATCTACCTCACTTTTGTCAAGAACTGAAGGTGGGGCGGGGGAAGGCTGAGTTATTATACCTTGTTCACATGACAATATTTTATCTTGCTTTAACATTTAAACAATCAAGCTAGCTGCTGACATCTTGTTGACCAGGATAAATTGTGTTCCATATAATGTCTGCTAACTGGCATTAATTCCTTATCCCAGCACATAAGAGTACGGGTGCAGGATTTAACCACATTTAATTGCGGGATGCCGAACATGGTGTGTCTTAATTGAGAAGGACTAGTCAGATCTGCACCAACTAACTTATTTCTTCATAATCACATTCAAAACACAATAAAGACAAGGCCTTAAAACCTACTGCAACTTCCACCAAGGAATTACAAAAGGTGAACGCAAACCAAAATAAAACAGGCCTCTAACTATTCATTTTCATACTTTCAAATGCTGTATTTTAGCCTTAATGTTTCAGTTATATAAAAAGAAGGAAAAAGTGTGACAACTGAAATGTTCTAGTAAGATTTTAATTCTATGTTTCACATACATACCCATAAAAAGAAAAAATCAAACCCCCAAATCTTGCCTCTGAGAGAAAATTTTAAGATTAAGGTAAAGCTGTAAACATCGAAGTAAAGCCTTACTATACTTACTATACTATACTATACTATCTCTTACTATACTTACTTACTATACTTATCTCTTTCCTTCTCCTCACCTCTTTTTGGCCACAGATGTGTGTCATTTTCCAAAATACAGGCTCAATGCTGCAGAGACTCATGAAAGTAAATACAGTTTACTTGAATTACGGACATGAGTGGTTATAAAAAGTTTCTTCCATTCTGAAAGCTCCCCCTGCTCTAAGTGACATTTGCTACACTCAGAACAAGGAGTACTGGTAAAACTGCTAATCTGTCCACACAACAGAACTTTAAATGCTTCCATTGTACATCAATAGTATTAAGTTAACTTATTACTGGAAAATATTTAACATTTAGGGGCCTCTGTGGTTTTATTTGTTTCACAATGTTGTAACAGAGGTTACCACTGCACAGTTACCAGAAAGAAACTTCCCCCCATATACCGTTTAAGAACCTAAATATGAAATGCAGAAATAGGCACTAAATGAAATATTTCAACTTTTCTCTTAAAATAAAAATCTACAATTAAACTTTGCATACTTTGAGCTCATAAAATCCAGAGCATATAAAAAACATCTTCTATGACATAAGGAAGACAGCTGGCCCCATCTGTTTCAAAGTAGAGTGGAAACCTAAAGCTTCTGCACTATACTTACATGTGAGGACTGAGTTCATAAAAGTTTCTGTTCCTGTATTCTTCAACTTTCTCTGGTGAATAAATGGGTAGCGATCTATATGGGTTTATTGATACAACCACACTGCCAATGTATGTCTGTAGGAGAAAAATAATGCAGAATACAGTGTTTTAATACTCAAAAGTGAGATTTTATTATGACCCGTCCTTTAAAAAAATCCATTTTTTGCTTTTATATTTAATTCTTCAGTTCTATATGTCAGGAAAACATTCAACATTTGCTGAGGAAAAAACCAACATTTTTTAAATGAATACATTCAAAACATGCATTTATATACTAAAAGCCCCTCAAAATCTCTCTCAGTTAAGGGCTCTTAGGTACTACAGAGATAAAAATAATAAAAACAACAATACTGGCAGACTCTTTAAGCAGCTCCTTCTACATTGTACAGGCAGACTGCTCCTAGTTTAACTAAGTGGGGATTAATTTTTGAAAGAATTATCAGGGATCTGCTGCTCTGCATAAGGGAACGGTGTGTTTATATAAAATCAAAATGAACTAGTTCTATATATTTTCCTAAACAATGTTTAAATGTTACACAATTCCAACTAGTCTTCAATATTTAAACAGAACACAAGACAATTTAGTTTAATTTTTCAGTCCAATAAGCCAAGCTCAAAGTAATTATTTAACTTTTTTTTCATTAATAGAAAGCCTTATTATTAATAAGGTGCATCGGTTAGCAAATTTCTCCATTATGTATGTGAGTGCACATAAAGTGAAGATGGCATAAAACAATGAGCACTTTGTTACATGATGTACAAAACAGAAATTACTCATTGTTCATTAATACTTTATGATGTTCTGCCCACAGAACAAACACACACTAAAGCTGCACAAACATTATTTAAAGATCAGAGTACCAAAAGGTTTCCACTAAGTGTTTCAGATCAGCTACTTACCAATATTTCCAATGTTAATACTGCTTAAATGACATAGCACATGGCAGAAGCCAGATTATCCAACAGGTTGGGTGATACCAATTCAGTTTGAAATGGAGACCGGAACTCAAACTCTGGGAGTCCAGTCCTTAGGAGCCCTTACCTTAACCATACACAAACTCCTCAAGAGCTTTAAACTCTCCTCAGGACTAAAGTCTACAGCAAAACTGTATCAGCAGAGCTACAGCCCTATGGTAATCGTATAGCTGTGAAACAGCTTAACTTCAAACCCTTGCGCTATGTCTACGCTAGGAGCGAGGGGTGTGATTCTCCTGCTCACGTACACAAACTCGTGCTAGCTTTCATCAAGCTACCGCAAGTATAAATAGTAACGTAGCCACGGTACCACAGGTAGTGGCAGTGGAGACACGGCAAAGCCATGCCGAGTATATACCCACTGGTTTCAGGCAGACTGGTACCCTGCATTATTCAGCCATATATCTCCACTGCTGCTACCCTGATTTTTATACTCACAGTAGCTTGATGAAAGCTAGTACAAGTATGTGTATACAGAGTAGAGGAATCGCACCCCAGGTCATAATGTACATGTAGCCTCATAGGAGCTTAAAAGCTACAGCAACCTGCTATAAATGGGGAGGTTTGTCAAGTCAGGATACAAATAAGTCAGAATTCTTCTGTAGTTTTTCACTTCAAGACTTAGGTATAGCTTTTACTGTACCAATTCTATGTGTAGTTGCAGTCATCCAGATAGACTTTGAGAGGAAAAGTAGGGACAGTTCAGTCTTATCTCACGCTGTTTTGTTTATTACTGCACTCTTAACATAGCATGATACAATATAACTGCAGCACCTGAACAGAAGATCAGGGCTCCCATCCACGTAGTGCACAGCAGTCTGCACCTAAGTACTACTGCAAGATCACTGGATTCTGATGCACTGGTGTGGCAGACTGGAAATTCTGCAAAACGTATCTCAGACTCAGCAAGAACATACTACTTCAGCATGCACTGAAACTCAAGTTTCCGGTATCCTTCTTCACAGCCATTAAACACAATTTAAACAACAATAAAATTACATTATCGGACATAATTATCCATCAAGTGGTGGATTCCACAGCAAATTTAATGAATGCAGAATCACAGAATATACATACTCCAGGTAGTGGGTGTCACCCTTGTTATTCACCATTCAAGAATAATAAAAATAATATATATAAATATCAGCAGTATTGTCATTAAAAAAAAAAAAAAAAAAAGAGGCAAAAGATTTCAGACCAAGATTTTAAAGAGTGGTGAGGGATTTTGGGTGGTTCACCTTAACACTGAAATGGGCCTAATTTTAAAAAAAACTGCTGATCACACACCATCCGAAAACAAGGTCCCTTTAAAGCATCACCGGTTGAAAACCGAAAAGCTGATGCAACCAAAATCAGTCACTTCTTTAATATCTTCTCCATCTATAGTACTTACATGCCCCCCCCCAATCCGTATTGGAGTGCCTCTCAATCTTTAATGGATTTATCCTATGAGATAAGGAAGTACTATTATCTCCATTTTACAGATTGGAACTGAGGCACAGAGAAACTAAGTGACTTGCCCAGGGTCACATAGAAAGTCTATGGTGGAGCAGGGAATTGAACCTAGGTCTCCCCCATCCCAGGACAGTACCCTAATCACTAGGCCACCCTTCCTCTCTGGCCTTATATGTTGGTCTTTATGCCCAGACTGATACTGTCCTTAACTTTGCTCTTATGCGAGATTTAATCAATCAGTGGGTTTTTTTTTTTTATCTCTACAGAGACATCCAAAACAAGTAAATGCTTTTCCCCATATTAAAAAAACTAAATGTTTACCATTTGGCAAAAAACAAGTTCACTCCACAGACCATATTTGTATAGTCGTCGTAAATCCGTGATAAAGGTTGCCAGCATCTTTCGCCCCATTTAAAATGGAGTTGCACAAATGACACTGCCTACATAAACAGAAAGTTTCACTTTGTGTCTTCTAGACACTCTTGTAGTTTATCTTTGCAATGCTTGTTGCCTACAGAATGAATCAGTAGAAACCACTGTTGACAATTCATTATACAACTACAGCTGCCCTGAGATGTAATACTTCACTAATTGTGCGTAAGACTTACTATTTCTAAATAAACCCATACTTCATCTGTTTTAGAGCTGAACAGATTACTTACCAACAGAATATTTTTCCAGTCAGAAAATATCAATTCATCAAAAATCAGTCTTCTGCGGGAAGGTGTTGATTTGAACAGGCTTGTCTAAACAAGACGTTACCGCACAGCAAGCCAAAGCGTGAACCCACAGTGCACTAGTTTGACGCGCAGTAACTGGATGCTGCTACAGCACCCAGAAAGTTCCAGAGCAGTAACATCCTGTGTAGATAAGCCAACTGAAATTTAGAACCAACATCCCTGGTTTACTGCCAGGTCACCCACCTTCCTCCCCAGTTCCTAGGCAGCGTACCTAGCAAGCTATTAGGGAACATGGGCACAACTGGCTGCCCGGTCTCATGGCCGTCCTCCTTGGAAGACAGGCAGCAGATCAAAAAAATTCCATTCTCCCACACCAGAATCTTTTCCCTCCGGCAAAAAAAAGTTTCACCTTTTTCTTTTCTTTTTTAACACTTTTTCCCCGATTCAGGATGTTGGGGGGGGGAGGGTGGAAGGGGGCACGGCGGAAGGGGAGACACAACATTTCCAAGTTTTTCACGGGAGGGAAAGACTGTTTTCCGGTCATCTCTAATCTGTTTGTGTTGCCTTGCAATAAAAGGCAAACAGTAATCTTCCACCGTATCTACTCTGCCCCCTGCTTACACAGAAGTTGGGAAGCCCACCAACTGGTAAGTCTATGGATCCTTGCTGAGAGTAACCAAGTGATCTACAAGAGTAACAGGCTCTGCGCACATAGTTCTATACAGACTCCGGGTGTAAGATTCTTCATTGCTGAATTATTTAAAGTTTCCTCTCATGTCTCAAAGAATTCTAGAAGATTGCTAATGGCAGCAGAGCTCACTGCAAAACCATTGCCAAAAGGCAGTAAAGAGGTAGGCAGGTCTTGAAGGAATTCAGCTGGATATCCACTGTATTACCAACAAGGGTCCTCAAGAAACTGAGGAGAGAGCCCTTTAAGCTATTTCATCACCATAATAATATGCAGTTTAGCTGCTGGAGTTCCTTGAAAAGCTTTAGGATGCCAAGGTAAGGAAGGACAGGTCGAAGAAAGAAACCTTTGATTTTTTTAGTTTTGAAAATAGATATTTAAAGAACATTTATTTAGAACCAGCCTTGTATAGTTAAGCATTGCTTAAATCATGTGTTTGGGGAATGGAAGGCAGCTCTTCATTGTCACACATGTACAAAACCAGACAATATAATCCTAAAATAACCAATATTTCAAAAGGTCAAACAACTATATACAGACAAGGACATACACATTATGCCCATTTTAAAAACTAAGCATGCCAAGAAATCATTGCTTTGGACTAAAAGTGGCTTAGATGAGCTAAAAAGTTTCCCTTTTTATTTCCTCCTTTAAATGAATATCAGTACAGCAAGCAAGATACCTAATAGTTATTTGCCAGTGGTGGTTGATCAGATTCCACATAACCAGGATGACCACCACATAACATCTTCCTTCCCACCAGAATTCTACTATTAGCAAAAAAAAAAAAAAAAAAGGGGGGGGGGGGCTTAATTCCTTGAGCTTGCAATGAATGTAGTAACATTTCAGTGATGAAAACAAAATTCCTGGCATAGTGGGAGAAAATACAGTGGCAACCAGAGTATTAAAAATACTCTTCATTTTCCCTGTATTCTTATATTAAGTTGAAAGCCAAGCGATTTGTCTCATGATTAAACCATTGAATCCAGTCAAGAGATCTGGATTTCATTCTTGGCTTTGCCACAGACTTCTTCTGTGAGCTTGGATAAGACCTTAGATTCTCTTGTACCTTGGTTTCACAATCTACAGTTAACTAAATCCTCCTGTTTGTTACACCCATTTGTTGCAGCCAGTCTTAAAAAATGATTGGCAAAGTTATGTAAGGAAATAATGCAACTAATATGCCTGTTTAAAGCCAGTATTGGGAAGTCCCATTTTCAAAGACACTAAATACATTTTTTTTATTTTTCTAGGAGTGAAAGGGAGGACAAAAAGTTATGTCAGTTTGGGTAGGCGAATGTAACAGCATGCTGGCCTTTTTAGAACTTGGCCAAGCCTCACATGCCTGTTACATCCCTTCTACCCAAAACTGCTTTAAGATAGGATATTCCCTCTTGCTTTGAGACACAGATAGAGAGACAGACACACACACCCCACCCCACCCCCAGGGGAAGGCAGAGTCTCTCCAAGCAGAGGGCTGGGGAAGGTGGGGCCTTGGCTAGAGCTGGTGAGAGGTCAGGGACTGCCTGAAATTACTGTGGACATCTGCAGTCAAGAGGGGCAAAAGTACTTTTCACAGAACCTTGCAGGAGATCTGTGGAGGACCCTTGCAGGAGATCTGTGGAGGAGTGATAGAACTGCTGTGAACTCTGATACCCAGGAAACGAGTATGAATGTGCAGGCCTCCTACTAGAGCCTGTGAAAGACTGAGGATGAGGCACAGAGAGGAATGGGTTTGTGGTTCAAGTACTGAAGTACATATATTGGTAAACCAGACCCCAGAAGGGGAGATTTTATATTGGAATTCTAGTCATATGATTTATCCCAGAGGCACAGAGAGGGGGAAATTGAATCATGGCCTCACACCTGCAAAGAGACAGGTTGAGGCAACCCTGCAAAAGTGGGAAATGTCAAGGAAGGAATCAGAAGCAGAGGAAGGGAACTGGAGCAGCAGGGTAAGAATTTGGGGGGTGGTCTTCAAACTGTTAACAAGAGCACTGGCGGGATAGCCAAGTTGAGATCTGCGCAGGAGGATGCATACTGCCAACAGGGGTTAAGGTTAGGGAAGAGTGGAGATGCAAAGCGCAGCCTGCCACATTGCTCTGTGGCCTCCCTTCTCCACAGCAGTAATGAAGACTTAACTTCAAGCAACTACACACGAAATAGCTACAAACCTTTATACTGTACATGGTAGCCATTTTACAAGAAAAACTATGTATTGTTTTAGCCTATGCTAGCTTATAACATTACAAGAAAAGTGCTGCGAAACTTGATCATGCCGTGATTAGTTCTTCCACTATTTCTTAAAGCACACCAGTCGCTCCCTGGGACATTCCCATTTGCTACAGGACATGGCATTTATGCTGGGAATTGTAAACTGTGTTCCCAGGGGATGGTATACTTGCATGGCTTTACTATGCTGTTGTGTTTGGCTGCAGAGAACTGCAAATGAAGGATTGCTAGTGTGGACACTAACATTTCCAAGAATACAGACCAATTCTAACATTTTAACTATACAAACAAGGCCCAAGTGTACAGAATTCCTTTGATGCTTACTTCTGGGGGAATTCTGCGCCAAAACATTACAAATTCTGTGCACAATATTTTAAAATTCAGCATATTTTATTTCTCAAAATAAAACGATATAATCACACCAGTTTCAATTATTTTGGTAATTTATTTCAAAATACCTGTCAGCAACTAGGTCTGTAACAATACAGGCAACAAAAAAGATTCAGGAAATGTTATTTGACAAACAGATTCCTTACTAGGCATATTAATAAAGAACTATGAGTAATAATTCATTTAAACTACAATACAGAAACATATTTCCTGCACCTTTCAGAATCAGTGCGTAAGTTTCTGGGAGTCAGAGGTAATGAAGGATCTAAGGGAGAGGGAAGTAATGGCTAAGAAGGAGCCTGGGAGTGAATTTGGAGGGTTGTTGTGTGTGGATGGTAGACACATAGAAGAAGTTAGGATTTTAGGGGGTGGGGGTCAAGGGAGGGATTGTTAGGGAGTTGGGAGCCTCCCCCATGGAGACCCTGGGTGACCCCTAGCCTCTCCCATTCAGTCAGGCACATCTGCCCCCGTCCCCATGTACCTGCATCCCCATTCAGCCACACCTCCACACCTTTGTCCCCATTTGGGCCTGCACCTTGCCAGCTTCCAGCCCCTTGTGACCCTTCACCCCCACTCACATTCAGATCATGGCTCAATGCTGTCACCCACTAGCTCCTATACCCTCACTAGCCCTTCTGAACCCCAGTCCATGTGACATCCCCCCGGCAGCTCCATGTGCACCGCTCTGTCTGTCCCCCCCATATCCCTCCTTACTTGGCCCCACTGGCAGGGTGCTATGGAAAGGCAGCCGCTGCTCTGGCCCTGAAACGGCTGCCCTCTCTTCTGGTGCCACAGCACCCCCTGGTGGATGAAAGGTGTAACTGCAACGACTCCCCAGCAGAATCTATTTTCTGCAGGGGAGGAGGGAGATCTGTGGGGGACATGAATTCTGCACATGTGCAGTGGCACGGAATTCTCCCAGGAGTAGATTCTGAGCAGTTCCTGACATTCCACTAAAAACATTAATTGAAATTAAAGGGATTACTATATATATATCAAACAAATGCCTGACCAAGACTTGCATGGAATCATTCCAGAATTAAGTCACTAATATCACTTTTGACATAATCACAATGAAATGCCAGATCATCACAGCACAATTCTTTTATGGCCATCTGCAATTCTGTAGTAAAACATCTCTTCCCTTTATCCCCTAGTTGCATGGAAGATGGCACAGGATAACAGCAGCTCCAGTCCATTCAGTGTGGCCAACTCAACTTACCAGATATCAGGAACTGTGATTTGCCTTGGTGACAAGAATTAAGAATATGACATCATATTGATGTAGCCAACAGAAGGAAAAAAGGCAGCAGCTTTACCTGGTTTGTCAGCTTTTGACACAAGCACAGGATGTTGTGGAGTTGGATGGAAATGGAAAATTTGGGTTTGTAGATGAGATGTTGGCTCTAAAAAAACCCTGAGAATTGGAGGAGGCAGTCCTTGTTTCACTATGCACCTGAAGAAATATAGGACGTTGGACATTCTACCAAAATGCTCTGACTAAAGTCACTAATCTGCTGACAGTACTGTAGCCCAAAGCAAAATACAGAACACATTGTCACTGGCTAACTAAATACTGGATGAAAGTATACCTGCCTGGTTTTAAGAACACTATCATACATGTTTAAGACAGCTGGCCATGACACGCATAAAACCTGACCTTGGAGGTAGACTGTACAAGTAAGCTGTGTAGAAGAAAGATCCAAAACAGACCTTGGGGAAAGACAGTCAACTTAGACAAAGGAATGGAATTGTTAGGCAAAAAGCATCAGAAATTTAAGCAGGATTATCTCCTACACAAAATATCACAGTCCAAAGGGCAGTGTAAAAACAAAATCAAATATGCACCACAGCCCCCTAACTACAACCATGAGGGATGATTTAAATACCTAAACAAACAGGAATCACCCAAGCAATACAAAATGCAGAGGGGTGTAGAGGTGCATAGACACATACTGAAAGGGGTGGGGGGAGTTACAGCATGCCCTATCTTTGGTAAATTACTGAAAACTAGTCATTTAGGGTTCAACGCTGTGAGCTAGGCATCCTCACCTCCTGTTACTGAAGCCAAGGAGAGTTATGGATGATCTGCACCTAGCGAGACTGGAACCTTATTCATTTTGCCACCTGTTGTAGATCCAAGCACTGGAGTGAGAGCAAAGTGTTGTCCTTAGACAAGGTACATATTGGGCAAGAAGAAACAAGCTCTGATTTCACACATTTTCTCAAGAGCACAAAACTCTCTCTCTGCTGTAACATTTCTACTAACCTCAGGACCGTCCTGACAGATTCGAATGCCAGTATTGACAAAATAGATCAAGTGCATTATCTGGATTGGCTTCAACAATACACAGCTGAAGATATTTTTAAATTATATATTTTATACATATGAATATAGATTCTATGCACAGTACTCACAATTAAAAATTGAGCATGCAGTGCAAGTGGCAAGGCAGTCAAGCCAAAGAAAAGTCAAGCAATGCAAAAGAAAATACACCATCTAAACACATCTGAAAATAAAAGTTTGATAACTTTTTTAAAAATAAAGATTTGTTTTCATAAACAGTAAATGCAGATTCGATAAGCATCTGTTCCAAGAAACTTCTTCACTCAATATGAACAAGCAACAATGGATGGAAAACTTTAAATGGAAACATTAAAAGTGTGTTTTAGCCAGAATGTTTGTCATTATTTAGGTAGAAACAGAACATAAAAATACACATCATTGTACTGGAACTTAGGTTAATTATATGGAATTACGTTAGAAGTTCTACATGGCGAGAACCATGTGTTTACTTATTTTTAAAGTGTTTAGCAAATTTTGGGGTGCTTAAAAATTACTCAGTTAACACTTTATGGCATTTATGAAATGGAAAAAAAAGGGAGAACAGACAGCATGGACTCCAGTGGTTGTGCCTTCGCCATATCCTTTTAAGTTCCCTCCACCATTTCCACAACAATCTCCAGGCAACCATCTTATTTACAGCACCAACAGTGCTTTTTTGTCCTCTGTCCAGGACCTATGGGGAACAGAGATGTCCCCTCCCTTGAGGCCTCCATGTAACTGAGCTCAACTAGCCCTGGTCCCCTCTCTTTTCTCTCCCCACGGGACTTCCTTCCTGCCTCCTTATTAGCCTTGGGCTAATTGGCTCCTTAACCCAGCCAGCCAGATTGTCTAATTACCTCCATCAGCTTTCTGAAGGGAAACTAACTAACACCTGCGTGTTCAAAGTGCAGGCTCACCTGGGTAAGCATGGTGGATACTCTGTATCTGAGTTCCATAGCCCAGAGTCTGAACTACATGCTTCCACCTCAGAAGAGGTCAAGGCAGGAGGCCTGACACTTAAGGGGGTGCATTCAGAGACCATGAAGGGGACAGAGGCGCAGCCGGCCCTGCAACTGTGACATATTGCTCCATCTGGGTAAGCTGTATAAAGCCACCAGCAACCTTTGAGACTTATCAGGGGCTCATATTCCCTACAAGTGCCTTGAATCCCCTTTGAGCCTTAGGAAACTCAACAGCCCCCTTGGGATGCCCTTAGATGCTTTTTTTTTAAAAAGGCTCTCTTTTCTATTGACAAGCCTCTCTAGTGTTCATGTTACACTTTAAGGTCTAACTCTGCCAAAATGGGAGCCAAAGATTTCTTTTTTTCTAAATGAAAGCTAACATCTCCAGCAGTCATTTGACACACTGTACTAAATGCACATTTTCTAACATTATTAAAGTGGTAATCATTTTTACAGTTTCACATTAAACTAAATTTTGATCCTGAACACTAACTAGTTTGCAGATTTTTTCCTACAAAGTGGGGGACAAAAGTTAGAAGAATTTTGGAACTTGTATGTTTAACCCATCTATTTTTACAGTTACCTAACTCAGAGCTATTAAGAGACAAGGCTTGTGATATTGGCTCATGTCTTATATCTCTTCAAATTTTATAGAGGACTTCTACCTCTACCCAAATAAAACTTGTCAGTTCTGAGGTAGTTATGACTATGTGTCAATTACAGAGTGCGAACCAAAACCAGGCTTAAAACTGGAACCTCAAGAGCCACTGCCGTTGTTCCATAATGCAATTAATTGTTCCCATTAAGAAACAATAACAGGAGCCAATAATCAAACAGCTCTGTTCTTTACAGCGGCAATAGATAGTTGAGCTCTGACTCAGAGGTTGAATGAGGACTCAGGGAGAGAAGACAGATCCACCAAGAACATTTGGTTCAATCTTCCCTATGTCTTCATTACATCAGGAATGAGTACTGAGACGCAGTCTTGCTGTGCTAGACAGCAACGTGGGGAAAGTCCTGAACATTTCAAGATGGCTAGGTCAGAGGTAGAAGTACAGCCGAGTGGAAAAGTAAAACTTTATTGAACAAACAAGCAATATTACAAGGCAAAAAATAAGGAAAAACAGGAAGCACCCTCAAGTTATGAAATAACCATACAAGCCGGGAGCATATGAATACTTATTCAATTTAGGTTATGACTATGACCTCACACAAGAAGTCTCCTCAAGTTATTATACTGAAACATCAAATATGCAAGCTTCAAAAAAAAGTAAAACTTCAACATGTGTTCAGCACCATACAAGTTAATTCCTGATCAGAGTTGCTCCCACATGCCATGCACAAACAATCCAAAGCAAACACTAAAGGCACTGGGAAACCCAGAGGGAGATTTTATTTTAGAGTTTTAAAAAAAATGATGAAGTGAGAGGGGAACATTAAAGCTGACTTCAGTTAGCCTTTGAACCCAAGGAAATGGGCTTTCAAACTGCTAAAATATACACTGTTTATAAGTTAGAAAATCTTGTGGCCCTGTTTCATTTCTACCTTCCCACCTTTCCCCTTCTTACAGGTGAGCAAACCTCTTTGCTGCTGAACTGTAATATATTATAGGTTTCAGAGTGGTAGCCGTGATAGTCTGTATCAGCAAAAAGAACAAGGAGTACTTGTGGCACCTTAGACACTAACAAATTTATTTGAGCATAAACTTTCGTGGGCTAAAGCCCACTTCATCAGATGCATGCAGTGGAAAGTACAGTAGGAAGACACACACACACACACACACACACCCCGAACATGGAAAAAAATGGGGTTGCCATACCAACTCTAACGAGACTAATCAATTAAGGTGGGCTATTACCAGCAGGAGAAAAAACAAACAACTTTTGTAGTGATAATCAGGATGGCCAATTTCAAACAGTTGACAAGAAGGTGCGAGTAACAGTAGGGGGAAAATTAGCATGGGGAAATAGCTTTTAGTTTGTGTAATGACTCATCCACTCCTTGTAATATATTAGTTCCTGCTCTTTGCTATAATATATTAGTTTATATTGCGTTTCAAATCTGCATTTGGGGAGAGGACGAGCATTATGCCAATAAGCAAATGGAAACAGGGTAATGGAAAAAACAAAGCAAATCTATATTACATGATGAGGAGAAAAGCTTCTTTTACCTGAAATAGAGGGTGGGAAGAAGGTGAGGTAACAGGACTGAAGGAGGATGGAGGGAAGAGAGGACTTAGGTTCAGGGTTCAATATTTTATTTGCACCTCTCCTAAGAAATCTGATGGCCCCACTTTGTTTGCTTTTTATTTTTTTAGTGCCGTCAAACGTTTAAAAAAATTAATCGCACTGTTAAACAATAGAATACCATTTATTCCAATACCTTAATTAATTTTAAATATTTTTGGATATTTTCTACATTTTCAAATATACTGATTTCAATTACAACATATAACACAAAGCGTACAGTGCTCACTTTATATTAATTTTTAATACAAATATTTGTGCTATAAAAACAAAATAGTATTTTTCAATTCACCTCATACAAGTACTGTAATACAATCTCCATCATGAAATCTGAACTTACAAATGTAGAGTTATGCACAAAATAATAATTGAATTCAAAAATAAAATGTAAAACTTTAGAGCCTACAAGTCTACTCTGTCCTACTTCTTGTTCAGTCACTCAGACAAACAAGTTTGTTTACATTTGCAGGAGATAATCCTGCCCACTTCTTGTTTACAATGTCACCTGAAAGTGAGAAAAGGTGTTCACATGCACTGTTGTAGCAGGCATTGCAATACATTTACATGCCAGATGCATTAAAGATTCATATGTCCCTTCATGCTTCAACTACCATTCCAAAGGACATGCATCCATGCTAATGAGAGATTCTGCTTGATAATGATCAAAAGCAAAGCAGACCCGTGCATGTTCACTTTCCTCATTTGAGTCAGATGCCACCAGCAGAAGGTTGATTTTCTTTTTAGTGGTTTGGGTTCTGTAGTTTCCACATCAGAGTGTTCCTCTTTTAAGACTTCTGAAAGCATGCTCCACACCTCATCCCTCTCAGATTTTGGAAGGCACTTCAGATTCTTAAACCTTGGGATGAGTGCTGTAGCTATCTTTAGAAATCTTACATTAGTATCTTCTTTGCATTTTGTCAAATCTGCCGTGAAAGTGTTCTTAAAATGAACAACATGTGCTGGGTCATCATCCATGACTGCTATAACAGGAAATATATGGCAGAATGCAGGCAAAACAGAGCAGTAGACATACTATTCTCCCCCAAGGAGTTCTGTCAATTTAATTAATCCTTTTTTTTTTTTTTAAATGAGCATCACGAGCATGGAAGCATGTCCTCTGGAATGGTGGCAAAAGCATGAAGGGGCATACGAATGTTTAGTATATCTAGTACATAAATACCTTGCAATGATGGCTACAAAAGTGCCATGTGAACGCCTCTACTCACTTTCAAGTGACATTGTAAATAGGAAGCCGGCAGCATTATCTCCTGTAAATTTAAACAAACTTGCTTGTCTTAGCGATTGGCTGAACAACAAGTAGGACTGAGTGGACTTGTAGGCTCTAAAGTTTTACATTGTTTTGTTTTTCAGTAGTTACGTAATTAAAAAAAAATCTACATTTGTAAGTTGCACTTTCAGAATAAAGAAACTGCATTATGGTATTGTATTGAAAAATACTATTTCTTTTCTTTATCATTTTCACAGTGCAAATATTTGTAATAAAAATAATATAAAGTGAGCACTGCACACTTTGTATTCTGTGCTGTAATTTGAAAATGTAGAAAAACATCCAAAAATATTTAATACATTTCAACTGGCATTCTATTGTTTAACAGTGCGATTAAAACTGCTATTAATCATGATTTTTTTTTCTTTTTTAGTTAATTGCATGAGTTAACTGCGATTACTTGACAGCCATGGGCTTTTTTTTTTTTTTTTTTTTGGTTAAGGTCCAGAAGGAGGTAAGAAGGCAGACGAGTTAAAACTCGCTGGTTGAAGTTAAAAGGGGAGGGAGAACAAAACAAAACAAAACCAGGGGTGATATCATGGAATGAATCTACTGTAGACCACCAAATCAGGTGGAGGAAGATTTTAGAACAAATAGCCAAAACACAGCACAGGGTAGTAATGGGGGATTAACTACCAAGACAGCTGTTGGAAAAGCAAAATGACAAAATGTCCAATAACATCTTGTTTTAGAAAGTGGAGGAAGTAACCTAAAAGGGAGGAATTGGTTGCAAATCTGAAGGTTGAACTCAATTCGATAGAAGTGATTATGTAATGATAGATTTCATGATTTTAAAGAAAGGAAGGAGTGAGAGGAGCAGAATAAGGACATGGGACTTCAAAAAAGTAGAATTTAACAACCTCAGAGAACTGATAAGTAAGGTGCCAAGGGAGGAAAACCTGAGGGGAAAAGGCATTCAGGAGAGCTGGCCACTTCTTAAAAAGACAGTATTAAAGGCATAACGGCAACCATCTCGATGCAAAGGAAAGACAGAAAGAACAGTAAGAGGCCAATATGGCTCCATCAGGAGTTCTTTAATGACCTGAAAATCAAAAAGGAATCCTACAAAAATTGGAAACAATCACAAATTGCTAAGGATGAGTACAAAAGAATAGCACAAACATATAGGGCCAAAATCAGAAAGGCTAAGGCACAAAATGAGATACACCTAGCAAGGCACATAAAAGATAAAAAGAGGGTTTTTTAAAACATTAGGAGCATGAAAGAAATTGTAGATCCACTACTTAGCAGAGAAGGAAAGCTAATATCAAGAAGGCTGAGGTGCTTAATGCCTATTTTCCCTCAGTCTTCACTAAAAAAGCTAACGGTGAACAGATACTCAACACAATTAATATTAACAACAAATAGGAAGGAACAAAAGCCAAAATAGAGTAAGAACAGTTAATGTATTCACATCAGCAGGGCCTGATGAAATTCATCCTAGGGCACACAAGGACCTTGCTGAGGCAATCTCTCAATCATTAGTGATTATCTTCAAGAACTCACGGAGGACTGGCTGGGTCCTAGAGGACTGAAGAGCAAACACAGTACCTACTTTTAAAAAGTGGAACAAAGGGACCTGGAATCGAAGTTAGGCTGACACCTGGAAAAGTGCTGGAACAAACAAACAAACAAACACACACACACACACACAAACAAACAATCTATTTGTAAGTAGAGAGGATACTAGGGTAAATAATGAACAGACAGCATGGATTTGTCAAGAACAAATTGTGCAAAAACCAACCTAATTTCCTTCTTCGACAGGATTACTGGTCTAGTGGATTGGAGGGCGAGGGGCGGCCCCCTACAGACATGATACCTTGATTTTAATAAGGCTTTTCAGGTCACACAGCCCCACATGACATTCTTGCAGGCAAACTAGGGAAATGTGGTCCAGATGAAATTACTATAAAGTGGACACACAGCTGGTTGAAAGACCATACTCAAAGAATAGTTAACAAGAGTTTGCTGTCAAACTGTGAGGATGTCTCTAGTGGGGTTACCCAGGGGTCCATCCTGCGCCCAGTACTATTCAATAAGTTCATTAATGGCTTGAATAATGGAGAGGAGAGTGTGGTTGTAAAGTTTGCAGAGGACACCAAGCTGGGAGGGGTTGCAAGAACTCTGGAGGACAGGATTAGAATTCACAATAACCCTGATAAACTGGGGAATTGGTCTAAAATCTACAAAATGAAATTCAATAAAGACAAGTCCAAAATACTATACTTTGGAAGGAAAAAATCAAACGCATAGCTATAAAATAGGGAATAACTGGCTAGGCAGTCATACTGCAGAAAAGTATCTGGGAGTTATAGTGAATCACAAATGGCATACAAGTCAACAATGTGTTGCAGCTGTGAAAAACACTAATATTCTGGGGTGTATTAACCCCAAAAAGTCCTATCTAAGATATGGAAAATAATTGCCCTGCTCTATTCAGCACTGGTGAGGCCTCAGCTGGAGTACTGTGTCCTGTTCTAGGCACCACGCTTAAGAAAAGATATGGAAAAATTGGAGACAGTCCAGAAAATTGCAAGAAAAATAATAAAAGGCTTAGAAAACAACCTGTGGGGAAAGATTAAAATAACTGGGCATGTTTAGTCTTGAAACAAGAAGGCTGAGGAAGGACTTGATAAACAGTCTTCAAATATATTAAGGGTTGTTATAAAGAGGGTGGCGATCAATTGTTCTCCATGTCCACTGAAGGCACAACAAGACGTAACCAGTTTAACCTGCAGCAAGGGAGGCTTAGGTTAGATATTAGGAAAAACTTTCCAAGTATAAGTTGGGTGACCAGATAGCAACTGTGAAAAAAGGAGGGGGGAGGGGAGGGAAGAGAAGAATCGCCCATATAAGAAAAAGTGCCAAAAAACTGGATTGCCCCTATAAAAACGGGACATCTGGTCACCCTAAGTATAAGGATAGCTAATTTCTGGACTAGGCTGCCAAGAGAGCCTGTGGAATCCCCATCAGAGGTTTTTAAGAAAAGATTAGATGAACATCTGTCAGGATTGGTCTAGGTTTACTTGATCCTGCCTCAGCACAGGAGGCTGAACTAAATGACCTCTGGAGGTCCCTTCCAGCCCTATAGTTCTAGGATGATATTGTTTCTTCCTCTGCCATGAAAAGTTTAGAGGCTACTTCTACTGAAGGAAGTGAAGCTAAATCATCATCTTTGTTGCTGATTAATTCCAATTACAGGAACAAATCAGTGAAGATTCAAGTAGCCAAAGTAGAAAGGTCTGTATATTCACAATATGGTTAGAGAATAACCGTTTAGTGTTTATACAAGTGCCTATAGTCCGATTGGCTAGTAAAAGACATCATCTAATTGCACGTAGTTCATTATGGTGTTATATGAATATTAAGAAACAGACGTGAAATAATTATGCAAGTCAGACAAAAATAAGAGTGCACTAAATTGCAAAACTACAAAAAACTGTACAGTTATGCATCAAACTGTATAGCATTCACTGCACTCCGACTGATAAACCCCATTTCAGTGTACCATATATCATCAATAATCAGATCAATAGGTCACAGTAGTCCGCTTGTACCATGTGTATTTTGCACCAAAATATATTAAGGAAAGTTTTGAAGTTACAGTAAAAAGGGGTTCATTCTTGTATTAAGATGCTCCTCCTAAATGTACGCCATTTCTACTCATTCAAGGAGGAAAAGAATAGTGTTCAAACTACACAAGCAGACAAAATACAAGTAGTAGGGGTTGAAGTGATTTTGACTCCTCAGCAGATCTGTGAATGAGTAGACAGGGTAGAGGGACACAGGGAAGCCTTGATCAAAGCAGCATGCTTTGGGAACTGAAATAAATGTGGCTGCTGATTTAGCACTTGGCCCCAAATGCCACTTAAATGATGCACCTGGATGACAGACTTTGAAAGACTGGAGTACTCAGAGTTGAATCCTTTCCTGTCAGGAAAAGTAGGCCAAGATCAGGCCCTGCTGATAAAACTCCCACAAGCACAAATACACCAGGCCCCCTTGTCAATCATTTCCCACTTCCCCTTAACATTTCTGGATTTTAAACACGAGAAAAAGCCCACCCTGTCCAGGAATGAGGTTCAGTTTCATATGCAAACACATACTCAACCAAGTCTTTGTTATCCAGTGAACCGCTAATGGCATATACCATTTGTAGTCATGCCAGAATATAAGAGGAAGTTACTGTTAGAGCTGGATGAACAATTCACAATAATGTATTTAGGGAATGAAGCTGCCTCCCCCACAAATTACCCACAGACAGATTGTGACTTTTATGAATTAGTTCACTGTTTGAAGGTGTTCAATAAATGTTGTGTGAACAAACTTTAGTCTGAGCTGTTCACAAACTTGACTGGAACCTCCAAGTACTCAGTATTAGTGATCAGATATTCAAGCTATGTGACTGGCCAACTAACTTACATCTTCTGTTTACTGATTGGCAGGCCTAACCTTTAAATTTTTGCCCCTTAAAACAAAGGTTAGTTTCACCATGAAATTAATTTGGTTGATTAAAAGAATCTCAAGTTTGGAGTTTGCTTTCTGTAAACATCTGTACCGGTAGAACTCTGCTCAGATGTTTGAAAAAATGTGAATAAAAAGGGATGTAAACTTATTGGATGCAAAATTTGCTTTAAAAGTTGCCAAAAATATTTACCAACAATTAGAGCTTTTAAGTGAGAAAAGAAATGCAGAGTCAGACCTCATACCAGCCATTTCCAGGCACAATTAAACTGAGTTTCTCATTTTCAATCAACACATGCACTTTACCCAGTGAGCCCCAGAACCACTCAACACAAGATTACTGCAAAATCCTAGAGTAATTATTAGAACATTTGGCCTAACTCCAATTAAACTAGCCTTTATGCTTATTTTTATAGGCACAGTCTCCAGCTTTGCACTCTGGAATGCAACCCAACACCCAACTCCATTAAACTTTGTAAAAAAAAGAAAAAAAAACTTATGAAAATGTACAACATGTAACCAATTCAGTAGCCAGTGCTCTATTATGAGCACTCTTCTTTCCTCCTGTGAGCCCAAGAACATGCTGTTTTTGAAACACTGAATTGTCTCCTATTTTTTTCTCTAACAACTTAGATACCAAAATACAAATTTTGATTTCTATGCTTAAAGAGGGACTCACTTGTATGCAAACACTGAATATGCGAATTTGCCAAGATGCGTTTTAAAAGAAAGAAAGAAAAACGGGGATACAGTCATTTCTCCCTTCCCAACTCCTGAATTTTTGTAACAATCCTGTACATTTACACTTCCTACTCTGGAAGTAAACATTCTACATGCACTCAGATCTAAATCCTGACTCAGCCCAGAGGCACATAACCATGGAAGTTCCAACTTATTGAAGGCGACACAGTGCCTACAAAGGGGATGGTATACACCCAATGTCCTGCAGAGTTGAGCTCTTAGCAGATACCATTTGTAGTAGTGATGAGATGGAATTTCAGAGACGTGCAAGATGACAGCCATTGGATCGGCAACAACTCACATCCACCAACCAAACATCTGAGGGGAAAGGGCTTTGAAGGGGAGAAGAGTATTCTATTTCTCCCTCCCACCCCAGAAAGAACCCTGTAAAAATTCTATTTACTTTGTCCTTTAGCACTGGATTGGTTAATTACATGCTTTAAATTATGAGCTTACCTAAAAAGACCAGCTAACGCGTCTATGTAGCAGACGCTGCTCCCTGCAAAAATTAACTTTAAAAAATAAATACATAGTCCATGTTAGAGAGTCTATTCTCCACAGGCCAATCCCTTTGAGAGTTATAACAGGATTTTTTAACAGGGTTGTAAAACTGTAACAAATAGGTCGTTCAGACACAAACCATATATGTTACTTCACCAAAAACTGTTTAAAAACTGATGTCGACAAAGCCTTAGTTAACTGCTGTGTCGGCATAAAAGACAGTAGAATGGACAATGCTGTTTGGTTGGTTTTATAACCCCTACAGTTGAACACTGAAATGAGGGAGGAACTTGAATCTACAAATTAATCAGGAAAGACGACGTCCATTCCTATTCCCTGTGAATGGACCCTGCAGGGCCAGGTTCATGCAACAGGCATGAACTGAAGTCTGCAGGCTTTGTTCATCTCTAAGAGTAGCTCTTCAGTAGTCTCATTTTGCTCCCCATGATAGCATGCAAAACGTGAGGTCCTATATGTTAAAACATACATTACTTCCAGCTGTAACAAGGGATTCATTGTGTTCAAGCTTAAGTCTAAAAAAAGAAGTGAAAAAATGTATTTCACGGGGTTCAGATTTTGTGATGAAAGGGGAGAAGTGGGGGCTGGTTTTTTGCTGTTTAAACAATAAACAGGAAATGCAGTAATAAACAAAACTCTGTCCACATGCAATTTTAAAAAGCATCAGGAAACAAAATCGTGGGGGTGAAATTTACATAGCTGCAAAATACAATTGATCTGGACCTGAAATAACATTCCTTGAATTGCTTAGTACATAAAATTATTAAATATCACAAACCAGATAACCAGTCTACTCAACAGTACATTACTTGGCACTTCCTTGAAACAGCTATTGCTTTTATTGGCTATGAATTAAATATTTTAATATAGTAAATACTCTGCTTTCATCTAAACGGTTCCATCTTTAATAGGTGGATTAGTAAACTGAGTTTTTTAAGACCAAACAATAAAGTGATAAGTAAAGTCGGTTGAAATATCATTTATCCTTCCTATCCAGCCTACAAAAACAGGAGTTGAACTACCTGTTTGAAAGGTCTTTTTGCTTAGCAGCAAACTTTTCAGCAAAATGTATTTAAGTGTCAGGATTTTCCACCTGGAAGGCAAATGTTCCCATACTACTGAAGAAAATGACACCTTCCTTTATTTGCCAAAGCAAATAATACAGTTAATTACTCTGCACTAATACTTTATCACCTTAGCCAACAGAATTAGAATTTTGAGAAGCTAAATCGCTTGATGTAACTGCCTCAAAGAATGCATTTTTGAAGTGACTGAAAACAGTACATAATTCAGGTAGTTTTTATTCTATACATTTTTTTAAAAAATTAAATTAGACATTTGGTATACAAGTCTGACTTATCTCCAGAAAAAATGTCCAATCTCCCAAAGTTCAGTAAAAATACACAAACTTTTTCTATTCTATACTCCCTAAAATTGAGGTGCTTCAACAATCCACTCCCTAATGGCAAGCAAGCATCTTTCCTAAGTGAACATCTGCGGCAGAATCTAGGGTTTCTTCACAGAATAAGTTTCTAGCCCTTATAGTTAAGAAAACAACCTTCCAAACATGAACCGAGGATAAACCAGCACTGTACTATGTTCTTAAGTCTGCACACAAACAGTGACAGCACCTCTTCTGCTCTTCATGTTTTCACTTTGCTGTAACAGAGTAAAAACTGATCAGGCTAGTTAGTTTTCACCCTACTGTTGGGAATCCATGGTCAACGCTGAAACTGACAAGAATCAGGTCAATTACACGGTGCTACATCTTGAGAAAGCTGCGAGCAGCAGCAGCGGCACTACTAGCCCGGATGGGCAGGGAAGCACTAGACGTGCTATTCACTGGGGAGGACCACCCAGAAAAAGGCTAGGAGAACGGCAGATTATCAGAGTCCCTCTCACGCACCCTCCTCCATCTGGGGATGGAAGGGAGAGAGGGGAAAAAATACATCCTTCTTCAAGGAGCCAAAGGAAGCTTCACATTTTAGTTTTTTAATGCTTGATTAGCAGAGACTACAAACAACAGAGCTCCCTTAAGGAGAGAATTCCTCACACAGCACCTTGAAAGGAATCCTTCTCCTCTCCCTGCATCTGGGGGATCACCTTGGCTGCTCCTCTCAACACTACCTGTGACAATGCGAACTACTTATCTTACTTTAGTCCTCAGCTATTAGGTGACTAGTCAATTCTTCAAGCCCTATATGTGAAAAGAGTGGATGGGTATGGCTAAGCGAGCAGATGTGGGCAACAGCATGTGTGTGGATATGGGTGGGAGAAGAAAGTGAAAGAGTGATTTTGGAGGAGAGAGAAGCAGTAAAGAATATATAGTGGAGCAGGGAGAACACATAACATAGGGGAATAAAGAGACACATAAAGGGAGTGGAAAGAGAGGAAATAAATACAGAAAGCAATGCAGATAAAGCACTATCTGTTATAGGATAGAAAGGAGAAAGTGGAATTAAGTCATGGAAGGACTGAATGCATAACAATCAAGAAACATACTATAAGTAACATTTTGAACAATTAAATAGAAAGTGTATCTAGGATAAACTAAAATTAAATATGGTACACAACTCTTTTATTCCATTAAGTTGCAGGTGCTATGGCTTAGAGAGCCTGGCTCCACTTCGGCTCATAGCTTTCATCTTCTATCTATTAAGTACATTTTTCAAGCACTGCCTTTCATTCAGTGATCTAAAAGCTCTTGAACCACATTACACACACATTGCCCCACTGACATAGGTATACTATATACATTTTAAAAAGGAAGGAACTAAGACACAGAAGTAATGCATCTTTATAAGCCCACTCAAAGAACCAGTCGTAGAACTGGGCTCAGGACAGGAGTCCTATTTTCAATCCCTGATGTAACCATTAGAACATACTTCTGCTTCCTAATTTATCACCTCTCAAAGATAAATACAAATGAAGATTTTGATTAATCCCACACATATCCAAGTTTACAAACCACGTTTCCAGCTGCAAGCAGAACTACACATGCTTGTGTACATGCTTTGTTTGCAAGCGACAACATTTCATGTTTCAGCTAATCCCTATAGAGTAATTCCATTAAGAAAAGGAGTACTTGTGGCACCTTAGAGACTAACCAATTTATCTGAGCATAAGCTTTCGTGAGCTACAGCTCACTTCATCACTTCACTTCATGCTCAAATAAATTGGTTAGTCTCTAAGGTGCCACAAGTACTGCTTTCCTTTTTGCAAATACAGACTAACATGGCTGTTACTCTGAAACCAGTAATTCCATTAACACTCTAAATTTGTACGGTTTATACACCATATCAATGATACTCATCCTGTGGATCATGAAAAGAGATGCCAATCAGACTACTTATATCCCACCTTCCATAGAAGCAGATTTGCTTGAAAATGTGTCTTCTTGATACAATTGAGGATCAAACTATTTACATTGTTAATTCCCAAAGTGTCTTCTTTTAAAAGTGATGGGATCCAAATCCCATCTTTAGAACAACATGTGAACCTGTGCAAAGGATTCTAAACACCTCTGAGGAAGAAGAGAAGCAAGTGACTGAATACAGGAGGGCCTAGGTCACAATTTAAAAAAAAAAAAAAAAAAAAAAAGTGTTAAGTACCTCCAGCTAATGTAATTATACATACCATGGCGTGCAGTAGACATGCACGCCCTACACAACATAATTCTAAACACTTTTTTTAAAAGGAGGATTAAATAGCCCCCCAACGAGATATTTGTGCAGCATGTACTTACATATATTTCACTGTGGTCAAAGCGCTTTTTTAGGTTGTTAATGAATGAATCTTCACTGAGAGGTTCTAAAAGGACCATATCTCCCACTCCAATCATGTTGTCTAGAAGTGACGTCTTCACCTCCATTTTGGCCATTTTCCTCTATTGGGAGAGAAAAAACAATTTGAGCACCATTAATTTGAAAGGGTCTATTTATTCACATTTATAGGAGCCATCCAGGAGTTTGGCTGAACATCATGCAGGAACATAAATACATCGAGTGTCATTTCTATTCAATGTTTTTCAAAATGTTATATTTTTAAATCTAGAAAGGTCAGAATTCACAACAATTCAAAGCAATGTGGACATAAAACAAAGGCACCCAAAACAGCCCACAAAGTCCTATGACGCAGCCCTTGTTTACTATATATCAGATATTGAGAGGCAATTCAAGCTAAAGATTCCAACAGGTCAGAACCCAAGATTCCTTTATTTGTTTTCATGGAAGATGAGCTAGAAACAAGTAAATGTTTTGATTTGCAGTTAATTCATATGGATATATTTCAAATTTAGGGCCCAATCCTGAAGTTCCTATGCAAGCAGATTTTCCAGAGACTTAATGAAGAGTTCCCACTTTTAAGTCAATTGTTTTTAAAACTGAAAATCAAGAACTGAATTGCAACTTATGCATACAATCCAGACTTTTTGATTACAATAAATATGTTCAAGTGTACGCAAACCCAACTTTCTACTGACTTTTAGAATGCCCAGACATTCATAAAAAGTCACTGCTTTTTATGGGCTTACTGTCCATATTCTAATTTGATTCAACTTTTCCCATCTTTACCTTCCCTCCACTACTCCAAACAATCTTTTAGATTCTTAAAAGTAAAACCACTTATTTGACTTAAGTCAGACAAGAAAGCTATTCTAAACTATACATTGCATTTCCCATGTTTTTGGCTTTATTAATAGAATCTTTCCTTAGTATTCACAGCATAATAGTCTGGATTGTCTACCATCCAATCACTGTAGAACTATAGCTTTACTGTTCTTTGTCAAATAATTAATTTTCTTAACAACTCCTTTCAACTGGAGTGCAGACACTCAACAATTTACTTCCAACTTCATTTGCTGAAACCATAGATAATTTCCTGAACAGATCTTTTCAATTCAAATAGAAAATAAACGGCTCCGAAACTATGGGCATGTCTACAAAGAAAGAAAAACCCACAACTGGCCCATGCCAGCCGACTCAGACTCACAGGGCTTGGGATGCGGGACTGTTTCACTGCCATGTAGACTTCAGCTAGAGCCTGAGCTGTGGGACCCTTCTACCCCGTAGTCCGAGCCCCACAAGTCCAAGTCAGCTGGCAGAGGACAGCTACAGGTTTTTCTTTGCTATGTAGACATACTCTAAACTTCCCTTAATAGGGACAGGAGAAAATTGAGGAACAGGGTCAAGCTGAGGAATTCATCTTCACATGTAAACGTTTTTACAACAAAATTAAATAATTTATCATAGACTGCATTGTAAATGCTGAACTACAGATAGGTGAACAGCCTTGCGACATCACAAACTCAAGTAAGTTTTGCGATTATTGTACAGCCATGCAAATTTATAACAGTAGAATGAATAGTCATACTAATGAGCAGTGACCAGTCAGTAATAAGTATCTGGACTGTCATCTTCTGTCGATTCCTCCACAACGAATTCTAGTTTTGTGTTATTTTTTCTTGTTTTCTTATGAAAACTAGTTTAAATAAAGTTTCTGCAGGGGATTAGTAGTTTATACAGTCAGTGGTAAGCAAACTGTTTGCATATTTACTACCATCACATTTACATGATTTCCCATAAAAAATAATCTGAAACTATTCAGTCCAGACTATCCCTTTACCTCCTATTTGCATCTATGACCACTGCATAATTATGCACTATTTGATTTTTGAGTTGTAGTTCAGATATCCCTCAAATCATCAACCCAGACTCAAGGCATGTTTGATGTTATTCCAAGTTCAACCAAGAAAACTTGCAGCTCCACCGGAAGTTAACAGAAGTAATAGTTACAAGACTCCCAACTTTAACCAAACCTGGGAACCTTCGAAATTCACATGGATATGTGAAAGCTGTCTCATATTCATGCTGGACTGTGGTAGACAACTGTTGGTAGGTCAGTCTTGCTAAACAAACAAGAGAGCATTTCCTTGCATATTGGAGAAAGCCATTTCATCAAAATCTTGGTTTAGTCCTAAAAAAACCTTAGCTCCTGAATTAGTATAAAAAGTATATTAAAATGCCCCCCAAAAAGTCATGCCATAGATATGACTTAGATTTGTAAATCTTTTCCACTCATCCCCATCAAACTACTTTTTAGAAACCACTGGTCTGACTTTAAATTGTATATTTACTCTCCATGGAATTTTTCTCTGCAACTAATGTTCAACTATTTTGTATGAGCTGTTATTAAAAAAAAAAGTCCTCCTCGAATATGTAATTTATTAAATATTGAGTCAGTACCAAAAAAAAGTTCAGCTAGCACAAAACCCTAATATGGTCAACTGTAACCTAAAATTTAAGTCTAGCCAGTAGGTCTCATTTACCACTCTGAAATTACAAACCACCTACCATGCTAAACGCATCATTGCTATGGAATTTCAAGACCAGGAGTACACAAGCCGTTAAGCCTATCCATATACTGCTCAACTAAGAGGCACTTACAAAAGGAGGGCACCAAGTAACCAGTCCCAGTATTCAAAGCAAGAACAGTGCATGACTTACAGAGATCAGTCCACTGATAGTATTTGAGAAAGAAGTGAATAAACCTTGTGAACTCCTAAGACTTTTTTGCCGTAATCTAGCATCATAGTATCATTGGTCATTTCTATCAGCTTTAGAACAGGAAGATATTACTGACCTAGATAGTAAAACTGGGACAATATGCTGGCTACACAGTGTGATTCAACAATTTTTTTCTAAATCAATCTCAGTAATTTAAAGGACATGTTTGAAGGCCTAACGTTTGCCTTACATTGAAAGTGATATGATCCAAAAATATTCTACAATCCAAATGGTTTAAGCCACCATTTTCAGATCCTATCGGCAATCCTTACTCTGGCACAGTTGTCACAACGGAGGATTTAAGCAAGCTTGCAGGATGGATTTAGTTTAGAAAGAGGACAGAGAGGAAGCAACTGGAAAAGGATTTTCAGTATACAGATATTGTTAAGAAGAACCAACAATAATGCAAAACACACATTAAACAATTAGACTTATACTAATAGAATAGAATGGTGGGGAAGAGGCATTAAAACAGCATCATTAAGGTTTGTAAAGCAGTTTGAAAGCGCATGGTGCACTGTAAATGCCAAGTATTATTATTGCTAAAGAAAGAGGACTTTGGAGAAATACTAAGCTATATATCAGTATATCAGTAGAAAACCAGAAGTCCTCTGTTGCACTGGTAAGGGAATAAGTTTCAGCCAAGACATTTATAAATGGATCTGTAAACTTTGGAGCTCAAATCCATGTTAGGCATCTAATTAAATTGCCTCGTTTTTAAAGGTGCTGAGCACCCAGCAGCTCCCATCAACCTGAAATAGAGCTAATGTGTTCTCAAAGTCACCCAACTTCCTAAATAGAGACTTATTTTTGAAAGTCTTTGCCCTTCAACTATAAAGCAATGGTACCCTTCTGGAATGGATTAGGTAAAGCTAATGTTGCCAAGCTTAAAAACAAAACCTCACTGCCACTAGCCAGCATTAGCCAGTGCTGTGGATGGCACTTATAAAAACAGAACAGACAAGTTGGTTAAATGTCAGATGTGTTAAAATTATGTTTTGCTTTTTTATATAAACACAAGAATGACTTTTGCTTTGGTTATTTCTCTACGCAAATTACTGACCTGAGAAAGATTCATAGAGGTACTGAAATTGTGTAGTATTAAGATGGTAGAAAAGCTTAATAAATATAACCTAAATAGAAATGGCAAACCCCAGATTTACCTAACGCATTTACAGCTGTATCAAGCTTGTTTGGATACACTGTATGAAACAGAGTTGTGTAAAGTTTACAGTTGTAAATTATTAAGTTTTAGTATAACAAGAAGTTGGCTCAGAACAAAACACTTACACTCTGCTAATCAGATTTTTCCCCAAATATTTTCTGAACTCTCCCACACCCACTTGCTAGTTCCCTCCCCTATTAATCTTCCTCATCATCCCCAGAGTATACTCCATCTCCATCCCACAATACCATCCCTGTTCTCTTCCTATTCACTGGCAGCTTCCTCCTTCCTCACTCTTCCTCCTGGCCCTGTTCCCACTTAACTTGCATAGATTTCAATGAATTTTACATTATAAAAAAGCACGTTCAATTGTCTAGAATCTTGTCTATATTAGATAAAAACATGCTGCAACAAGCCAAGAAAAACCTTGGGCTTGCAATACTAGTTCAATGTTTTGTGTCCACACGCTGTTGTGATGCAAGGTGTTTTCCACGCACCGCTTTTATCTAATCATTACAATGCCTGGGATAACTTTATTCGTGTCTAGCTGGAACACTGCAGTCAACAATGATTCTCTCCTGTCCCCACGCAGTCTAGGAAAGAAGCCATAAAGCTTTGCAGTCTAGCATTGGCTTCTAGTGCCCCTATCCAATGACTCCTCCTCTATGTTCAACTTACTCTCTACTCTCTTTATGCTCCTGTTCTTCTCTCATAGACCACTCTTATTAGATCAGAGTCTTCCCTCCCATTGCAATAAATTCCATTTGCTTGGTCAATACAGACATATTTGTTCCCTGAACCCTAATCTGAGTGTTAGCACAGATTTTCGCTTAAAAATAAAAAAAAATAAGAACAGCCATACTGGGTCAGACCAAAAGTCCATCTAGCCCAGTATTCTGTCTTCCAACAGTAGCCAATGCCAGGTGCCACAGAAGGAATGAACAGAACAGGTAATCATCAAGTGATCCATTCCCTATCACCCATTCCCAACTTCTGGCATACAGGGGCTAGGGACACCATCCCCGCCTATCCTGGCTAATAGCCAGTGATGGGCCTATCCTCCATGAACTTACCTAGTTATTTTTTTAATCCTGTTATAGTCTTGGCCTTCACAACATCCTCTGGCAAAGAGTTCCACAGACTAACTGTGCATTGTGTGAAGAAATATTTCGTTTTGTTTTAAACCTGCTGCCCATTCATTTCATTTGGTGATCCCTAGTTCTTGGGTATGAGGAGTAAATAACACATCCTTATTTACTTTTGCCACACCAGACATGCTTTTATGGACCTCTATCGTATCCCCAATTAGTCATCTCTTTTCCAAGCCGAAAAGTCCCAGTCTTACTAATCTCTCCTCATATGGAAGCTGTTCCATACCCCTAATCATTTTTCTTGCCCTTTTCTGTACCTTTTCCAACTCCAATATATCTTTTCTGAGATGGGGCAACCAGATCTGCAGGCAGTATTCAAGATGTGGGTGTACCACTTCAGAATAGGAATCTTGTCAAACTTTAACGTCCAACCAGCTCACAGTAACAGAACTGGCAGATAACTGAGGAACATGAAACTTACATGTATGATCAAATCCTGCATTCTAGTTTTCGTGTTACTGTGCTGAGCAGCCAGGAAATGGATCTGAAACGGTTTTGTTCTGCATTCTGAAGCTTAATTTATATTTTTTAACATTGAGGAAGGGGGCATTTTAAAACCCAAAAAAATATTTTTCCTATTTTTGAAAGTAAGATGGGTGAAGCCCAAAGTCACCCACCCATAAGGGTGTCAATTCATAAAAATTGTGATGGACATTACCATAATTTTGCATATATAGACAACCACGAACAATCAATTAATACAAATTCCTTATCAAAACAAAGACTATTTTATAGTCTAGACAACACTGCATTAAGACTTCAAGTGCAAAATTTAAGATCGGATACACTTCACAAGACTTACAGTAAGTTTACACATAGATGAACAGTCTTAAAATACTTAAAATAATAAATGATAGACCATTTCACAAGCATTTTTAGGAATCAACTAAAGGAACTGCAGCAGAACTGAACATTTTAATGAGCGCCAAATAATACTGTAAAAAGAAGCCCAACACAACAAAAGAGGCTAAAGCCAAGCAAAACGCGTACAGTTAAAGTCACTCACCCCTCTTCAAAGGAGGAAGTATAATACTATTTGTATTAAGGACTCCCATACATAATGACACTGCCAGAGCTTTCCTATGCCATCCAAAAATATGATGTAATAATCAAGCATTGCACATCTACAGGAAGCTGGTGACAATTAATATACCTCTTCACTTATTGCTAGGGCCCTACCAAATTCACAGTCCATTTTGGTCAATTTCACAGCTGGGGAAGGGGTGTGGTTAAAATTAGTCAATTTCATGTTTGCAGACATTTACATCAGAAATTTCAGTATTGTTACCCTAGGGGTCCCAAAGGCGGTCAGGGTCACAAGGCTATTGCAGGGGAGTCTGGGGACTGCCACCCTCATTTCTGCCCTGCTGCTGGCAGGGACGTTGCCTTCAAAGCTGGGCAGCCAAAGAGGAATGTTGCTGGCTGAGCACCCAGCTCTAAAGCCAGCACCACCACCACCAGCAGCACAGAAGTGAGGGGTGGAGGTGGGTTACCATATGTCTGGTTTACCCAGCAGTCTCCCACCTGACAGCTGGAGCCATAGCCACCTCGCGGGGGGGGGGGGGGGGGGCGGGGGGGCGCAATAGCTGGAGCTGCCCCTGTGAGGGGTGGGGAGAAGAGCACGCATAACAGCTGAAGCCACAGAGCTTCCTGCAGCTGGGAGATATCCTGGAGGTGAGTCTGACCCGGCCCTGCAGGGGAAAAGGAAGTCTTGTTCCTCCTCACCCTTGCGGACTAGCAGCAGGAGCCCTGTGCAGGGTAAGAGCCCCTGGCTGGATGCCAGATTTCACTAGGGAGATTAGATTTCACGGTCTGGAACACATTTTTCACACCTGTGAATTTGGTAGGGCCCTACCTATTGCACAGCAGCTATTATTGGCAGGGTATATCAGTTAATTGTTTTCCTCCTCGACTGCTGCTGCAGTGAAAGAGGACATTGTAGTGCCTCAGTACCCAAAGTTCTCCTGACAGCATATGTAGTGCTGGACTCAAGCACACCTGCAGTTTCAGGATAGTTAAAAAAAAGTAGTCCTTGCCATCTAGTCTACTCTCTATAGAAAACATTTGTGAAATTAAAGGCCAAGTTATCAGCGACACCAACAACTTGAAATCTAGGACGAGTTAGAAGTAGCTTTAGGTACCATACCTGGCCCTCTGCCTCCCTGTCAGTTTTTGTGATTTTGCAATCCCACTTACATATGTTTCATTTCCCTGTCACTGCATAATATACCCACACAAATAAAGTAAACTTTCTGACCACATTCAGGAAACAGTGAAAATGACTAGATACACAATGCTGCCAAATGGACACAAGTGAAACTGAGAAATGGGGAAAATGCTAATCTTTTTTTGTCAGAGTAATTTTGTGGCACATCTGACAAAAGCAGGCAAAAAAAAATTCAGAAAGAATTAGGATTTGGAAGTTGATGGTGTTCCTTTATACAAAAAAACCACATGCCACTGCCCTCAAGCTGATGCACAGAATACATATATACAGGAAAGAGCATGCTGATAGGGAAACAGCCCCTGTTGGGCACAGCGACGACAATCTAGATTCGTGGCACACTCACTGACTAAGAAAACTATGGTGCTCTGTTCACCCAACATCAGAGCACTAAGAATCCAGCATGTAATGAACTGCTGATTCTAACCCAGGAAAACATTAGCAAGGGTTGTTGACTCCCCAACTCTTCAGTCTTTGGGACAGAGCAGGGCACAGTGGAGCAGCAGCATTGTGGATGTAACCTTTCTGTTGCCTGGATCTCTTCTTCAGGGAGAGAGCCTATAGCCTCCTGCTTCTCCCAAGATTGTTCAAAGATGCTGAGATGTGGCAATGAAAGGACTGAGGAAAAGAGCAGGGTAGGGACGACAACTGCCAAACAGCAAGAGGACTTTGGAGCCCAGTGACTTCCTGCTCGAAGGAGAGTAGGTTCAAAACCCTCTGACAGGTATGTGGTAGACCAGGGATCAGCAACCTCCGGCACACAGCCCACCAGGGTAAGTCCCCTGGCGGGCCGGGCCAGTTTGTTTACCTGCCCCGTCCGTGGGTTCGGCCGATCACGGCTCCCACTGGCCGCGGTTCGCCGCTCCATGCCAATGCAGGCTGCAGGAAGCAGGGGCCAGCACATCCCTCAGCCCATGCCACTTCCTGCAACCCCCATTGGCCGCAGTTCACCGCTCCAGGCCAATGGGAGCTGCAGGAAGCAGCATGGGCCGAGGGATGTGCTGGCCCCTGCTTCCTGCAGCCCGCATTGGCATGGAGCGGCGATCGGCCGAACCTGCGGACGCGGCAGGTAAACAAACTGGCCGGGCCTGCCAGGGGGCTTACCCTCACGGGCCGCATGCCAAAGGTTGCCAATCCCTGTTGTAGACCAAGGATATTATACAAGTTAAAACACTTCCTTTGGTCCTGTACACTGCCTTAAGCTTTGGCCAACAGATGACCATTTTATGAACACCTTTTTCCCCATCAGGCAATAGTTTACTGCAGTTACACTCTGAACCAGTCAATATTTGCCATTTTAAAGAAGTTTGCAATTTTGGCTTTGTTTTAAAATTAAACAATGCTTGTTATGTCTTATCTAGAATTGAAAAGACACTTCTAAAACTTTGCTCAATGTTTTGTTAGTTTTCAGTAAGCGTCAAACATTCAGAGGACTTCACAGATTCCTCAACTAGTTAACCACAAACGGGTTCAGTAAATTATGAAAGCTAAACAAGAGATAGTGAGGTATATTTATTTATATTAAGAGTGAGGGAATGTTTTTATTAAGAGTCAATTAAACAGCAACAATTTCTAATGCTTAGCAATGTTTGTGTCAGCATAAAGACAAAACACTCACCCCACTCATCCAAAAATATTGTCACAACAGAAAAGGCAACAACAGCTGTTGGCTGGTACTATGAGATTCTCCACGTTTCTCAAGTGGTAGAAAAGTTATGCAATATTATATTGAGGAAGTATGTTTTAATTTGTGTATGCATTAAAATGAAGTCATGAAAGGGGACAGAGAACAATTGCACAGGGAAACAATCTCAATTCCCAGCTACTGAGAATCCAATGTCACAACATTAGTGGTCAGTTGCCATAAGAATTCTATAGCAAAAGACACACTAAATTGGGTTAGTGTTCTGTTATTTTCTTTGTTAGGCCTGTCCTGTAGTAGGTGACTTCTGGGAACTCTTCTGGCTCTATCAATCTGTTTCTTCACTTCCGCAGGTGGGTATTGTAGTTGTAAGAATGCTTGATAGAGATCTTGTAGGTGTTTGTCTCTATGTCTGAGGGGTTGGAGCAAATGCGGTTGTATCGCAGAGCTTGGCTGTAGACAATGGATCGTGTGGTGTGGTCAGGGTGAAAGCTGGAAGCATGTAGGTAGGAATAGCCGTCAGTAGGTTTACGGTATAGGGTGGTGTTTATGTGACCATCGTTTATTAGCACTGTAGTGTCCAGGAAGTGGATCAAAGAAAATAATAGAACGCCACTAGCCATCACCTTCAGCCCCCAACTAAAACCCCTCCAACGCATTATTAAGGATCTACAACCTATCCTGAAGGATGACCCAACACTCTCACAAATCTTGGGAGACAGGCCAGTCCTTGCCTACAGACAGCCCCCCAACCTGAAGCAAATACTCACCAGCAACCACATACCACACAACAGAACCACTAACCCAGGAACCTATCCTTGCAACAAAGCCTGTTGCCAACTGTGCCCACATATCTATTCAGGGGACACCATCACAGGGCCTAATAACATCAGCCACACTATCAGAGGCTCGTTCACCTGCACATCCACCAATGTGATATATGCCATCATGTGCAAGCAATGCCCCTCTGCCATGTACATTGGTCAAACTGGACAGTCTCTACGTAAAAGAATAAATGGACACAAATCAGATGTCAAGAATTATAACATTCATAAACCAGTCGGAGAACACTTCAATCTCTCTGGTCACGCGATTACAGACATGAAAGTTGCGATATTACAACAAAAAAACTTCCAAACCAGACTCCAGCGAGAGACTGTTGAATTGGAATTCACTTGCAAATTGGATACAATTAACTTAGGCTTGAACAGAGACTGGGAGTGGCTAAGTCATTTGCAAGGTAACCTATTTCCCCTTGTTTTTTCCTAACCCCCCCCCCCCCCCCAGACGTTCTTGTTAAACCCTGGATTTGTGCTGGAAATGGCCCACCTTGATTATCATACACATTGTAAGGAGAGTGATCACTTTAGATGAGCTATTACCAGCAGGTGAGTGGGGTGGGGCGAGAGAAAACCTTTTGTAGTGGTAAACACCCATTTTTTCATGCTTTGTGTGTATAAAAAGATCTTCTATACTTTCCACAGTATGCATCCAATGAAGTGAGCTGTAGCTCATGAAAGCTCATGCTCAAATAAATTGGTTAGTCGCTAAGGTGCCACAAGTACTCCTTTTCTTTTTGCGAATACAGACTAACACGGCTGTTACTCTGAAACCTATATTTTTCAAGATATTTAAGACCTATTCACTTGCAAAACAACTGATAGTAGCTCAGGTAAATTCCATAACTAGAAGTATTTAACTAAACTCTCTTAAAGTTCACTATCCTATGTGCTTGAAGTACCCTGCAACCCCTCTTCTGTCCACCTTCGGGGTTTCAAAGCTCTCAAGGTGCACCAGAAATGGGCTGCCTCCTGCACATCTTACAAAAACACAGAAGCCCAATTTAAAGTAGTCCCCTACACATTTTGGAAGGTAAATGAAAGATGAGTAACAGCTGTACTATGTAAGTTATGGACTCTATGTGCAAAACACAATTTATCATCATTTGAAGAACGCTTTACAAGAATAATGAAAGAACAATGCAAAATGTATGGACAGTATGCATTTTTCAGAGGCTCGTAACTTGCTCTAATCAAAACTAGTTTTCTTCTCAGTGCAAGTAATTTCCATGTCAAACTTCAACTTTTAACCCATTTTAATCACAGAGCTGTTCAAAATTGCATATGTTTTTCTGAGTGAAAAATATACTTTCCATTCATAGCAGAACTATTGTATTCCAAGTTTTAGAAAGTTCTAAGTAAATGAAAAGAGGAGATTAGACTGAAAACTGCTATGCAACCTTGACTATAATCAGTGATGGCTACTTAAACTACAATTCTTTTAGAGCCACAGAGAAAATTACTCTGCAGACCATTAAAGATTCACAGCAGCCCTTTAACTGAAAAACACATCTCTATAGCCTGAAAAAAATTATATGGCACTGATTAAGTAATTTGCAGGCTTACATGTGCTTGTGGTTTGTCATATACATGAGAGGCCAATTAAAATATATATTACTGACCACAGGTCTGCAATTATGAGTAATATTACCTTCCCAGTTGCTAAGGAACTGAATCATCCTTTTAAGTAGTTTAAATTTTATAGGGACTGAACATATTTGGGAGTTTAGAAAAACTAGACTTCAGAGAGAAGTGTATTGGTTATTTTACTGAAAATGTATGTCACTCATTGACTTTAATGAGGATCAAAACTTAACATCTTTGAGGTGATTCAGGTTATCGTAATTTTTTATTTAGAATTTTAAAGTACATTGGATAAATAACTCCTACTCCATTTAACTTGTGACGGCAGACTCCCCAAGAGAGTTGTATGTTCTCAGGGATTGCCCCTGGGTGCTTTATTGATACCTTTTTGTGATATAAACATGTTGAGAAAAATCACAAGATGTTTTGTATTTAACCACAAAAGGCAAAGGCCATGAGAGTTATATGTACTAAACAAAGGTTTTTTTCCCCTCCTGCTCTTAACTGACTGAATATTAATTGAGTGCTTAAGGGTAAACAATGCTATTTACATTTGTCCTATGCTTCTCTCTGATATCTGTTATATTGATTAATATTAAAATGGATACTCCTTATAATAAGATTACTTTTTTGGTCTAGATAAAGCACTTTCATTTTATTCTCCTGTATGTGTAATTTTTCAAATTACTTGTAATATTTATTATATGTACACAATATCTAGTTACCACCAGTTACTATATTAGGTTGTTGGTCCGTTTCCTAATTCAGTGGTTTGTATCTTTACTTTAAAAGAGATCTCTGCTGGTTACTCTGGCTTGGGAGGCTTTGAGGAGGATGCTCGCTACTGAAATATCAGCCTGACAGCCCTTTTTCAGCACCTATTAAAAGGTAGTCTTAAAATATCAAAGATGTTTTAGGCTCTGCTTACACTCTGGGTAAATTCCATTTAAGTTTTGAATTATACCAATAGATTTAAAAGATTGTAGGTCATGGTGTAACCTTTTTTTTTGCAACAGCTTATTCTGAACCCTGAATACAGTTTTTCTATTTTAAGTTACCCCAAAAAGCATACGTGAGTGCATTGGTTACTTTCCCTCTCCCCCTTCCCATTTTCTGTATAGCTGGGAACAGCTCCCTAGTAATGGGCTCAATCCTGCTCCATGGACCATGGCAAAATTCCCACTGACTTCTTTAGGAGCAGAAGCCATTCCACAGAGAATATTTACTTTTAAACTTTCTTTAGCCATACTTTAACTGTAGAATTTTGTAAACATTCTAATCTCCAGTAAATAAACTTGACATCAATTTAAAAAAAAAAAAAGTGTGTGCATTTTTAATCCTACATTGTTAGAAGCAACACCTCAGACTGGAAAAACATTAAAAGAATATTTCTCTTTTTTTAATGATAGCAGTTTGTTTTCTTTGTGCACTTAAATGCATTTTTAAAAAATAGAACCACTTCACTGTAGTCTCAGTCAATTTGTTTATGTGGGTCTCTCCACTTAGAAAGAGTCAAAAATAAATCCTTTTAGAGAATAGCAAAATGAGATTGTAAAACTACATTAGGGACATGTTAAACCTAAAACTAACTTTAAAATAGGTGTTTTTTTTTAAACACAGACTAGATATTTGGTTGACAGTGCCATTTGAACTACGCAAATTTTTTAGGCCAGACAGGTATTTAGTATAGAACATTAAACACCTGGAAGACAGTCAGTTAAGAAAATACAAATACTAGTTTTTACTACTATTGGTTGTATAGCTGAATTTCAGTACAGAGGGGATGCCCTTTTAACTAGTTACCTTAATCTTTCAAACTGCTCTTAAATTTAGTGCTAATTTTTTATTCATGCCTGATTCAAAGGTTATGTTTGCATAACTGTTGAAGAACAGAGCCACATACACCAAGCTAGGAAACTTTTGTTTATTTTAGGTGTCATAACTTTGGCCTGCTAGCAGGCCAGAGTTCATGTTCAAAGATCCACCAACAGCAGATCCCGGCACATTATTATATATTAATGGCCAGTCTTCACCACACACAGTCAACACATTTTTTCCAAGTGAGGCCTCCCTCCTTTGGGAGACATATTACATTCAACATGAAGCTATATGCTTCACTTACACTCCTACAATAATAAAAATTAATACTTTTACTTCCTTTTACAAACACACAGAGAGCAAATCATTCCTTTATCCATTCAGTGCTAACCGCACACCTCCGTGCAACACGGGACAGCTGGAATTATAAGTTTCTATTTGCCATAGAACAACAGTGACAGGTTACTCAAGGTAGGTCCTTATATGATAAAAGTCAGTGGCAATCTTGCTGTCAAATCCATGAATGCTGTTTTGAAACATTTACTCTTCTGTCAAGCACTAAGTAGATGACAACAGTCAAAGACATCTGAGGAATGTGAATGAAGATGACAAAAAAAAAAAAAAAAAAAAAAGACAGGCCACAGCTGTAATAAACATCCAAACACTGAAGCCATCTGGGGATGGGAGGGAAGGATGCCACACGCATAAACCTCACGCTGCTTAATACCTTCAGTGTACCAATAGATCAAGCTTTTCTCCCCATTGGACACCAAGCTAACCAAATTACTGATCCTTCAGAAAATCCATATCCCATGGAAAGATATTGGTCCCTCTCTAAGCACAATCCAATCCCCTCTCACCACCAGTCCTTGAATGGTGAGCTCTGATCTCAATCCGTCCCAGCTATATGAAGGATTGGACGCAACACGTCCCTCATCTCCATTTAACCATACACTTGTGCAAGAACTAATTGTCCAAAGTAAAGCTAGGAACTTACACAGACACAAGTACCTTCTGACAGTAGCTTTTCAATTGTTCATTTCCACATTTGGTATGTATAACATAAGATGACAGACAACCACCAATATCCTGACACAGCTCCCCCCCAAAGATCATTAACAGACCTCACATTCATGCAATCCAATCTATCAATCCCGAAACACACCCACTCCCTGGCAACCCAGCCCATCAGCTCTAGTGGGTACCTGCAGTGCCATCCATCTTCGAGAGGGCAGGTGGGACAGATGAACTGTGGAGTAGGATGCAAGAGGCTAATTCACTGCTTCAAAACAGTTCAAACGGCTTCACTGGCTGCAAGGAGAGCCAAATGGGGAAATCTGCCACTAAAAGGAGCACGCTGATTGGTCCTTCGCTCCCTCCTCCCAACCCTCAAGAACCCAGAACTCTTTTCAGCTCTTTCCCATGGACAACATCGGTTATAAGAGACAAGAAGGGTTACAGGGGTGGGGAAGGAAGTGGTTCCCTCTCCATGGCCTGAGCAAGTCAGGTGCTGTGCATAAAACCAGGATATTACTGTCAAAGAAAGACCGCAAACATCTATGACAAAAAAATTCTATTATTCTATTAATATATTTTGACACCTGGACAAAATTAGTCCCTTTGTGAAAAAGCCAATGGTTGAACAGGCATTGGTTATGAGCACATCACCCTAGCAGATAGGTGACTTCAGAAACATTACAGTTCAGACATTAGTTTTAAAAGCTATTACAAATCTGTTTCCCTGCCATAGTTTTCCATGACTGTTTGTGCTGCACAGTGATTTCTGTACCATGGAGGTTGGCAGTCTTGTGACTACACTACCAGTTATGTCAGTATAACTTATGTCATGCAGGAGTCTGAATAAGCCACCCCTGAGCGGCAGAAGTTACACCAACCGAAGCAGTGGTGTGAACAGTGCTGTTGGCGGGAGAGCTGCGCCACTGTAAGCTCTCGAGTGTACCCGCAGCCTTGGTAACAGAAAAGCAGAGTGTGAAGAAGACTTTATTCTTGTTTGTTTTTTTAAGGGTGCTGTGAGATAGGGAAGAGATTTTGCAAACAGATTAGCTCTGAATTTTGAGCTAATAAAGTGAAGTGTCCCTTTAAGAAAAAGAGAAAGATTAAGTAAATTGTAGGTTTGTTTGTTTTTAACACAATACAGAAAGTTGTCTTTCAAGAACATTTACAATTTAGACTTTGGGTTTTGCTTCTCAATTGTCCATTTTCACCAGTACATCAGAAATAATTATGCAATAAATCAAGTTTTCCATCAACCTAACTGCTTTATCAACAGATGGCCTCAGACAATGGAGAGAGCTCTAAAACTGGCAATTCAAACCCACAAAGATCACTGGAGTCAAAAGGCACATGTGGCTAAGTGTCACGTTAAATTTAAACTCCTTTGTTTATCTTCCTGGGCTTTAATAGTAGTTTTAAAATGTACACTTCACAATTTTAGTGTGAGATACCTTCCTAAAATAGCCACAGAAGACACAGCCCTCACGGATGCGGGGGGGAGCAGAGAGAGTCAATCTCACAGCACACAAACTCACAACTATACAGAGACACTGAGCTTTTCCAAATTTTGTTTCAGCATAAACAAAAGTCAGTTGATGGCTTTCATAATGAATACATCTGCAGGCATCCCCTTATCTTAGAATTGTGTTACAAGTTACCAGGAACTCTCGAAATGCATGTGCACTAAATTCTTGTGCTCTCAGAGATTTGGGCTCATCTCAGAGATCTCATATCATCAGATTTAAAACAATTAAGGCATTTTGCACCTTTTTGGTTGCCAAGGTAACCTTCAGAGTCCTTGTCATCACTACACGTAACAGTTTGTAACCAGGCAGAGACAAGGGTAGTTCTCGATCTGCTCTGTGTCCGCAGAGCACAGGGTCAACGCCACAGCAGCTAGTCACATTTTGCCCCTACTAGATAGAGGGCTTCCCAGTGAGTAAACACCTCTGATTGGCTGCCTTTCCACTCCACTGCCTCCTGTGGCAAGGTAGGTAATCAGAGCTGTTCCACATGCTGAGGGCACTTCTTCCTCACTCAGCACATGGAACAGGCAGAGCTCTCTCTCCCCCACCCCTCCCTTGAAGAGCTGGGAGTGTTCCTGAAATGCTCTGCCTCACAGCTGGCTCTGCAGTTCCTACTCTGGCTCCCATCACCACCATGCCAGGCTGCCACTCTCCCCCACTGAGCACTGGGACTGGAAAATAAAGACATTCCTCCAACTGCCCCGCAACATCGCGCACACACCAGGCAGGAACGACAGACTCCCAGCTGTCCCCTCCAGCCTCACCCAGCACCCGGAAAAGAAGCAGAAGTCAATGTAAGACAGAGCAATAGGGTGGGGAGCACCAGCAGCATCTGAAAACAGCATTACTATCTATATTATCAAAAAGAAAAGGAGTACTTGTGGCACCTTAGAGACTAACCAATTTATTTGAGCATAAGCTTTTGTGAGCTACAGCTCACTTCATCGGATGAAGTGAGCTGTAGCTCACAAAAGCTTATGCTCTGAGCAGTAGCTCACGAAAGCTTATGCTCAAATAAATTGGTTAGTCTCTAAGGTGCCACAAGTACTCCTTTTCTTTTTGCGAATACAGACTAACACGGCTGTTACTCTGAAACCTATTAAGTTTAGCTATCAAACAACTTTCTATTCAACTGGTCTTTTAAAAACATCAGTTACCTCTTGTATCTTCTTTCCTTCCCTGCCTTCCATCTACTTTTCTCTTTCTTGCATTGTTTACAATGTCTATTTCCTCTTTTCATTCTCTCTCTCTCCATCCTCTTAGATAAGAGGATAATTATCCTCCAAAAAATCTCACCCCCAAATACCATACTTCTCTGTTGTAACTTCTCAATTACCCCCGTTCACCCACTCATCCCCTCACACATCAGTTGCTGAGGGTCTGGTAAAATTTTGTGGACTCTCTGACTAAACCTACTAGCCAGGTCATAATCTAAAGAGACCCTTCTCTCTATCCCTACCCCCTTCTTCCCTCTCTCCATTGTCTAGAGGCAACCTCCCCACACAGTTCCATTGCTGGAAAAGAGTTGCTGGGATTCCTAGCAGGATGCTAGGCTCAGGTGCATCAGTAGGCATCTGGTAAACATGAATCCACTGCCCAATCTCTCAAGCAGCTAGAAGGAGCATTCCTCTCCTATTTTTGCTCCCCTCCCTAAACCAAAAGACTTCTGGTAGCTTCCTTGGAGAGTGGGAGATCTTCACTACATTCCTAAGCCTGGTAGCTGTAGTAATGGGAGAAGAGGGTGTCTCAAGCAGCCTCTTCATCCCCTAACCTCAGTGTTTATTGCTTTGCAAAGCTACAGAAGAGGGAAATTGACCAGATTACTGTCAATTTCACAGCAGGACAAGATTTACCTAACAGCAGCAATACTAACTTTCTCTAATTGTGGCATCCAGCCAACCCCTTATTCAATGATCTACTAGAGGCCATATTAGGCTCTAACTCTAGGAAGTGGTTTCAACACAGGTGAATTAAAGTACTGAATCAATTCCTTCTACTTTGCTCATAAGTTTTTCAGAAGCCTTTGTGCAAAAAGTATCACACACAGGTGTCTACAGTTGGTTTTTAAGTTTCAGGTTAATAATTTGCAGGATCATCTAAATGACAGATCATCTCAATACAGTATCAGCATAATATATCCTCTCCATTTCCTGTGTTCACTGGAAACCTTAGGGCTGCTGCTTTTTAAAAATATAAACAGTAACCTGTACTTATGTTCACATGCTAGGGGAGGGGAAAACATTTTAAGGACTCCAACCAAGAAAGAAAAAATTGGCCAGGTTTTGGGTCTATGAACCTTAATCTGTTACTATTTATTTGATACAAGTTTTTCCTTCTTATAGTCATTACTTCAGTTTAATCTTTCCTGTTAATAATTCTTAGTGCCACTGTAGAAGGTGCAAGTGGTAGAGAGGATGAGTAAAGGGATAGAAATAAGGAGAGGGGAAGGAGGACAACAGAGAGTTTCCAAAGCAGATCTGTGGGCTGGGGTAGGGAAGCTTGTATTGTTCCAGACCATGCTGTAGATGGATTAACACAGTCCAGTGCAGTTAATCTGGCACCTTTCACAAGCAATTAAAAACAGCAGCTTTCTGCTGATGGTAGTAAAAAAATAAGCACCTCTTGGTTTTCCATTGTTTGAATATTGAGAAATTTTCACTGAATTGTTTCAATACTACTGTACCCACTATCGCACCCTTCTGCTGAGCTTCTCTAATTGTCACCTTCCCGTTCTGTCTCCCACCACACACACCCTTGTCCCTTTATTACACCCGCTCTTTCCCTATATCTGGTCCTCTTGCCCAACGGCATAGGAATGCTACTTATGTCCACTCCAGCAACATTCCCTCTTCCGGGGAGAGGGCAAGGCAGAGATTATGAAGATGTTTAGGACTGAAATGAGCAGTACACCTACACCAAAGCAGTTAGAGGCAGCATAGTATAAATAAAGGAGCACTCTGCTCCCACCCCCCACCTCCAAATCTCAAAAAGCCTTTGACATGCTAAACATTTCTTGCCTTCACTGTTGGCAAATTCTGGATATATGGGCTCCCTATCTTCATCCTTCAGTTTGTTTACTGAATTTTCTGTCTGCTTACCTAGATTTAAACCCCATACGTTGATTGCTTTCAATCCAAAGTGTGGAATTGTTAATTTCCTTCCAAGTTTTTCATTAGGACAGAGAGGATCCCATCCTTTCCTCTTGTCCACACTATTCCCAAGTGAGTCTTTCCTGCTATTCTGTCTAGACCAGGCTTATATTTTAGGTTTTTTGCTTTAGAATTACCTCTGTCAGAAGTTGCCAAGTGTATCCATCCTTTGACAAAAACAAGAAGGAGTCCGGTGGCACCTTAAAGACTAATAGATTTATTTGAGCACAAGCTTTCGTGGGTAAAAACCCCACTTCTTCAGATGCATGGAGTGAAAATTACAGATGCAGACATAAATATACTGGCACATGAAGAGAAGGGAATTATCTCACAAGTGGAGAACCAGTGTTGACAGGGCCAATTCGATCAGGATGGATGTAGTCCACTCCCAATAATAGACTTGGAGGTGTCAATTCCAGGAGAGGCAAAGCTGCTTTTGTAATGAGCCAGCCACTCCCAGTCCCTATTCAAGCCCAAATTAATAGTGTTAAATTTGCAAATGAATTTTAGTTCTGCTGTTTCTCTTTGAAGTCTGTTTCTAAAGTTTTTTTGTTCAAGTATAGCTACTTTCAAATCTGTTATCGAATGTCAAGGAAGATTTAAGTGTTCTCCTACTGGCTTTTGTATATTACCATTCCTGATGTCCGATTTGTGTCTGTTTATTCTTTTATACAGGGACTGTCCGGTTGGGCCAATGTACATGGCAGAGGCACATTGCTGGCATATGATGGCATATATAACATTAGTGGACATGCAGGTGAATGAGCCTCTAATGGTGTGGCTGATGGGGCTGGGTCCTCTGATGGTGTCGCTAGAGTAGATATGGGGACAGAGTAGGCAACGAGGTTTGCTACAGGGATTGGTTCCTGGGTTAGTGTTTCTGTGGTGTTGTGTGCAGTTGCTGGTGAGTATTTGCTTCAGGTTGGGGGGCTGTCTGTAAGTGAGGACTGGCCTGCCTTCCAAGGTCTGGAAGAGTGATGGATCGTTTTCCAGGATAGGTCGTAGATCGTCGATAACGTGCTGGAGAAGTTTTAGCTTGGAGCTGTACATCATAGCCGGTGGTGTTCTCTTATTTTCCTTGTTGGACCTGTCCTGTAGTAGGTGATTTCTGGGTACCCATCTCACTCTGTCAATCTGTTTCCTCAATTCCACAGGTGGGTATTGTAGTTTTAAGAATGCTTGATAAAGATCTTGTAGGTGTTGGTCTCTGTCTGAGGGATTGGAGCAAATTCGGTTGTATCTCAGGGCTTGCCTGTAGACAATGGATCGTGTGATGTGTCCTTGATGGAAGCCGGAAGCATGCAGGTAAGTATAGCGGTCAGTAGATTTCCGGTATAGGGTGGTGTTTATGTGACCACCACTTATTTGCACTGTAGTGTCCAGGAAGTGGATCTCTTGTGTGGACTGGTCCAGGCTGAGGTTGATGGTGGAGTGGAAACTGTTGAAATCCAGGTGGAATTCTTCAAGGGCCTCCTTCCTGTGGGTCCATATGATGAAGATGTCATCAGTGTAGCGCAAGTAGAGGAGGGGCGCTAGGGGACAAAAGCTGAGGAAGCATTGTTGTAAGTCATCCATAAAAATGTTGGCATACTGTGGGGCTATGCGGGTACCCATAGCAGTGCCACTGACCTGAAGGTATAAGTTGTCCCCAAATCTGAAATGGTTGTGGGTGAGGACAAAGTAACAAAGCTCAGCCACCAGGTGTGCCATGGCCTCAACAGGGATACTGTTCTTGACAGCTTGTAGTTCATCCTCATGTGGAATATTGGTATAAAGAACTTCTACATCCATGGTGGCCAGGATGATGTTTTCAGGAAGATCACCAATACATTGTAGTTTCCTCAGAAAGTCAGTGGTGTCTCGAAGATAGCTAGGAGTGCTGGTAGCATAGGGTCTGAGGAGAGAATCCAAATAGCCAGATAATCCTGCTGTAAGAGTGCCGATGCCTGAGATGATGGGGCGTCCAGGGTTTCCAGGTTTATGGATCTTGGGTAGCAGATAGAATACCCCTGGTCGGGGCTCTGAGGGTGTGCCCGTGTAGATTTGTTCCCGTGCTATAGCAGGGAGTTTCTTGAGCACATGGTGTAGTTTCTTTTGGTACTCCTCAGTGGGGTCAGAGGATAGTGGCCTGTAGAATGTGGTGCTGGAGAGTTGCCTCCTGTTCATTATGACTACAGCACCTCCTTTGTCAGCCCCTTTGATTATAATGTCACAGTTGTTTCTGAAGCTGTAGATGGCATTGCATTCCGTACCGCTGAGGTTATGGGGGAAGTGATGCTGCTTGTTCACAATTTCAGCCTGTGCACGTCTGCGGAAGCACTCTATGTAGAAGTCCAATCTGTCATTTCGACCGTCAGGAGGAGTCCACGCAGAATTCTTCTTCTTGTAGTGTTGGTAAGAGGGTTCCTGTGGGTCAGTGTTGAAAATATTCCGTAAATTGGAGACGACGAAAGAAGGCTGCCAGATCACAGCAGAACTGTATCATGTTCGTGGGAGTGGTGGGAGAGAAACAGACTAACACGGCTACCCCATGATACTTGACATCCTTTGACAGACTGTTAGAAACGAAACAGTGCTTTTCATCACCACTACAAAGTTACTAGCATGATCAGAACATACCATGAAATAACCACAAGTTTAGTCACCAACACAGATCGTAAACTTTCCCTGATGAGAAGGGAAGACACAGATTACCAGTTTCTGCAGGATTTATGCGTTCATCAAACAGAAAATTACGTTTCTTGTCCTCGTGGGAGAAAAAATTAGATCTGAGGCACATCTGGATGGTTAACTGGTATAATAATTGTCTTCTTGAGTCTGCAGACAATTCAATACAATAACTGAGTTGAACTAGTCAGCTTTACAGCTGCTCTTCAAAGCTTGGGGACAACCATGAAAGCGGCAAGAATCATGTAAATTTTACTCTGCTTCTTGGGAAACTAAGTAGAAGCAAAATCTGGACCTATTCAAGGAAGAGCTCTGCTTTCAAAGGCTGGGCTGGCCTTTTAAAAGGAGCTGGGCTCAGCCCCATCTGTTATGTAGTTATCTGCCTGCTAGTGATGGTTGTGGGTTAGCGGTTGGCTCAGGTGATCAAGCATCATGTGCTAACAGCCTGCATATGGTGTTTCCTCTAAGGGTATGTCTACCCTGCAACACCTGCAGCTGGCCCATGCCAGCGGACTCCAGCTCAGGGGCTCCAGCTAAGAGTGTTTAATTGCAGTGTAGAATTCCAGGCTCTGTCCACAGCCTGAACTCTGGGACCCTCCCACCTCATAGGGTCCTAGAGCCCAGAACTCTACACTGCAATTAAACAGCCACTTAGACTGAGCCCAAGTCAGCAGACATCGGCCCGCCACGGGTTTTTAATCACAGTTCAGATATACATACCTTAAGAGGCAGCCTGCTGAGTTGGTTAGAGGACAGGCAGACCTACAGGGGATCCAAAGTCAGAGAGGACTGGAAAAGGGGCTCCACACTAGCCGAAGCTCCCTGCAGTGAGGGCAGGAACAAAAGCACGAAGGCGCGGGGGACCCTTAAATGGGAATTAGGAGGCCTGTAGTAGTAACCCAGATGAGGTAGTGCAGACAGGTATTGATGGAAGTTGACACACTTGTTTAAGGTTCAAGCTAGGAATTCCAGTGGGAGGGGGGTGTTAAGTTCTCCTTCTATTGCCCTGCAGTCACAGGGCACAATGGTGAGCGCAGCAAGGGTGCCCCTAATCAAAAAGGGAAGGATTACTAGACAGCTGTTTAGATGAACTGCATTCTTTTAATAAATAAGATTGCAGAAATGGTGTTGGACTTGCACAAGTATCTCACACAATTGTGAGAATCCTAAGAATGGGGGAACGGAGGCAGGAGCCTATGGCAGCTGAGAGAAGACCCGGTTACACCCACCACAAGAAAACCTGGAGGATCCACAGGAATAGAAGAGCATAGCTTCCCTCACCCCCATCCCCGCAAAAAAAAATACACACACATCTGCCTACAAACAATAAGGCGTTTGGGAGATGGGTTTAATATTGAACATACATACACCCTGTGGTGGGGAAAGAAAACAAAAGTTCCAATCCAGCATCCAGAAGCCGGATCTAGGGTGCTTCACATTTATCGAATACCGAAACCTGAAGCAAAAGATGGGAGCTCCAAGCAGAATTCAGAGACAGCCCCCTGGCAGGAATCCCAATGCTCTCCATAACACCTGTGGATTTGAACTGTGGTGATTACCTATATAGCTTGTTCCAATTAGCATCAGTACAAAAGAAAAATCTGTACTTCTGACCATCTGATTCTGGAAACTTAAGCACAAATTAATAGGGCTGTCGATTAATCGCAGTGAACTCACACAATTAACTTAAAAAAATTAATCGCGATTAATCGCAATTTTAATGGCACTGTTAAACAACAGAATACCAATTGAAATGTATTAAACATTTTTGGATGTTCTTCTACATTTTCCAATATATTGATTTAAACACCACAGAATGCAAAGTGTACAGCGCTCACTTTATATTATTTTATTACAAATATTTGCACTGTAAAAACAAAATAAATAGTATTTTTCAATTCACCTCATACAAGTACTATAATGCAATCTCTTTATGATGAAAGTGCAACTTAAAAATGTAGATTTTTTTGTTACATAACTGCACTTAAAAACAAAACAATGCAAAACTTTAGAGCCTACAAGTCCACTCAGTCCTACTTCTTGTTCAGCCAATCGCTAAGACAAACAAGTTTGTTTACATTTACGGGAGATAATGTGGCCACCTTCTTATTTACAATGTCACCTGAAAGTGAGAACAGGTGTTCGCATGGGACTTTTGTCGCCAGCATTGCAAGACATTTACATGCCAGATATGCTAAACATTTGTTTGCCCCTTCATGCTTACCATGCATGCCATCATTCCAGAAGACATGCTTCCATGCTGACGACACTCGTTATAAAAATGATGTGTTAATTAATTTTTGACAACTTCCTGGGGGAGAATAGTAGGTCTTCTGCTCTGTTTTACCCACATTCTGCCATATATTTCACGTTATAGCAGTCTCAGATGATGATCCGGCACACGTTCGCTTTAAGAACACTTTCACATCAGATTTGACAAAACACAAAGAAGGTACCAATGAGAGATTTCTAAAAAAAGCTACTGCACTTGACCCAAGGTTTAAGAATCTGAAGTGCTGTCCAAAATCTGAGAGGGACAAGGTATGGCGCATGCTTTCAGAGGTCTTAAAAGAGCAACACTCCGATGTGGAAACTACAGAACCCGAACCACCAAAAAAGAAAATCAACCTTCTGCTGGTGGCATCTGACTCAAATGATGAAAGTGAACTTGCGTCTGTCTGCACTGCTTTGGATCATTATCGAGCAGAACCCATCATCAGCATGGATGCATGTCCTCTGGAATGGTGGTTGAAGTATGAAGGGACATATGAATCTTTAGCACATCTCGTACATAAATATCTTGCGACGCCAGCTACAACAGTGCCATGTGAAGACCAGTTTTCACTTTCAGGTGACATTGCAAACAAGAAGCAGGCAGCATTATCTCCTGCAAAAACATAGGACTGAGTGGACTTGTAGGCGCTAAAGTTTTACATTGTTTTATTTTTGAATGCAGTTATTTTTTGTACATAATTCTACATTTGTAAGTTCAACTTTCACAATAAAGAGATTGCACTCCAGTACTTGTAGGAGGTGAATTGAAAAATACTATTTCTTTTGGTTTTTTACAGCACAAATATTTGTAATCAAAAATAAATATAAAGTGAGCACTGTACTCTGTGTTCTGTGTTGTAATTGAAATCAATATATTTGAAAATGTAGAAAACATCCAAATATATTTAATTAAATAGTATTCTATTTTTTAATCGCTTGACAGCCCTACAAATTAACCATTGTTGCCCTTTACTGCTGCTTTGTGATAAAGTGTCTTGAAGTTTTTAAGAAAATGTTTTCTGTCTGAGCTTTACATTAGAAATATCAGGTCTTCATTTCTAAGGATGTAAGCAGAGCTGTTACTCCCTTTCTCCTCCCCTTCCCCCTCCCTGTTTGCGGAGGGGGAGCTGCAGATCAGGTTACAGCTTTCTGGGCTGGGACATCACTATTGTGGTCCTCCTAAAATAGTGCTGGGGGACAGTGGCAAAGAGGGGAGAAGACTCATGTAGCTGATATTTTAAAAGGTAAAAAGGTGGAGGGAATGAAATAGTGAGTCTCCATATTCATAAAGAAGCAGTAAAGCTTTTGCTTTTCCTGTCATCTTTTAGAAGTCAGAACATTCCCCAACTCTTGAAACATAAGTCACTAAAATGTTGTTTTTCATTTCAATTTGGTCTTTGTTAACTTAAAAAAAAGGATTAATGAAATATAAGGTAAGATTTATAGGACAATTTCACATTTGAGCTGCCACAAATATGATCAGTGCTCTACTGCCAGACTGTTTAATGTTCCCCAGTGTGTAAGCATTTGTCCCGTTTCTGACCACATGTAGTGTGAAATCAAGAGGTAGATGTGCTATACCAACCAGCTCATTCTACGGTTACAAAAAACTATCCTGCAGACTGTTCCACTTTACCTTTCTTCCACTTTCCTCACTGATTCCCAAGCTACTCCACTTCTGCTATTACTGCTGTTGGGGAAAGATGAGATCAGAAACCAGCATGGAGAACTTCTGTTCCCACAGAGCTGAGAAATTTGATGATCTCAGAGGATTGTGTGAAAGAAGACCCCTGACATCTTCTGTACATTGCCAGCAGCCCTTTATGAGTATGCAGTGGGAAAAGTTAATGGCTTTGCTGAGGTTTCCAGTGTCTCTCCCCCACTTCCTCTTCTCATTTGCCTGCCTCTCTTCTCCCATCCTCCTACAGAAGCACAAGGCCCAGAGATGTACACTTGCTCTCCTAAATTTAATGTAAAGCAAAATCATTTTAACAGGGCTAATGTAATTCTCTAGCTAAACTCAACCACCTTAAATCCATGTTCTGTCATCTCTTCTCTGGTCCCTATTTCCTCCTCATAGATGTGATTTGAAGTGGGGCTCTTACATCAGAAAACGTTACAGGCTTTAAACCAGTGAGTCCCTGTGCTTCCTCTTGAAGATATTTTAAGAGTTCCTTCATCTTCTGCTTAATCCTGTGAAAAAACCATAATCCTGTTCATAGTATCCATATAGAGAAGAAGCTATTAAAATATCCAATACACACCAACAATTAACATGTAGTTACCAGCAACATCTTCTATTCTAAGTATGGGGGGCGGAAATGTGGTTCTCTAAGATACCGTGGTATGGTAACTGTTGGAAAATTCTGACTTGAATTTTGACCACCGTATATTGCTATGGGAATAACTGTGATGGTACAAAACAGTAAGTTTTACTACAGAATCAAGCCAGAAACATTATGCTTCATAGAATACTATTATAAAGTCACATATTTATAATCAGAAGGAAGACTGGAGACAGTTGGAAATAAAATAAAATAAACAGAGGAATTTTATTATGTTTTAATACACTTCAAAGTGGCCCACTTTTGAAGTCCAATTTAACAAACGTGTCAGATTATTTTTACCTCCTAGCAAAACTTGGAGAAAAACTTGCCTTTGATACAGGACTTGACAAAGTGATGATTCACCCAGGGAAGGATGGGCAGCCTGTTGCCACCCTTAATTCACAATTAACAATAGGATAGCAGGATATGGTAAAATCATGACTCAACACTAAAACTGAAAAGTCAGCCACTTTATTGGACCTATGATGTTTGCCAGTAGTAATTTCTAACCTAGCCTTATTTCAAACAATCATTTCTTTCCAATACACAGGCTAACAGCTCTTGAAGTATATTTTATTTATTCCATAAGCTTTTTGGGCCAATGACCATGCCTTATCAACACAGTGGTGTACCAAGCATGCTGTCAGCGAAGAGTAGGTGCATATATGTGTACACAACTAATATACCAATGATTATTTTAAGTGTAAGGAGTAAGTGCAAGGAACCCCTAAATGCTGTATCTGTGCCTTTACAGCAGTGTTTGCCTGATTATAAGAAGACCCTGCTAAGAGTAGCCATTGTTTCTGAGGGGGTAGTCCTATTCACTTAGGAAGGAGCACTATGCCCTCCTTAAAAGCCACAAGCATAACAGATGTACAATAGTGCATCCTGGTATATCACAACTTAATATGCACCGGCAATTTTTATCATGACCAACCTGCCCTTCAAGATTCATGTCATACCTAAATTACAGTCTGTACATTTGGGACATTTCCACAACCGTGCAGGTCTGGAAAGCCCTTCCCAAATAATAGTGTGCTCTCCTAAAGATTATCTGCTCTTGGAATTTTAAATTCCATTCTAAGATAATGACAATCTCTTCCTGCAATTCTCCCTCATACATGTATCTGTATAAAAATTAGTCTAAGCCATCCATTTGAATTAAATGAAGCTTTCCACACGAGGTAGCTGCTTTAAAAAAACAAAAAGCAGATGTAACGATCTCTCCAGAAAAGCAGTACACACTGATTTTAGATTTGGTTTTATGGACCATCTTTATGCTTATGGACACCAAAGCTCATGGTTAAATTAGGCTTCCTAGAGGTCTATAACCATCCACTACTTGCTAACGAAAGCCATAACACATCTATATCATTTCAGACAAAATACTTTTATTTGAAGGAGTCATCTCTGGAAGGGATTTCCAATGAAACGTTACATATTGTGATTCATGCATTTAGCAATCTAGTGTTCTTTCAGTGGTTTTTCCCAGACATTCCTTAGAGTGGGTTTTTCGCTCTAGTGTCACAGTTGAAGTTAACCCTATGGACACAGTTTTGTAACAGCTGCCTCTATCCGTCTAGCCCAAGTCGCCACAAATATATTTGCCTCTTCCCTTCCTTTTAAGAATACAGAGCCTGCAAAGCAGTCTGCTATGTGAGTACCAGGTGGGTTTGATCTCAGCAGCCACAGCCGGACCGAGTGGCACATTAACAACATGGCAACGATTAGGTAACTTGTTGCAACAGTAAATATTCCGCCACATTCTTCAGAAAGGAGCAAAGACCCAAGGGCGCTGAAAACACACAGCCCTTTTAACAGACGACTCGTTACAACTCACAACCCCACCTCCCCCGCGCACACATCCACACCATGCACCCCAGGGTCTGGAGAACTCTGATGCACGTCTCCTCTGGTTCTCAATCTGGTTTCAATCCCAGCTGAATCCATCCGATCTCCGCGGGGAAACAAGAGCCGGGACACACACAATCCCTCTCACCAAGGCTAAACAAAGAGGGCAGGCGGGAGATGGGGGGGGGGCAGCTCCACGCAGAGGGAGCTCCAGCTCCCAGACACACACAACACACCGCTTCACCTGGAAGAGTCCCGCCTGCCCAGCTCCCCTCCCCTCCGGGAGCTTTGTCCTCCCAAGCTCGGCAAAAGTGTCTGTGCGGGGAGCCCTGTGCTCATGGGCATGGAAAGCCAGGTCGGGGCAACGGAGGGATCCCCCAACCACTGCCGGCATTGCTGGCTCCGTAACCTCTGACCCCATCGCCCAAACCCTAAAACCATCTTTTCCCCCTTGTTCCCTTCTCGGCCCCGTCCCCAGCCCCGGCCGCGTTTCCCGCGCAGCAGCCCCAGGGCAGCGGGGCCGGGGTCGCTCCCAGCCGGCCGGCCGGCGGGGCACGACGCGAGGGGGACGCACTGTACCTCTCCCCTCAGCGGCGTCTTCAGTCCCTCCCGCAGCCCGGCGCGCGGCAGCCGCTCTCCGCCTCTGCCCCTGCGAGTGAACGGGGCGCCGGCCACGCCCCTCCCCCTCTCCACCCCGGCGCAGGGCGGAGGCAGCCGGCGGCCGAGATTGGGAAGGGGCTGGGGCGCTCCCAGCACCTCCGGCCGCCGCCCCGCCCGGCCGCGGCTCGCAGCGCCCCCCGGCGGCCTGACTGCGACGCTCACCCGCGCTCCAGCCCCACACGCTGGGCGGCCGGGAGGCCGGCCGGCCGCCCGCGGGGGAGCTGCGCCTCGCTGTGAGGCGGGATGAGGGACGGAGCTGACGCGTCTCCCTGCCGCCGAAACCCCGCTCCCCTCCGTCCCAGGGGCGAGGCGGGGGGCCAAGGTTTCCAACGGGGGCGCCCCCAGTTCGGCACCTGCCGTCCAGCCGGGGGGATGCTCAGTAGCTGGGAAATAAGTTACTCTAGGGAGCCCCGCCCCTGCCCGCCCGCCGGACTCTGCCAGTCCTGGCCCCGCCGGAGGGGCTGAGGGACACTGGTCACATGTCCAAAATAGAAATAAGGACAAGTCGCGATGAGGTTTGCCCCGGTGCCCCCCTCATCGGGACTAACTGTAGAAAGAAGCAAACATTGGAAAAGTGTAAAAAGGGGGAATTTCCCTCTTGCCTTCCGCTCCGGCTCCAAAGTGATAAGACCTGCTCTAGACAAGGGCGCCCTGCAGCCTGCCAGCGTGTGGCGGAGGCTCGGGGCCCGTGGGTCTCTCACTGCCGCTAGGTGCAATACAAGGCATCGCCGCACGGTTGGGTTCAACTCTAGTGACTATTTGTCATACAACAATGAAATACGGGACACTTCCACCTCAAGGAGCAGGGAAACTCAGTCACAGCTTCAGATTCTTTTATACCAGCAGTTCTCAAACTGTGGATCAGGATCCCAAAGGGGGTCACCACCCTGTTTTAATGGGGGCACCAGAGCTGGTGTTAGACTGGCTGGAGCCCAGGGTCAAAGCCTGGGGTTGGACTGGCTGGGGCCGGGTGTGGTAGGGCTCAGGCTTTGGCTTCAGCCCTAGGTGGCAGGGCTCAGGCTACAAGCCACCCATCCACCCGGAGCTGAAGGCTTTAGGCTTCAGCTTAACCCACCCACACCCAAGGCAGTGGGATTCAACTTTGCCCCCACCTCCCCGCCACCCACAGTAGCGGGGGTTGGGCAGGCTCAGGCTTTGGTCATGTAGTAATTTTTGTTGTCAGAATGGGGTCGCAGTGCAATGAATTGTGAGAACCCCTGTTTTATACTAACCTAGCAGAGATGACAGGTTTCTAAAAAATAAGGACCGAAGCTTGCACCCATTGAAGACAGTAGCAAAATTCCCCTTAACTTCACACAGAGCAGGAACAGGTCCCACTGCTTGGTAGAAGAAATCATTTATTCCAAAACACGGCTTGATTCCTTCAGTCTTTTACCCAGAGAAAACATTCACTGAACTCACCTGTGCTCAATTCCAGTTTATTCTGATATCGTAACAGTTCAATTCTGACTCAGATAAACATTAGCAAAAAAACAAAACCACTGCCCCGCAGGAAGAGAAAACAGGTCATGCAATTGGAGAAGTATTTAGGCCTAAATATTGCATTCAGACTGCCTGACAGATTCCCCAAAACAAAGTTTCACATCAGATGCTCTTTCATAAAGAATGGTTAATAGATTAGCCCTGGATTCTTACTATATGAACACAGTTCAGCTTTTTAAGTCTACCCAAATAATATGCAAAATAAAGGGAAAATGCTGAACAGGTGTATAAAAGAATTGTAAGGTCAAAAGCCTCAAAGAAGGAAGTGAATGGGTTGTGGGACTCATTCTCTACTAATTTCCACTAGTACAAGCCTGAAGTAATTCATTTACTTCAGTGAAATAGTAGTGGTATAAAAATACAGTGAAAGGCAAATTATACTGTATTTTCTAGTTAAATCTAGAACATGCCACCTCCATCTGAGGTGACTGAAAAGAGTTGAACTACTCAGTTCTCTCCTGGTTGGGGCAGTTTTTAAATAGGCCAGATTCAGTTTTACAGTGACCCAGTCTCAGTTAGATATGGCAAAGATAGAGTAGATTACAAATACATTGAAGTAAAGCATAAGCTTCTGGTAAGCATGCTATAGAAATCCTGTCTCAAACCTCATTGGAAAGATGTTACCTTAGCTGTGGTTTCAACACCTTCAGAATCACATAGTAAAGAGAGGCACGAATAAAAACAAAGAGGAGTCCCTGTGGCCTATTCATGTTAGAACAGGGGTTCTCAAATGGAGGGTTGGGACCACTCAGGGGGGTCACAAGGTTCTTACCTCGGGGGGGGTCGTGAGCTGTCAGCCTCCACCCCAAACCCCACTTTGCCTCCAGCATCTATAATGGTGTTAAATATATTTTAAAAGCATTTTTAATTGGGGGGGGGGTGTCACACTCAGAAGCTTGCTATGTGAAAAGGGTCACCAGTAAAAAAGTTTGAGAATTACTGTGTTAGAATACCTTTCATCTCCTACATTCAGGGCCAGATTAACTCTCCTGTAGGCCCGGGGCAATTAGATTTTTGGGGCACCTGTCTACAAGTCTTTTTCCTGGGATGGAGTTTGGTGCAGGAGGGGGCAAGGGAGTGGGGTGCAGGGTATGGGAGGGAGTTTGGATGCAGGAGGGGGATTCTAATCTGGGACAGGGGGTTGGGGTAGATGAGGGGGTGCAAGGTACAGGCTCCAACCAGGGGCACTTACCACAGGCAATTCCCGGCCCGTGGCGCAGCAGGGCTCAGGCAGGCTGCCTGTCTGCCAGTCATAGTCCCATGCCCGGGAAGTGGCTGGCTGCTAGCACATCTCTGCGGCCCCTCAGGGAGGGAGACAGCGTGTCTCCATGTGCTGCCCGCACCCGCAAGTGCCGTCCCCATAGCTCCCATTGGCCAGAAGCTGCGGGGATGGTGCTGGGAGCGAGGGCAGTGCGCAGAGCTGCCTCCCTCTCTCCCCCACCCACCAGGGGCCACAGAGACGTGCTAGCAGGCAGCCGCTTCCAGGAGTGTCGTGTGGCCACGGCATGCAGAGGAGCCTGCCTGAGTGCCCCGCTGCACTGCAGGACTTTTAGCGGCCTGGAGTTGGAGATCGCTGCCTGTGATTTATTTTTGCGGGGCCCCCTTTGAGCTGGGGCGCTGGGCTGCAGCCCCTGCCGTAATCCGGCCCTGCCTACACTACCCTTGACACAATGCACTTTTTAAACTTAAAAAGAAATATGTTGAATGTTCTAGGCTGTGTGAGAAGTTCCCATGTAGTCCTTCCATTTGCCTTTTGTCTAGATAGACTGTAGGTTAAAAAATATAATGAGAACAAGTCTTTCAACTGTAGAAGTATGCAAATGCTAGAGCACACATCACTTCCAGCTAGCCTGCAGGTACTCGTCCACAAAATCTCTTAATTCTTCTAGTATCAGTCTGACAGTTTCATAATTTTATTCTCCCTTTTACTGTCTGCAGATTTTCAGTACAGATGCTTGGTTCCCGAGATCTACTTTGCCCCTAGGCTCATGTCTGTAAAAAGCACTAAGGCTTATTATTAGAGTTAATCACCAATATTTCAATGAAACTTTTTTCCAGCAAAAAACACCATTTTGTTAAAACTTAAGTGGTTCCTGGAAACATGTAGGTGTCATCAAAAATTCTCAGAGACACCTGCTACAGAATAGTCAATAGCACAGTAGTGATGTGGGAAACACAAGTTTATGTCGCTGTTCTGTCTAATTTGGAGCAGGGACTTTATCCTGTGTCTCCTACTACCTAGACAAATGACCTAGCTACTGGCTGTTCTGAAACAGGGATCTCTCCCAGCATAACTACTATGTTTTTCCATGAACATTTGTGAAAGGTTGTTTTTGTTCTGAATCAAAATGAAAAATTTTGAAACCCTGAAATTTTTCATGGAACAGAATTGTTTTCCAGTCAACCCTAGTCATTATGAATGTACATAACACTATATGCAAGCATCATGGGTACATCACAAGATGAAGTCAGCTAAGTAAACCCTTACAAACATTTCAGAAAGAAAAAAGCTTTCCAGTTTAGATATTTAAATAATTGAATCTAGATATTGAAGAAATATACAGACTTCTTTCAGAGCTTGCTACCTCTTATCTTAAATCAGTACTGCTGCCCTAAATAATGTTCTATTTGCATAATCTTCAAGGTGGTACCAATCTATAGATTTAGGCCTGGTTTACACTACACAGTTAGGTCGATATAAGGCAGCTTATGTCATCCTATGTCAGTGTACACACTACAGCTTTGTCCCACCAATGTAAGTGCTCTACTATACCAACAGGTTTCAGAGTAGCAGCCATGTTAGTCTGTATTCGCAAAAAGAAAAGGAGTTCAATGCATCCGATGAAGTGAGCTGTAGCTCACGAAAGCTTATGCTCAAATAAAGTGGTTAGTCTCTAAGGTGCCACTAGTACTCCTTTTCTTTTTACTATACCAACATAACTCTACTTCTGTGAGCGGCGTAACGCTTATGTCGGTGTAGTTAGGGTGATGCTCTGTGGTGTAGACCCTTACATGGATTGTTGGCTGTCTTGTCAATTTCACAGCTCCAGCATGGAAACTGACAAGAAAGCTGGGCAGCCAGAGCTCAGCTGCCCCCTGCTCCCACTCCCAGCCAGACTGCTGCCTGGAGGCTCCCTGATCCCAGAAGTCCAGGCAGCTGCCCCCCCACCCCCATTCCCAGCCGGAACGGGGAGCTGCCTGGCTCCTGGGAGGGAGCTACATGGAGCTGAGAGCCCTGGCTCTCAGCCACCCACACTGCCTCTCTTCAGTCAGTGGAAGTATTCCTGGTAAGGACACATGCCACCGACAGAAAGAGGGTAGGTAATGTGGACATTAATTAGTGCCATGGCTGTAATTACTACAGTGGCTGTAAGTCAACTAATAGGTTGACTTAGTCTGCTTTTATCTCTAAGGGCATGTCCAGACTACAGTCCTTAGAGATAAAAGCAGACTAAGTCTACTCTAACAAGATATAGCTCCTACAGCCTAAGCACCTTATACTGTTGGTTTGATCTGGGTGAGTACATGGATGAGAATCCAGCATGGAATGAGTAGGTATTGAACTTCAGAAGAGGAGCTGGTGATCCAGAAAGCAGCAAACTTACCTCTAAGTCAGTACTGAGCCAGCATGTGCTGCTGGGAATGCCTTTTTTTCTGATGAAAATCAAATTAAAAGCTCTGCCCACTTGTACTCATTAAGAATCTCATGGCATTGTCTGAGTGTCCTGGCCAAATTCCAACTCTGGTGTTTACATTCTGCCCAAATAAATAGCTACTGAGTGACACCACAGGGGTAGGTACATTTCATGAGTGAATGATATGAGGCCCACGTAGTGTTTGCATATCAGATTCTTTAAGCTGTTCAAGCACTAGGGAATCCTTTTAAAAACCACAAAAATATGATGGAACAATTCAGCCTTATCATAAACAACAACTTCCATTGAATTCACAGATCCAAAAATACAAGCTGAGACTGCTTCTCTGAAAAGATTAGCACCAGATCTGCTGTTGGTGTACCTTAGCATCTCTGCATTGACTTGACACAGCTCCTTTGGAGTGGCACCAATTTACACCATCAGAGAATAAACTCATGTGCACTAGAGAAATCTTAAATGGAGTCTCTTGGGAGGTAGGGAAGAGAAAAATTTGTGACTGGTGACATTTTCTTAATCCAAGTACAGCATCATAATTCTGTTATAAATACTATGAAATAATTCTCTCCCTTTGGCTCTTCAGGTCACATCCTTATGACAAAAAGCTGATTAAGAAATGAGTTGCAGATTGCAGAATTAATCAATCAATGCCCTTGGATAATTAGAAGAGCTGGCCTTGAAATGTGGTCTCATGGACCTCCAACCCCAGCTTTGATCCTGGGTCACTGGAGTCAATGGGAGCATTGCTTCCTATATGCAGGATTTAAAGCCTGTTGGGTGGTAACTGCTTGGAGAATATTGTACATATCGGAGGGGAAGGGAGGAATGAGATTGGGATGATGGGTAGGGGGTTCTTAATGCTATAAGTCATCTGCAGCATATGTTTTAAGTAGTTTTGTTTCTACTGTGTATTTCTTGTGCTTTGTTCTCACCTATTTTTGTTTTGATTGCTGAAGACTCTGCTCTTGCAACCCAAGCAAACTATTAGAGATAAACACCAAGCATATTTGGATCTCACTTCTTCTTCTGCTAGCCTTAGTCCCATCTATCCGGGATCAGCTCTGCTAGTCCTCCATTCCAGTGTGCCTTGAAGAAGTTCCTTTGACACTCCACAGCTAATCAAATCCTTTTGCATGACATCCATCTCTCTAGTTTTGGGTCTTCCAACCCTTCCCTTAGCCCTCCACTTCAAATCAACACCCTGTTTCCTATATATTCTTCCAGTCTTCTTTTCACATGCCCAAACCATTTAAGCCTGGCTTCCCTCGCCTTTTCTATCATTGGTACCAACTTCACACTTCCTCTGATTCATACATTCTGAGCCTGTTCCATCCTCCTAACATTTTCATTTCTACTTTATTCAATAACTACTCCTGTCTTTTCCTCAGTGCCCAGCATTCAGAGCCATATAAAAGTACAGGCCTATGTACTGTCCTGTAGATCTTAATTTTCAATTTGATAGGCATTCTCCTAGAGCAGATCACTCTGTTCGTTTCTCTCCATTTAGTCCATGCCTTTCCTGTTTTGCTTATAAGTTTGCCATTAATCATCATCCTGTACTATCAAACATACGTACTTGAACCAGATTTAATGTCCTATGGTCTTCCTGCAAGCTACCATGGAATCTACAGACTATATAGTCTGTTTTCTATCTGCTTATTTTCATGACATTTCTTTCAAAGACACACCTACATCTCTCAAAATTTTCTTCCACTTCCTCTTTGCTCTCCCTCACCAGCACTACTACATCACCTGCAAAAAGCATGCACCACAGTGCCACTCCCTGGATGTTTTCTGTAAGTGCATGTGTTCACATTGGTGCTCAAAAGCAGCTTTATGTACCCTGACTCTCCATGTAGCCTTCTATTTGTGTCTTTGGGTATTTCTTTCATTCTCATACACCATCAGATGACTTCTCTCTGAACATGGTCATAAGCTTTCTCAAGATAGATGAAGAATATGTGTAGGGTTTCCCCTCTTCTCTATTTTTCTCCCACAAGTAATTTTAATGCAAAGATTGTGTCAGTTGTTGACTTGCCTGACACAAATAAAACCTGATCATCACTGACCTTTGTCTTTGTAGTCTCTTATCAATAATTTTCTCCCTGATTTTCCTTGTGCTGCTCATGAGTTAAATGCCGTGGTAGTTACCACAGCCCTGGTCTACACTAGAAAATTAGGTTGGTTTAACTATATCTATCAGCAAAAAGAAAAGGAGTACTTGTGGCACCTTAGAGACTAACCAATTTATTTGAGCATAAGCTTTCGTGAGCTACAGCTCACTTCATCGGATGCATACTGTGGAAACTGCAGTTAGACATTATATACACAGAGACCATGAAACAATACCTCCTCCCACCCCACTCTCCTGCTGGTAATAGCTTATCTAAAGTGATCATCAAGTTGGGCCATTTCCAGCACAAATCCAGGCGAATACAGACTAACACGGCTGTTACTCTGAAATATATCTATCAGGGGTATGAAAAATCCACAGTCTTGAGTGGCGTTAGGCCAACCTAAGTCCCTGCGTGGACAGTGCTAGGTCAATGGAAGAATTCGTCCATCAACCTGACTACTGCTTCTCCGGGACATGGATTACCTACGCCATTGGTAGGTAGTGTCTACACTGAAGTGCTGCAGTGGTGCAGTTGTAGCATTTGAGTGTAGGCAAGCCCATAGTCTTGTGTGTCTCCTTTTATCTTAAATACTGGTACTCGTGCTTTTCCTCAGGCATCTTCTCAGTCCTCATGATGCAGTATGTTCAAAACTACTTGCCCCAGGCAATTCCATACTTCTGCTTGTATGCTGAGAGCTTTTATTTTTCATGCCACTCAGTGCTTCTGCAACTTCTTCTGGGACTGGTGCCACCAGACCTTGGCTTGGATCTTTCTATTAAGAGTCACTATTGCTTATGGAAAACGATAAATTGTCTGCACTGGAGACTAAAGTCCTCTGTTTATCCACAGATCTGGTACACCATAAGCAGCCGCACAGACTTCCCCACGCTATCCCATCAGTGTGCCTCAATCAGGTTAATGAGGGACCACTTGTGGGGTTTAAGGATAGTTCAGATTCCATGCCCACCTGATGACTGGTCTCTTTATTAAAAGGAGTACTGGTGGTTAGCACACTCACCCGGGATGTGGGAGACCCAAGTTCAAGTCCTGTTCTGTCAGATTCAAATGCACTAATAAGGATGCCAGTAGTAATTGTAGTAGTAGCTTTTGTTATGCAGATGTCTATTTAAGGTCCTTTTAGGGTGCTGGTCACCACAGTATCTAGATGCCAGTTCTGTCCTGTGGAAAGTAAATGGAGACTGTCTTCTCATAGCCACTAACAACTTTCAGCCTCCACTACATTCAAACCATTGTGAGAAAAAGCTTTCCACTATCAATCCTCATAGCTGAGCATTTCTGCATTATTCCTCTGTCACTTTCTCTCCATTTATAAATAGGAATCAGCACTCATTCATTTTATCTACTCTTCTTTGACATGGCTTAATTTATTGCCATTCAGCCCCCCTTCATCCCACCCTAAAGCAAGTTATCATAGTTTAAAGATATCACAACTCCAAGTGTATTTTTTATTCTGTCAACTGAAATACCGCAAGAACTGCTTCCACATCCTGCAGTAAATAAAAAGTTTTAAATAATCCCTCAGAGAAGCCTCAGATATACCAGCAGGAAATTGGAAATTATGTTAACTGGGAAGCAAGAAAAAGGTCACAAAACAGACTCAAAGGTTTTAAAGCAAAATGGTAGGCCTTTGTCCATAGGCATTTACAAACCAGAGGATAATTCTTGCTCATTGCATGTCCCAGTCTCTTGAGAATGCCAAGCATATCCTAAAGAATATTTCTTAAGGGGAATCCATGGATGCATTGAATGTTAAATAGCCTATTTCTTTAAGAAATGCTTGTCATTGTAAAAGTGGCTAGAAACAAAATATCTAGATTATAGATTTGTGTCTAGCCATGCTCTGGACTGTTTGGGAGCTAAACTAAGCTGAGGGGCTAATCTGGCTGTGTGTCTGTTTTGTGGCTCCAAAATTATGGAGCTGACCAGGGTCAGGAGCAGACCTCATCATAAATTAGAGCAGTCCAAAGAGGCTGTTCTGGGAGCTGGAAATAGGCAGAATGCAGAGATGCTCCAGCCATGCCCAGTTTCCCCCAGCCACACACACTATGCCAAGAGCTGGGAAACAGATCACGAAGAATGACAGGTTTCAGAGTAGCAGTCTGAAATTAGTCTCAAATAAATTTGTTAGTCTCTAAGGTGCCACAGGTACTCCTTTTCTTTTTGCAGATCATGTAGAGCAACTAGCCAGCTCTATATCACCTTTCACCAGGGGAATTCCCAGGTAGCAGGATAAGCTGGCTCCCAAAGCAGAGAAAAGCAGCTGGAATGAGGGGCCAGAATCTGACCCATAATGTGTAATATACTAAATTTTAAAATATAGTTTGATATGTAAACAAACATACCCTATTGGTTACAATCATTCTTGAAAAGCAATGTTATAAAGTAATGAGTCAGGATAAGAAATTCCCAAATTCCCTGTATATAAGGAAGTTAAAGTTAAGCATGACCTTGTATGGTCCTGAACTGGTGCTTAGAGTTTATAAGTCCACAAGCCAGACCAGCCAAATACCAACAACTATAAATATAGCTGTTGCAGGTACTGTAATTACAATACTGTGGAGAACTGCGGCCCTTCCTTATGATTTTATTGTTACACCCAACAAATATTAGACATTAACATTCCTCAGACTTGCCTCTGACAGTATTAGTATACTTCCAGTTGGCCTAATTAATAGACTAAGAAATATAACTTAGCCAGCCTTACTGAAAAGGGAGAAGAGGACTGGCTGAATCAAGCACTTTATACAACAGAAACAGAACTACCATGAATTATATCATCATAGTGCAGGTCTGTCTGTATAATGGAGAAGCATATTTGCATATCAGCCCACTTTGAAGCCTGTCCAAAGTTCTGGAATAACTAACTAGAAATGCATAGACAACACTGAGAGCTTATATAGTGTAGTACTTTATATTTTGGAAGTGTTTAATTTGGAAGTATTTCTAAAACAACTTAACAAACCAAATCAATATTTCTAAACTCCAGATATTTCTGTTATTTGTAACTGAAGATACTACAGTAATAGAGAGACTGTTCTAGTTAAGGAAGAGCCTGAGAATAAGTCAAACCTCTTGAGTCTCAAGCCTTTATCTCAAGGATGAGAGAGAGAGTTATTGATTGCCTTATTTATAATTAAAATGTTTTCCCTTTTATAGAGATGTGCTTTCCAAGTGTTACTGAATTTAGCCTTACATTAACCTACCAAGTAATATTCCTGTTTTATAGATGGGGAAACTGAGGCAGCAGCAGGTAAGTGATGTGTCCAAAGTAACAGTGAGGCTTTGGTGGAGCTGGAAATAGAACTTAAGTGTCCTTACTTCCAATCCCATGTGTTAGCTATAAGACCAAGTTTACTCTATTTTCCAGCATTTGTACAGGAAATTCTGCACGCTCATGAAATGTTGCAAGCAAATATATATTCTAAGTTAGAAGGGCTGAGTGTGTACCAGAGAATTATGGAAATACAGTATTAATTAAAAAAACAGTATGTATAAGAAGCCTTCAGGAAATCTTGATCCAAGATTAAACACCAGCATTTAAGTGTTAAGAATGTCCAGCTTTTTCTTCATGGAAAAACTGTAAGGTGTTCACATCTGGGCTGCATTTGCACACAGCTGTGCAATTCTCCACAAACCTGATGGTGCTCCAGCCGCTAAATCATGGAAAGCTGATGGGAGCAGGGAGCTCATATTAATACAGGTCCTCATCTTATGCTCACCTGTAGAGCATTAAGCCTTATTCAGATCAGAAGGAACAAAACAGTGGTTTCGTGCAGCCAAAACCTAGGATTTTTCTTAAAGAGTTTTGTACTGTATCAGCTAATTCAGCACTGAGCTAGGATTATCTGCCTCCTCCAAGAGGGGATTTTACAGAAAGTTTGTGTTCCCACCTGTCAAAACACTGCAAAGTTTCCATTTTCCAAAAATGTCTCCCTTTTTGGCCAAATAGGGTCTTTGTCTGAGAGCAACAATATGTCTTTAATTAACCTGTTATTTTTTCCTCTGCCGGTGTTCAAGGCCTGGATAAGGTAGCTTGGGCATCTAGGCCCAGAGAGAAAGAAATAAAGGTCACTTAAGGGGAAATACATCCCTGCACTGGTCTTAAGGGTGGTACAGGAATTGAGAGGAGGCATCTTTCTCCTCCTCTGTTCAGGGGCTACCAAAAGCTTAACTTTTGTACATTCCACCCCCAGTCAGACTCCATATGGGACCTGTGGTAGCAAGGAATCACCAGGGTGTAGGGATGCCTAGCCACACCCCCTATCACCACACTTATCTGGTCCTGTGGAATGCCCCAAACATGCACCGAGCACTTAGGCCTCTTTGAAGCTCCGGTTGAAAAGGCCCCATGTGCCAGTGCTATTCTTGGTGTGGATCCTTATGCTCGCATAAAGAAACCACAGAACAATTAACCCCTTAGATCTTCCAAACAAGGCATATAGAAACTATTTCAGAACCACAATTGGTGATAAAGGTGCTTTTCCAAATACGGACAGAAAAAGTGGGTGAGGGAATATCTTTTATTGGACCAGCTGCTGTTGGAGAGACAGACAAGCTTTCAAGCTACACAGAGCTCTTCTTCAGATCTGGAAAAGATACTCAGAGTGTCACGGCTAAATACAAGGTAGAACAGTTTGTTTAGCATAAATAGTTAACACTAAGAGAATATTCAAGGTGATGTGGCCCGTTAATACCTGTGCAGTGATGGGATCAACAAAAAAAAGGGGGGGGGGAGGTTTAGTGGGTTACAGCTTGTTGTAATAAGCCATAAATCTAGTGTCTTTAAGAACATGAATTTTAATGTCTAGCAAAGTGATGAATTTAAGCTCCCAGACTCATCTTTTGAAGGATTTTGCAGGTTTCTTTTGAGGATGAGGACTGAGAGGTCACCTATGGAGTGGTAATTTTGTGAAACGTATTCGCCCACAGGCAATATGGAGCTTTTAATCATTTTGCTGAGTGAGTTTATTCAAGAGTGTAATGATTGTCAGAGTTCAGCCACATAGCTGTTATTGGGGCATTTAGTGCACTTGAGGCACTAAATCTCATGAGGCACCAGGGATCTCAAAAGGTATGTTGCAGGAGGTATGGATCATCATAACAGTGCAGATAGGCCTGGAGGTTTTGCATCTGATGTTATGGCAGGGTCTGGTATTGCTTTGAGTTGGTGCGTCCTAGTCTGTCGGGAGCTTACTTCTGATGCTGAAGAGCTTGGTGATGTTAGGGGGTTATTTGAAGGCCTGAAGAGGGGGGCTCAGGAAAGATCTCTTTCAGGTTGTGGTCCCCATTGAGTTTTGGTTGTAATTGTTTAAAGATATTTCATATGGGTTCCAGTGTGGGGTGGTAGGTGACAACTAGGGTGCATGTGGTCAGAAGGGGGTTTCCTTTCTGTATTGAAGCAGGTTCTCTTGAGGTATTTGGATGGCCCGTTCTATAATGTGATCTACTTCTCTAGTCGAGTGTCCTTGTTTGGTGAAAAGAGTTTTAAGTGAGTTGAGGTGTGTATCCTGTACTTTCTCCTCAGAGCATATTCTGTGGTATCTGAGTGCCTGGCTGTAGATACCAGTTTTGATGTGTTTGGGGTGGTTACTGGATTTATGAAGGCAGGTGTGGTGAAGCGTGTGTCTCTTGTATACAAATGTATGTAGGGTTCCATTGTTGAAGCTGATTGTGGTGCCCAGGAAATTGATGCTGGTACAGGAGTTTTCTACGGAAAGTTTGATGGATGGGAGACAGTTGTTGAAGTTGTGGTGCAATTCTTAGGAAGGTTAATTTATCTCTCCAGAAGATGACAATATGATCAGTCTCAGGTATATCATTAGTTTTGTGGTGCATTTATCCAGAAATTCATCCTCAAAGTGATCCATAAAGAGGCTGGCATATTGGGGAACCATCCTAGTACCCCTGGCTGTTCCCATGGTTTAGACAAAATGTTTATTGTTGAAAGTAAATTTTTTATGGGGTGATGATGAAATGGATGAGTTTGGTGATGTGTTTGGGGGTGTATATCTGAGTGTTGTCCTTGTCATGTAGATATTTGAGGCAGGCAGTCATTCCATCACTGTGAGAGATGTAGGTATAGAAGGAAGTGACATCCATGGTGGCAAGGATGGTGTTCTGAGAGAGGTTGTTAATGTTGCAGAGTTTCTGAAGGAAATAGGTTGTGTCCTGGAGGAATCTGACCCTTTGTGCGGTTTTTGAGTCCTGATATTCCTTCAGTCAGAGTGCCATGGCCAGATATAATGGGTCTGCCTGGGTTCCTTTGTTTGTGTATCTTAGGAAACATATAGAGGGTCATGGGATGAGTTTGTGGAGGATGAGATTATAGAGTTTCTCTTGGAGTAGTTTGGGGAAGGATTTGAGGATATCCTTAAATTCCTGGGTGAATTATGATGTGGGGTCTTCTTTGAGTTCTTTATAATAGGTGGTTGTCAGTTGGCCTCATTGACATAATCATCAGGGTTGAGAGTTATGACAGCACCCACTTTATCTGATGGTTTGGCCACTAGGAACTGTATAAGCTATCCTCTCAACAGTGCAGAAATTTTGGAGGAAGTTGTGTTTGTTAATGATTTCACAGTCATTTTTTCCCCTGAAGTAATCAATGTAATGATCAAGTATTTGGTTTTGTCCACTGTGGGTGTCCAGTCAGATGATTCACATCCTCACTGACAGTTATTAGACAAAAAAGAGTTGTGTGTGGTGCCATCATAGTTGAGAAAGAATTCTTGTGGTTCTCCACCTGTTAGTATGGTATCAGATTCTGTGGTAGGGCAACAGTTCAGTCCCATAGAGAGAGTACCGATTATCAAGACTACCCCTACCTCAGCTGAATTAATTGATGATGTTGGGATGTCATGTAGTAAGTCCTGATGGCATGGTTTTTCCAAGAGGTGGTGTTCTGTGGGTTGTGGAGTTGTTGTAGTTGACTGCACTTCCTGGTTTTGTGTTGGATGCTTATCATCAGGCTTTTTTGATAGCTGTTTTGGGTTTCTTGCATGATCTCGAGGTAGGTTTCCTGATTTTTTTCCTTTCCAGTGTGTAGGAGTATGTGTTGATTTCTTGTTTGAGGTGGTCCCTTCTGGAGTGTGTGATATGCAAAAGATGGTTCCTCAGTTTCTATGAGGTCCTTCTGCAAAGTATTCCGTACAGCTTGAGCTGTATTTGGTGGCCAGAGGGTTGTAAATGGTGAGTTCTCTGTGGATGACGTTTTGTTTCTGGCCTTTGCTGAGGAAGTAGGTGCCACTGTTAAGTTTTTCTTCCTTTTTCTTCATGTTGTGGAGTTTCCATTTCAGATGGCAAAATTCAATCTCTTCCATTGTTTGTAGTGTTGTTGTAGCCAGATTGGTCCCAGGATATTAAAGAAACAAGGTGGATGAGGTAATATCTTTTATTGGACCAACTTCTGCTGGACAAGGAAACAAGCTTTCCTTTCTTTTTGTCTTGTACACTGAGTTCCACAGTGTCTTTCATGTGGAAGTCTGTTTGGTAAGGTAAAAATATATATTATATATATATACACATGTATAGGACCAAATCACATCTCTATGCACCTGTGTAGGGGCCAGGAAGCTCTATTAGGCTTCACTTGTGGGGTTTCCTGTGAGTTCTTCTGTCTTCTCTCCCTGAAGGCTGCCAGCCATCTTTCACTAAGGGTTTTGTTTGTTTGTTTTTTAAACAGCTGCCCATCCCACAATGCATGGATGACCTGTTTTTAAAATGCATCTTGGAAGGCTGATTGCCCACCTGTTGTATATTAATTTGATTATTTTCTAAGTGCTCTTCACAAGCAAGTGGGATGTTGTACAGTTTTTAAGAGAGAAATGAGAAACCTGGATTCTTCAGAGGATTGGTTATTATAACACATAGCACCACATAAACAAAAACAGTGAGCCAAGAAACTAGAAATCCCTAAATAGATTTTTTCCCCTATATTTTTTATGAAACTTCATAGAACTCTATGACTTTCTACTAACAAACTGTCTATGAGACTTTCCAAGATAGAAGTGTCAAACTAACCAGATCTCTCTTACTCTTCACTTCAGGAGTAGTGCATCCACTAGGTATTAGAAAAATAAACCCCCCAAACAAGTTATGCAAATATTTTGAATTAGCCTCCCCACAGTTCCACAAAGTGGCACATTTTGCAGGAAACTTAATCATATAGTAGGATAAGTTTTGTCAGAGGCAACACTTGTAATTCCAAACTCCATAATTAATCTCTCTCTCTCTCTCTCTGGAAGGACTATGTAGGTGATGCTATGGGATGGAAGAGGGGCCAATTTCTCTACTAAAATGAAACTAATCTTTCCTTCATCTAAAAGAAAAACTCTTTGGAGACATATTGGGATATGTTTCTTCATAGATACCCTTGACCAAATCTTAAAGGGCATAACTTAGGTGGAGAGAAGGCACCTTGTTTCATGAGATTCAAAGTTCACATCAGGTAAACTCTCTAGAGTACGTGGTAGGGGGAACAAATCCACAGTTTATATCATGAGATGTAGTTGGGGAAATGAAAATAAGAAAAAGGACAAAGCAAACATTGCAAAGCAGTCTCTGTTGCTCTGGACTAAAAACAGCAAGACAAACAATACATCCTTTGCAAAATATTTGCATTGCAAACTCTTTGCATACAATGATGTACGGCCTGAAAAAGTTTTTCAGTTTGGTAGTCTTTTCTTTTTCTGCAGTTTTTAAAAACAAAAACAATACCTTGTCTTGTATCTGCTTTGCATATAATAATGTGACGCAATAATGATAGACCTGCATCTACAAATGTTTCTAGTTATAATCATAGGGTGGTGTTGGGCAACATTCTGTTTATTAATAAAGTTAAAGGCAGGCTTGCTGCGTGCCTCATGTTGAGCTTCTATTCAAAGAAGCATGTTAGGAGATCCACCATCTTCACCAGTTTGATGCGTTTCCCTGACTATTATGAGTACACCCACCCCTAACCAGCGAAAGAACAGTGGTTAGCAGCAGTTTTGTGAAGCTGCCTGTATTTCAATTAGTCCGTCCGATTTTTTTAGGCTTAGATAGAATGAACGGATTGAGTGGCTGAATGATTGCACACAATGAATTCTCCAGGACTGATATTTTAAAAGACTGGCTAAACAGAGGACTTACATCTTTAAGGCTACCATTTTGGAGCCTCCATCAACTACTATGGGGATGACAATGTATTAGAAATACACAGTCAGATAAGACAGGCTTCTAGCAAAAGGAAATTATTTGGTTGCAGAATATGAATTAAGAGGCAGCCTGTGCCATGTTTCATATGGCCAGGTCTTGCCCTCACCTCCAGCTGTTTCACTAAACCAGGAGTCATGGACATCCCCGGGGGACTGTTTGCATATACATAGCTGTTTGCAGGATCAAGCTTTAAGTGTAATTCAACTTCTTTGCAGGGAAAAAATGAATCCATTATTTATTATATTATTAAATTCTGCAACCAGCAGTTTGAAGCTTTTAAATACTAATGCAGAACCAAAACAGTCATTCCTATCTGCTAGTATGAAAAAGCACATTCGATACCGTACCTTCTGGGTTATCACTAGGGTTGCCAACTTTCTAATTGCACAAAACCGAGCACCTTTGCCCCTCCCCCGTCCCTCCCCTTCTCCGAGACCCTGCCCCCTGCTCACTCCATCCCCTCTCCATCTGTCGCTCGCTCTCCCCCATCCTCACTCACACATTTTCACTGGGCTAGGGGCAGAAATGACGGGTTCAGGGTGCAGGAGAGGGCTCTGGGCTGGGGGTTGGGGTGAGGGAGGGTGATGATGGCTCCAGCTGGTGGTGCAGGAGCGGGCTCTGGGCTGTGGGGTGGGGCCAAGATGTTTGGAGTGTGGGAGGGGGCTCCAGGCTGGGGAGGGGGTATTGGCTCTGGGCTGGGGGTGCAGGCTTTGGGGTGGGGCCAGAAATGAGGGGTTCAGGGTGCAGGAGGGGGCTCCAAGCTGGGGCCGAGGGGTTCAGGCTCTGGGTGGCGCTTACCTCAGGTGACTCCTGGAAGCAGTGACGTGTCCCTCCAGCTCCTAGGCTCAGGGGAGGCCAGGGGGCTCCATGCGCTGCCCCTGCCTGCAGGTGCTGCTCCCACAGTTCCCATTGGCCGTGTTCCTGGCCACTGGAAGCTGCGGAGCCACTGCTCAGTACAGGGGCAGCACATGAAGCCCCTGTGGCTGCCCCTAGGCCTAGGAGCTGGAGGGACATACCAGCTGCTTCCCAGAAGCCGCGGAGCCAGGTAGGGAGCCTGCCAGCCCTGGCCAACCAAACTTTTAAAGGCCTGGTCAGCATGCAGTCAGAGTCCCTTTTTAACTAGGTGTTCCGGTCGAAAACTGGACACCTGGTAACCTTAGTTACCATCTTGAGGTGTGTCAAAAGCAGACTATAGGCGTTCTGAATCCTCTTCTTCAAGCCATTCCTTCTGTCCATCCCTGCTAGCATACGATCCCACCAGATTGTTTGTTTCCAGTTACTGTAAAGGATGCATTTAGTACCACTCTACTGAAGTCTGATACAGTAGAACCTCAGTTACAAACACCTTGGGAATGGAAACTGTTTGGAACTCTGAAAGGTTCATAACGCTGAACAAAATTTTATGGTTGTTCTTTCAAAAGTTTATAACTGAACATTGACTTAATACAGCTTTGAAACTTTACTATGCAGAAGAAAAATGCTGCTTTTAACCATCTTAATTTAGACAAAAGAGGTACAGAAAGTTTTCTTACCCTGTCAATTTTTTTAAAAATTTCCCTTTATTTTTTAGTAGTTTACAGTTAACACAGTACCGTGCTGTACAGTATGTGCTTTTGGGGGTAGGGGGTCTCTGCTGGTGCTGCCTGATTACATACTTCTGGTTCCAAATGGGGTGTGCGGTCGATGACTTTGTAACTCTGGTGTTTGTAACTTTGAGGTTCTACTGTAAATGCATATAAAAAGATAGACCCAATAATTATTATGGAGTGTAAATCATTTCTGAAACAAACAGTTAAGTTAATTTACCTTTCATAGTCAACATTCTCATGCATCAAACTTTTTCTAAAGAAATGTTTTCTGCACTGCAGACGCTGTTCAGAGGAGATATATGGAAGCTCATCAGAGAAGTGGTTAGATTCCCTAATCTTATTCATTCCCATTGATTTTTTAAAATATTTTCTATCCCTCCTGATGCCTTGTCGTGGAAGTTAAAGGAGACAAAATTAATTTAATTTCTCTCATCCTAGTTTATAAATACCTTATAGATAAAAAAGATTCAGCACTGCACTGTAAAGCTCAGGGGTTAGATTGCTCAATAATATCAACCACCCTCAATAACTAAACAACAAGTGGAGGGAAGAAAAACTTTATATGATGAAAACCAAATTAGAATATGGAAATATCTTAGTATCCAGTGAAGTGCATAACCTTCCAAACATGGACTAGTGGGTCACAATCAAGGAAATATGACAGATCTGAGGCTAAAACTGGTTAGGTTTGTTATATATTAACAGGTTGTGTTGCTTTATCCATTTTTACACAGTACATGAGAAATATTTAAGCATTTGTACTTTTTTCCCTTTTCCACTTAAAAAAAAAAGTCTCCCTTCAAGAAATCAATCCATACAGATGAGGAGTTAGAACCCAGTCCTGCACATTCAAGTCAATAGGAGTTTCAAACTGAGCAGGAATGGCTCCTTCATGAGAGAGTATGCAGTCCTACTAAGGATGTGATGCATGGGCATCATATGCAACAGGGCTGAACACTGTAAGAGATAGAAAAATGGTTTTCTATGCCTGTCTCTTCCTTCCTCTTCACCTCAGAGTGCACCAGTTTCTTTTTGAATGATGTAATATTCTCTCACCATCACTCTTTGAAGAAGAGCTTAAACATGATCTGATTATGTAAGACTCAGTCTCAAAACTTTTTTGATCTTGAAGCAAGAGCACAGGCAGATGGAAAACTCCATCATCCTCTTTGTTGGCTATTTGCCATTCTGTGAACGATGGCAACAATGAGAGCAGCATAAATAATTAAAAGAATTGCAGAATGGGAAAAATAGTAGCTGAAGCGCCCAGAAAGAACACATTTTCAGAAGCTTTGTCCTAAATATTCTGAAAACCTGAGAGTTCTTACACTCATCCCGATCCCTAAAGGGACAAAAAGGCATAAGCAGTATGAGTACAATTTTCTCCACATGTACTTCCTACTTCCATGCAGGAAAATACTGCAGATGGTAATCCAGTTATGATGGATATGACTACAAGCACCAGGCAGATGTGCAGCTTTGGGGTTCTCCACGTGTCTCCTAAGCTTTATCCCAATATGTTGTTAACAACCCCCTTGAAATAATGCGTGTTTTATATGCAGAGTAGTTGTCATTTTTATTCTCCAACTTCATTATGACAGCGAACTTTTTCCAAAGCAGCAGCAAATTAACATCAATGCCTCCTTGTTTCCATTTATAAATGAATTTTGGTGTCACAAGCACCTTTCTGACACAAGGAACCCAAATTCAATCTCATCTGCATCAGAATAAATCAGAAGTAGCTCTTTTGAAGTCAATGGGGCTATACTGTTGGATCATATTAAAGAAGTTCTGTATTAAAATCACAAATGAGTTTGATTCCCCATAGTTTAAATTCCAGGGTATTACTAATTAAGAGGTCTCTTGGTTTTTGGTACTGTTTCTCTCCCTCTATGTGTGAAACTTGCAAGCTGCTAATTGTGTTAGTACATTCTAAGACAGAGTCTGTTCTCAAAGCAATTCACAGAGAGAGAGACTCAAAGCAACACTCTAACAACAGAAACAGCACCCAGAGACTCCCCGCCCTTTTGTTGTATTAACAATTGTGATTAAAATAGAGATAGAGGATGTATGTGGATGGATGCCTGGTGTGGATAATAACTGAATGATCAGGGAGGTGCCAGCCTAAGAATCCAGTGTCCATCGGCTGAAGAAGGCGTCAAGTGGAAATAACCAGAGGACCCCTAGAGGGCAGACTGGAATCCACCCAACAGCCTCAAGAATGGGAGAACCAAAGAACAAGATAACATCTAGCAGCAGGGAGCCGTCAGGAATGTGCTATCTGCTGATTGATTCAGCAACAGCATGATGAAGCAATTCCCATAGACTGGCATAGGAAGAAATTCCTATAAAAATAGACTCTAAAAAGTGAGAACTTTGGGGTCTGATTCTGCAAACCAACTTCCAGGAGCATCAGATGAGCATCTGACAAGGCCCTGCTCCCTCCTCATGTCCAGGCCACCTGGCCAGTGGCTTGACATGAGCAACTCTAAGGCTGGTAACTATGATAACAACCTTGCAGAACCTGTGTGTGTGTGTGTTTGTATGAATGAATGTGTGAATAAATATGAGATTGAATGGAATGTTATAGCCATAACTAACTGCTTACTATGATTCTTTCTGTATTCACAATAAATGTGGTATTTTGCCTTTTTCCCTTTAATAAGATCCTGCTGGTTTTTAATTTATTGATATAACAATACCAATATGAGATCTAAATCATGCCCAAACTCTATTTATCCACAAAACAGGAACAGCATCAGTGCAACTGTTCTCACACTGCTCCACAAATGTACTTCAACTCCAGTTGCCATGGAAATCCACTTGTCTGCATCCACCAACTCTTTTCACTGAACATCGACAGATCATAGGTGCTGGAAGCGCTACTGCACCCCCTGCCTTGAGGTGGTTTCCATCATGTGATGAGTGCCCCCCCCCTTAGGATGCCACCTGATGTGCTGAGATACCACTGAGCCTGCCTGTTATGCCAGCCTGGGCACCCTTTTTTACCTGTCTTGCTGAGCTAGGCTATTAAGCCTCTGCCAGCAAACGCACAGGTAGGGCCACACCCAACTGCAGAACGAAACAGACATGGAGATCAGTTCTGGGTAGGCTCAGCTTACAGGATTTGCCCCAGCGCTCAGGTGTCCACTTCCCTTGGAGTGCAGACCCAAAGTTATGTTATGAAATCCGCCTCCTCCCTCAATGTGGAGGAAGGTACACACAGCCTCTTATCCCCCCCCCCATTATGAATTGCATAAACTGGGTTATATTATAAACAAGAAATAAGTTTATTAATTACAAAAGGTGGATTTTAAGTGGTTAAAGAGATAGTAATCTGCTTTGTTCTGTTTGCTAAGCAAATAAAACCAAACATGCAAACTAAGCTAGTTTCACTAAAGAAATTGGTTACAAATAGTAATTTCTCACCCTAGATATTGTTAAAGGCAGATTACAGAAAGTCTTGAAAGGTAGCTTCACTGGTCTGCAGCTTGAGACCTCAGATATTATTACTCACAAGCTAGATGTCCTTCCAGCTTGGCTCAACCCTCTCCGCCCAGTTCAGTTCTTGCTTCCAGGTGTTTTTCAGTGTCCCTTTGGGTGGGGAGGCAGATGAGAACCACGGCGTCACTCCCCTGCCTTATATAGCTCTTGTGTATGATGGGAACCCTTTGTCTCCCAGTGGAAGAACACTGGCATACCTAGGGGTGGGTCCAGTACCAGGTGACTCAGACCAATGTCTCTGCAGGGCTGTGGCAGCCATTACCCATTGGCTGTCTGGAGCGTCCACAGGAAGACTAAGCTCTTGCACAGTCCACTGTCTTTGCTAATGGGCCATTCGCCCTGTCTGGCTTTTCCATTGTTGTACCTGAAGGGCTGGTAGGGGTTGACACCCAAAGTAACATTTGAAATACAGATACATAGTCAATATTCCTAACTTCAGATACAGAAATGATACAGGCATACAAACTGGATAATCACATTCAGTAAATCATAACTTTTCCAATGATATCTCATAAGCCATCTTGCATAAGGTATATCATAAGCATATTTTCATAAAGAATATGGAGTGAAACATCACACATCATATACAGGGGTTACAGTTTGTTCAATGGCTCTCAGGACCCGCACTGTACAAATTGTTCCAGCCCCCGTCTCAGACTGATCTACAAGATATCCATTGATATATATTTTACACAAAAATCATTTACATTTATGATCACACTGAGGTGTCTGGTATTGAGATTTGAATACATTGTTGTAATGATCCTACAATTCTGGTAATAAGGAAGTGTAAATATTAAAAATAAAGTTGTGCACAGAGCAAGACGCAGAGCAAATACACTTCAGTGTTTATGGAAATGTACTTACAGTCATTATCATATGCTTTCCCAGAGCTTGTTAGTAGATGGTAGATTCCATGTTCCCTCCAAAACACGTGGCTTGTTACGTTGGAGTCCCTCTTACCCCACAACAGTAGCAGAAGAGTACTGGAGGTAGGGTAGATTTAACAGACTGCCGACTTCCAAAGCAACACTGCTTCAGGTTCTGATTCATCAAACCACTTAAGCCCATTTTCAACTTTAAGTACCATTCATATGCTTAAAGTTAGGAATGTGTTTGTACCTTGCTAAATTAGGGCATCGGTCATTAAAATGCTCCTTTTAAAAATGTGTAAATGGTTACTGAACAGAAGTGGCCATTGGAATCCACCAGGTAAATATGCATTTACAAAACACTTCATACTGGGTGTGGTGCTTGTTGCCTCACAGTAGCAAAAAAGGCAACTACTTAACTTAGCAAGCTCTATTCCACATGGCAAGTATTTATAGGATCAGGAGGACTCAGATTAGTTTGAGCATTTCAGAACACACCATTAATCAACAGACCATAACAGTTCTCAAAGTCAGATTAAACATACACAAATTCACAGAACGGATTCAGCCAAAAATGTATATTTAGCTACGTAAATAATACTTATTAAAAATGCTGACTATTTTAGCCAGACCCTAAATAGGTATTAAACAAGCTTGTCTGTAGATGCTGCTTGGTCTTATCTGAAGTAACTAAAGATGTGGGAGTTACCTTGGGCCTAAATTGGCTGATGGAGTGCCTTTAAAAATAGAACAGGTGCCTATATGAAGTGAACTGTCTTGCCCTATTAGTATAATGTGACGGTGGAGGATGCCAGCAGGTGATGCTCTGGTTTCTGTGAGGATTCCCTTAGGGAAGTACTATCAGAAAAGGGAAGAGAGAAAGAAAATAGCCATAAAACAGCTCATCTTATCAGTGGTAGGTGCCTAGTTTGTCTGTGAGCTCTGCAGGCTCTCCTACTGAAGGGCCAGGTTGCTTCCTGTGGCATGGAGGATGGTTCAGAAGAGAGGGCACAAAGAACCATTTAGTCTCCCCACTACCCACCTCACACTGGGGTGGGGGGTGGTCAGCGAATGTTGTAATCCTTGTACTTAGGAGTGTAGAGGGTCTGCTCTATCCAGGCCTCCCGAAAGGGGCAGGGGATGGCAGAGGTGTATAAAAAAAGGGTTCTGTCTTTCCCTCTGCACCACCCAAATGTAGATGTGACTAATGTGCTTCCCCTGCAAGGCAGAGAATTAGGGGAAGGAATAGTCTCCCGAGGTATAGCCCTTTACCAAGTTCCTCCAGAACAGCGTGTCCCTGCCCATCCACCTGATAAAGTTGTGACTAAATGCCACAGTATAGCCCTCTATGTGGAAACTCTCTCTGACCTCATTTGTTCTGTTACTTTTGGCCACAGCAAGGAGAATGAAAGGAGTCAGAACTGGTCTTAGGGCCAAGTCTGTTTCCTTGGTATGTGGCTTTTTCTATGGAACAGTTACATAAACAGAGGCAACGACAGTAACCGGTTATGTAAGGGATGCATGCTCTGAGTTACTGCACCATTTGGAAACAGGAGTGAGCATGCTGCCCAGGACGCAGCAAGTGTTAAACAAAGTGGCCAAGGAGCAATGTGAGGCCTAAAGGGCAACGCAGGTATTGTTGGCCTGCTCCACAGCTCATTCAAATCAATGGAAGGATTCCCAGTGGCTTGAATTAGGCCCAAAATGCATTCACAGAGAGGTCAGGATGCCACAAGCAGGTTTTTAAGGATATTGGTGTTAATGAACAACCTCGACTTATTTGAACAACCAGAGTGGGATTTGGGTAATTACCCTGCTTCCAAGTTTATTGGTTTGGATTTGAGGGTGGTGGTTTCAAACAAAAAAACAAAAACAGAAACACACACCACACCACACGAAAAGCCTGTGGTTTTTATTTGCTAAGTGTTGGCCAGGCAGGGATGGGGGGGTGTCAGCCTGAGCCTGGGGCATTGAATCCAGACAGCACAGGGTTGGGGTTCTGCTGCCCTTTTGCTTGACTACATTCATAAGCAGGGAAATGGGGCCAACACTGTAAACACAAAGCCTACTGGGAATTGGACTGGTTTAAGGAAGATTGACAGGAAAGCCAAGGGACAACTTGTGACCATACAGAAGACTATTGTTACTCTTGGTTTAGTTTTGTAAATAAATGTTAAAAAGCCAAGAGCTGAATCTTTGTAGCAAAAAAGACTGATGTGCTAGTACTGACTACAGCTTTGGTTATTTTGCGTCTGTGTTAAGGGAACACTGTCAGATTAAAAAGCATATATTGAAAGAGTCAGAATGGGTCTCCTGATCTGTTTTAATATGAACACTTCTGAGCTGAAAGAAGCTTATTTTCCTGTATCTCTTTTAGAGACAGGTGCCATCCCAGAGCTATAGGTGCTAGAACAGTGGTGCTGGGGGTGCTACTGCACCCCCAGCTTGACGTGGTAACAACCACCCAAATACATGGTTTCCGCCTTCCGCATCCCCATTATAAAAATTGTTCCAACACCACTGCCCAGAGCACCCCCTCATGGTTTGCCGTGGTCCTGCAGGCACCCTGCCCTCCCTTCCCTCTCACATTCTTTGCAATAATTGATTCGAAGACCAGAATCCTTACAATAAGATTCCCTTTTTTGCGATCTCAGTTATTCAGTCATTTACCAGCTACAGATCCTTTGCCCCTACTAGGTCTTCGGCTCATTGGCTAAGGAGTCCCACAGCCCTCCTTCCTACAGCCCCATAGCTTTCAGCTCAGTGCCTCCTGGGTTCCTTTGAGTTGCCCTCTAGTGAAGAGCAGCTTCCAGGGCTTGCTTCCTTCTCTCTCCCACCAGTCAGGGCTCTCCATTATTTGCCCCAGAGGCTTGATTGGACCCATTTTCCCCTCCCCCCCCCCTCCACAACTAGCTGAAGGGGGAGGTGAGTTAACTATGACACAGATAGGAGCTGAAACCCATCCCCCCTTAAAGGGCCAGCCACCCTGTAACACCATTCATAAGGTGTGCTTTCTACACTTCAATCAACTTGGACAATTAAAAATTAATTAATTTCACTTTGTGATCCTCATCCATTAGTACAAAGCTGCAATGTTTGCTTTCAAAGACAAGGGAATGTTTACATTCAAACAAAAAAACCCTGTTCATTCTAATAACAAAAAAGTAAAATGTTTCTTTTAGTATTAGGTTTTATACAAGCTTTTTTGGTGGGGAGAGGGCTGATCCGTAACCTAAGTGTTTGGCCTAAACAACCTGACAATATCCTTTTAATAAACTGCATTTGATACCCCATATTCCTGACTTCTGAGATTTAGGGCTGTCCAATAATGCGATTCAACTTCAACCCCACACAGAATGCGAAGTATTTATTTTCAGAATGTTCAATAAGAGTGAACAGTGTACTCCTAGGGGAATCTTGTCATGCTTTAGATGTATTAACATGTGAAACATGAGCTAGTCCTGAATATACAGAGACATTCCAGGAGGTATGATATTAAAATAGCCCTGTGTAATTAAGAACAGAATAAAATAGGGTTCTGAAACTGCATTTTCATCAATCTACTCAAGGTATTGTTACACAAATAGAATTAAATTCCTCCTTGTTAACTGCAGATAATTAAATAAAATGTGGATCTATTACCCGACAAATTGCTTAAAATGTATCATTAAGGTATTTATCACAGGGCAAGCTTATGTGGCCACCATACTCCGTGCCTGCGTACCTGCAGCTGGTAAAAATTCTGCAGCCGTACATGTTTTAGCTTTGTTTTTCCTCAGAAAAGCTAAATCAAAAAGCAAATTATGCTGTGGTACAGCGAATACTCACGGTCTCTGGAGGTCAGAGTCAACTAAACTGGAGGGGGATTTCCACTAGGGTTCTGTAGGAGCACTGCCAGCTGAGGCTGCTGAAAGGATGCATTGAATCAGTGCCATCCTGGCCTGTGCTACCCACTTAACTTCCTGTGCCCTCTCTGACCCCAGCAGAAAGAAGTTTGTGGCTGCCTCCTATTGCTGTTGCTTCCTATGCTTGTTCACTTTCTACCACCAGAGGCAACCTCCATGACCCTGAGGGGAATTTAGCCCAGTTAGCATTCAACAAATGAGTGTTTTGGTTAGATCATGCTCGTCTTGTGTTTGGTGACCCAGTATACTCTTAGGGTTGGAGCTTTTCTTAGAGATGTCTCAGTTCTGCACAGATGCACGTCCTCTGCAAATCTAGGGCAAGGCAGGATTGGTACCTCATAGTTTGATCCTGCAGTTGAATTAATTTTCCTTAATTTAAAAAAAGTAGTTAGTTTTCTTCTAATGCCCCTCATTTGTCATCTCTCCAAACACACAGTGTGTCACCTATTTTTAAATAAAGTGTTGGCCATATAGGTGTCAACATGGCCACCCTTTAGGTGTTGTTTACACCTTGCTGGCTCCAACATGGCTGTTCCTACCAACCATTTCCATGCCTATTGGGAGGCTGAACGAAGGTACCATATTTCCCACAACCTAGATAATAAAATAAGGAGCAGCTATTAGAAACTTTGTACATGTAACAAACTGACCAAAAAAAAAAAAAAAGATATGGTTAGGAAGAATGCTGTATGTGTAAGTCCCTTTAAGACAAAGTATGCTCTTGGGGTAAAATTCACACACCATGCCTTCTACTTACTGAGAGACCTACGTGGGTTCAGACCATGCCGTATACAGGTGGACATTCACCCCTGTGCTGATGGCCACCAGCACAAGGTCAATACACCTCTCTATTCCCTCTTACATTCCCCTGAATTTCACCCTTGCAAGACCTATCCCTTGGCAGACCCCACTAAAAGGAGGCTTTGACAAAGCTGGTGAGATTTGCCTTCCTCAAAATTATCTTCCCCTCCAAAAAGTGCCAATAAAGATACAGCCTAAGGAGTGGAAGAGAGGGGAAGTACTGAGGCCTACTGATCATTTAAAATCATAGCATCTAGCTACTACAGCAATAGGTGCATTAGAGTTAGATCTGTTGGATCTAGAGCTAGTCCTCTGAGCACGTGCACCTCTTTTTTAATATTGGAATATTTTTAATTGGGTAGCAAGTGTTTATCTAGTCATCCGATTCAGCTTTCCAAATTAAAAAAAAAAAAAAAAAAAGTAATACATTCAGCTCAACCCCATCATCTCCCAAATGGCACTCCAAAAAGGTTAAAATAAAAAGGATTTTAAAAAGAGGGAAATTCTGCTACCCTGTTTGTCATTCCACTCACTGTACTAAGGGTTCTTCAACTGAACATTACACTGATGGCACCGCAAAACAGTTCACAATATCCTATTTCAAACATAGCTGTTATCTATAACAACTTATTTTATGCTCACAAGGGATATGTGAGGTGCCTCACTTTACACACAGTGCTAGAATATGTAATGTTCTCCTCTTTTACAGAAAGAGAACATTACATATTCCAGCTCCACAGGAGGGGGACAGCTTACATATCTTCTGTGCACATAAATCACCCTGTATAACTTGTACATAAAAGAAGAAAATATAACATTAAAGAAATCATCCACTACACAGCTAGAAACAGTAACTGAAAAGCTTAATAAACACCAGTGACACTTCTGCACTGGGTATATCTACACATTTTCTGCTGTCATTATTAAAGCAAGCAGATTTCTTTTGGGGGAGATTTTGTATACCAAATTTCTCTCCCCTCCCCCCACTCCATGCTTTGATAGCTGGAGATGAGAGCCAGCAGTCACTCAGCATTAACACTGTATCATGTGTCTCTTGATTGAATGTCTGACATCCAACAAAATCAGAAGCTAACAGCCTGAGAGACTCACTTTGGCAGGACCTAGAATCACAAAGAGCGACCAAAAACGCCACTGCTGGCTCCATGCATGGAAATCTGAAGCCAGCTAAATCATAGTTTGCTTCAGCATAATTAAGGCAGACATTCAAAGGAGGCATTGCCAGGCTAATTTAAGAAATTATAAGAAACATGTTTTAGCAATCAAAAATGTCTTCACAGACCAAGGAAGAGGAGGAAATGGCATTTTCTATATTTTGAAATGAAATAAGGAAAATTAAAAAGAGTTAAGCATATATTGCTGTGATTAAATGTTGGCTCTTCGTGGAGGCAGTTGTTTCAAACTGAAGTGTTTGGTGGTAAAACTTTCATTCCTACAGCCCTGAGCCTTTGGAAGCCATGTGTCAGCTATACAGCTGTCAGCAAGAGGGGTTGGCTGCTGCTCCAGTGACTTTATTCATAGCATTTTGCTGCCCTGGCACCAAACCCAAGAAGATGGCAGCGTACACTGGGCACAATCAAAGATGGCTGCAGATGGTTTCATTTGCTGTTTACCTTGGGCCTCATTTTCACAATTCTGAGTATTCACAATTCTGACAAAAGCCAGTAGGAGCTGTGACCCCCCCCCCCCCCAAAGTATCTGAAAACATAATAATAAGGCTCTTTGTGAATCTCAGCTTCTTGCTAAGTATCCAAACATCTGCTTGCTGCTCTATACTCAGGATAGGTCACTGATATGAGGAAAGGCAGCTGCTTTTTCTCAAAAGTTTGGGGTTTTTTAATTTTTACTGCTGAATTTCATTTAAGAAAGCAGGTCTCACGGGACCCTTCCCCCAACCCTCTTCAGGATTCCTTGCCTTTTTGCCTACAACTAGCCTTGCTCTGTGAACAAGTACCTATGCGTAAGGTCCACTTCTATCTGATCAGTCAACTGGGGCGGGGTGGCATGGATCAGCACTCACGTCCCACTCAGTCAGTACCCGGCCTGGGCTGGGGAAGCTAATGATCCAACCAGCAGACCGAATTCAGCGATGAATCTTGGTCATGTGCCACCTGAGGCACATTGCACATACACTAAGAAGTCAACCAGGGACAATGGTGTGAAGCAATAACCTGCACAGCCTCCGATGTAGGGGATATATTACTGGTTAGGATAGGAGAGCAGAGGAGACTTGTTTATCATTTAGGGATTTACACAAAATCTTTGTAAAACTCGTGGCACTTTACAGAATTGGAAACTGTGGTCCTGACCCTGTACACACTTGAGCATATACATAACTATACAAAAAGAACAAAAAATCAATAGTATTGGTCCATTACCAGACAGAAATGGTGGAATTATCAATAATAATGCAGAAAAGGCAAAAGCGTTTATAAGTATTTCTGTTCTGTATGTGGCAGGGGGATAGAAACAGATGTAGAGGGATCATATGTTAACACTATTTTGCTAGTATCTCAGAAGAACATTAAACAGCAGCTACTGAAGTTAAATGTTTTAAAATCAGCAGATCAGGATAACTTGCATCTAAGACTTTTAGAGGTGCTGGCTGAAGAGCTCACTGAGCTGGAAGAAAGCGAATGCTGTGCCAATATATAAAAAGGATAAACAGAATGACCTGGGAAATTATAGGCCTGTCATTCTGATATCTGGGCAAAACAATGGAGAGGTTGATAGGGGATTGGATTAATAGAAGAATTAAAACAGGGTATTATAATTAATGCCAATCAACATGGGTTTATGGAAACTAGATCCTAGCAAACTTGCTCTCTTTTTGATAGGATTACAAGTTTGATGAACAGATGAAGTACTAAACTGCTTTACTGAAAAACTTCCAAAGTTCTGCCTGCATATTGAATTTAGCATCCTGCTATTATAATATTGCTATAAACTCGGTGAAACTTTGTGATGGATTGAGTTAAAACTTATTTGAGATTGATGGGTGTGAACTCATCCTTCAGTTTAGACAAGGATAAGCCCCCTCCTAGGACAAAAGAAGTATGTGAACCCCCCGTACCCCCCGGAGCTTTGCTAAATACTGTTTTAGATGGGGGTGTGGCAGGGCCATCCCTACTCATATGGGTAGGGATGGCCCTGCCACACCCCCATCTAAAACAGTATTTAGCAAATTTCCTGGTGCCCTAGGCAGCTGCTCCAGCCCCTGCTCCCCCTCTTTCCCATTGCCCCCGCTCCGCCCCAGCCCTGCCTCTTCCACCCCTGCTCCACCCCTGCTCTGCCCCCACTCCACCCCTTCCCCAAAGCCCCCGCCCTGCTCTGCTCCGCCCCCTTCCTGCCCCAACCCCGCCCCCACTCCCCCAAGGAGTGTTGCAGGGTCGGGCCTGCACTCACCGGTAGTGGCAAGTGCACTGACCCGCCGCACTGCAGGTGAGTGCTGGGGGGCGGTTCCCTCCTGCCCCCCAAGCCAGCCTCCCTCCCCACAGAGGCCTGGGGCCAACCCCCCACCCCCATGGGGGGGCTGTATAGCACCCCAGAATGGCTAGGGTTGGTCCTGGGGTGTAGGGAAAGGGAAGAGGCAGAAAATGCAATAGCCAGGAAAGAGACAAACAGCCTGAAGGAGCAGCTGAAAGCATACGATCTGACCCTTGAAGAAACCTAGGGAGAGGTTTTTGGGTCAGGGGTGCAAGCTGAAAAAGCGTGTTCTTGATGCTCTTAGCAAAAGAAGCTGTTTGCTATTTGATTCCTTCTGTGCTCAGAGACACAGACCATCAGTGGCTATTGGTGAAAATAGTCAGGGATGCAACCCAATGTTCCGGTGTCCCTAAACCTCCAACTGCCAGAAGCTGGATTGGATGAGAGGAGATCAATCACTCAAAATTACCCTGTTCTGTTCGTTCCCTCTGAAGCATCTAGCATTGGCCACTGTCTGAAGAAAGTCTACTGGGCTAGACAGACCACTAGTCTAACCCAGTTTGTCTGTTCATATGTTCTTACAACTTCGTAAATAAACAAAACTGCATCAAAAGAAATACCTATCATCAATTTCTTGTCCTAACGGGAACATTCACTAGACCCCACATTTTTGATTAGCCACTTGAGTCAAAAAAGGTAATAATATTCATATAGCTTAGAGTTGCAAAGTATCTAGTCCAGCTCCCTGCCAGTGAGGATAGTCCCCTATTGTACATTTACTAGTAGTTTTTCCAGTACAGTTTTAAATTTGCTATGTGATGGAGCTTCCAATACTTCCCTTAGAAGATTATTCCCTAGACTAATAGGTTTCTTCCATGACCTGAATATATCAAAATTCAGGATGTAGGAAGACACACTTGTTTTATTGTAATAGTTTATTTCTTCTTATAATTGCATGTATTTGCAAATATCCCTTAATTCCTTTTTATGTTAAATAATGATGAAAAACAAACCTGAAGAGGATTTGTGTGACTGCTATATCTGATGTAAAATGAATCTCTGCAACGGAAACCAATTTTTCAGAGACAGAGGAATACTTGGCCTTTCGACCTAAATTAAAGCTTTGGCATAGGAGGGATTCTGTATGTGTCAGATGGATTCTGAAAGGCTGTAAGTGGGTATTTTCTGTGAAATAAAAACATGGTGGTGAAAGAGACTAACCCTTTATTTGCAATTGTTATTGTTTCATTTACTTTTTCACTGACCATTGATCAAATGTAATTTTTCCATGTGTAAAAAAGAAACAGTACGTAGCATACATTCCCACTAGCGACTCCAACAGCCTGGCAGTTAATGAGGATCTATAGTTGAATCGTGATTCAACTATGAGTCATAAACACAGAAATCAATCTAAACACTTTCATTAATCCTTGTTGCTTTTATTAGATACAAAATCCATGTAGCTTAAATGCTGAATTATATGATAAGCTTTCCAGCTTCTGCCATGACTCCCTCTCGAGTCTCGTTGGCTCAAGGAAGTTCAACCATATCCTCTGCTTTCTTAGTCAATAGAAGATTGAGAAACTAGTTTGGGCAAGATATTTTGTAAGACATTACCCCTGAGTCTGAATCAACAAAAAGCACATTTAAGGGCTCAGGTAACTGCCTCTTTCTGTGGGTGATGAACCATATGCCTTTACCTTATAAAATCCATGTTATGCAACTTGTCTATGGACCATCTTCCCCACTGGTTAACACAGGCAATTCTAAGAAACAGTAAAATCACAATTTCATGTGCTAAAACCAATGATACGTTCAAGACTGGAATGTTTTCTTGTCATTCACAGATATTCAGCCATAATTTATACAAGTATTATCTTTAGTGCATTATTTAAAAACACAATTTTTTTTAGTTTAAAACCAGTTTTTTGTGGTAACAAGTAAGAGCTGGTTGAATAGTAAAAATTAAAACAAAAAAGGGTGCTAAGACTAGCTACTTATGATACATAGAGGTCAGTTGTTAGTCAGAAACATTTGGATGATAGGTTTGTGAATTCCAAAATCATGTATTACTATTGGCCTAGAAAAATTCATTAGAAAGTTGTATTATGCATAATTCATTGTTCTTTAAAAAAAAAAAGTTGTTATCCATTCAGGGAGCAGAAACAATACCATATCATATCACCCACCATGAAAACCAAATACTTGACATGACCAGTTTGCAGAAACCAAGAAGCTAAAAATTATTTGTTGAAACTAGTGAATACATATACTGTAGCGAATAGAGCTATTCATCAAAGTCAAGATTGGATAGCAAACAATTTGTTAAGCAAAATGGAATAAAATTAATAACAAATATTTCAACCAGTTCTAGCATTAGTGGTTGATTCCTGTGATGTAGTCAAACCTTATCTTCATGGATATGATTCATGTCTCACTTATAACGGTGTGAATAAGGAGAACTCCGTGAAGTGAACATAAAACCAGTGTAAATGAATCAGGGCCATCATTTGAAAAAGGCTGTTGGGATTTATATATCACAAATAGCTTTTGATCTTGTCCTGATACTTTGGTATTGTTAGGATTGTTATTTTGAAGTTAGAATTAAAATAAAATGTACAAAAGTCTCTAGTGTGTTCCTATATGTGGTAAAAGAACTACTGCAAAAACCCAAGAGGGTTGATTGTAATGCCATTACATCTCACTCCTTTTCAGCCTTGACTCTTGTTCAGATCTAGAATGCTCTTGTTCAGATCTGGATAGGCCTCTTTGTGAGCCAATCCCATCTCCAGTTTAGTACGTGTGACCACATAGACATGGATCAGACAGTAATTCAGGCTGACATGACCAAAGTGGGGAGGAGGTAGTTTGGGGAACCTCGGTGTTAGCAAACTGGCTTTGGGAAGTATAATTAAACACTAACACTTCATTAGAACAAGGTTTTCCCTTTATAGAAGGCTAAAAACCAACGTGCAAACTCAGGCTGCAGACTGGCTGTTACAAAGGTGAAAGGCTGGCCAGCAGAGGGGTAGGGTAGATATTTCCTTGTTCCAGTAGTAATTGTTGGAATGCAAGGGTAGGCAATCCACTGCCAACGGGGGCTATCCCCACCCATTGGGCCTATGTTTGCCTTTGTCACTAGTATTATGATAAATATAGTTAAGGGATAGATTCTACTCTTTATATTTGCACAAAGTTTGCACCAGTGTCAACGAGTTGCACATGCAGAACAAGGGTAGAGTACAAGGCTAAGGGACCTTGAGTTGAGGTATCAATTCTGCACTCCCCACCTCATTCAAAAGCAGCCAGCTCCAGCATGCCCCCAGCTGCCCCAGAGGTGCTTCTATAACACTAGTAAATGGAACTGGATTTTGCCATAAACATAGTACCAAAAACCAAAAAGAGAGAACATTTGATTTTTATAAAGTCACTTTCAAAAAAAAAAAAGGGGGGGGGGGGGAGAGGGCCAAGGTGCACATAATCTGTGTGCCTCCAAAACTCCATGTGTGTCACTTGCCTTTGTGGTACACAATGAAATGCAGCTGAATTAATTAGAAAATTGCAAATAGATATGATTCGCAGAGCTGGCTTTCAGTACTGCAGACAAGAGCCATTCCCAGACTGGATTGGGCATGCTCTTGAAATGCTTGTGGCTCTCCCTAATTAATGGTGATCATTTCAACAGTATTTGTACCTATTCAAGGCAGGGGCCATGGCTTTGTATGCATTTGTACAGGGGCTCTAGCTGCTACAGTAAAGTAACTATTATATAGTAATAATTATCAGTGCCTTTTGTGACCATCTGTGCAGCACTGGAGAGAGCTGAAAAGAAACGAGTTACAAGATTCAAGGAAGGGGCAGACCAAGAAGTGGGAGAGTTTGGCACTTGGAGCAGGTTGGTCAGTTACCGATGGGGATGATGCAGAGAGCTTGCAGCAGTGAGCGGGGAGTCAGAGCCACTTTCCAGCAGGGTGGGAGCAGGGCCAGCCTTGGTGAAAATGGTGCCCTGGGAGAACTTGTATTTTGGCACCCTTTGAGTCTGGATACATTGAGGGGGGCAGTTAACCATACAGTGACCCCTTCTCCCCCCATGGCTGGGGAGCAACAGGGGCAGGAAGTGGAGTAGGGAGCTTCCTACAGCCAGGGGAGGTTCTCGGAGGTGGGTCTGACCCAGCCGCAGGAATGGCCCGTGCAGGGGAAGAGGATGTCCCATTCCTTCCCAGTCCAGTCCCAACTAGCAGCTGGAGCCCCCAGCCATGCCCCTCCCTGGCTCTGTGCCCAGGGTGTTAAAGGGCCCTTGAACTGGCTGTGGGCCAGGGGGGTTGACAACAGTGCCCCCCTCCACATCACCCACCCATAGGGCCAGCCCTGGGTAGGAGGACCCAGGAGTGTTTAACAGCTGGAAGTGTGCTGGAGCAGGCTGCTTGGCACAGTAGGGGGGAGTGCTGACAGGTTTAGAAAAGGGCCGCACCAATCTTAAGACCATCTCTTATTATTGGCGTTTGCCACATACTTTTCCCACTTTGAGAATCATTTAAGAAACATTAACATGTATTAATTGGCAACTTGAGGAACTGAGAGAAAGACTGACTCTCTCTAGAAAGGAAGTTAAGAGCAAAGCCAAGGAGAGCAGTACATTAAAGCAAAGAGCTGAGAAATCACCCTCTGGAATACATGTAATTAGGTGAATAAATAACCCTAAAACAATGGCCTGGCTTTATCCATAGACAGCTACAGAACATTCTCACACTATGGCAGAGTGAAGTCTCCCCACCCCGCAGCATTGTGCTTTCTGTCATAGTGACAGGTTGGCTAGGAACCAGGAACATTGTTATGTTGAACTAATACAGGTTATAGCAAAGGCACAACGTTTCTTAGCAAGTCAAACCCTTTCTGTAGCAGGCGTATTTTCTAATAAAGTTTACCACGGCTAACACTAGTTAATGTCCATTGACACAAGCCCTGTTGCCAGTCAGTGCAGGTGGTTTGCCAGCTCTCGCACTTTAGCACCTTATTGAGTAGGCCTATTCCAAGAAATTACATGGTAGTTTTTAAACACACTGGATGTTGAAACTTTAACACCGAAACAGTTTCTCCAAAATGTTCATTAGTCACTAGACTCAGGTAAACAACCCGGCCCGGCCCGCCAGGGGCTTTTCCTGAACAAGCGGTGGACCAGAGTTGAGAACCACTGGCACAGGTAGTTTTTACCTGAATGTAGCTAGTTGAGATCAAAGACTATATCCCCTCACTGGAGGTTGCCTCCACTAGCAACACGGAGGTAAAAACTATCCAGGCCTTGTCTCCACTAGGATTTTGCAGTAAGATAGCAAACTCAAGTTATGTCTTGCTGCAAAAATACCCCGTTTTTGTCAGCAAAAGCATTCAGCTGCTCAGCTTTCACTCTTGTTATGTCATTGTTGTTACCAGAATCCAAAAATGCAGTCACCTTGTTAAACTTTTAAAATTTGACTACAGCAACTTTAAATGGATTGGACCATCACCAAGGACAACGCCCTTCCCGCCCCCCCCCCCCCAAAAAAGTGTAACAGATCAAGTTTGCAAACGAAAAGGTTACTTGTTTGTAAACTCCCTTGAGCCTCATTTCAGTCTCCAACCAACTTTAGCTCTTCCAACAGACAAAGCACTTTTCAAGTCTGCCAGCCACACAAAATATTCCAGAGACTTTAAAGGTGCAGTAAACACACAGTCACAACCGTTTTTGCAGCTCTATATACCACAATAATTTTAGTAGTGTCCAGTGACAGTCTTTTAGGGTAGATAACACATTAATCTATCATTTAAAAAATGAAGCGTGCAAAGTAACTTCTTGTCCACTTTATGCAGTATATAAAAATAAAAAGCACCAGCACAAACCCTATTTTCCTCCCCTTTGCAGGCCAACTTCAAATTAACCAGTATGCTGTAGAAAAGAAGTTGGAATATTCAGCCTCCTTCCCAAGCTCTTCTACTATTAAAACATAATGATATTCTCAGACTTTGGTTGTCCGTTAAGCACCACAGTTGATTTTTAAAAACTCAAAATTTTCTGCTGTCTGACTGTCTATAGATCTGCATTCTAGATGAAAAGTCTTGAGATTTGCAGGCTGAATTTATAGTTCATCCCAGTGCTCTAGCTCACCGGCTAGCAGCGCAGTGTAGGCATGGACGTGTTAAAAAGTGCATCTTTGAAATGCTCGTTGGAATTGATAGATCAATAGAAGGTGACACACTGAATTCCACACTCTTATGACTGTGACCCCTGCATCACATCAAAAATAATGTTAGTAGTAACAAATAAAATGACTTTATAGGACTGATGACAGATGAAGAGGACCTTACATACTGAGGTAATCTCAAAAGACAAGAGAAGCTAAGGCTATCAACTCAAGGATGTTGAGAGTTGGTATAATACTTTACAGGCAAACACTCAGACCTTTTCTGTGTTTAAAACACTTTTTAAATTAAGTTCAGAAAGTATCCTGTCGGCGATATGAGATGACTTAACTGGGCCTGTTTTTAAAGGGGTACAGGCATAAAAGGTGCTAAGAATTTATTTTCAAACAGGCCAAATGATTCTTTTATTCTGATGGTAGATTTTGCATGGCATAACAGAGGGCAGAATGTGGCCCAGAGAGTTTAGCATGGCCACACAGGTCCAACTAATTGAAATAATCTGATGATTTATCAATGTTGAGAGAGGTGATACAAAATTACCAGTTAAGCCTATGAAGTCAGCATAGCCAGAGTTGTATTTGGGGAAATATCTAATGTACTTAACAGGGATAGTTTAGGGTTTGAGACACAAATAGTAGGTGCATTATTCTTCACAATGATGTCAGCTTGTGCTTTTATGAAAATATTTTTACAGGATATCCCAGTAAAGCTAGACAGCTTGTTTACAATGGGGCCTTGTCCAAGGGCAGCTCAAAGCTATTATACAGTACATACAGGACAATACAGTTACAGTATAAGCTACCAGCATGCAGTAAATCATGTCAAAGCTTCATGTTACACCTGATTAACCAGCTGGCTCCAATACTACAAAATGATCCAAGACTGTTTGCTTTAAAATAGGTAAGCATGGTTGGACAATTAATGTCATCTGAAAGTGTTATATAAGATAACGTCTGTATCATTAGAGGAGCATTACTGGGCCTGTGTTTGAAGAAGATGCGGATCATACCCCCAGTATTCTCTGGTGCGTGTTCTTCTAAAGTAGATTCCATTTAGGTGCTTCATTTACTGGAGCAAATTCACATAATCTTTGTGTCTGTACTGCATCACTTAAACTTTTATTACAACTACTGCTGAATTCTACTTCACCAAACACTTGCAAAACGTTCTCAGAGTCAAATAAGACCTGCAAATGGTTTGTGCCAGTTGACTCCATTTGCTTAGCATGTTTTTGTGCTTCTACTTAATGCTTTAAAGCAAACATATCCCCTTAAAATCGAGATAGAGCACATACCTCCTGCAAAACATAAGGCCCTAAAGGTGGGCCAAATACCCAAATTTGTGCATGGGCAAATTGCAGACAATGGGAGCTTTGTCCGTGTGAGACCATCAAGATGTGCTCATTAGCAGTATAGATAGATAGATAGATAGATAGATACACACACACACACAGTATTATTACTGCTGTAGCACATAAATCCATCTATAAAACAGGCAAATTCCAAAAACATGTTAGATTTTCATACAATGCAGCAAAGAAAATGAGTCTAAAATCTGATATACAATGTAATAGACCAGCCAAACTGTAGACTCAGTTACATTACAGCCTCGGAAAATAATGTGACAGCAGAAGGGCTGGTCACATTATCAATAATTTAATGTAGGACTGCTTATACGATTTTTATTTGTCTAGTTGTCAGTTGAAAAGCCTCATGCCTACTGAACTGATTGGTACATGTCACACCCTAATCAAAAGCTTAGGTGTTGTAGATCGAGTTCTTTTAGTCCTTAAACCAATCAATTGGTGGTAACAGAGCATATGGGCACTGTTTCTTTAAATCCATAGCAGGAAGCAGCTTTGGAAAGTTTTAGCAGCAGCTTTATGGTGGAGCAGAGAAGGAAAGGCTCAGCTTTATGGGCAATACTGGTTTAATGCTAATAAAACTCCTTTTGTGAAATCCCAACTGCCAGACAGACTCATATGTATTCTTCCTTACAGATACTGAAGTCACATCCATTCCTCCACACTCTATGGGCTTCTGCATCCTTTCCAAACAGCACACCTGTTTGCATATAACATTCCAATTTGATATGAAATGCTCACCACACTTTTTTTTTTTTAAGTGCAACATCTCATAATTATCAAGCTCCATGCTCAGTCAAGGCAAGTGATTTATAAATAGTTCAGCTTGATTCCTTGTTGCTTACATTAATGAGCCAACATGCACTTCACCACTCTCTGTGTTAAGTTAATTGTAGCTTGATTTGGTGAAGTGCTCCTTCCACTCAGCCCATTTGTTGGCTTTATCAAATTCAAAGCCTTACAGAGAGCTTAACATTAGCATGTTTTCCTTTGTTTATTCAGGATGAGTCAACTTCTGACTTGTCACTTACAATAACTATGGTGAAGAAACACAGAGAGTCACTTTATTCTAACACCAAAGAAGGAAGTTTTAGAATAGGATTATTTCTAAAGCTATTGGCAGAATGGCCAGGCCACATGGATTTTCTTACCTGGAAAGCCATGTGTTTAATTCTTCACTTTCCCGCATGTGTTTCTCCATGGCAAAGCTACAAATGGCACAGCAACTGGAGTTCCCTTTATTCCATCTCCTTGTTTTGGTAGAAACACGTGGAATGTGATTATCTTTCCATTACAATGCAATAGGAGTGACAACTGTAAAAATAAGTGCTGAGGAAATGGGATGATATGACAACAAGAACATGCAAACTCTGTAACAGTCTGGACACTGTCACGTCGGTCATCTGTAAGCCAGTGACCTGCAAAGATGAGGTGGGGGTAGGGGAGAGGAGAAGACAGCATCTGGGGGAGACAGTGCATTGGTGATCATGGACAAGGAATTGTTATAACAGACCATCAGTGAACGCAAAGTCCTGTGGTGAGACAGTTCAGTAGTGTTCACAGGTAAGCCACCAAAATGGGTTCAGAACCCTCATGGGATAAAGAATAGACTCTGAGCTCATCCTGAAAGCGCTGATGATTTGACCAGGATAATGATATTCTCACCAGAATACCAAGGGATAGCTCAGTGGTTGAGCATTGGTGTGTTAAACCCAGGGTTGTGAGTTCAATCCTTGAGGGGGCCATTTAGGGATCTGCAGCAAAAATTGGGGATTGGTCCTGCTTTCTGAGCAGCGGGTTTGACTAGATGACCTCCTGAGGTCCCTTCCAATCCTGATAGTCATATGATTCTATGAATCCTGCATGGCTGAAAAGGATTGTGAGGTGGGTGTCATGATAAGAAACCAGAGTATTTTCTTGAGTAGAGGGAGGCTAGTGGGCTCATTGCTGGGAGACAAACTCACTGGGCATTAGAGTGGGGATACTGGCTGCCAGGTGAGGGGTGGGGACTGGAGGTGCTAGAAGGGCTGTTTGTGGGTAGAATCGCTGATGCTTTCTGAGGAAGATACTTCTCTTCTTGGTCCCCAAACTGCATAGTGCTCAGCTCTGGAGACTGCACTGCTTTGCTTGAAGAGGTGGTAAATCTGTTTCCCCAGCCCCTAATAGTGCCAGCTTTCCTGCCCCACAGCAAAGCACTGAACAGGTGAAGGGAAGAGGGGGAGGTCCACCCTAATGGCATTTGGCAGTAGGAGTGATCAGAGGGTCAGCAGGGCTGGGTGGGATTGTGCTGATTTTACAGTTCGTGGTTGGGGTATGACCTAGCAGCTGTGCCCTCATAACATGCTCAGGGATACAACCTACCAGCTAATACTGCACAGAACTGCAGAAGTTACTTCCTCCTGTGCTATGGAGCCAACCCTTGTGGCCAGAAGTTATACTGGCAGCTCAGAAAAGGAGCTGTCTCAGCTACTGACAGAACTAGACCTGACTGGGAGACTGCTGGTTGTCACAGCCCTAGTGCCATGAGTAGCAGCTTGAGCAGCATTAACCCCTACAGGTGTGATCTGGTGTCTTTCTAAAGGTAAAAGGACCCACAGCCATGTTTTTTCCAGCCCTAGCTATGAGGAAACTGTGAATGAATGCCTTGACGTCTTTTGGGCGCAGGGCCGGGGGGGGGGGGGGGAGGGAATTATTTAAAAAAATAATTCAGACTACTTTTCAGTCTGCAATCACATTTTCAAGACCATCTTCGAATGGAAAAGGACTAGGAACGTGGGAGGCTTTGTTTTTAAAAACAGATTCTGCTTTAGATTTCCTTATCCTCCTATGGGATGTATTGGGGCTGTAAATATGAGCTTCGCAGGATCTCACAGACTGGCTTTTAACCACACCATTCAAATTCAGCCAGTGCTGGATGGAACAGAGCAGATGCTGAACAGTACACAAAAGAGTCAGAGGGGTTTGGCACAGTGAAGGATCAGGTCACATCAAACTGATGCTGCAGGCGAAGTTTACACAGGAACAAAAACAGTTCAAGTAAATCGGAGTATCCCTGTAAAGCCATTTGACTGGAAGTCCAGCTATAAGGCCCAGGCACGTGACATACCTTTTCCTTTCAACTAGTACCAAAATGCCCTACTCTGCTAACTGAGGTGTTCAGTCTTGACGACAATGGATGGAGCAAGGTTTTTAAAAAAGGTGGGGGGGAACCCAAGACTGTGTCCGCATGAGTTCATCACAAGGTTCTTTACTCACCACTAGTGCGCCTCCTTGTGGCTACAGCTGGGGATTAGCTTCATGCAGTCTGATATACCCCTTTTCTATCTCTTGTTCACACTGAGGCTCTTTTGTGCTCCAGGAGTTACAGTGCTCCCTCTTCATGGTTTGGCTCTCTGGCCAAGACACTACAGTTTCCCCCTTCCAGGGTATCAAAGGATCACTGGACTGGTTGACCCAATATTGTTCCTAGCAGCCTTTCAATCCAAGGCTATGCCACTTCCAAGGTGGCTGGTAGGGGAGCCTGAGCCCATCCACTACTCCAAGTTGTAGCTCAGGTACCCTTGAATTAGTAACCAAGGTCTGCAAGATCCCAAACCTTCCTGCCATTTCCCTGAGCCTTTTCCTATTCCACAACTATTGGGCTTCTGGTCCAGCACCCTTCTGGGTAAACCCTTCCTCCAGGGCTAGGATCCCAGGACTTCGACTTCGACTCTCCCCCTGGCTCTCCTCTTTTCCCCCACCTAAGCCCAGAGAGCAACTGAAAGCTTCTACACTACAGCCCCTTCTGTCCTCACTTGGCCTTGTACCAGCCCCATCTGCTCAGCTGGGCTCCATAAGGAAGGGATTGTCTAACAAGCCTAACTCTCCCTCAGGTGTGGCCTATCAGGTTACTTAGCCCAGAAAGGGTTAATGTGGCTCAGAAGGGGCTAGTGTGGGGTGAACACCCCACCATAGGGATTTAGGGTGAAGGCTTCCTGTCAAAGAGGAAGAAGAGGGAACCTTGTGACCTACTCCAGACAGGGGAGAAATTATGATTCTTCAGTGTGTTTAAGTGTGTTCAGCAGAACTCTCATTTAGCATGCAACAACACCTTTTGTTGCACATTACCTGGCTCTGGAGTACGTACTATAAACATCTTGCTGCTGGTGGGGTGGGCCCCCTTGACCTGGGCCTGCCTAGAGCTGGAGATTTGGCAGCCTGCCTGAACTCACATGGGGTAGGAAGAATGTAATCACCTGTGTTGAAATCTTACCAGGCCATTAGGACTAAAACACAAAGTAGTGCTGTCTTATCACCACAAGTGGTCACAACCTTAGATACCAAGTATCAGTGCTTAGGAACAAGGTGACCGTTACATTATAAATGTCAGAGATGAGGTTAGAGCTGTCTAGATTAAATAGAACCTCAGTTTTAAATCATAGCCAAAAAATAAAATAGTGCCTCAAGCATCCCAAAAATGAGGAGTCCTTGTGGCACCTTAGAGACTAAAAAATGTATTTGGGCATAAGCTTTTGTGGGCTAGAACCCACTTCATCAGATGCACGGAGTGGAAAATACAGTAGAGGGTATAAATACACAGCACATGAAAGGATGGGAGTTGCCTTACCAAGTGGGAGGTCAGTCTAATGAGCCAATTTAATTAACAGTAGGATACCAGTCCACCTCAGCAGCATGCTGGAGATTTGTTTAGTACAGATTCATGAAGGATACTCACTAATGGCAGCACTAAACACTAGCCTGCAAGCTTTGGCGGCATCATTCAATAGGGTGAGACCTATTAATCTGTTTTAGGAATTCATAATTTTATTTAAATTGCTATCACACCTTACAGCCCAATCACACTATTATTTTTCCGTCTGGATAGAATATATTAACTTGCATATAGAAAAAAAAAAGGGGGCAAAACAGGAGCAGAGTGGGGGCAGGAAAGACATTGCAGAATTAATGAACATCAGATTCAGCAAAGACCTTTCAGTGTGCTCGGCTCTGAAAAATCTGTAAATCTCCTCAACAGTACAGCATCATTCTTCAGCAGCCAGTCTTGATGAGCCTCTGACTTTCATTATCATCCAACATCAACTTTAAGGTGTTTGGCTCTTTGACATTTCAGCTCTCTCTCAAATATTTTTGACCCAAACAAGCTGTACTCTTTGCCTTGACCAGGCATTTGTAAAAATCCATAAATGGAAGCAGAGGTATGTGCCTATCCTGATGTTGTCACACTCAGTGACTAAGCAGAAATATTACTTACAGGTGATTTTTTTCTGGGCTCTGTGGCTTTGCCCAGAGCATAAAATACCAAGTTGATGAGGCACTAAAACCACCTTTTCCTGTTGAGATGTGCTGTACCATTCCACAGCATGTTTCCAAGAATTTCACATAGTACTTGTTTGTAGTGATTCACTCTGCATAGGAATTCCTAAGATAAAATTGAACAGAAACTGCTGTTTCTTTCTTTCAAATATATCTCTACACTTTTTAAACTGACTTTCAAAATTATTAGCGTAGACCAAACTAAAAGTGACAAGGATTTTTGCCTGAGGCAGTTGTATACATTGTACAGTATATTAGTACTATAGCATTAGTTGATTTTTTTAGAGCCATTTCAAAAAGAAGCAGCAGACATTCCCTAAATAACAAAACCTAGAGGTTGAGCAGGTTCGCTACTCTTCTTCAGCCATATATATTTCTGGCTGAAAAATTTTTGAATGTAAAAGTGATCCTCATGCTTGAGCTTCCCTGTTTTTAAAAAGTCTCCATTTAAAAGATCAATAGTGTACATGAGACATGCCCATTTTACTGTAGTAAAGGGGTAAATACTCTCTCCTTCAGAGGTCCATTCCTATTATTAGACCCCAGTCTGTATCCATTGCTGTTCAAAGCCGTGGTCCTAATTTACAAAGCCCCAGCTACATCTCAATCTACAACCCAACAAGACAGCACCACTCCTCTAGGACAAGATAATTTAAAGATCCCGGAACAAAGTGTGGGAGACTGGAGATAGACTAAAACAAATAGTACAGAGTGAGAAATTCCCCCTCGGCCTTCTCTCCTTAACCCCCAGCCATGGCCCCTACTCCTGCAGCAGAGATATGAAGTGGGATAGGAGCTGTTGTGTTGGCTCTGCACTACCAGAGGATCTCCATATATTAGGATGATCATCCTTTGCATCGGGTGATGCAGCAAAAAGCAGCCACAGCATAGGGCCTAAATGTATCATTTTAAAATGTCAGGTGAGGAGTACAATATATGGAACTTTAAGACCTCTGTTGACAATGTGGGGTTACTGTGCCTTTGGTCTGTTAAAGTTGGGATGGCAGAGTTCCTAACAGCCTCCAGCTGGAGTTGGCTGTAGAACTAACAGGATCTGTGGGTTATTGACTTATTTCCCTTGTAAACAAGGAGAGTTCTCACTGTGCAAACTTGATTGTTTTGTTGTTGTTTCTTGTTGCCGTTATTCTGATACTATTAGAGTCACCACAGTAAAATGAACACACTTGATTGGATTTGAGAAACAAGAGTAGTCTCCTTTTTCAAAGCTGTACAGCTGATGAGGGTTTTTTTGCAAAATCATCTTCCTGTAAGAAGATCCGTGCCCATTCCTGTGCCATACAGCAAGATAGCAAGAGTGCAGGGATTGGGTTTTCCTTTTTCTTTTCTTTTCTTTTTTTTTTTTTTAAATTATCATCCTATTGGGCAGGAGCAATTTGTGCTGACAAAGAAGATAAAGTGGGGTGATAGAATTCAGCATGTCTTGAAGTAACAAGGTTAAGCATCTGGGCTTAACCCTGCCTGACTATTCAGCTCCATGTCAAAAGAGCCCAAAAGAGCAGACTTTCCCAAACTTTTTTGGCCACGGAACACCTGGTATATATTTACAGAACACTTATAATATTATTTTGTAGTTGTTTGCATTATTTATGCTCAAATATATTTTATTTTATAAAACAAAGCAAAAATACAAATTTAAAATAACTTGAACTAACAATTTCTAACTGGAAAGCGCGTATAAAGTAGTACAAAAATCAAGTGCAAGACCCTTTTTTTTTTTTTTTTTTTAATTACGATTCTTTCACGGAAGACCGAGTCACATCGTGCGGAACACAGTTTGGGAAACGCTGCACACCCACAAGAAAGTTTTATACCAATTGTGGGAGCTCAGGGATCCTAAAAATCAGGATTGAGCTCTTTTATGTTAAATTAAAAGATGATTATAATTACTGCCAAATTCAAGTTAAGTGATGCTATGGCAAGTTTAAGCATGTGTTTGTGAATGGAATGTTACTACTTCTGTATAACCAATATGATGATGTTGCAGTCATTATTTCTGACTACATTACCCTGCCACTAACGCCATATCTACAGTATTTTCAGCATTACAACAGTTTTTTAAAGAAAACAGTTATGCAATTGCAAAAATCCTACATCACACCCAATCAAATAAAGCATAGGACTCTTCTACAAGTGACTCTTGTTTCAATGCAAACTAATAGATTTACACCACACCCTTTTTGTCATAAAAGTGTTTGATGCCTAATCATTCACAGATCTGGCATCTATGTCTAACACCATGAATTACTAAACTGAAAGCAAATATGTTTCAACATTATTTTTTTACAGGTCATGGAGGCTGGTTGACAAAGTGAAATAATTTAATTATACAGTTCTACATCATGTGTCATCACTACCTCAATATGTGAAAGGTATCTAATTAAGCAATAAGAGACAGTGATTCCTATTTATTAGCACACCTAGGGTGTGTTGAGAATGATAAATGAAGGCTTAATTCTTCCAGAGCACCCGTCACATATACAAATTAGTATTGTAAAATGTTGTGACGTGTCCTCCTGCCATTATGATGGCCCCAATTCAGCAATGTGTATAAACATGTGCCTAACTTGAAGCACTTAGTCATCCCGTTGACTTTAACTGGACTACTCACACCCTTAAAACTAAGCATGTGCTTAGGGACCCGGATGAACTGTGGGCAGTATGGCATTCTGAAAACAGATGTGGCCTAAAATTATAGAGATTAGAGATTAGTTTAATCTCATAAACTAGATATGGGAAAGGTCATTATCTCATCTTCTGCATATCCCTGCCAGGGCAGTCTTGTTCCCTACAGAGCACTGCTTCACAATGAGAAATTACTATTGTCATACTCTGTGTGCAGGTCAGAAGGAAGAGGACAAAGTAGGAGAAAAAATAAAAATAAGGAACAGCAGATGAAGCGAATGATAGAGAACAGAAGAGTCTATTTTTATGCAACTCAGTTTTGCCTCTGGTGCTTAGAAAATGAAAGGCACATCAGAAATACTTAAGGTAGATATAATCAATCTGAGTGGTTTGTAATACAAAAAGATGGGCCCAAGCTATAAAACTGGGTTTTGGATTTTGAGGGTGCTTGGGTTTTAAGGTTTGATGTCTTGGAAGCCACCAGAGGTAGAAGGAGATGCTAGGTACTACAGTGATTGGCCCCTTGTGACTATGACGATACATAAAGTTGGGAAACTCTCCTTTCCAGTGGTAAAGTAGAGCTTCCTAAACAATTAATAGTATTTCTGGTATTAAGGTGCCCAGAACTGTACATACTATCAACTGTAGTAGGTGTGGTCTGACCAGTGGCTCCCTAATCTGTAATATGATGCCTCTTCACACCAACTCCAAAAGAAACGTCGGCTGGTTTTTGGTGGGATGTAGCACTGGAAACTCATGTAATTTGCTGTCCACTGTTACCACTAAGGAGATGTCATCCTAAACATAGGTTAGTAAAAGAACACACGAGAGGTTAGATAAAGTTCCTTAACTGGTGTTTGGTGAGTTGATCTATATAGTTTGTTATGGTTGTGATCAGATCATTTACTTGGAAAAAATAGTACAGTGGTCAGTGGCATAGTGCTAATTACATGCCTGGGTTAGCAATAATAATACTTATACTCCTACCTAGCATCTTTTATACAATAACTGCAAGATCTTTACAACCATTAATAAAGAAGCACAACAACCTTACAAGATAAGGACGAATAGTCTCATTTTACAGATGGAAAACTGAGGCACAGAGATGCTAAAAGAGTTGCCCAAAGTTGAAGTTAGACAGCGTCAGGGCCCTGAAGAGAATCCAGAAATCCTAAATGGGCAGGCAGCTTGTGTGCTATGACCGTTGCCAGGGCCGTCCCTAGCTATTCTGGGGCCCTACGCAGCCCCCCAGGGGGTGAGTATGTGTGGGGCTCCAGGCCATGGGGGGGGTGGGGGAGCTAGCTTGGAGGTCAAGGGGGAACCACCCCCCAGGACTCACCAGCAGCGCGGCTGGGGCTGGGTAGCTGCACTTCCTGCTGCCGGAGAGTGCAGGCCCAGCCCTGCTGCAGTCCTCAGGGGTGGGAAGGAGCGGGGCTGGAGCAGCACACAGCTGCTCAGGGCACCAGGAAATTTGGTGTCCCAAATTTCATGGTTCCCTACGCACCTGCGTACTTTGCATATGGGTAGGGACGGCCCTGACCATTGCTTATCATCTCATTGGTACATTTTGTTTTCCTCCTCTGTTGGTTGTATCCATCTCATCTCATCCTTGGATTGTAAGCAATTTGAGGAAAGAACTCTCTTTGCTATGCTTGTACAGTGTCTAGCACAGCAGGCCTGGGGCATTTAGTCACTACCACAACACAAATAATAAATGGTAATAATAATCCTGACTTCAAATCAGTGGTAGATTTAGAGTTAGTGGGGCCCTGTGCTCAGCTTCATTTTGGGGTGCTCCCCACAGGACCCAGCCAAGAAAAAGAACAATCTCCCTCATCCCAGTTTTTCATTCTTTTTTCCCCCTTCATCCTCCTCCTATATTATAAGTAATAGGAAGTAAATGAAAATAAAGTGAGGTACCTTTGTAGCATTCATACGGGGTTCATGCACTTGGCAACATTCAGGGCACACCTGGAGTGTTGTGTAGGAGCAGTGCACACACGGCTCCTCTCAAGGGCATGAACCTTGGAATCTCGCCCAGATGACATGAACCGTGGGAAGCCTCCCAGGACTGGGCTCAAGGCCCGAGAGCAAGAAATGCGGTAGATAGAAATTGGTAAATAAGAATATTATACAAAGCCAGTGTATTCCTTTTATCTGTTGGAGTATGTAATGCGCGGGGGGAGAGAGAGAAATAAAGGAGAGGGTGGAAAAGCTGACAGGCAGACCAGCCCGTCAGCAGACCAGCCTGCTTGCTTGCTTAAAGCTTGTCCTGTCTTGTATTTGAACTGCAACATACCTTGATTGTTTTTGTAGTCTAACTTTTTTTTTTCCCCACAGACCACTTGAAAATTGCTCAGGGTCGAGGCAGACCACTTAATGATCTTTCCAAATATTGTTTGTACCATTAGCTAGCTATTGTAAAGTGCTTTGGATAAGAGCGCTTTATTATTAAAAGTAAAAAAAACGTTAGGGTGCGGGGTCTGGCCAGGAGTGAGGATATGGGAGGGGGCTCAGGGTTGGGGTATGGGAGAGAGTTAGGGTGCAGGAGTCAGGGCTGGGGGGTGGGCCAGGTGTGGGGGGGCCACCCCAGCCCGCTGCCCTGAGTGGCTCAGGGCGGGGTTGGGGGGGGGGGGGAGGAAGTGTGTATAGGGGGAGTCCCAGTCGCGGCTGCTGGGTTACCTTATCTGGCTGGTTGGTGGATGCGTCCCTGCCCCGCCGCTGCTCCGGTTCACTGCCAAAGGGAGCTGTGGCAGCAGCAGCACGTGAGAGCTGAGACCCCCTGGCCTGCCGCTCCCTTTCCCTGGCTTTTTTCCAGGGGCCGCCTGCCGCAGGGCATGCCAGGGACTGCACCTGTGCTGGCCAGAGGAGCGGGGCAGCAGGACAGGTGCGGGCAGGCGCCCCACCAGAGGAACGTGCCCGACTCCCCACCAGTAAGAGTCCGGGAGCCAGCAGGAGCCCAGCTCTTAAACGGCTCCCTCCCTGCCCTCCCTCACAGCTTCTGCCCCCACAGCGGCTACACCCTCCCCCCCCGCAGGGGGTGCTGGGCTGCCAGGCCCACCCTGTAGTTGGGGGGCCCGGTGCCAGGGCACTGTTTGTTTCATTGTAAATCTGCCTCTGCTTCAAGTCATGGGCTGTAATCACTGGATGCTGTATGGGAGAGAATAATTGCAATACAGAACTTATTGTCCATTATGTATTAATTAGGTAGAAGATTTGCTTATCTAAGCCCTGGTCTACACTACGAGTTTAGGTTGAATTTAGCAGTGTTAGGTCGATTTAACCCTGCACCCGTCCACATGACGAAGCTATTTTTGTCAACTTAAAGGGCTCTTAAAATCGATTTTGGTACTCCTCCCCAACAAGGGGATTAGCGCTAACATCGACATCACTGGGTCGAATTTGGGGTAGTGTGGATGCAATTCAATGGTATTGGCCTCCGGGAGCTATCCCAGGGTGCTCCATTGTGACCACTCTGGACAGCATTTTCAACTCAGATTCACTAGTCAGGTACACAGGAAAAGCCCCGGGAGCTTTTGAATTTCATTTCCTGTTTGGCCAGCATGGCGAGATCATCAGCACAGGTGACCATGCAGTCCCCGAAAGCGGGGGGAACTGGATCTGATCGTTGTATGGGGAAACGAATCCGTGCTATCAGAACTCCGTTCCAAAAGACGTAATGCCAATATATATGCCAAAATCTCCAAGGGCAAATGTGAGGTGTTTACAATGCTCACAACTGCAGCGGTGAGCAGAGCGGCCTCCCGCTTGCAGTGGTATGGCGTATGTGCGGGCAATCCAGGAAAAAGGGCAAGAAATGATTGTCTGCCATTGCTTTCACGGAGGGAGGGAGTGAGGGAATGGTCACTGACGACACGTACCCAAAACCACTGGCGGTTTCCTTGTCCGTTATGTCAATTTTTTTAAATTAATAAAGAATGCATGGTTTAAAACAATAGTTACTTGATTTTGAAGGGGGGAGGGTGGTTGGCTTACAGGGAATTAAAATCAACAAAGGGGGCGGGTTTGCATCAAGGAGAAACACGCACAACTGTCACACCGTAGCCTGGCCAGTCATGAAATTAGTTTTCAAAGTCTCTTGTGATACGCAGTGTGCTTTGCTGTGCTCTTCTAATCAGTGTCTGGCTGCTCAAAATCAGACGCCAGGCAATTTGCCTCAATCTCCCACCCTGCCATAAACGTCCCCCCCTTACTCTCACAGATATTATGGAGCACACAGCAAGCAGCAATAACAATGGGAATGTTGGTTGCGCTGGGGTCTGACCAACAACGCCAGCGAGCTTTTAAACGTCCAAAGGCACATTCTACCACCATTCTGCACTTGCTCAGCCTATAGTTGAACTGCTCCTTACTACTGTCCAGGCTTCATGAGCCATGGGAGCAAGGGGTAGGCTGGGGTAGGTGAAACTGCATGGTGCTGCCGGCTGGGAGAGCCACCTGAGGCAGAAGCCTCCAGCTCGCAGGAGATCAGGATAGCAGAGTTGCAGCGGAAGCGGTGGAGCGAGCAAAACGCCATTGATAAGGACGGCCAGCAGCCCGACTGCACCATCTGCTGCAGAGTTGCAGCGGAAGCAGTGGAGCCGTTCACCATTGATGCGAAGGCACCCAGGAGCTGCTGCTGTGTGGCCAAGGCAAAAGAGCAGGAGCCCTGGAGCTGTTTCATGTGGAATGTGCGCCTGAAAGACTTCTTCACCAGTGACAAAGGACAGGAATATGATGCACCTAAAATCTAAAAAGGCCTGCACATTTCCCAGTCACTACCCTTGATAACAGAATGTCAATGATTGCATTGGCTACTTGGATCACAGCAGCCCTCACAGTAGACTTGCCCACAACAGCAGTGGTGACAGTGAGCTGAGTGGGCTCCCGCTTGCAGTGCTATGGCGTCTGTGCGGTTAACCCAGGAAAAAAGCCACGAAACGATTGTCTGCCGTTGCTTTCACGGAGGGAGGGAGAGAGGGAGGGGCGACTGACAACATGTACCCAAAACCACCTGCGACAATGTTTTTGCCCCATCAGGCATTGGGAGCTCAACCCAGAATTCCAATGGGCAATGGAGACTGCGGGAACTGTGGGATAGCTACCCACAGTGCACTGCTCTGAAAGTCTACGCTAGCCATGGTACTGTGGACGCACTCCGCCAACTTAATGCACTTAGTGGGGACGCACACAATCGACTGTATAAAACCGCTTCCGAAAAATCAACTCCTATAAAATCGACCTAATTTCATAGTGTAGACATACCCTAATAGACCTATGAATCCCACTTACTATAAAGAATCTCTGTGGTAGAACCTCTTGTCCAGGACAAGCAAGTATTCCCATCTGTGATTAAAATGGACAAGACTTAAAAAACAAACCAACCAACAAACTGTGTGTGTGTGTCCGGTTGGTATCTACAGAGTTCCCTCAAGCAAACAGCATGACAAATGAAACTTCTCTCACTTTAGCCTTTATTACAAGGAAGAAACACTGCTTATTACTATTATCAGTCAGACATAATGTCATACACAAATCTGAACCCTGATGCAAGAGCCAATAATCTAGCACATTTAGAAATTGAACTTTGCTCCTGCAGTCCTTAGGGTGGTTATTGAGCATTTGATGAATAACAGGAGAATTATTCTTCCTTGCCTGATATTTATAGGCTAAGGGAATTATGTGCAATGCTTCTTGCTGAATCTCACAGGGGAAAATCATGCTCTCAGATCTTAGTGGTAGAGGCCACCTTGGATATTCTAATGTGTGTGTTTGTGTAGAATTCCTATGGATGCCAATGGGTGTCACACACACCTGAGACTAAAAATTTTTGCCTGCAGTTTGTAAAGTAATACATACATTGATAGCAGATCTAATCAAAGGTGTGCATTTTCAGACTGGAAATAAACTGGATTTGTATTTGGTTACCATATTATTTGTTCAGCCCTCTTTTAAAAAGGTACTTAACATGTTTTCCACTGGAATATTATTTACATAACCTAAGAGATGGATCCAAACCAGAAACTTCAGATCTGGCTTCAAATTTCCCCAATATTTCCAAATCTGGAGTTTTGGCTTGAACCTGTCTCTATATAATTTGTTTAAGAAAAACTGTATATGGGCATATAAACTTTAATATATGGCTAATACTTATTGACAGATCTCCCTAAATGTTATGCATTGATGCAATAGCAAGAAATCTGTTGGAATTAACATTTTTTAATCTCATGCACCTTGTCAGAAGCATGGTATTAAATGCCCTCTGCTGGCAGTTTGTCCTCATAACAACCTGAAGCTGGGAGTGTTTTCAAAAAGAAAACACAACCTCTGTGGACCCGATTCTCCACTGCTTTGCACCTTGTGTAGTCACTAACACCTATCCAAAATGGCTGTAAAAATATCACCAGATCAGAATTTCCCACATAGACATACCAGTTTATATTCACTTTGCATAGAGAAAAAGGCTTGATCCTATGCCCATTGAAGTCAATGGGGCAGATTCTCCATTGTGTTACGGCTATAATGCTCTGGCACTGCAAAGTGACCATTAAGTCTTCAGATACAGCCCCCAAGGAATTCCCCCAGACCAGGCATAAAGGGGTGCAGGTATGTAGGAGTCTGGCTGGAGAGCTGCAGCACTCTGGCTATTCCCAACTGCTGAAAGCCCTCTTGGGAATGGGAGCAAGCCCAAGGCTGTTCTAAGTGTTGGTTGCCAAACTGGCCCCTGACCATTCCAAGAACAGGGGAAATGGAGACATTATTATTTGGTTTTTTCCCCTCACGTTCCTTTTCTGAGCCAATAATAGCTCAGCTGGAGCAAAGAATCAGCCCCAGTGAGTTACAATTTGACTATCTGCATTCTTCTTTCACATGGCATTTGAAAAGCAATGGGCTGAGATTATAATTGAATCTAGAGATTTGAAAGCCATTCTAATGCTTCTGTGGTAGCTTGGTGTATACCCCTTATGCCACCACAGTAAGCATGAATGGGGCAGTTGTCTGTGAGATGTGGCATGGCTTGTACCTCACTAGTGTCACAATTTGGTGATTCTTATATTTCCCATTTGTGGAGGAGATACCCACACCTTCCATGTGTTGGCTGAACAAGGTTGAGTGCAGTCCACTGCCTATGGGAAAGATTGAATAGCCAACAAAAGAAGTCCTGGGATTCTATCAGGTCTTTGTCTGAGCTGTCCATGATTCAAGCCAGAGAGCGCTGACATCCTTTCCATTGGCCTGTAGTGTTGACAAGCATATCCAGAAAGGTTTCCTGAGTTTGAGTCAGGAGAATGGCAGTGAACTGAGGTCTTGGTGTATCGGCAGGTCTGATGCAGCCAGGATCTTGTACTCCTGAACCACAGCAGCATCTCACCTGATGTTGGCTGGCGCAACACCTGCCAAAACTGAAAGCCAAGATATTGCCTTTGCTTTGAGAGAACTGCTTACAATTAATGCTGTGCTCAGGGTTTGTGTGTCAACAAGATTGGTGTGGGAGCTGTTGCACCAAACTGGGGCACGATACTCGGCCATTGGCAAGACCATGGCTTGTTCAAAGCATGCGTACATCATATCCCAAGGACATACCAGGGAGCTTCTGGATGATGTTAACCCTTATCTTTTTTGGTGTTGTCAAGGTGTTGGAGATGGCAATAGCTGAATGTCTGATTGAGGCCATTACCAACACCAAAAGATGATAAAGACTATATAAGTCAAGTGGGATTTGGGACCAAACACTCCTCTGGACTTCAGTAAACACAGATGCAGGCTCTTGGTCCCTTTTATGCATAATCTTTGTTTGTGGCATGCTAAGCAAATGTGGCTTTGCAATGGACTGCACCCGGTCTTCAGAGAAGTAATAGAATATGGAGAAAATCCTGAGGTACATAAGTTTAGCAGCACTTGAAAAAATATTACCAAGTAATCACAAAAATCCACACTGAAGTGCACAATTCTATACATTGGAATTTTGCAGTGTTTGTGTTAATGATCTGGGCTCACAAACACGTTTAAGAGAAAATTAAACCTTTGCCCACAATCGTAAAAATTTGCAATGCTGACATCGAACAGGTTTAACCATGGTTACCAAAATGGTGATGACCACAGTTTGTCCTAGTTAACACTTGATATTTAGCACTGGTTCAGCTGTACCCACACTTGACACCTGTTGTAGTATTACAGTTTCCTAAATGTTATCGTATGCAATCTTCATACTTCAGAATTTCTCAGCTCTCCTTGCTCCTCTCCTAACAATAAGAAAAGGAGGACTTGTGGCACCTTAGAGACTAACCAATTTATTTGAGCATAAGCTTTCGTGAGCTACAGCTCACTTCATCGGATGCATACTGTGGAAAGTGTAGAAGATCTTTTTATATACACACAAAGCATGAAAAAATACCTCCTCCCACCCCACTCTCCTGCTGGTAATAGCTTATCTAAAGTGACCACTCTCATTACAATGTGTATGATAATCAAGGTGGGCCATTTCCAGCACAAATCCAGGGTTTAACAAGAACGTCTTGGGGGGGAGGGTAGGAAAAAACAAGGGGAAATAGGTTACCTTGCATAATGACTTAACCACTCCCAGTCTCTATTCAAGCCTAAGTTAATTGTATCAAATTTGCAAATGAATTCCAATTCAACAGTTTCTCGCTGGAGTCTGGATTTGAAGTTTTTTTGTTGTCATATCACAACTTTCATGTCTGTAATCGCGTGACCAGAGAGATTGAAGTGTTCTCCGACTGGTTTATGAATGTTATAATTCTTGACATCTGATTTGTGTCCATTTATTCTTTTACGTAGAGACTGTCCAGTTTGACCAATGTACATGGCAGAGGGGCATTGCTGGCACATGATGGCATATATCACATTGGTGGATGTGCAGGTGAACGAGCCTCTGATAGTGTGGCTGATGTTATTAGGCCCTGTGATGGTGTCCCCTGAATAGATATGTGGGCACAGTTGGCAATGGGCTTTGTTGCAAGGGCAGGTTCCTGGGTTAGTGGTTCTGTTGTGTGGTATGTGGTTGCTGGTGAGTATTTGCTTCAGGTTGGGGGGCTGTATGTAGGCAAGGACTGGCCTGTCTCCCAAGATTTGTGAGAGTGTTGGGTCATCCTTCAGGATAGGTTGTAGATCCTTAATAATGCGTTGGAGGGGTTTTAGTTGGGGGCTGAAGGTGACGGCTAGTGGCGTTCTGTTATTTTCTTTGTTAGGCCTGTCCTGTAGTAGGAGACTTCTGGGAACTCTTCTGGCTCTATCAATCTGTTTCTTCACTTCCGCAAGTGGTTGTAAGAATGCTTGATAGAGATCTTGTAGGTGTGGGGTGGGGGGGTGAGAAAACCTGGATTTGTGCTGGAAATGGCCCAACTTGATTATCATACACATTGTAAGGAGAGTGATCACTTTAGATAAGCTATTACCAGCAGGAGAGTGGGGTGGGAGGAGGTATTTTTTCATGCTTCGTGTGTATATAAAAAGATCTTCTACACTTTCCACAATATGCATCTGATGAAGTGAGCTGTAGCTCACGAAAGCTCATGCTCAAATAAATTGGTTAGTCTCTAAGGTACCACAAGTACTCCTTTTCTTTTTGCGAATACAGACTAACACGGCTGTTACTCTGAAACCTCTCCTAACAATGACATTCTCCCTCCACTCTCTGGAAAATATCATTGCATTTCAGCAGCCATACCCACCTTTGCTATGACTACAGCTCCAATGTCTGGCTGCTTTCATTTGTGAATGGATTGCCACTGGCATGTCCCTTCATGGGAAGTATGGAACACACTATGCCAGCTATAGTAAGTTTGTGAAGCCCAAGGATTCCTCTTTGTCAGTTTCAGTACAAAGATTGCTATTCAGTGCAATTGTAAATCACAGGTGAGCGAGTGTTATAAATGTTTCCCAGTGCTGATCCAGTGCTTTTCCCAGTGTTTCCCAGTGCTGAAGGCATGAATTGTTATAGCCTCTGGCTAGGGTGACCAAACAACAAGTGTGAAAAATCGGGACAGGGTGGGGGGTAATAGGCTTCTATATAAGATAAAGCCTCAAATATCAGGGCATCTACCTACCTACCTCCCTACCTCCGGCTACAGAGTCCTTAGCTCTGTAGTAGCTCAGGCTTTTAGCTCTGGATGGTCCCATTTCAATCTCTGTGTCAGCCAACAGGGTAGCTATCACATAGGACTATCTCAGTGGTTCCCAAACTTGTTCCGCCGCTTGTGCATGGAAAGCTCCTGGTGGGCCGGGCTGGTTTGTTTACCTGCCGCGTCCACAGGTTCGGCCGATCGCAGCTCCCAGTGGCCACCGTTCACTGCTCCAGGCCAATGGGAGCTGCTGGAAGTGGCGGCCAGTACATCCCTCGGTCCACGCCGCTTCCAGCAGCTCCCATTGGCCTGGAGCAGCGAACCGCGGCCACTCAGAGCCATGATTGGCCGAACCTGCAGACGCGGCAGGTAAACAAACCACCCTGGTCCACCAGGGGCTTTCCCTGCACAAGCTGCGGAACAAGTTTGGGAACCACTGGAGTATCTCATACTCCATGCTTGGAATAAGTGCCTAGGACCATGGAGTCCCCATCTTGGTTGGGGCCTTCAGGGGTATGTCTATACTGCAGCTGGGAGCATGAGCAGAGCTAGCACACTAAAAATAGTGTTGACTTCCCATGGCATGGATGGCAGCATGGGCTAGCCACCTGCATACAAGCCTGCCTGACTCTCTGGGGCTGTACTCAGGTGGTTAGCCTGAGCTGCTGCCAGTGACAAGTCCGCCATACTGCGATTTTTAGCTCACTAGCTCAAATGGAGCTATCATGTGTCAGTTCACTCGGTCCGGGAGGCACACTTCTAGCTGTAGTATAGAGATGTCCTAAGTGTTACTATAATGCAGAGAATAATAAAATAAAGGAATATATCATAGATCAAAAAAATCCTTAAAATCCCCATTAGGGCATGTCATAAATATAAAGGGAAGGGTAACCACCTTTCTATATACAGAACTATAAAATCCCTCCTGGCCAAAGGCAAAACCCTTTCACCTGTAAAGGGTTAAGAAGCTACGATAACCTCGCTGGCACCTGACCAAAATGACCAATGAGGAGACAAGATACTTTCCAAGCGGGGTGGGGGGGAACAAAGGGTCTGTCTGTCTGTGTGATGCTTTTGCGGGGAACAGAACAGGAATGGAGTATTAGAACTTGTTAGTAGGTAATCTAGTTAGAAATGCGTTTGATTTCCTTGTGTTTAAATGGCTGGTACATAAGCTGTGCTGAATGGAATGTATATTCCTGTTTTTGTGTCTTTTTGTAACTTAAGGTTTTGCCTAGAGGGATTCTCTATGTTTTGAATCTGATTAACCTGTAAAGTATTTACCATCCTGATTTTACAGAGGTGATTCTTTTACTTTTTCTTTAATTAAAATTCTTCTTTTAAGATCCTGATTGCTTTTTCATTGTTCTTAAGATCCAAGGAGTTTGGGTCTGTGTTCACCTATGCAAATTGGTGAGGATTTTTATCAAGCCTTCCCCAGGAAAGGAGGTGTAGGGCTTGGGGGGATATTTTGGGGGGGAAGACGTCTCCAAGTGGGCTCTTTCCCTGTTCTCTGTTTAACATGCTTGGTGGTGGCAGCATAGGGTTCAAGACCAAGGCAAAGTTTGTACCTTGAGGAAGTTTTTAACCTAAGCTGGTAAGAATAAGCTTAGGGGGTCTTTCATGCAGGTCCCCACATCTGTACCCTAGAGTTCAGAGTGGGGAAGGAATCTTGACAGGGCAGCATTCCAGCTGCTTTGCACTGCCTCAGGCCTAGGATCCTGATTCCTCACTGCCTTGATCTTTGTCTAACTCTAGTCATTTCCACACAAGTGCAAAATTGATATAAAATGTTATTCTGATTTGGTAGCATTTTATATCCATGTTGGACAGGTGTAAACAAACCTTGCCACATGCGATGTTGGAGAATCAGACCAAAATTCTTCTCAACATATAACTTTTAGATATCAGAGCATTGTGCTAGCAGTGGGACTGCTGATTAAAGAGCCACTCTTTTCCATCCAGAGCTTATTCAGAAAACAAAAATTATGTGAGATACTTCTGTATTGCACCCACCCCCCTAAATTCTGACTGTTCATACGTCTGACCTTAAAACTGTCCACTCCTTAAATTGTGCCTTCTTTCCAAACAAAATATGTTAGTAGCACATCTAGGGCAATATCAGAAAACACAATGACAATCACTGCCTCTAAAGTTCCATACATCAAAAATTGACATTTTCACAGCTCCAGCACTATCTGCTGCACAGATTCTTCACAAGTGTTCCTGGCCTTTTAAACTCGTATTAACCATGTATTTACTTTATGAAAGTTGGACAAAACATTGTGAAAACTTAAGACATTGGCTGCCCAACCTCTGGGCTGGCAAAAACTATACCGACTCACTGAAAAGCAAGAGAATCTTAGCAGGACATACGGTCACTCTATACACTAGTAAGAAGATAAGCATATTACAGGTTTCGGAGGGCTCTACTCAGCAGTAACAGGGCTATAAGAAAGCCTGTCATCACTTTTTGTTTCTCTGATGAAAACTGGCCCACTCGCTCCAAACCAAACTTGTCACAAATAACTGTCAACAGCTTAATTTTCCACTTTTGGAAAATATATATAGAAATTGGATTCAGGATTGTTAGCAAGCATTTTTGGCATACAAAGTTGTTAATGACAATCTAACATGATTTTGATAAAGGTATTTTAAAATGTCACAGAGACGCTGGCAAAAAAGGGAAAACCGGTCCATTTTGAACCCTGCAACACATAAGGTTGAAAAAAAAACGTAAAGAGAAAATAATCCTGTAATAAAAAAAAATATAGCTCCGAGAATAATGTTCCGGTTGCCAACATCGTGCTCAAAGCTTCATCAGTGGGAACATTGGGGGCAAGGCGATGCTTGGCCAAATCACCCCTTGCTGGGGCCAACAGCTGCAGTAGGTAGATAGGTAGGAAAGCAGGACTCCAAAATCCACCTCTTGGGGTGCAGCGTGGGAACAGCAGCACTGAAACCCTCAGGTCACGCCCTGGCCACGAGCCTGGCCAGCCCCCCACCCGCCCCTTGGGGATGGTTCGCCCAGTGCAATTCCAGCCCCCAGCCCATGCTCGGTTCGCCACTGCGCAGGGTCTCGTCTCCTCGGGGGACACGCCGGGGGCGGACTGCGGCGCTGCGGCGTCCCTAGTGGCGGGGTGGGGTCTCCGGGGCAGGACGGGGACGGGGACCGGGACTCCCCGCTGACGCACAGGAAAGCCGGGAGGCAGCGCGCAGAATAAAGCGCGCCGCAGGCGGGGGCCGCCAGCCAGCCGCCCGGCGGAGCTCAGCCTGCGCGCCTCGCCACCCGCGGAGCCTGCCTGGGGGCGCCCCTCGGACAGGCAAGTGGGAGGAGCGGGCTGCTGCCCGCCGGCGGGAGGAGAGCGGCGGGCACCGGGCACCGGGTGAGGGGCGCGAGGGCAGCCGGGCTCCAGGCTCTGCTGGGGCTCCGCTCTGGCTTCCCCGGGCAGCCCTGGCCCCGCGCGAGCTGCCGGCCTGGCCCAGGTGGGGCCCCGCACGGAGAGCGGGGCGGGCGCAGGAGCAGCGGCTCTTGGCACCCGTCGAGCTGCCGCTGCAGGGGTCGCAGCAGCTGGCGCCGAGTGGGGGGAGTTGGGTCTCCCAGCAAAAGCGGGGACAGCCGGGCCCCAGGGGGAGCTTGGCCTTAAGGGGAGCCTGGGGGCCTCCAGGCAAGGCCAGCGGCTGCCTCGGGCAGGGCCCCCCACGGCTCGGCGCCCGCTCGCAGCGCTCTCTGGAGTGGGGGCGAGTGAGGCCACCCATCTTGAAGCACGTGCCCCTGGGGCTGCTGCGCGAAGGGCTGCGTGCAGCACGGCCCCGGCTGCTAGCTCTGCCCCCGCGGCCGACAGCTCCAGGGCCGAACTGGAGGGGGAAGGGGCAGCGAGCCCCACAACCGCGGGCGTGGAAGGGCAAGTTTCTTGCGTGGGCACCTGCAGAGAATTGCTGACGGAACGGAGGAGCGAGGCCAGCCGAGGAAACAGGGGACAGAGACTAGCTCGTTGGCCCCCTTCGCCCCCCCTGTACGCATAGCCCTGATTCCTCAGGGCTCTGCGGAGCAGCTTTGAAGGCGGTTCCTTGCCATTGTGCCCCATTAAAGATGGGCCTCGGCCTCGGAGGGGGGGGGGGGTAGCCTTCCCCAGGTAAGCTCTGCGGTTAGAAGTTCAGAAAGAAGTCATTTTCAGGAAGCTATTCTGAAACCCAAAATTTGCACGGAAACACTGCTAGAGCATAGTGCGAAGACAGCCTTAAGAGATCATCTTCTTTTACCAGAAGGGTACAGGCTATTTGTGTTTTGAAAACAAATTAATCTAACTCCTGAAAGAAACCGAATAGAAGTAGATGCTATGGCACTGTTTTATAAGATTCCCACTTATGCACAATAATGGCCCTCTTAACAGCACAGAGCTTTGAGAATTAAACAGATACATTTAGACATAGGTCCTGGAACTAGAGATGCTACTGCACCCCCCTGGCTTGAAGTCATTTCCATCATATACAGTGTTTACAGTTTGGTTCAATGGCTCTCAGCACCCCCACTATACAAATTGTTCCAGCCTCCCTGCATTTACCTTCCGTGTTTGAATTTGATAGTTTCAGAAGATACACATTTTGAAGCCCTGATGCTTTCCTAACATACCATTGAATTTAACTGTCGTAGAATGTATTTATAAGTTATAGAAACAGATCATCCAAACTGTATAGCCCACACACACTATTTTGACACCATAAATGAAATATGAAAGTTACATTGCAACATTAAGAAACAGTCTGTTGCATTACATTGCAATATCAGCTCTGTGTATTGCACTAGATGCTTTAGAGCAAGAATCTAAACTAAACTATATATGTTTTCAGTTTTTTTAACTTTAATTTTTCCTGGAAAAAGGAAAGTACTTTTTGGTATGAATTTGAATAAAGTCTGTGCTTCAAGTTGTCTTACAGTTTGTTTCACCACAAGAGAAAAGTAAATAGATTTGCCATGTTCATGCCCTGTGACTAAAAGCGAAATGGAAAGCCTGCCACAATGTGTATTGTTTGTGTTTGATCTGGATATGCTTTAAAAAAAAAGTCTCCCATTTACAAAACAGGCCCCAATCGTATAAAGGGTCATGCAGGCAAGTGACTGTGAGCATAAAAGAAACCTTAAAGTTTACACTACAGACAAAATCCTGTAGTCCTTACTTAGGGCCTTATTAGGTGTTCCTAGCACATCCAAAACTCCAGGATTCTCAAAAGCCATTTAATTCTATTAAAGTTTTGCACTCAAAACTCCTACTGAAGTGTGTCTAAGGCCAGAAGGGACCATTGTGATCATCTAGTCCAGGGGTGGCCAGTGTGTGGCTCTTCAGAAGTTAATATTCGGCTCCTTGTATAGGCACCAACTCCAGGGCTGGAGCTACAGTCGCTAACTTTCCAATGTGCCGGGGGGTGCTCACTGCTCAACCCCTAGCTCTGCCACAGGCCCCTGTCCCCACTCCACCCCTTCCCGCCCCCTCCCCTGAGCTTGCTATGCCCTCGCTCCTCCCTCTCCAGAGCCTCCTGCATGCCAAGAAACAGCTGATCGGGAGGTGCAGGGAGGGAGGGAGAGAGAGGTGCTGATCAGCAGAGCTGCCTGTGGGCAGGAGGCTCTGGGAGCCTGTGGGCAGGAGGCTCTGGGGGGAGAGGGTGTGTGTTGGGGAACGATGTGGGGGGCTGCTGACTTATTACTGTGGCTCTTTGGCAGTGTACGTCGGTAAATTCTGGCTCCTTTTCAGGCTCAGGTTGGCCACTCCTGCTCTAGTCTGAGCTCCTGTATAGCTCAGGCCACAGAAGTTGCACAAGATGGATGGAGTGTGTGTGTGTGTGTGTGTGTGTGTGTGTGTGTGTGTGTGTGTGTGTGTGTGTGTGTGTGTGTGTGTGTGTGTGTGTGTGTGTGTGTGTGTGTGAGAGAGAGAGAGAAATCACCAGTCTTTACATATGCAAAAGACACAGTCATCAGTATGGAAGGAACACATGCATTTTCCTCTTCATATGCATCATTGATCAGTTATGCAAACTGTGTAAAGTTATCAATACAGCTGCAGAAAGGGAATGAAATGCTTTCATACCCAATTCCCAGAAAACAAAAGTAAATAGTTAGTAACATTTTCTCTTCCACTAAATAGAAGAAATGTAAAAAGGAGGTGGCTTGAAAGTGATGTTGCAGGGAGTTTTTATAAATTGTAATAATGTAATCCTGGAGAAATGAATGCTGAATAAGATCTGCATATTATTATCAATGCATAAATATTCACAAGCTTCTTTTTGGAGAGAATTGTCATATTCATAACAATATCTGGAGGGGGCATAAATCAGTAATTATATAAAGACCTCAAGATTTGGCTGTTAATCAGTTTTTAAACTTAGGTACTCTTATTGACTTAATGTACAGCACTCAGTAACACATATCACAAGACTAAGTTATGTAGTACTTACTACGGAAAGACTCTCATTGACCTCCCTTAATTTTGCCTGATTAAGGCCACAGGACTCAATTATGCCCATAAAGTACTTCAGCTTCTTCAGTGTTTTCCTTTGGTTCAATGAAAACTAAAAATGGAAGTTCATAATGTTTTAGTGTTTGGTTTGAGATTCTTATTCAAAAAAATATTTATTTTCCCTTTAATTAAAAATTTTAAGCATCTATAAAGTTATTTTTAATTCATTTGGAGGACATGGAACCGTTTCATTTCAATGAGGCAGAACACTTTTGACTTTGTAGTTTTGATGAATGTAGACATTAACATTAATATTTTAGTATCACAATTATATTAAATACCCTAAATGATGTTACCTTATCTAAACATCAAAGCAAACTGTTCAGTCTTGAGAATTAACATTTTGGAATTTGGATTCTATGGAAAATTGATTTTTCAGATTCAGAACTAGGGTTGGTTTTTGTTTGTTTTTAAAACATCAGGATTTTCTACAGAATGGAAATTCTGCTTTATGTATAACGCATCACAACAAAATGGGACCACAAATTGAAATATCAACAAGTCACCCAAAAATAAAGTTCTACAAAATTGTTATGTTTTAAAGTTAGCTAGACAAGGTGGGTGGGGTAATAGCTTTTATTGGACCAACTTCTGTTGGTGAGGGGGGGGGGGGTCTTTTGAGCTACCCAGAGCTCTTCCTCAGGTCTGGGAAAGGTACTCAGTGCAGTTTAGACACCCATGCCGGGGCCATGCCAGTGGAGTTGGGCTCTCAGTGCTTGAGCTAAGGGGCTGTTTAGTTTTAATGTTTGGGCTCAGGCTGAAGTCTAAACTGTAATTAAACAGCCCCTTAACCCAAGCCTCTGAGCTAAAGTCACCTGGCACAGGTGCACCACAGGTGTTTAACTGCAATGTAGACATATCTAGAGTGTAACAGCTAAATACAAGGTCAAAGAGATGCAATGTGCTAACTACTAATGCTAAACTAAGGGGCCATTCTAGGTGAAGTGGCCCATTAACACCCTGTAGTCATAGGACAAAAAAGGGGGTTAGAGGGTTACAGATTGTTGTAATAACGAAGACACTGAATTTATGGCTTAAGACCATGTTTGATATGAAACAACTCAAAATAAAATGCTTCATTTTGAATTTTCACATTGGAAAAACTGTTAATCTACATTTGTCTCAAAAGACTGACAGTTCCATAGTCCTTTTTCTCTCAAAACACTTCAACAAGCTGTAATTTTTGTGCAGCACCTAGCACAATGGGGCCCTGTAAGCAGTTCCACTCACCACAGTACGATCCCCAACATCCAGGATGGGGTATTGGAGGGATTGTCACCTCTAGAACCTCCCTGCTCCTCTCCTCTTTGACCCTGTGCCTGTCCAATGGTACAGAAAGCCCAAAACAGCAACTCACACAAACAAAAGGGTCTTTCACACTGCTTGGGCTCATCTTCAGCCCACCCTCCAGACTCAGCTCCCTATCCCTTGTAGGTTACCTTTAAGTCACTCTGGCTCCTTTCCTAGAATCCCCTTTCAGTCTCATTCCCTCTTCCACCCCCTGTTTATAGGACCTACAAGAACCCGACCTGCTCCCTGTGATTCATCTTCCAAACTGAGTTTTCTCAGCCCTTTTGTGAGGCTCAAGTGTCTCATACTGTCACCTGACCACAATTAGCCCTACCCCGTCTAGCTAAGATGGGGCTAATTACAGCACAGGGTTGACTGCCCCAGGCCTCCTGGCCCTAAAAAGAGAAATCCACCCTGTTACAGGTCTCAAGCAGAGATTGGGACTTTTAGGTAATATCATCAAATAATAATAGTGATAATAATAAAGGCGTTACAGGCCATTGTAGCAACATTTTTGTTGTTTGGGTGTTTTCCCCTTCTCTGTTTTACTCTGAAATATGCAAAATATCTGCAGCATTGATTGGTAATAACTTTTTACAACATAAAAATGTAAATTAAAAAAATAAATATGGTCTAAATTCTCAGGTTTCAGAGTAGCAGCCATGTTAGTCTGTATTCGTAAAAAGAAAAGGAGTACTTGTGGCACCTTAGAGACTAACAAATTTATTTGAGCATAAGTTTTCGTGAGTTACAGCTCACTTCGTCGGCTCACTCTCTACTCTCACTCTCTACCTCTTTTGTACCACTGAGACCATGCTAGGGATACTGAGCTGATATAGCTGGCTCCTTTGTCACTCCCTCTTTGCAGCCCCCAGCATAGGAAGTATGTCAGGAATGGAGAGGGTTAGGCAGGAGCACTGGCTGGAACATGATTCCAACAGGTGCTCTTTAGAGCAGCCTCTAAGCTACTCTAATGTGTGCTCAGGATTAAGGCAGAGACTCAGGGAGGTATAACCAGCTTCCTGATGGCCACCCCTCCCACTCTAGTCTGCCCAGGAGAAGTTGGATGCAGCATGAGAATCTGGCCCAATATTTATAACCTTGAAAGGTTGTTGCAATCCCGCACTCAAGTTACTGAAGTTAATGTCGGTTTTGCCTGAGTATGGAGTGACGATGCAGGTCTAATGTCTGTCCCTTATCCCCATGCAAGCTCATCACATGGTGGCCTATTCTTTATATCTGCCTTTCTTTCCAGTACTAAGTTTACCAAAAACACACAACTACAATCTTAAGCAACCCCAAGGTACAATCCTTCTAGGTGAGATAGATATAGAGGCGCTTAATCTAGATATGAATTTCAGAGCGGGGCAGTAGATGCCCTGATCATGCCTACATTTTCATCTCTTTTATTTCTTATGTGGCCTTCCCATTCCTGGGTTTGGACCCAAAGTGCACACAGGTTTATTGCAGTTAAAGATGTACTAGAGCAATAACTTAATGTTCTAGGGCAGGATATTGCACCCTCAATAGAGAAGAGGATGGAGTTCTAGAACCAGCTGAAGTTGATGAAATACAATGATGAGTGGAATATAAAATCAGAGTAGTGTGAATTAATCAAACCAACAAGGGCACCTTCCTGCCAGCTTACTGGTCTTGTAAGTGATGATATCTGGCTTTGTAAACTACTTTCCTGAAAAGGGAAATACTGTTAAAAGAAAAGTCACTGTTCTGCCTGATATTTTTATGATCTACTTTTATGAGTCTTTCACACAGCAACCAGGGAGAGAAAATCATTTACAGTAAAAAGGAAAAGGTGGTGTGAAACCACAGAAATCCGCAGGGTACCCAGATCGGTCTTACACCCGAAACTGTTTACTCTTTTTTTTTAACTGAATAATTCACTGTTTCAGGTGGACAGTGTACCTTTGAAAGCAGAAAAAATGAAGGATAGGAGGACTATAAAATTATATGACAAAGGATGAACATATGCTGAAAACAAATGATACACATGCCATGGAGTGCTTGTGTAGTATCAAAGATTATACATTAAATATTAAACCAATTTCATCATTTCTTTTATAGTATGTCTCAGTGGAGTCAAGTCCAGCAGTTGGAAATAAAGTTTTTGGAGCAGGTAGACCAGTTCTATGATGATAACTTTCCCATGGAAGTCCGACATCTACTAGCACAGTGGATAGAAAGCCAAGATTGGTAGGATTAAATGTTCTTCTATCTACTAAGGTTTGATTTGTGGAAACTTTATGGTTTATTCAGGCAGATTTCTAGTATGTTTGCTTGTGAACTGTGAAGGAACATGCTTTGCAAGAAAAGTGTACCTTTAGTTATGTATTAAAGGCCATCTTATTCACATAGCATGTTGCCCTTTATTTATCTGAGAGATTCAGAGTGAGTGAAACATTAAAGGTGCCAATGTTTTCACTACATTAATTTACTAATTACAAATTTCCATTGCATATATTTTACTTGTCGGGGCAGATTTATAATAAAAACACTAATTAGTGTTTAAGGATCTCTTTCTTGCTTTGATTTTTAATAAATCAAATACAACATTTTTATTTAAAAATAATTCTTTAAAGAAGTAAGCTGAATGAAATTTTCTTTATCACACATTTATTGAAATATGGCTTCATCTATCTTTAATGAAGAGAAACAATATTAAAGCTTAATATAATCAGATAATACATAGTCATTCGAGCAGTCCTATAACTTTTAAAGCTCAAATTTCTCTCTTTCAACCTCAAATTTCAGGTGTGATTGAATAGATTTTTGTTTGGACTCATCTCTATACAAATTTTATTTGTTTTTAGAATATTAACATTACAGTTTTTTGCATGAAAAAATGTCAGTTAGTTTTAGGTTTGTTTTTTGTTTGTTTGTATTTTGTAGCGTGAAACGGTTTCATCTACTCTTTTCTCCAGACTGCATGCAAGAAGCAAACTACCTTTTAAAAAAGTCTTTACTTGTTCCCTTTAATTCTGAATTTTTCACCAAGATGCAGATTATAACGTACTTAGCAAATAACTTGACATATATCGTGACATTTTTGTTCATTCACATGCATATTTCATGTTAAGAATTTTGTGTTGCATAGGGAGGTCGCTTCCAACAATGAACCAATGGCAACAATCCTCTTACAGAACTTGTTAATACAATTGGATGAACAGTTAGACCGTGTTTCTCAAGAAAAGAACCTCCTGTTGATACACAACCTGAAAAGAATCAGGAAACTTCTTCAGGTAAGATTATTACCTCAGATTGCCCTTAAATAAATGTGTACCTTCTTTCTGGTTTCTAAGGCAAAATCCAACTACCACTGAAGTCAGTTCAGTTCTGTTTATGTTCTTAAACTGTGCTCATCACTGTAGTATCTAAGCAACTATGGGAAGATCAGACCCTACTATCTCCAGGCAAAATTAAGTTGACATTTATGGTCAAATTCTGTTCTCAGTTACACTTATGGAGTAACACATATGATTTCAGTGGAGATTGCACAAGTGTAACAGCAGAAACTGGAACCAAGGGGCTTGATACGCAGACAGATCTCAGTTTTTGCAAGTGAAGTTTTGCAGCCTTGTCTAATTATAGGTGCGATGTTAGTAAAATGGCTAATTACCTGATCTGTAGGCACAAAAGTAGATATTTAACTACGAATAGTTGTGTACACATACTCCTGGGGGAATTCTGCGCCAAAAAATTGAAAATTCTGCACATATTTTAAAATTCTGCAAAATTCTGCAAATGTTATTTGTCTAAATAACACTACATAATCATGCCAGTTTCAATTATTTTGGTAACCGATTTCAAAATACCTGTCAGCAAGTATGTCTATAGCAATACAGACACACACAAAAATTCCCCTAGAGTAGAGAATTAAAGAAACCCATATGACAACCCAGTTTCTGTTTCTCTGCCCCCCCCCCACAGCCCAGATACCCTCCCCCACAGCCCAGAGCCCAGCCGTGGTCCCCCCAGCCCAGACATCCTCCCGTCCCAGAGCCCATCTGTTGCCCCCCCCAGCCCAGACATCCTCCCCTCCCAGAGCCCATCTGTTGCCCCCCCCAGCCCAGATACCCATCCCCCTCTCTCCCAGAGCCCAGATGTTCCCCCCGCCCAGCCCAGACACCCTCCCCGTCCCTTCCAGAGCCCAATCATGGCCTCCCCAGCCAGATACCCGTCCCCCTCGCCCACAGAGCCCAGCCATGGCCTCCCCAGCCCAGACACCCGTCCCTCTAATGCCCAAGGTTCCAGAAGGAGAAACAGCCTGGTGCTGGGTCCCAGCCAGGCTTGTGTGGAGTTTCCTGCATGCCACCGTCTCGTTCCTTCAGGGCGTGCAGGAAACTGCAGCTGCTGGGAACCCTCTACTCTCCTCCCCAGCCCTAACCCACAGTGTCTTCTATGTACGAGTTGGGCTCGGCCAGGTCCAGCAGCCCCTAGTGGCGGCCAACAGCACTGCAGCCCATTTCTCTCGGGGAAAGGAAATTATGTGAAAAAACCATTAATTCCTGCAAAATTCTGCATTGCGCAGTGGCACAGAATTCCCCCAGGAGTAGTATACAATTCATTGCAGACACAAAAATGCAGGCACAATTATTTACAGGTGAAAAACTGCAGCCAGCACTGGATATGAGGCTCTATAGCTGTAGTTTTAAACCTTTTCTCATTTGCAGACCCCTAAAAAAATTCAAAGGGAGGTGCGGACCCCTTTGGTTGTCTTTGACATAATCTGCAGACCACAGGTTGAAAGCCACAGCTCTATAGCATATAGACCTTCAGTTTGATGCAGATGGAAGGTTGTCTTTTGACAAGCTTAAAGGTTTTTCCATCAAGCTTTTGCACATAGCGACATTTTCTTTTATTGGTTGACGTTATTAAAACACAGTCTAATAAATGTTTGTTTATGGTAAGAATTCTGGGAAAACGATAGCATTTAGTTAATGATTTACTTCCTGTTATAATTGTGCCTTCTGCACAAAGCAGATACATATCTCCGTTTTATGAAAGGTTTCTTTCCCTTCTTTGATGGTGGCATGTTTCCTACTTGGACTGCAATGACTGTTATAGTTCTTGCAAAGGGTTATCTTTATTATATGTACTGTAATGGAAAATCTTAACATGACACTGCCAATCATTTTGTTCCCTTTATTCATTATTGGTGATGGCCTCAGAAACTTGACAATATTTCCATTCCTACCAGTTTTTCCTCTTGCATTATTCAAACACTATTTTTCTTATGTGATTTTGATGCAACTTGAAATTAAGGTCACTTTTCATTTCCTTCCTTGTTTGTATATCAACATCATCCATAATTTCAAAACAGTTAAAACAACAAGTTTATTAACTGCTTCTGCAGGACAAGCAGAGAGGCCCAGCGTATTGTTTTTGTCTTGGTCCTAGGACACACAGCCATAGTGTGGTGGAAGTATTGCTGCATCACCCTACCAGAGGCATTCTCTCTGCAGGATCATACGTACAGAAAGAATGCCTCCAATGGCACTGAGATGAACAGTCCTGACCGTCTTTTGAAGGCTGAACAGATACGCATTTTACACAGTCACCTGCACCAGATGCTTGAGTATAGGATTTGTCTGTATTTTTATTCAGACTTTGTTTTGTTGTTTGGTTTCGCTCTTTAAATGTTCCCCTCTTCCCTTTGCTACGTATTTGACAAAAAGAGTATTATCAAATGCTAGAAACGCAACCAGCTCTAAACAAATGTGCACTCTAGATAACCTATAGAATATAGGACAGATTGGGATGAGCACTCAGGTCTTCAATGTACTTTTGTATACATGTATGTGTATGTTTAGATAATAGCCGTGTGTGTGTAGAAGAAAGAACAAATGTCCTTAGGTCCTGACACACCTGCTGGGACAGATACTGGGCTGTGCCTCTTGGGAGCTGCAATGCCATAGATGCATACTAGTAGGCGGAGGCAAAGGTGGCTGTGAGCCATCTTTTGTGCCACCTGGATTCTGATCTGGCCAGGTTCTGAAGTGGTAACCAGAATATATTAGAACAATCCCAGGAGTCTTGTGTTCCTCTTCTGGGTTGTATTCTCCCCCAGCCTCTTGTGGCTTCACTGCAGCCTCTGCATGCGACTAGAACCGCATATAGGGGCCAGAGCAGGAGGTAGGGCCCAGAGTCTGCCTTTTCCTGCCCCACAGCCATAAGCAGATAAAGGCTGCATAGAGGCTTGGCAACCACTGCTCAGCCCACTCAATGGCTGGCTTTCTCAAAAGAAATGCAACACAAGTGGGGGCATATACTGAATAGTTCTCTGTATCCCTATGCAGGATTGGGTATTAAGATCCCAGTCCTGCAAGCTGCTCCAGGCAGAAAGGTCCTTGTATGGAGCTCCATTGACTTCAGGAGCTTGGGGTCTAAAGGTTTACAGATTTTCTCAACAAGTCACTGTTCTGCCTATTAAAAGTGATATCAGTCCTGACCTTTGTGGTAAAATATTTCCATCTGAGAAAAAGAGCAATAGTTCTCTCTATTAGTAGCAATGCTGGCCTTTCTCAGTTGTATCACGACAGCAAAGAACTGACTTTTTTAGATAACAAGTAACTGGTATGTTTTCAGAATAGAAATGTCAACCATCAGACATCTAATAGCACTTTCACTATTAGATCTTTTTCCTGATTTTTCTTTTCCGACCTTTAATAGTAAAACCCGCAGTCTAGCCTGATTTCCACAATAACTGCTACTGGCAGGGGCAGAGTGGATTTTTTGAAATGTTCCGTGCTGTAGATAAAGCAAATAGCTTGTGGCGCTTTTAAAAAAATAAATAAGCTGTAACAAACACATATTTCATTTAAAGTGCTACATGTCTGGCCTTGAAATTTGTATAATATAATTTCTGCTTACATCTTTAACCTAAATAAGTGCTCACGGCAGAATTCCAAAGGTCCAGATTTATTGATACAGACCCTGGATCTTCAGTTATACAAACTAATCCCACTCAGTTTAGTTCTCTTGGGCAGGTAGAAAAACCACAACCAGCACCCTCGTTGTTCTCATTTATTATTTGTCAAGCACTGAAAATGTACTGAAAGCTGTACAGGACACACAGTACAAGATAATCCCTACTCCAAAGATACTAAAGTATACAAATCGCATGTGGGAGAGCAAATTTGGCATCTTTTCTCAAACCTATTTGTGCTCTAGGCTGGGCCTAGATCCTTGGTTGTGCCAGAGTTCTGCTTAGCACGCCTGAAGAAGGGTGGCAGGGCACTTCCCTGATCCCTGGCACAAGTAAGAACATACAGAGCACCCCTCTAACTTGTACCAACTTGCAACAGCCCCCTACAGCTGTTATTCCAGCAATCCCTTCTGGTGTTGCAGCACACGCTGGCTGTGCCACCTCCTGTCCCAACACACCACCAGTGCCAGGGGAAAACAGGTGATTGGGAGGATGGGTTATAGAAGTAGGGAGAGTTTCTATTGACTTAAATGGGAGATGGGTTGGACTCTTAATGCGAGAGGAAAAATATATTTGTAATTCATCTTCTACTTTTTGGTGTCTGTGTGAACAGTGTTAGTCTATTTATCTCTGAAGGTTATAGCCCACCTGACTTACTCTTGGCTCTCTAGTGCAACATTTCTTTGAAATTTCTCAGTTCACTCCTCTTCCTTCCCCTCTACACCACACACACACACACACACAAGAAGCTACCCAACCTCAACCCATGATCTGAAAGTGTAGCTTATATATTATTTTAAGCACAGTTCTGTTATAACTTTAAAGAACACTTTGTCAAGCTTGACAGATCTGGAAGCTATAATTTGTCTTCAAGTACAAAGGCTGAAGCAGTCTGCCTGTAGTATTCACCACTATGTTCCTGAGTAGAGTTAATTGGAAAAAGGACTAGTGGCACCGAAGTTGTAATGAAAAACAAAAAATGTTATGGGATTTTTTTCCTCCCTGTTCTCCTACTAGATCTACTCCTGAGTGACCTCTACAGCAGACTTTGCTCACTGGTTAATGTAGTGGGTGTCCAGCATGCATCTCACTTGTATACCAACACATTCATCTGCTCTGTTTTTTGGAATGGGCAATATGCTATTGAAATTTACAAAACTCCTGCTCGGATCATTCAGCAAATAGGAGTCTTACACATACATTTCAATATGCACTAGTGCCTTCTATCAACAAATGAAACATACATACCCATGAGCCAAGACACAGCTGTGAAAGGCATCCCCAACCCCCAGGACCATACAGGAGAACCTGTTCAGAGAGACTCAGAGGGAAGAGAGCAGAGCAATCCACTGCATTTACCAATCTGGTATTGAAGAGCCCTATCTACTAGAGCTGCTATTTTCCAATGACGCTTAAAACACATTTTGATATATCTTTAATTATCACAAGTTATAATGTCATTCGGGTGAACCAACCTTTACAAAGGGACACAACACACACATTATCAGTGCCTTGCACAACTATTTTCTAGGTGGCAGTGGAATATTGGGAGTCGGGATTGTTTGGTTGCTGTAATGATCTTGTGGTTCATTAAATAACAAACCAGTGAATGAGACAGGAATAAAACTTGAATAAAACAAACTGGAAAGCGTCTCTGGTGAACAGCTGCACGCAGCCATACAGAGTTCCCAACCCCCACTGTCAGGCACATCTCTAAATTCCTTTGACATAATACTGTCCCTAATGAGGGAGCATCTCTAAATTATAATCTTCTACAAACCTCTCTCTACAGTTATGTTCCTGGCTCTGGAGGGGAGTTGTGTCTAATGGTTACAGCTATCTCAGCCAAACACATAGATCTGGCACATTCAGTGGCTATCAATGCGACTGCGTCTCCCATACTCGACACAGGTTTCTATTCACAGCTCTTCCTGCAGTGTCTTTATGCAGCCTCTCAGTTGTCCAATCATTAATAGGTGGGAGATGCCTGCCTCCTAAGTTAGAGGTATGAGACCTTGCTCAGTAATAAAAGTTGTGAAGTGCACTGAATTATTAAAACCAGTTAGTAGAAGAGCTGACACTAGACCTCATGGTCTCCTTCGAGCCCAGCCCTCCTTCCCTGGCCAAAGCAATGCTGCTGCTGCATCCAATCTGGACCTCAGTTTTTGAGTGCAGATGCTCAGTGCAGATGGCAGGAAAGTGGAGTGGGGGAACATGCTCAATTTAGCTGGATGGTGAGTGGGGCTGGAGGAGGCACAGTGCAGATGGAACATTCAGAGATTGCAAACCTTTAACAAGCGCTGCTGAGAAAGCGTAAATAATTATTTTCAGATCTGATGGATTTTCATGGAAACAGCAAAAGACATCTGTGTACCTTTAGGACAGTTCGCACCCCACCACCTTCAATCAAATTTCAAGTTCCTGCTCTAAACCATGAAGATATTAGACTTCAAAGAAACAGCTGAAAAAGCATTTCATTTATTATTTATTTCAAGTTAAATACTAAAAACAATTCCTATGCAAGGCTCTAGGCACCCTAATCTTGTAACATTAGCAAAGCTACCAATTTTTAATTAACTTCATTCTCAGAAATAGCCAATTTAGCAGAAAGTATTAAAATTAAAAAAAAAAAAAAAGCAGCTTGAGGCAGAGAGCAAGTACGGGAAACTTATGTCTGAATGGTTAAAATCTGGCCAAGTTACAAGCCACTGAAAACTGTGTGATAATGGAAAGTGCTGGTCAAACTTAAAGTTGCTGCCAGCTCCTTCATAATACATGTGTCTATTGTTTACTCCTCTATCCACTCCTTGGCTGAAATACCATTTCTAGGTATTAATCTCATATAAATCAGTCTATAAATTGCTTGAGGATTTCTCTACATGAGTGGCACGATGTACGTCAAAGTTTTAGGCTAAAACACTGGACATTGTTTATTTTGGTTTTGTTTTTTATTTCTGTATTCAGTAAATTAGATTCAAGAAAGTGAAAGCTATAGAGATGAGGTTAACCTGTCATTGCTATGATCTTGGGTGGATGCTATTACAGCAGGTTTACTTATGAAAGGTCTTATTTTCCTTATATCCGTCCATAGAACTTCTATTCACATGAATAGGAGTACTGTGAACAGATGAAGGGGAGGAAGGGGGAAAAAAAAAAAAAGTATGCAGCTACAGTACTTGCTCATGCTTAAAGAAATCAGGTGGAGGGAAGCAAACCAGATTAGTCACAAATACAATTTTTGTTGTTGCTAAGACAACAGTGTGATGGTGAGGTGTTGAGCCTAGACGTAAGTAACCAGATAAAATGAGAAGACTGTAGGTAGGAGAAGAGTCTGCTATCATTTCTAAGAATTAGTTCCAAGATGAAACACAGCAGACATAACCTTAGACCGTGACCAATTATATTTTGTTTTTAAACATATTTTGAAATGGCTTAGGTAGGATTTTTATAAATGAGAATCAAAGGCAAAATGAGTCACATTCCTTTTATCCTTCAACTTTAAACTCGCAACATATTTTCAAATATATTATTTCCCCTCCCCATAATGTGTGGGTGAATTTGGTGCACAAGAAAATGAACAAAGACTGACACATTATATGGTGGGTTTACAATATAAACAAATGAAGAATAGGCAGAAAGGACCAGAATCATTCCTACTTGTAACTGAAGCCAAACTTTACCCTCTGATATCGAGATACCTGCTCCTTAATTAGAACAGTTTGCTTTTGGTATTTAAAAACACGGGGTCACATTAGGTCATTGATTCTTAAGCAAATCTTACCATTGAAATCACTGGAGGAACTCTGCTTAAGTCAATGGCACAGTGTAACCCACAAAAAAAAAAAAAAAAAGATACTTAGTGGGGAAGTGAAGGACGTGCAGTTATAACATAACATCTGAAGAAGGTGAAGACAAATGGGAAGGAGAGCTCCTCCACCTATTTAGCATTCAAGCTTTGGGTTATTGTGTAGCAGTTCATACTATTGGACAAAATCTGGATTTCCCACCTAATGCAAAACTCTGAATGTAAAGGAAGTATATGCACTAGTCAACTGGGGCAGGGTTAGGGGGGCGGGGAGAGTAGGGAATGGGAGCTTTTCCTGAGTAAGGATCTAAGTGTGCAGGGCTGGCCCTAACCCAAATGGCGACCCAGGTGAGGTGCATCTTTGACACCCACCCATTTGTTAACCTTTCAAATATTTTATTTTTTATTGCAATTGTAGCCCATTTCTTGACTTTGATCCACGATTTGCATGCATGATTTATCCCTGTCATAAGACAATAAATTTGCATGCTATGATCTGTAACTCTGTATTTATTCATGCCATATGTAAACAAATAAACATATCCTTTTCTCTGCGCTTATAGAAACTTTAATTTGAAGAATAATTGAAATGTACTAACATCAAGCAATTGAACTGTGCACCAACATTGCGTGGACCAGTATTAAACAGTGTTGCAGTAGGTGATAGTCTTAGAATGTCAACCCTAGTCCTTTAGTTCAGGAGGTTGTTTTTCCTCGCCTTTGCCCTCGTGAACTGAAGCATAGCATCAGAGAGATCAAAAGACTGGTCAATGGCATTTTCAAGTGCCGTCATCAAAGATATGTTTTAATGATCCTGAGCTTTAAAAAAAGAAACTGTGCTCACCACTCTTGACTGTGACCAGTAGCATGAGCAGAATCCTCAAAGCTATCCACACATTAAGAAAAATGCCTGTCTGCTGTGCATCATGAATGAACTGGAAAATTTGGAGTGGAGAGTATGCTTCCCATGTTGCAAAATGTGATGGATGTTGTCCAGTTTGGCAGAGGTCTTTATCATTGATGTCTGAACATTCTCCAGGTGTCAGCATCCGGTAAAGGTCCGTACAATTGTTCAAGAGTGTTTTCCTGTCCACTGGCAGCTTACTAAGGTCATGCAAAAAGCCCAGGTCTTTTTGTGGTGCTTCATTTGTCTAAACCCTTCTATGATGGACATTCGAGCGGTATCAACGAATGAACAAAACAATTCCCTTTTGAATTTTTCTTCCGAGCTTCCCGTCACCTCATCTCTGCCCTCATAACTAAACTGTCTCTTCTTGCAGTGAATATGAGTTTCCTTGAAGACAGGCTCAACACTGGAGCTTTTTGCTATTTCTTTGGCAGCAGTGAGGCATATTCAAATCTGTTGTCTCTGTAGGCCACAACCAAATCAAGGCAGCTTTTCATCAAAGAAGTCGCAGTCGCGATGTCCATCAACTGAGTTTGTTGTAATGCCTTGCTTACAACGTTTACTTGGAACAGGATATCGTGCCAAACCACAATTGATACCAGAAGTCAGTGATCTGGTTTGCCAGGCTTTGTCCTCATTTCTGATTCCAGCCACAGCTTTACTCAACTGCGCCAGTTCCATCAGGGCATCATAAACCTCAGTCACTTGGTACCTCACTGGCCTTATGCTGTCAGTGCAGCTCTCCCAGTAAGTGTCACTTAGAGGCTTCATGGTCAGATTTGTAACATTGTCCATGAGGATCTTACACCTGATAGTTAATGCTGAAAACAGCGTGTATATCCTTTGCAGTACTCCAAAGAAAGATATGGAATATAAAGATGATGATGCTGCATTTGACACAACCAGTTTGAGGGAATGGCAGCCACAAGGCACAAAGAAAGCTCTTGGATTCAGCACAAGGATCCTTGCCTGGACGCCACTGTTTCTTCCCTTCATATTTGCACCATTGTTGTAGCCTTGGCCACAGCAATCCTGAAGCTTTATTTTATTCTCATTCAAAACATTCATAAGCAGTTTTGTCAGGCCTTTTCCAGTAGAGTCATCCACAGAGCGGAAACAGATAAAGTGTTCCTTTACTTGGATATAGCCATCCTTGTCATCAGCGTATCTTACTGTAAATGACAACTTTTCACTGTGATTAATATTAGGACTGCAGTCCATTATTACGGCGTAATAATCAATATGTATCAAGCACCTTCCTTGCCATAAAGTCAATCAATTTGTTTCCAACTATGTTGCTGCAGTAATGATCCATAGCTTCTTTATGAACTACTTGACTCACACATAACATGGTCGTATTTCCCAAGGAGCTCTACCAAATCGAGAAAATTACTGTTATGTTAAATGAACAACTTATCTGATGATCCCTGGAAGGCCAAATTATTCTCTGCAAGGAAGAAGGTAATTGAGATCAGATGCTTGAGCACGTTCCCCCAGTGCTGGGTGACTTTTCATGTTACTTCAGAGCATCAGCTAAGTTATGCCAATAATTGTACCCGGAAAGTGCAAGCAATGATTTGGCATTCTTGTCAAATATTTTGCAACAAAATCAGGGCACTTTGTCAGTTGATTTTGAGAAAACTAGCCAATGCCAATTCAGTTTCTCACCATTCTCGAGCCCTTTTTCAGAGTGTGACTTTGAGCAGTGTTGCTTCTGCTCATTTACTGGAAACGTCACATCCTTGATTTTGCTTGGCCCGTTCAAAATTGTACGATCAATATCAGCAGAGTTTAGGATCGCCAGCCATAAAGCAGGATCTGGTATATCGATATGTGGTGTCAATTTTTCTCACTGCCATTTCTGTCATCATGCAAGGCTGATTCTTCTTTATAGTTTCTCTCTTTTTCATGTAAACCAGATTTTTCTTTGTCATTACTCTCCTTTTCATGTGAGCCACATTCTTTTTTTATCACCAGTCGCCTTTACGCTGCCAGGAAAACTGGATGATTCTCCATCACTTGCCTCACATTTCCATTCCTTACCATCAGGTAAATCTGCTAATTCCGTAGTAATAGGACTTCTATCATTTACGCTTTGCTCAATTTCTTCTGCACTGGGACAATCGTTACTGCCTAAAGCCCGATCTATGTTGTTCTGATTCAGATATTTTCCCATCAAATTTGCCCCTTGCTGCAAACTAGATTGCAACTGAGCTTTCCGCTTCCTATATTGAGCTCCTGAAGGCTTCTTCAGGGGCATCTTTTATTTTCTATGGGGGAAAACAGACAGTATTAGGGATAGCAAAAGTCTATGTTCCACAGTCTTAGAAAGTCATCAAACATTACGTGTGAAGTATGAAGTAACAATATTTCTTTTATATTGTTGCGTAGATAGGGGTTCAATAGATCTCTGGCGTCTCATTAAATATGTCCTTTATTAGTCACTACTTACACTCTTCAAGTCTTAAAACACAAATACACTTTTATTATTACATAATAAAACAAGATTCACAATATCACAACTGGTCTTTCACTTTGTTCTTATATCTGACTGACTGGTGACTCCCCACTTCTTATATACCAGCAAAGGCATGGCTGACCATATTCTAGGAGATTCAAGGAAAATGTAGTTCTCAGAAAGTCTGGAAGGTTCCACGAGATTCTACAAAGGTCCAGAACATTCTAGGAGGTTAGTGAAAAATGAATTCACATACAGAATACCTGAAACATTTTAATTCAAACATTCTATTTTCCCTTCTGTCGCTAACAACAAAAACAGCACCCCGAGCCTGGCGCCCTCCTCCCCCATCCCAGCCAGGCATTCCAGGTGATCGCCTGTCCCTAAATCTGGCCCTGTTAGTATCTGGCCCATTTACTTCACTGGCTGCCTGAGTAAAACTGAGTAATTTCAGGATTTATCCTACTATTATACAACAATCACATATATCAAAATGGAGTTTCGGAGGCACTGCTTGTCATGTTGTAGATTCAGCGTTAGGAGACTGACTTGAGCAAAGTCATAGAAGTGTTATTCTCTTACCATCCATTCGGAACCAAACACTGAATACGGCATCAAGGGACTATCCTGAGAACACCTGACAAGTGTGGGAATTTTTATTCTTTTGGGACCAAATACCAAACTCCCTGTTTTTCTGATCCTGCAAAGATATGTACTAGATAGAAGGAACCCTTGCACGCAGATGGAACCCTGTTGAAGTCAGTGGGATTCCATATAGGTTGTGATAAGTTTGTAGGGTGCAGGAGTCCATGCAAGCAGATCTCAGTGCAGGATTGGGACTCAGTTTTTATTCAGTCTTTGCTGGGAGTTTGTCCTGAAAAGGACTGAATAAAAACTGAGTGAGGAGAACAGGATGCATCCATTGTGTTTTGGCACAGACCTAGTTCTCACCATCTCATTCAAAATCATTTATAGAGACTTACACAGTACAGCTAAACTACAGGGAAATGTGTGTTGTTCTTTAGAACTGGTTGGAAAGCATCTTGTGCCCTATGAAAATTCTTGACAAAAACAAATAATTTTTTTTTGTTTTCATCTGAACTTTTTGTGAAATTTTCAGGTTTTCACCTCAACTGCAAAATGCAGGCAGTCAGATAAAAAATGTTTAGTAAATTTGAAAATGTTGCCTGCCAGCCTTACTTAACTTAAGTAGCCAAAAAAAAACAAACACCCCCCCCCCAAAAAAAAAACCAAAACAAAACCAACATTTTTGCTGCTGAAAACTGAAAATAAATTGTCTGTTTTTGATAAAATTTTCCTAGACATTTTTTGTGGAAAATTCTGTTTTGATTAAATAGTAATTTTCCATTGAAAGAACTTTTGACAAAATTTCCAACCAACTCTGTTTTCTTTCCTTTTGTTGTTGTGGATGAAGCATACAATGAACTGAGTTTTATTTATATGCATCTCTCTATCTTAGGGTTCTATTTTACTACCCATCACTGTAGTATCTGAGTGCCTCCCATGCAAAAATCAAGAATAGAGAAGTCACTAGTGGACTTCATAAAGTCTCTTGCACTTTTCTGTTTTGGAGGGCTCATATCTCTCTTAGGGGTAGGTAGGCTTTTGTGTGTGTTGGTCAAGATTTTTTAATTTTGTTTTATATATTTACTTTTGGTTGGTAGGGGTTAGGGAAAGAAACAGGTGTCAGTGTTGCAAGTATCATTCTTATGTGGAAAGACTTGATATAGAATTGCTGCACTGTAACTTTTCTCCTCAACCACAACGTCGCTTTCTCATGGGTTTATGATGTGGGCTAAGTTAAACCTAAGTGTCGGCCAAATCCTGCCTTTCATTGCCCAGTTGCACTAGAAGGAGAAAAGGGCTTAGGGAGCCTCTTCTCCACTCTCCAGTCCCCTTTAGCAGCTGGGAAGGAATCTAACTTGATGTTCTAGGGAAGGAGAATGGCTAATGTGCCAGCTGTGTAATCTTAGTCCCAAGGGAGCATGGTCTCTCAAGGGAACATGGTCAAAACCCCTCTTCCCTGCCAAACTGGTTAGTGCAGATTGTTCATCTGCAGTATGTGCTAAGTCTCACATTTTTCCTTTGCAGCCGCCCATCTTGGGCCCTATCCTAGCAGGATGACTCGGGTAATGAGCAGCCAACATCCCATCTTTCACCTCCAGCATGACTCCTATGAGTCTAGATGTCTTCTAAATGTCTAGCCCTTTGCTAATATAGTTGTTTTTAAGGATGTCCCATCTTTGTGGCTAAACTATTTCTTTTTAGACTTTGCTTTTTTGCACATAAATTGTTTTTTGATCAGATAGTACCTGTGAGAGTGATGAATGCAATAATACTGGTGATCAGATTGAACCTTCTAGGTGCTACTGTAATGCAAATAATAAATAATAATAACTCTGCTTTACATGCACAGTAAGTCATTTGACAGTTTGTCACTGATATTATATCAGTGTTTCACGCATATGACAATATCAGTCCCTACCTGTAAATAACCACCCTCCCACCAACAATTAGTCTGGGGGCGGGGGGTGAGAGAGAGACTAAATTTCTTATTTCAACATGGTTACAGAAGTCACTTCCCCAGTAAGAAAAAATGTGACAGATGTTTCCTAAAATTGTTTTGTTTCACAGCAACAAAGGAAAGTGACAAAAACAGCGTATGCTGTGAAATAGGAGATTCCAATTGGCATTTTAACAATATTTCTAACAAACACGGTACTGAGAAGCAGCTGCAGAGGATGGAAACAATAGCCATTGAAGTGTGAGCTGCAGTTTCCTGTTAAAGATTATAACAGGGTGAGAATGGAACATATAAAGAAATACTCAGAACAGGATAGAGTGTTGTCTTTTAATGCCCACTGCAGTGCCATATTGCCTCACTTGAAATATCATTCCTTTTATACAATATATTTATTTTAATGCTCAGTGTTAAAATGTTACCTTTGATGCCCAAGAGCAGAATTGGTTTTTTAAAATCTTTTCATGTAGATTTAGTACTCGTGAACAATACCAGATTAACAACCCAGCAGACTGAATTCCACTATTTATCCACAAGCCAGATGCCGGTCAAGACGCAGGTGTGAAAACTTCCCCTTACTGCAACTCAATCCTAACGCTGACATCAGCAGTGTGAATTAATACCAGTGGGGGCTCTTATCTCTGTAAAGTGAATGGAGGTCAAATCCATTAGCTGCTAACAACTTTTGGTTGCTAGTGACCTGTGCTAGATTTGATCCTGTGACCTATGAAGGACAAGCTCTAGATCTCATCACCGAGTACCCCTTGGGCCTACCATCATCCTTTCTCTGTCTCCTTCAGTCCCCTGTGTGAGAATTTGGCCTACAATAATGCATTAAATCCGAGTGGGTAAATAACAAATAGGAAAGGTATATTTAATGTGTTCTGCTGTATAAGGCTGATTAACTATTAGTTTTCATGATTAACATCCTGCTCCAATGGGTAACATACTTTAACCACCAGCACGCCCCACTAAAAATCTTGACCTGGAGAAGGCATAATCCCATGACTTTTGCATTATAGACCATTCTAGCCAACTAAACTAGCCAGCCTGCCACCAGTACATTAGCTATGGTGGGGGATTTTATTTATTTAATTGATTCCCCCACCCAAAATAAGGAACAGGGGGAAAAAAAAAGCAGAAGAACAAAAAGGTAGTACATTGGAAAAGGGAGGGGAAGGAAAGAAGGAAGGCAGAGAGGAGAAAGGAGCTGGACATTTGTTTCTGTTCCCTAGGAATTAATCAAAAGTATCTAAAAAGTCACACAAAAGCTTTTCAAGTGTATCTAAGGTCCCTGTTCTCTGAAATATTACCCGCTCGTTAGCTACCAGGACAGTCCAGTTGCTGTGCTAAACTTCTGTCCCTCAAGGCAGTCCGCTTTTCTGTCTAAGCAATATGAGTCATTTAGCTAGAAGCACTGCTCAAGACAACCAAGCTTTCCACGAGCGTTTCCAAGATGATGGGATAGATCTCAAAACACACTTCTGAGAATTAACGTTAAAGAAGGTAACCATTATCATATTAATCCTCCTGCCTGCTTCTAGCCAAAAGGCTTGTATCCTGGGACAGTCCCAACCTATGTGAGCCATTGAGGCTCTGGGACACCCACATCACCAAAAGCAATCTGTTTTGGAAAGGCCCATGCATTGTAACCTATGCAGGGACCAATGTGAATGAAACAGTTTTCGTTGGGTCAGCCTTAATCGTAGATCAGTAGTAGAGTTTTTAATGTTTTGAAAGGTGCTTCCCTCTTAGCTAGGGTTCAAGGATAGACACAAATCTTTGTTCCACCAGAAGGAGGAAGCTGGACAGGCAGGTGCTCTGTGACTGGGGGGCCTATTTCCAGTCTGTTATCCAAACACACCTCCAGGCGGAGTTCATCTGGGCAGTATCCACTGACTCCCTAGACACCTTTGAGGACCAGTGGGTGCTATCAGGGGATCTCTACTCAGTGCCCCTCCCCCCCACCCCCGGAGCCCTGATTTTTCAACCTTTGACCTCATTTCCATTCCTGTTTCTTTTATTTGTTGTCCACAGTAATCAGCTGCAGCCTGGGCTTAGAAGTTCCTCCCCCTTAAGTAAGGGGGCGGACCTTCAGTTATGGACAGGGTTAGGCCGGTTTGTCCCAGTGCTTCAGACAGTACAAATCTTTGTTCTAGTCCCAGTGCAGGCAATCTAAACTAGGGAGGGTCTTTGCAGCCAGGGAATACTAAAAAGCTGCAGCTGGTTGGGTGAAACTGTGGAGCTTTCTGGTGGTGGGGAATTTTTAAAGAGAACTGTTCTAATTCAGACAAGATGTAAGAATGGAAATTGTGTTACTAGAGTGGAAACGCATATTCTGTTGGCAGGCCAATTCCTAATTATTGCTTGTTTAACTCAACGCTAACAGTTCGTGTACATGTTCACTGGTGTTTATAGGACTTACAAATGTAAATTGGCTCATAGATGGGAGCGAGAAACTCTTATAGTCTGTGCTCAGTCCTGATCTACTGGGGCCTGACGGTGAAGTTCTGAAGCAAGTATCATCTTGGGAGGTTGTTACTAATGCTCTAGTATAGAATGACTGTAGGAGAAAAATAAATCGGTCAATCCTCTTCCTTTGCCACCATCTCCCCCCCCATCGCAAGGAGATTATGGGTTTGACTAACCTTTGCTGTATAATGCATTGTGAAAGTAGAAGTGTATACTTAATTTTCTACCTTAAATAGGCTTGCTCTTCAGCATCCTCACATTGAATGACCCATAATAACCAAAGACTCCAATCGGGATATGAGGCAGAAATTGGTCTCACACAGATTTTAAGTAATCACAGAAGATTCTTTCAAAGTTAAATTATTTGTATAATCAAAATAGAATACACATCCTGGTTAACGTCAGTAACTGTGTGAAATTACAAAATGACTTGAAGTCAGTCTGACATGCAATTTACCAGAATGTGTTCTCTCTCACCAAATAGCATTGATCAACAAATATTACTGATAAATTAGGGAAAACACTTTGGTATCACAAATGGAGTGGAAAGGAAAGTTCATCTCCTGCAAACTCCAGTGGGCCCCAGATCTCTTCCGCTGTGTGGGGATGCTTAGTAGCAAATTCTATACATTTCATTGCATTAAATTTTCTGGGTTTCCCTCCTCCCACAGCTCTGTGTTTCTCTATGGGAGATGGTGACCTGGCCTGCACTAATTAAACTCTGCTGTTTATCTGCCCACAAATTATTAAAGTTTAGTTCTGTGTGTCCTAAGGAATTTAATGAGATCCTGGAAATTACACAGTTTACAGTAGGCGGGCATTGATGAAGAGGGGAAATACAGAATTGTATATGTACATTCTAGGACTTCCCCATATCATGAGAATTGCCTAAAAGAAGGAGGTTGCCTTTGAGTTCTCTTCTTTCATGCATCCTGAGGATGATGGGGGAGGGGAATCTAAAATATAAGTCTAAGATAAGTACAGTAAATAGATACTCACACAGGTACTTCCTCTTTGACCTAGATAAAACAGAAACATAATGGCTGTCTGAATGTCCTTTTAATAATAATACTCCAGACTTGAAAAGTTTCCTTTAGAGAATTCTCAAGCACTTTATAAACAAAGAATCATAACTCCTATGAGAGAGGTACAGTAAGTATTATCATACCTACTTAATGGATGGGTAAACGGAGGCAGACTGAATTGGGAAAGAATCCTGTGCCCTTTGAAGGGTTTGCTATCCTTTTAAAGGTGGAATGGAAAAGAATGCAAAGGAAGACAAGGGTGGGTTGTGCTTTTTGTTCTTCTTTATGAGGCATAAAGAAGGTCTGGAGTTTTTTTCTAAAAATAAAATGAAACAAAAAACAAAAACAGTTTTTTCCTGCCTTTAAAAAAAAATTGGAAATTGAAGATCTGTACAGCCTGGAAGACTGTATGGTGGTGACTGGAGATCTAGTAAAGTGAGGCTATTACAAGAATCAGGAGAGTGAAAAATGAGCAATTGGGAAGGGAAAGGATTTTTGTCAAACTGTTTAAACACCCTGTCTTTTAAACCCCTGTTTAACGTCAATAAAAAATTAACAGTTTGGGGAATGAAAACTTTTGTAAAAGATTCAGCAACAACACCCCTCCAACCAACATCTTCTGAGCCATCCAGTAGGCCCTCTAACAAAACCTGGGAAGACCAGAGTTGACATCCCTGATACTTCTACTTTTTTAAAAAAAAGCAGGGAAAAATCCCCCAAACCTAAAAACATTTTTGTAAAGAATCAAAAAGGACACAAGCCCAATTAAAAAAAATAAAGAGAGTCCTTTGCAGGTGAGTGACTTTCTCAAGATCACACAACAGGTCAGTGTATGTCAAAAGTAGAACCCAACAGTCCTAACTTCCAGTCCCCTGCTTTTAGTCACTGTCCACACAGTCATTCAGATTCTCAGCTGGTGCATACCAGAGTCACTTCCATTGAAGTATATCCACTATTAGTGACCTGCAGAGCCTGTACTTGTGGTCTGTGTAAAGCTGGGGGTAGCTTGTAAAAATCTGATCAGGTCTTAGTACAGTTTGAAATACACGGTGCTGGCTGTTCCTCTTTGTTTTCAGCTGGTATATCACCTGAAGCAAAGCTAAGAATTAAATACTTATATTAATTTACCATATAAGCAATTGCTGTAGTTGCTATAGGACTGTTATGAGATCATGATTTGTTGATGAACTGTGTGAAAGAGGTGACCCACATGATCAGATGAGAGAGGAGGTATCCACAAGACAGTCTGTCAATTAAGTTGTGGTCCACACTATAAAAAATGTGGAGAACTCTCTGGTCTAGGTGACTTGTTTCACATTAAGCAATAAAACAGAGTTGCCAACTCTAGCATAAAATCACAAATGATACTGACCCCGTTGTGAAGCACTTTGAGGTTTGCTGATGAAAAGCACTAAAGAGGAGCTAGATACTGTAGTATTGTTATAGCAAGTCTTGGTGTTTTTTAGTTTTCCATGATCTTACAACTGCTGGCATCAAACTTACGAATTTTCCCATATTCAAAATGGCCACCCTCTCATTACTTTCAATGGAGATGAAGCAAGCTGTTCTCAGTTAAGATGGCCAAAGTTTCCCAGCAGTCTTTGTATTCTGCAGTGAGGCTGCCTCTAGTAAAGATGGCTGCCTACTTTCACCATTTTCAGTCCAACTGAAGCTTGCCTGGGAAGATGGCTGTGAGCTCTGTGATTAGGGGTCTGGGCAGGAAACTATAAGAAGATAAGAGACTGTAGGGAGCAAGAGAGGAACTGAAGAGGTATAAGAGACTGAGGGGGTGCAGGAGAATTCTGGATTTACCTGAGCAAAACTCCACATTTGCACATAGAAAGGAGTTTCTAGGCACCAAATAATAATTACAGTCTAAAACTAGTTAAATATGCAGTCCCCCATTTAGCCTGCACAAATGCCTTTCCGCATCCGCACATGCAAGATTTTGTATTTATTAATATGGGACACACTTCTACAATCTGTTTGAAAACTTGGCCAAAAATATCTATCTCGAAAGGTTATTGTGAATTAACTGTTTTAGCAGTAATCGGTTTCTCTTTTTCTTCATGATCTATTAAGATATTTGTACCTCATCAGTTGTCTTATAGGGAGTGCAGAATCTATATGCTCTCTGGGAAATGTATGGGGGTTTTTTCTTAGTAAATGTCATCAGCATTCAGAGAATATTTTCACCTGTTCAGAATGAAAGCATTTTCCACTAACTGTTCGCTTCATTTAACAGTGTCCTGGTTGTTACTGAGAAAAAACCCTGTCCAAATATTAATTAGTTATTTATTGTAGATCACTATGTAAATGTTAGGAAAGGAAATACTTTTATATTTAGGAAACAAAGGAAAGGAGCAGGAAAATATTTTTGACATTTAACGATAAAAACAAAACTTTCAGATGCAAAGTTCACCCCAGCTCTCTTCTCTGTTGGCCTTCCTTTAGGCTATGTTAGGTATTAATAAGCCCATCAACACTTATAAGAAAAACCCAGAGGCTTGAAATCAAGTTATGGGAAATAACTGAAGGAAGCAAAGAATTCCCACTGTCTCGGTTTAAAACTTATTCACAATAGAAAACTGCTGTAAGAGTAAAGTGTTTATCAAGATACTTGATGGTTTTTTATATACACAAACAAATAAAATACTGCCTAATTGTGGAATCTGTACTCTCCTTTGGTGGCTGGCAGGATGGCATGGTACATTATATCACAATCTAGGATTGGATTGGATTCCCTGACTTCAGGCTCTTTTCTCAATTTTCCCCATCTTCTTCTAACCCCACCATCTTTTTTTGACCCTCCAGTTTTGGGAGATCATTTTCTGCTTCTCACTCAATGGCCAAATTCATGCTTAGCCAAATTCTGTCTTCAACTACATTGGTTAACTAAGGGCAAAATTGAACCAGGATGGGAGTTTTTGTGGAGAATTTAAACTGATATTGAAGAAAACTGGGTGGTTATCTGCATACTTTTTTCAACAGCAAATACAATAATCATTGAGAGTTGTATAAAATGGGTTGGGACATTAAGTATTAAGTCTTTAAAGATGTTCTTCTGTATAGCAGAGACAAGGTGGGTGATGGAATCTAGCTTATAAATGAGCTTTCATTGATCTTGTTATTTTTAAGACACTATCTACGTTCTGTTGGGATGAAATTCACCCACTGGTGTTGATGCCAAAGCAGCTTCCAGTGCAGCAGCACTATGTTTGGTCCTGCTGCTGAGCGATGGCAAAGTGGGACACCAGAGACTTTCTACTTCCTGGAAGCCATGGAGCTGAGCTCCATGCCAGCTCCCCATAGTCCAGAACAGGGTTTTTTAGGGTGTGTAGCAAAAAGGGGGCTGGGCTTACTTTGCCCCTGTGTCTAGAAACATCTATGTAGCAGGTCCAACCAATCACAGCCTCTGCCTCACATAGGCTGCGGAGGTGATCTGCACTCCTGTGGCGAGCGAGGAGTGAGAAAATTCTTTCCCCACCACCAGTCAGTGTGTAGTTTATTACACACAAAACTTATTTACTTGAGCTTTGTGGAGCTGAGAGGGAAGGGAGTTAATTCCCCCTTAATCACTTTGGTCTTTTAAACAGCTAAGTCATTAATTTTCTTCATTGTGAAAAAAAAAGAGACAAGAAAAAAGTTTTGTGTACAACTGGTATCTGTAGAAATGCTGGGAAAGTCCCTGTTACCTGGTGATCGTATGGTGGGGGATTTTAAATCATCCCACTGACAAGAGTTTCTTTTGAAACGCCTTTTCTATGTAAATACATTTCCTGACTCCAACACAGAATTTCATTTTTTGTTGACTTTGTTAAAACAGCCTTTGTTTGAATCCTGTCTCTTTCACTTGGCAATGACAAAAAGCTAGAGTCTGAGGGATTTAGTTTTTGCCCTCTTTTGGTTTTTGGGATGGCCACTCCTCAGCCATCTTGATGCGGACCCTCTGACCTCAGTTGATCGCCATCCCCCCAATCTAAGGCTTAAAATGGGCTCAAAGGCTCAGCCTAAACTGAAAGAGAGATCTCTGAGATGGGTCTGTCACTGCATGTTATGATCGCCTTCTGCAATCCATGTCGGCAGACCCTTATGTCCTGGGGCTCTTTATGGGTACAAGGGTCTGCCCATGACAATCTGACAGCAAGATCAGGTCTGTGGTGTATTAAACATGCTGCCAAAACCCTAAGATTTTGTTACAGGGTAGTGGGATTCTGTTGCTGGGCAATGCCTAACCCAGACTCCCCACTCCTCAGGCTGTCCACTTGCAGATTGCCTGTGGAGACACCATGACACAGCAAAGACTCCTTCCAGCCAGCCATCTCCGGGACAGAACACTCAAATGTAGGAGATAGGGCAGTAAAGAATATCAGCAAACAAAACCTATAAGAATTAGAAAGAACTAGCTAAGCAATCTACAAACATTAACCGATTAATCATCAGGGCTCATTCCTCAGCTGGTATAAATTAGCTATTGATTTCAATGGAAGTTATGCTAATTTACACCAGTTGAGGATTTGGCCAACCCTTAATCTTGTCCCTTTCCTCATGAAACACCACTCTAGTCAAACAGGATGAGGCTTCAGTCCTCTGCAGGAATATCCTCAAATCCCAGCCCTGATCACATGTGATGTCCCATGTTCCCCTCACCTCCTTTCATGTATGTTGAAAGTGGGAGCAAAGTTTCATTCAGAATTTACTGAGGGCTAGATTGACAAGATGCCCGTACAAGGGAGTAAGAAGCCTCCTTGTACCACTGCATGGGCTACACCCTTGTGTCCACATGAGCAGTGATAAGCAAGCACTGTGCACCTGTTTACTCTCCTTCATTCCTACAGAGCCAGTGGGTTGGAAGTAGGCGGAGAGAATTGAGGAATGTGCAGAAGTTTGGCTCTGCTCCTGTAACACGCTGGCCAGCACAGCTGAACTGGTGCAAGAAAGGGTTTGTATAGATCAGTAAATGACCAACAACAACCTTACCCACCCACTTTCCCCTTATCTTCACCCACAGCAAGGAGGAGGCAGGATGGGAATTGTGCCTTAGAGGGGTGTCTGACGTGCAGTGCCTCCTGGAATAGTGCTGGTTATTCACCACTACCTTGCTCAGGGCTGTGCCTAAAATCAACAATCTAGCCCTTGCCCTTCATTCCCCAAAGCAAATGATACAGATTACTGCTATAGTAGAACATTCTTTCTTTTTAGGTTATGTACATAGTGAATTTGAGTCCATGGTGATGTTAGAGTCTTCACTGCTGAATGTAAGCACAACTCCTTGAACTTGTCACAATCTTTTCAGCACACTTCAAAGGGACATTAGGAGATACAGCGCATGTGGCAGCTGTGGGAAGTTTATTTTACCCTATATAGCAGGTACATTACTTAGCATTCAGCTGGTTAACTCTGAAGCCTTGTTTCAACACTAAGGGCTGGACTACCCTTGCGCTTAAGTCGATGTAACTTACCGCACTCACGGGTGTGAAAAAGACACCCCCTGAGCGACGTAAGTTACATCGACCTAAGCCCTGTCCACACTGGCGCTATGTCAGTGGGAGATGCTCTCCCGCCGACACAGCTTCCGCCTCTCACGGAGGTAGAGTTATTAAGCTGATGGGAGAGCGCTCTCCAGTCGGCATAGCGCATCTTCACCAGATGTGCTACAGCGGTGCAGCTGCGCCGATGTAGCACTTGAGTGTAGACTTGCCCAGTGTGATGAAAGCCAAAAGCTTCTCTGGGAAGGGTAAGGTAACCCTTCACTCCCCGTTCAATTGACTGCAAAAGTCCTGTGCCTTTTACATCAGTACAGTTTCTCTCTGGAAGCACAACACTAGGGGAAGCACAATGTTTAATAACAAGCAGCCAGTCCCAGTGATTAAAATGATTTGTATTTCTCTTGAAAGTCTGTCTTTCTCTCATACTATGCTGCCTTGCAACTGCAGACAGCGTATGCAATGAAAAACACCCTCCAGCTATCCATGCCTCATCCAAAAACACCAAGGGATTTTTTGTACATTTTTTGTTTTTTTATATGTAGTGCTACTGCTAAGAATTCAGCTGTGCAGTCACACTGATGTGAAAAGATATGATGAGTCTATGCACTTTTCCATCACACATCCTCACCCTGTTGACAGACAATGGAACAACTGGTTTAAGAAATAATGAGATGTTTTAAGAATTGTGAAGCTGATTGTGCCAGGCAAAGAAAAAGCAAGAATAGGAAAAATACTTAATAGAAACAAAGCCAGATGAGAGTGAAAACTAAATTAGAAAGATGGAGAAGGGGAAACACTGCAAAAGAGATGAAGTATTTGATTCAGGAAAAGTGTGAGAAATTGTACTGTACGAATGATAATAAAAATATGAAGAAACGCTAAGGTAAACAAATATTACAGAAAAAAAGGCAAAAGCACAAAAGAATATTATTGGGAAAGGCACTGCTTCAGGGAAGTGGTACAAGCTTTCCAGTTTGCCAAAGACAGCATAAACTTTATTAATATTTGGTCCCCTTTGGCCTGATTCTCATCTCACAATAGTTCTAAATCAGTATAACTCCATTAAAGATAGTGATTCTGCCCCTGGTTTACATTAGTGTAAATAAGAGGAAAATTGGGCTCCTTGTCTTGGGATGAAATGTGTTATTGGAATGAAAATTGGAATGAAAATTGTTCAAAGAGATTGGCTAAAATGAGAACAGATTTAAGTCTGTTGGTATCTACTGTACTGGGGAAGGCTTTTCTGCTTACATAGTTACTATGCTGTTATGTGATATATAGTTTTCTTGCTCAAATGCAATCTACATACTGGATTGAAAATGGAAAACCTGATTTAAAAAAAAAATGCATCAAAAATAGGCTGACCAAGAAAACCATCTCAAACCAGATACGTTTTCATTTGAAGGTCAAATTGTTCCATTGCTACATATAAGTCATGGCTATATTTAATGGCACTAATGGATGCTGCATTGCATCATAAATCTACATGCAGTGATATGTTTTATCGGATTATTGTAATCAATGCAATCATATTTGTTTTTAAAGAGGGTGAAAAATCTACTACTACTGCGGAAGCCTCCATATTATCTAGACATACAAATAAGTTACTTAAGACGCCTTTTGATTTATACTGTAATCTTTGTCCTCCCACCCCATTTGCTCCTACCTCCTCATTAAACTTACTTGTGTGACTGGCCTGTTGTAAGACTGTAAGCTCTTTGGAGTAGGGACTGCATCATGCTGTGTGTGTTTGTACAGCACTTAACACAGCGGGACTCTGATAGGGGCCTTTAGGTGCTGCTGTGATGTGAATAAATGATAATAAATACCATGTAAATGTATGCAGTACTTCTCTTTAAAGAAGTCATGCAATTGCATCAAGCTGGCTTATTCTCAAAAAATTCCAACCATTGTTAACACCTTGTCAGCTGTATCAGCATTTGCATCATTGGGAGCCCTAACACGCATGGCTCACTGTGTACCAGCACTGTGTCATCTAACCCAGCTCAGAAAAAGACTAAATGACACGGTGCTGAAAATGGTATCGCCAGCAGGCAGGCTATCTACATAAGGGCTCCCATTGTGGTTAACGCTGGTTTATAGCTGAATCAGTGTGAACAATGCTGGGAAATATTAGCGAAATCTCCTAAACCTGTACAAGGCCAGTCAGTGGACAATGAAATCAAGATTTTTATTATTTACATAGGGAAGACCCTAGATTTCTTTTAATTTTAACATTTACAATTTATTTATGTTTGCAGGGAAAATATCATGGTAATCCTATGCACATAGCAGTTATTATTTCAAACTGCTTAAGAGAAGAGAGAAGGATATTGGCTGCAGCCAGCATGCCTGTACAGGTAACGTATTACATTTTATTAATCTGCTTTGGCCATGTTGATCACTTGTACTGAGGATCAAATTCAGTTCTCTTATGATGAAACCAACAGGAACAGGGAGGACAAGATCTGGCCTTCTGTCTCCAAATCATGTAAACAGCATGTGCACGTTTGTGTGTGCAGAATCAGGACCTTACACATTAATTTAAGTACCTTCAGTATGTTACTGTAAATCTTAAGAAACTATCGGAATGCCTTGTGAGAGAAGACATTATTTCTGATCACAGGCGCTGACTTTCTAAAGTGCTGGGGGGTGTTTGACCCCCGCTCTGCCCCATCCCCTGCCCCTCTCCACCCCTTTCCCCAAGGCCCCACACCTGCCCTGCCTCTTCCCACCCACGCTCCACCCCCACCCTTGAGTGTGCCGCATCCTCGCTCCTCCCCCTCCATCCCAGCCTCCTGCAAAAACGCAAAACAGCTGTTTGTGGGAGGTGCTGATCCACAGGGCCTGCCAGTGGGAGGGAGGCACTTGGGCGGGGGGGAGCTAATGGGGGGCTGGCTACTGGTGGGTGCTCAGCATCCACCATTTTTTCCCCATGGGTGCTCCAGCCCCAGAGCACCCACAGAGTCGGCGCCTGTGTTTCTGAAGCATGGAGCAGTTTTTGACTCGTGTTCTATAAGACAAGTTTCATTGTTAAGTTTTATCTTGTATTTATTATATAATACTTATGCTAATGATCATAGACGTTAAGGACAGAAGGGACCATTGTGATCATCTAGTCTGGCTTCCTGCACATTGCAGGCCACAGAACTTTATCCACACCTGAAATAGACCCCTAACCTCTGGCTGAGTTATTGAAGTCCTCAGATCATGGTTTAAAGACTTCAAGTTACAGAGAATTCACCATTTATACTAGTTTAAACCTGCAAGTGACCCGTGCCCAATGCTGCAGAGGAAGGTGAAAACTCCCCAGGTCTCGGCCAAACTGACCCAGGGGGAAATTCCTTTCCAACCCCAAATATGGCAATCAGTTAGACCCTGAGCATGTGGGCAAGACCCAGCAGGCAAACATCTGGGAAAGAATTCTCCATAGTAATTCAGAGCCCTCCCCATCTAGTGTCCCGTCTCCAGCAGTTTGGGATTTTTGCCACTGGCAGTCGCCGATGGACCACATGCCATCGTAGGCAGTCCCATTATACCATCCCCTCCATAAACTTATTAAAAGAAGTTAATATATTTTTAAAAACCACACAAGAAAATCCCAAACTGTACAATATGCATTTTGTGAAAACTGTTATATTGATGGAAAAATTCAGACAGATTCATTTAAGTTATGTTAATAAGTTAATAAGTGAATAGAATGTATGTGCTTACTGGGGTATTAAAATATTTTTTTCAGCAATATAACATTCTTCCTACAATATATTTTCATTTTGGATTTTCTTGTTTGTTAAACATATATTAAATTTTAAAATGTTTGCAACACTACCTTTATCCGTTCTGATCTCAAGATACAGTGGCTGTTGTTTATCCGTCTGTGGAACTACAGTGATTTACACCAGCTGAAGATCTAGCCCTAATTTCCGTCTTCTGTGCTAGATGTTGGAGTGGAGTTATTTGTATGGAATGTTCTATGTAAGGCGAAATAGCTTGGCTGTTTAAGAGATCATAGATGGTCTACACACGACATATTTAATTTGTTCTAGGGACCACTGGAAAAACAATTGCAGAATTCCATAGTTTCAGAAAGACAAAGAAGTGTGGAGCACAAAGTGTCAGCCATTAAGAACAGTGCCCAGGTATGTTGTGTCTGTTACAGTCTGGGACAGTGTGTCAGGTTCTAGGACTCCGCACAGAGATACAGATTTATTACTGCAGATTCAGTGACACAGCCTGTTCAGCTGGGGCCTACTACTGTATCCCAGAAATCTCTCTCTACAATAGAGGGAACTAAGGACAGAGAAAGAGGTCCTGCAGGGATAATACTAGAAACAACTTAGCTCAAGAAGAAGTTTGGCTTGAGGATTTGTTTTGTTGTTCTTTATATAAGAACAAAGGAAAAAAACAGAAAAGGGGAGAGTTTGGGTGTCAAACCCAGGGAACGGGGCACTGGATCAGCACCTATATATTTAGGGTCCAGATAGCGTCACAGAGGAGAACCAGCCTGCTCATAATGTTGGTGTGCATTGATCCTCTTCTGCAAACTCCTGGATAGAATCTGTTGCTGGGGCTTTTTGTGAGGAGGGTGAATTTCACTGAAAAGGAAAGGGTAAAGAAGAATAATGTATGCTTGAATTGTGCATGAAAAAACAGCCAAATGTGCATGCAACTGCACACCTTGCATTTTCATTTCCAAAGTTTAGTCATAGAATCATAGAATATCAGGGTTGGAAGGGACCTCAGGAGGTCATCTAGTCCAACCCCCTGCTCAAAGCAGGACCAATCCCCAATCAAATCATCCCAGCCAAGGCTTTGTCAAGCCTGACCTTAAAAGCTTCCAAGGAAGGAGATTCTACCACCTCCCTAGGTAACGCATTCCAGTGTTTCACCACCCTCCTAGTGAAAAAGTTTTTCCTAATATCCAACCTAAACCTCCCCCACTGCAACTTGAGACCATTACTCCTTGTCCTGTCCTCTTCTACCACTGAGAATAGTCTAGAACCATCCTCTCTGGAACCACCTCTCAGGTAGTTGAAAGCAGCTATCAAATCCCCCCTCATTCTTCTCTTCTGCAGACTAAACAATCCCAGTTCCCTCAGCCTCTCCTCATAAGTCATGTGTTCCAGACCCCTAATCATTTTTGTTGCCCTTCGCTGGACTCTCTCCAATTTATCCACATCCTTCTTGTAGTGTGGGGCCCAAAACTGGACACAGTACTCCAGATGAGGCCTCACCAATGTCGAATAGAGGGGAACGATCACATCCCTCGATCTGCTCGCTATGCCCCTACTTATACATCCCAAAATGCCATTGGCCTTCTTGGCAACAAGGGCACACTGCTGACTCATATCCAGCTTCTCGTCCACTGTCACCCCTAGGTCCTTTTCCGCAGAACTGCTGCCTAGCCATTCGGTCCCTAGTCTGTAGCTGTGCATTGGGTTCTTCCGTCCTAAGTGCAGGACCCTGCACTTATCCTTATTGAACCTCATCAGGTTTCTTTTGGCCCAATCCTCCAATTTGTCTAGGTCCCTCTGTATCCTATCTACCACTCCTCCCAGTTTAGTATCATCTGCAAATTTGCTGAGAGTGCAATCCACACCATCCTCCAGATCATTTATGAAGATATTGAACAAAACCGGCCCCAGGACCGACCCCTGGGGCAGTCCACTTGACACCGGCTGCCAACTAGACATGGAGCCATTGATCACTACCCGTTGAGCCCGACAATCTAGCCAACTTTCTACCCACCTTATAGTACATTCATCCAGCCCATACTTCTTTAACTTGCTGACAAGAATACTGTGGGAGACCGTGTCAAAAGCTTTGCTAAAGTCAAGAAACAATACATCCACTGCTTTCCCTTCATCCACAGAATCAGTAATCTCATCATAGAAGGCGATTAGATTAGTCAGGCATGACCTTCCCTTGGTGAATCCATGCTGACTGTTCCTGATCACTTTCCTCTCGTGTAAGTGCTTCAGGATTGATTCCTTGAGGACCTGCTCCATGATTTTTCCGGGGACTGAGGTGAGGCTAACTGGCCTTTAGTTCCCAGGATCCTCCTTCTTCCCTTTTTTAAAGATGGGCACTACATTAGCCTTTTTCCAGTCATCTGGGACTTCCCCCGTTCGCCACGAGTTTTCAAAGATAATGGCCAATGGCTCTGCAATCACATCCGCCAATTCCTTTAGCACTCTTGGGTGCAACTCGTCCGGCCCCATGGACTTGTGCACGTCCAGCTTTTCTAAATAGTCCCTAACCACCTCTTTCTCCACAGAGGGCTGGCCATCTACTCCCTATGTTGCGATGCCCAGCGCAGCAGTCTGGGAGCTGTCCTTGTTCGTGAAGACAGAGGCAAAAAAAGCATTGAGCACATTAGCTTTTTCCACATCCTCTGTCACTAGGTTGCCTCCCTCATTCAGTAAGGGGCCCACACTTTCCTTGGCTTTCTTCTTGTTGCCAACATACCTGAAGAAACCCTTCTTGTTACTCTTGACATCTCTTGCTAGCTGCAGCTCCAGGTGCGATTTGGCCCTCCTGATTTCATTCCTACATGCCCGAGCAATATTTTTATACTCTTCCCTGGTCATATGTCCAACCTTCCACTTCTTGTAAGCTTCTTTTTTATGTTTAAGATCCGCTAGGATTTCACCATTAAGCCAAGCTGGTCGCCTGCCATATTTACTATTCTTTCGACTCATCGGGATGGTTTGTCCCTGTAACCTCAACAGGGATTCCTTGAAATACAGCCAGCTCTCCTGGACTCCTTTCCCCTTCATGTTAGTCCCCCAGGGGATCCTACTCATCCGCTCCCTGAGGGAGTCGAAGTCTGCTTTCCTGAAGTCCAGGGTCCGTATCCTGCTGCTTACCTTTCTTCCCTGTGTCAGGATCCTGAACTTGACCATCTCATGGTCACTGCCTCCCAGATTCCCATCCACTTTTGCTTCCCCCACTAATTCTTCCCTGTTTGTGAGCAGCAGGTCAAGAAAAGCTCCCCCCCTAGTTGGCTCGTCTAGCACTTGCACCAGGAAATTGTCCCCTATGCTTTCCAAAAACTTCCTGGATTGTCTATGCACCGCTGTATTGCTCTCCCAGCAAATATCAGGAAAATTAAAGTCACCCATGAGAACCAGGGCGTGCGAACTAGTAGCTTCTGCGAGTTGCCGGAAGAAAGCCTCATCCACCTCATCCCCCTGGTCCGGTGGTCTATAGCAGACTCGCACCACTACATCACTCTTGTTACTCACACTTCTAAACTTAATCCAGAGACGCTCAGGTTTTTCTGCAGTTTCGTACCGGAGCTCTGACCAGTCATACTGCTCCCTTACATACAGTGCTACTCCAACATAGAAAAAAAAAAAAAACAGATGTGGCGGTCTGTGCACACATCTAGATTTGGAGACTGGATTTGTATAATCTTCTAAACATTTACTACGGTTGCCAGGTGTCCAATTTTCAACCAGAAAGTCTGGATACCAAAAGTCTGGTTACTGTAGGCAGGTGGGAGTGTGAAGGTGGGGGGGAAGATGCCAGGTCATCATGCCAGCCCCTGCTCAGCCGGGTCCGCCTCCTACTTGCATGGGCTGCAGCTTCCATCCCAGCCCCGGAGCAGAGGGAGCCCAGCTGCCGTTGGGGTGGGGAGGGAGGTGGAGAGCATCGAGTGATGGAGGGAGAGGAGCCAGTGTGAGGGGTGTGGCCTTAAGGGAAGGGAGGGGGTGTCTTAGGGGAAGAGCCTGTTCATGAATCATCTTTTATGATGGATTACTTGGAGAAGTCTTTCCAAACCCTTTTAAATATTAAAGCATGAAAGTGAAACTCTGAAAAAGGCCAAAGCAGTCATTCAGTTTCACTGCTTTACACAAAGTTCATAAAGGTGTCTTTATCTAAAAATGAAGTCTGTGGCTACAGACCTGAAGAACTTATGTCATTCTGCTGGCCAGAACTTTTTCTGGAAATCTCCACTCCCTTCTTGTAGGCCCTGATCCAGCTCCCAGGGCAGTCAATGCAAAGTCTTCAATTGACTTAAATGGTGTGGGATCAGGCCTTTAGAGTAGTATGGCCCTGTTCTGAGATATTCATCTGTCACAGGAGAAGGTCTTTTGCACAAAGTATGACTCAGCTTGTTTCACCTCAGAACAGTGGAGAATAACTTTAAATCTCCAAATAGGCCAAAGAATTATAAAAACAAAATGAAAAATTGGAGCTTTCAGTTAAAAAAGGGAAATTATCCTGCTGTGGCAATACTCTGCAAACAGGTGTTTTTGTGTGCACACCAAGATGGTAGAAGTGTTTTGTTTAGGGGCTTTTTTTAAATTAGTTCTTGGGATTATACTTTTAAAGATAAATTCTTTTCTTGGATATCCACATTAAAAATCCCTATGCCATACTTTGAGTAGCTGTGTGTTCAAATCCACAAGCATAATTTAATTAATAATTTTCATAGTTAGTGTGAGTAATCAACTATTCTTCAAAGAATGACAATTTACATTGCCAAACTACTAGATTTTAAAATGGGGGTGGGGGAGGGGCTTCCTTGATTTGTTTAAGTGTCAAAGGGCAATTACTCTAATAGTTTACATAAATGTGTTTTAGTTAGGTTTATATTATTGATAAGCCGTCTTAACTAATTTTAGTCATTTCTACTTTCAGACAAATAAGGATTTGAATTATTATTTGGGGAGACTGGTTTAGATGAAAATAAATTATGTGGCCAGATACAGACAGGGTCTTGGGTTCTGCAGGCAAAACCTGAATCAATGTGGTTTTGCCACAGCAGAGTTCATGATTGGGCTGATTGTATCAATAAGAATATCAGTATGTGAAAGAAGAGAATATATGACTTTCCTGGGATGCAATGAAGGGAACCCCTCTCTCCTTCTATAATATTATGGTCTGCAGCTGCACACAAAATTATCATTTTTTTGGGAGATTAGTGAGTAGGAGATAAACAGTCCTGTCAAGTCTTTGACAGGGAAGGGAAATATTGAAATAAGTCAACTACAGGCTAGTTACAAAATAAAATTATGTAAATTAGGAACTGTCGGATATGGTGAACCCTCAAGTGCTATACTGAATTTTTTTTTTCTTCTTAATTTATAAAAAGATGACAGAACAAGATGTCAAATACTTAGAAGATTTGCAAGAGGAGTTTGACTTCAGGTATAAAACAATACAAAGCCTAGGTAAGCTTTTTCATAATTATTTTAAGATGCTGTGAGAAAGTGTTGATTATAGGGCTAGATTCCAGTCACAGATGTGTTTTGTGTATTACCTTCTAAGCATACGTAAGCACAGAATCTGATATTTTGAGATATAAGCATGATGTGTATGCAGAACTGCTGTCTGTGCCATAATGCACACTTCTGGGGTTTAAAAAAGTAATAATATCCTCAGTGTCCAGATGCAGTTATTTTCTGTAAATGAGCTATGAAACAGTGTGATCAAGTCTTGGGAATTATGGTCTCCATAGTTTAGAGGACACTTTTTTCAAAACAATTTTTTCATGTTTAACATGGCCCTTCCTCTTACAGAGTGGAATGTATAGGTCCCCATGCTTACCCCCATAGTGGAGTTTTCTAAAACCAATGTATTAGCCACTAACTTGGCCTTCCAGTCTTTTTGACCAGAGCGGTGATAATCATCTGGTAAGCACTCCAAATGCAAGCTTGAGCAGCCTGCAGTGGTTCTGGGATCTGCAACCTGTCACACTGCAACAACTTCTTCATGACCCTTCTTCAGAAATGAAACTGGCACCCAGCTATGTCTGCACTGAGACCTTAATGGCACCTCCCTTTGAACATGTAGAGAAATCTGGGCCCCTAGGTGCCCCAAGTTCTTCAGTATGCCAGTCATATGAGACTGAGATTTAAGGTGTCATAGCACAAATTTCTATGGAAGGCACATACCAGGGCCCAGCACAGATACAGATGGCATTAAGTTCTTCTTTGAAAGTAGTTGGAGATGTAGAGAAACTGAGGGGTATAGAGCTGCAGAGGAAAAGGGAGTGGGTCACACTAGGAAGACGTGAAGCCAGTGAACGACCAGTAGCAGGAAAGATCACGTCAAGATGAAAACACCTAGTGACCAGTACTCACAACTTCCAAAATTCTCATGGTTACGAGCACCATAAAATCCCCCATCCCAAATACCAAACCTTCTTGCACCTATCCCCACCTGCAAATATTTCCTCAACCGGACACATGGTTCACGCTAAGATTCCAAAGAACTTTGCTATGATTACTGACAGCATCGGACACAATTTTATAATGGCTCATCACAGTTCAGTACTTGAATCCCATCCAAACCAGAATGATATAATAATGAAATAAGAGTATACACAGACATAAGAATCTAATAATTTCTATGTTACTAGTACTCATTTCTTCCCTATACTCCTCCTGTTCCACACAAGAAAAAAAAAATCAAAATGCCCAGTTCCTATAATAATTCTTAAATTCATATTAGAGTCAGTCTATGCAATTGAAATTATATTATATAAACTTTAATTACAAACATTCGTAGATTTCTTTACTAGCTACCGGGATATAATCTGTAGAGGGCTTCCCACCTCCTACCCCCATTATAAACACATACACTTACACTGAGGTTACCAGATGATTTTTTTTCTCTTCCCCCTGTAGAGCAGGGTGACAAAAACAGCGTCCTGATGAAACAGGAAATGATGATGTTGCAGGAAATGCTCAATACCTTAGACTACAAAAGAAAGGTTGGTAACATGTTTTGTCATTTGTGGTTCATTTGCTTTCTCCCCCTGCTCCCACACTGAATAATCACATTTAAGGAGGCATTTGCACAAACTCTCCCATCCAAAGGAGCAGGTAAACATAATTTTGTGTTACAAATACCAGGGGGATGATGGGGGAGTTTACTAGCAATTAAATAACTGGCAATTCTAAAGAGTACAACTATGGGCATGAGCCTGTTAGTTGGCAGGTGAGGATTAACCATCAGCTCACAGGAACTGTTCTGGATTCATCCTCTTTGTTTGCAAGTTACTGCATTTAAAGTCAGGAAAAAAACCACTCCAGATCAATGTAATCCCATAACCACAAAACCAGACATCACACTATTGTGTGCAATTGCATGCCAACGGATGGTGGGGAAAGAACTTCTTCTATGTCTGTTTTTTTGCTGTTCACCTTGGAATAGCTTAAAAACTTCCATATAATTTCCACATATTCTTTTCATCATTAAAGAAAAGTCTATGTGGGGATACAGTCAAAGATCACAGAAAGGAGCTTGTGACCTTAATGGTGCTTCTACATGGCAAGGTCCTGGAGGAGTCATGCCATAATAAATTCACTAAAAAAAAGTTATGTGTAGAAAGAATTCATTAATATTCAGGACTATTTTTAGTACAATGGCCAGAGAATCCAGTCACCTGAACCCAAGCAGTAGTGGTATAAGTATGGTCACGTTCTCAGAAATAAAAATTAATCCATAAGCATGAGAACATTATATATTTAAAGCCTTAAGTAATTTGAATATGGTGTTTCAAAGAGAAATGCTTAAAAACAAGGTGAATCCAAAACACTTTATTGCACATTAACATGTTGCACATTTTTCCTAACTCTAAGAAATTAAAATTTATGGCCAGCATAATAATTGGTTTTCATTTGTGAGCTTTATTGGTGTTCCCTGTGATCAGTTGGAGACACTTTTCCTATTCGTCGCAGGAAGTCCTTAGTAAAATGGCACAAGTAATAAATGAAAGTGATGTCTTGATGAACAACATGCTGCTTGAAGAGCTTCTAGATTGGAAGAGGCGCCAGCAAATTGCCTGCATTGGAGGTCCTCTACATAGTGGGCTTGATCAGCTCCAGAACTGGTAAACTTACCATTTACTTTAAGTTTCCAGTGAAAACCACAGGAAGTCTGCTGCCTCACAGTAGCCCAACACATGTAAAAAGATAGGGTCCCATCAGAGCTTCTGTCATATGTATGAATTAATTGAGTTTGCTGCTGATATGGTACTTAAGGAAGTAAGTAACTGAAATGCAATGGGCTTTGATAGGTGTAATCTGCTGTTAGAATGAATACAAAACAACAAGCTCTACACGGAGACTCATCACTTGCAGATTATCAAACAAAACAACAGCGAGAAGCCTCCCATATATCACATACACTTCCTCAAAGGAGTTTTGCTAAAAAGAAATAAATAAATAGCTTGATTAAAACCACACATAAATGTACAGATCTAGTCAAAAACCCACAGAGAAACAACGCTCTTATCTCATGGAGTCTGACTTCTCTGTGCGTATTAGAGTGGCACACTGAGCTCACTAAACTCGTCACTTGAGGACAGTGGGAGTTTTATAGGGTAAAGACTTCCTGCTTTGACTCATTCAGTGCATCACTTCACCAGATTTGAAACAATAGGTCATTGCAACAAGTAGGAGTTTAATGCGAGATCATAGCCTGTATTTGAGAGTACCACAAGGCTCAAAAGGAGGTGGTCATGTCTAGATTCAGAGTTCAAATTGGAACATAAACATAATTAAATTTGACAATTGTAACGGAGCCAGAGAACATTCTTGTTCCATTCAGTGCCTTCCCAACAATTTTTTTATGTCCCGTGAAGCTTTACTCCCCCGCCCACTGGAAGAGGCATAGTGAGGTCAGCAAGGAAAAAGGGAAAGAATGGTTGCGGGGGGGAACAAGCAAAAACAAAACCATTTTTCATTGTTGAAAACGTTTCAGTTTTTCATCAGAAAACCAATATCAAAATGAAAATTTGTATTTTGGTTGAAAAGCTTTTTTTTTTTGGTTACCAAAATATTTTTTCAATAAAAATTTTTTCAACCAGCTCTACCTGATCTTTTTGTAAGGACCTATGTGAATTTGTGACAAAGACATAACAGGACAAATCTTGAAGTCCCTGCTATTTTTTATCCACTCCTCACACAGTTATGGGAAGGGAGACTTTTATAAAAGTCCAATATGGGATTTTAGCCACATGAATCCCATTAAAGTAAACTGTTAGCCAAGTGTGCTTGGATTGGATTTTCACAGTCATCTCCTCACCTCTCAGGGATATAAATGTTCTTCTCTTAAAGAGCATGTTTTGCAAAAATACTACTGAGCTGTGGCATTATTGTCCTGTAGTAGTGGTTGCATATATATTTCTCTTTAGCAAGTCACAGGCAGCTTCAAGTCGGTGTCCATGAGGTCTTTGGGAAAGGGCTAATTTCTGAAATGATAAAGGAAAAATTTGGCCAATGGTTCACATGTATTAATTTAGCTGGCTGAGGTTAGCTTGTATAAGGCTAGTAAATGCCAATCAATTCTAATTCTATGATTTTTCTGACGAACTTCAGTAACTTTTATGTTCTAATAAGCGATTTATATGAGAGAATTGTAACTTAATCATTTGTTTTGCAATAGTTTTACACTGCTGGCAGAGAGCCTATTTCAAGTAAGAAGGCAACTGGAAAAATTGGATGAGCTGTTGACTAAACTGACTTATGACGGAGATCCTATTCTACTGCAAAGGCCTCACCTGTTGGAAAGAGTCAACTTCTTGCTCTACAATCTTTTCCGAAGGTACGTGAGCTGTTATACATTTGTGTGTCATTTAAGATGCAGGAATCTAAAACACTTCAGCAGCAACACAATTTATCATCGAAAAGAAAAAAACCTGAACACGTCTTGGTATTTAAGAGAGTATTTAACAGAGCTTGGTATTTAAAGGTGATGAGCACCTATAACACTAACAGACGTTGGTAGGAGCCTGGGGATAGGAGCTTCACAAATCAGGCCCTTAAAGTTTTGTGGTCAAGTTCTGCCTTTGGATAAACATGCATAACTCCCATTGATTTCAACAGGAATCATCCATGTGCCTCTGAACAATGCCTGGGGATGCCAATTTCTTCCATGCCTCTCATTCCCCACCATGAGTGCCACACTCACGCATCCCTTTTAGTTTCTTCCTTTTAAGTAAACCATATTTTGTTACTGTTCCATCCTTGGTGTTCTGCCTATGCGGTGGATGTACCCCGTGACTGCACTGTTAGTACATACGTAGGACTGGCTCTGTCGGAGAGCAAAATTTGGCCATTTGTCTTCAAAATATGACAGAAATGTGAAATGATTGTTGTATTTCATGTTTTAGACATTTTATTGGAATGAGTTTTGTAGCATGTTTTCCTTCCTCATTTGTGGTGTATCTTTCCTGTATCTTTTAGTGGAATAGGATCTGTGTGCTATGTTGTGTTCTTCTATTATATTCACCTAGTCTATTTTTTATGGGAATAACTCGCAAGAAATCTCTAGAAAGTGAGGTGTTGGACTGGGATGTACACCTGCCACTCCAATATGCATAGAAAAGTCACCCTCCATGATGTGAAAGCCTTCTGACTAGTTCTGTACATTTATGCATGCTTTTAATCAAGCTGTTTCTTTTCCAACTAGTTCATTTGTGATTGAAAGGCAGCCCTGCATGCCCACCCATCCCCAGAGGCCAATGGTACTTAAAACCTTAATACAGTTCACTGTTAAACTAAGGTAAGTAAAGGAAAACTAGTGTTAATTCCTTTATTTCCATATTACATTATATCCTGGGAGAGCCAACATTTAACTCATTGGGCCAAATCCTGGTGACTATACTCAAGCAGAGATCCTATTGCTTTCAATGAGAATTTTCTTGAGTAAGGACATACATAGGTCCAAATTCTGCCACCTACAACTATACATGGAGTAAGATAGTGCTCAACGTGAGTGAAGGTGGCAGCTTCTCACTGTGAGTAAAGACCTCAGATGTTTTCCTGGTCACATTTTTAAAAAAATCCTGTATTGGATTCTTGCTTTAATGACATTACAGACAAAATAAGGCACAAAAACGAAGTGAATAATAATAACATATCACATCACACAAGCCAGCTCTGCAGTAGTTTCAAGGCTACTCTTGCACATAAGCAAGGCAAATTACTGCATTTTTGGAGGCTTGAGTCTTCAACAACTCAGAGCCTGAATTTGCTCCCCACTGGTTCCTTGCCTTCTCTGAAAATAGGACTGGATGGTGGAATTCGCAGCTGAATCCCATCCACCAGCAGTAAGTATAGAGGGAACAGGAGCATTCTTGTGGGGGGACAAGGGTACAGGAACCCCCATACTTACTATCCTCTTGATGTCTCTCAACGCAACTGCAGGTCTTATGCATTCACACTTTGTCTGTGCCATCCTAACTTTTGTCACATGCCAGCACTTATGATGAGGGAATGAGGGAGATAAGGTGGCAAGTCCCTCCCTCTTCAACTTAAGCTTGGGACCCTGCAAATCATGATGCGGATCTGGATACTTGGTCTGGTTTTCTTTAAAATGGGATTTTAGAGACCTTTGACTAGGGAACTACCGGCCTTTATTCTATAGTGACAAATAACTTTACTATATAAAAGGGACAAGTCCTAGTTCTGATTATTCAGTTTTACACTTTTTATTTCCCAGGCTGCTAATTAAATTGCCAGAGCTGAACTACCAGATCAGAGTGAAAGCAACTATTGACAAGTAAGTGACTACATTATATACCTAGGGCTCAAAGTCTGTGTTGCTGCTTTATGTGGTTTGAAAGTTGTTGTGTTTTTAAAATACAAGACCTATTCGAATGTTAAGGAGGTTTATTATAGTCAATAACTGGTGAAAGATTTTATTTTATATTTAAAAAAAGCTTTCTTTATACCGGATATTTTAAAATTCGAGTCAGCAGTTCCAATGAAGATTTGTAACAGGAGCTGTGTGAAACACAGTGGTTTTGGCTGGCAGCAGCAGCATATTCATTCAAACCGTTTTTCAGCTTTGAGTCCTGTGGAATTGTGCCCCTTGAGATCTGCATTTACACAGATCAAAAAAGTTAAAGGGAATGCCAACCAGTTTTGCTGAGTTTTGGGTGGAAAGCATATGTTAGCCCAGGTTCACTAAAAGGTTGTCGTACCCAAGTGAACCTGGGTCGAGCTTTGGCTTTCATAACACATCTGTCTTTGCAATGCTCCTATGCTTTTGACGAAATCAGGCTGCATTAATTTGTAATCACACAACAAATAACTGCTAAGGTCCGGATCCTCGAAGAGAATGGGAGTTTCAGGTTTCTCACTGGCTGTTCTCAGCAGAACCTTAGGCGCTAGCCACATTTCAACTTCTAATTGAATGATTCTAACTTGTAACTAGTTAATAGCATAGCTAGCTCTAAAAGCTAATTTATGTCAGAACACCACACAGGCCCAGATCCTGCTAACATTTACATACCTGCTTAACTTCATTTCTGTGAATAGTTCCATTGATTTCAGTTGGACTACTCAGGGTGGTAAAGTTAAGCATGTTCTTGGAGGACTGGTGCTATAGTTAATAACTATGGAAGCTTAGAGTGTTCCACCCCTGCCAGAGACTGAGCATGGCACATGGCTGTCTTCCCGTAAGTGGTTCCTCTGAGTCCCCCCCCTTTTCTTTTTACAGTGTGATTTGGTTAGTCCTCCTTCTTCCCAGGTGTCTGGGCAGGAGGACATCTCAGAGTGCACTGCCCTACATATTGATGCTTTGTGCACGTCCTCCAGTCATTCTGTGCCCTGCTGTACAGATGCCTCTGTTTTCCCAGAATGCATTGATGCAAACATAGTTAGGCAGAGTGGTAGCTTTGGATATGCACATATAGCTCTGATGGCAGAAAAAAGGCTGTGGAGGCACAAAGTGAATCATATTACTTATAACTAGCTATGTGGCTGCCTGATTACAGAGCAAAAGTCACAGCTGCATTGATAATATGAATGGACCTTTAGAGGCCAAGGCATAATTTAATCTGCTCTTTTTTAAAAGGCACTATTTAGTTTGAGTGCATACTATATATATATATATATACACACACACACTGGGTTACAGGATATATTTTCTCTTTCTTTTTTTTAAGGAATGTGTCAACTGTAAGGTAAGGCTATAAAAGTTTGAGACTTCTTAACTTATCCCACATTATTTTATCTGCCATTGTGTACATTGTTGTAATGTGTTTTCTAGTAATCGCAGATTTGTTCTATGTGGCACTCATGTCAAAGCTATGAATATGGATGAATCTGCAAATGGAAGTCTGTCTGTAGAATTTAGACATTTGGTAAGTTTGCCAGGTACTGTTCTTCTCATGTGACATTGGTAAAGCATCACAGAATTTTTTTTTAACCTGAACAAGGAAAACTGTATCATTCCTACAGCTGTCTGTCTTTCTCTCTGCTTCACTATAGAGCTTCTACCTAGAACCTTTCACAGCCCCATCATGCCCCACTTTTTGCTGGAGTTTTAAAGAAACAGCACACATAGCCTCATAGTACTTGCTTTTACTCTCTGTTAATACTCCACACAAGATTAGGTACCATGTACTTTCTGCTCTACAAACCAATCTCCTTCCCATTCCCTCTGTGTCCAGTGGCTCTAGATTTTTAATCTGACTTCATATGATTTGTAGCGTTTGAGTTTCCATATTTGCTACTGATAATTATTTTGGATATTTTCTTGAATGAACAAATGAACTGACCAAGTAGATGAAAATTAAATAAAGGAAAAGGGGTGTTTGAAATACTTGGAATGAAAAATTTTCCTATCAAAAATGGAGTTTTGTCAGAATCAACATTAATGCTGGGTCTTTCATGTCCCCATTCTCCTGATTGGTCCTGCTGCCTGACGGGACTACATCTCCAGTGATGTGCTGTGGGCTCTTTCTGTGGCTTAACCACTGTGGGGTATCATAGAAGTCCTGCAGGAATGGAGTCTGCAATTAGAATGCAAGTCTTCACTTTTTGCATTCTTGTTTAGTTATTTTATTATGAACTTAGCTTTATTGAAATATTATGAGTTAATTGTGTATTTAAAAAACTTTTCTTTAAAATAATCACTGAATAGATTTATGAAGAAACACCATCTGAGCCTGAACTATAGGTGTTCAATGTAAATCGTGTACTTATCACAGGATTATCCAGTGCCATTAGTTTATGTAAAGACAAATTTTGATTCCATCGGCCATTTAGTGTCATGGGACAATTACTTACTATTTTGAGATCCCTGAACAAATCATATGTTAGTTTCTGAAGGATGCACAGCACAAATAGACCATCACTATACAATCATAGTAGTAGAACCACTGTAGCGAATACTGCTGCTAAATATTTCTGTCTGTAAACTTCCTGAATATAAATCTTAATTTCCATTTTACAGCAACCCAAAGAAATGAAATCAAGTGCTGGAAGCAAAGGAAATGAGGTATAATGTGTTTTTTTTATGACTTTCAAATAAAAAGTATTTTAGAATGGATTTCCGCTAATCTCATTTGTAGGCATGTTAGCTTTTAAAATAAACACAGTCATGATAAACTGAACGGTAGACAGTCGTAATATAATAAAAATACATGAGAACTTTTCAGAAATAAATTTCTTAGAAGTTTGAATGAAAAAGCCTCAATTTTATACAACAAAAATGATTGTGTTAGACAGCAGGATATATGCATCCAAATGCATGTGTTTCTTCTTAAGGAATATTCTTTTAAATTGGGCCCAACATTTATATTTCGTAAAAACAAAGTTTTATGAAACCCAGAACAAGAGAAATGTTTCCACAAACTTTTTTGTTTTTAATCCAGTAAGAACAGTTCATTAAACAAGTAAACTGAGGGCCAAATTCACAAGTGGAATAAGGGTGTAATTGTATTGAAGTCAATGGAGTTGTGCCTTCTTCAGTCAGCATTGAATTTGGTCCTGCTTTGGTAATATTTATCAGTAGCTGGTCTTAGTGTGCCCCCTTGTGGTTAGATTATAATATAAAACTTCAGATTTACAGAATAACTAACACACACTGGACTATCCATGCCCTCTGACAGTTGGGAGACTTATGTACACTTCTGCTTTGTAAAGTGAACAGATGTTGTGAGTGACTGCATCCTAGAAGAGTCTAAAAGTATGCTTCTCCCATATACCCCAAAGAAAAATTTACATAACCTCAAAATAGGCATTTTCTTGCTCTCTAAAAAACACACCTTTAAACAAATACCATTAATATCGGTATAGGGACATCAGTATGAATTAGTATTTCGAGTAAGTTTGCTATTTTTCCCTCTGGTTTTTGTTTAATATAAGATTGAAACAAAAATTAGAATTCTACACATGAATGTTCGTACGGCTTTAAGTGTACCAGTATAGTTAAAGTGGTATAACCCTCTAGTGTGGATGCAGCTATTCCAGTATAAACATAGGATGGAGTATTCCTGTCCAGGAAGAGGAAAAGCTATACTGGTCTACAGTACCCTTCTACCAGTTTAACTGCATCCTCATTAGGGGTTATACTAGTATATCTTTAAAAAAAAAAAAACACCCCACATTCCTAAAAGACACAATTATAAGAGTACAAAAACTGCCTACAGACCAGGCCTTAGTCATAGAGTTTATGTGCAAAATAAGAAAAGATCAGCATGGATGGTTTAAACAAAAACAAAAAACCCATCACAACCTAAAACCAAGCAGGACACATTTTTGCACACACATCTGTATTCTTGACTGGAACAATTCACCAGTTGATTAGTAAAACTGAAACTCAGGGTCTGATTCTCTGATGCTCTGTGCCTTGTGAAGTGAATTTGCACTAGGGTAAATGAGTGCAAAGTGGGTGTAAAATGCTACTGCCCTGCCCTCAGTTTGTGCACCTCCTATTAAGTTTGGATTTAGTTACAGATGCTGTGGTCTTATCCAAGGGTTTGGCTACACTTACATTTTATAGCGCTCTAACTTGCTGGCTCGGGGGTGTGAAAAATAACCCCCCTGACAGCAGAAGGTTTGAGCGCTTTAAAGAGCTTGTGTGGACAGGCTCCAAGCGCAGGGAGCCACTCTCCCTGCGCTCAGAGCTAATCCCCTCGTGGAGGTGGATTACCAGGAGCCCTGGGAGAGCTCTCTCCCAGCACTGGCACGTGACCACACTCACACTTCAAAGCGTTGCCGCGGGAGTGCTCCCGCAGCAGCGCTTTGAACTTTCTAGTGTAGACATAGCGTAAATGCTCCCCTCCCTTTATGCAGCACGGTGGGAAGCAAAAGAGCACGGATGGCATGAAGAAAAGTTGAGGCCTATGCAGATGGGACAGGTAGTGAGAGAGTATATTCCTCCAACAGATCACATCCTCCCCATGAGAATTCTTGGTGCCAAGTGTCCACTCAAAACTACTATCAGGACTCCCAAGTGTTCAAAATGTATGCATCAGGCCCCCAAAGGATGCTATGTGATCTTTTAAAGTCTCCTGATTTTTAAATAATTAGTGTTTGGGGTTTTTTATTTGCCTTCTAGTTTGTTAGCCTTTTAGGTTTACGTTTTCCAAATTCTCTCTATATCCAGGAAGGTTAGCAACATTCATTTAAAGAAAACCCACAAAAAGTAAGGGGAGATTCTCACATAACGACAGGTCTCCAGGAATTGGGACTTGACGTTAAAAAAAAAAAAAAAAAAGACAAGATTCACAATGAAATTATAAGCGTTGGCACCAGTGTGAGGGATATGGGCTGGATGGAAGAGCGGGGCCGGGAAAAGGCTGTACTTTGTGTACCATTCTGTTTGGTAAATGGTATAATATCCCGAATGCAGTTACAGCAACTCTGAGCAGCTACAGATCCTCTGAGCATCCTCCACCATCAGAGGGAGTCACAGCCATGCTGCCAGCATGTGGGGAACCTAGTGGCAGCAAGGCAGCTAGTGCCTGTTGTGCTGGGGGAGGACAGGAAACAGCACAGAGACAGAGTGATTCCATGCGAAGATCCTTGTGATTTGGCCAGTCTGTTACTTTTGTTCTCCTGTGTGTGGCTCATCTGGCCATGCCACAGATTTGCCAGCTTTCTCAGTATTGCTGCCGGCCCCCACTTTCTGAGGTGATAGTGCAAGCATATGGGTGGCTACTTCTTGTCCTCAAATCTTTTCTGCTGGCTACTTCCATTTGCTGCAGGCAAGAGGAGACTATGACTTTCAGTAGGATTATTGGAGCTAGATAGCTAGTTTGGAGTGTTTAAGTAAAACTGCTGGTGGATCGCTGCATGCAGTGACAGATGCCAAACTTCTACCAGCTTCTGCCTTTTTATAAGCACAGACTTGCTCTCCAAGTATGTCTCTGGTTACAGTTTGCAGATCTGCCCTTCAAAACACATATGGTCAGTGTTCTAGTCCTGGACGGGGAAGTTGAGTTAATCATTTTTAGTTAACAGATGGAAACAATTGTCAATGTTCCATGCTGCAACTGCAATTGGGAAAAAATATACTGAGGCTCTAGAAATGGATTCATAAATGAGATAGCACAAGTATCCTGCTTGGTTATTATAGCTGTGTTATTTGTGCCACACTGCTGCTGGTCCCAGGTTCTGAAAAAAGGAGAAGGCAAAGGAGTGTAGTAGCTAGAATAGGCAAATGAAATCTCTCCTGAGAGAGGTCAGGTGCTTTTGAAAATCCCACTGGGCAGCCATCTGCATCTTTAGGTGCCTAAATACCTTAAAAATCTGGCCCAGAGACAGTTTTTAATTCTTCGATTGGTTAGTTCTTTCATCCCAGGTAAGTGTCCGTGAAAGCCTATTGATCAGAAGGTTCTGCAGCTGTGGTTTGTGCCACATGGGGGGGAAGGACGGGGGGGGGACTTTTTATTCAAAGCTTACCTTAAAAGGTGAACTGCAAAGCCAGTGAAACTGTGCCTTCCATGGCTTTGGGTGATGCATAAAGTTGACATCATACATTTGGGTTTTTGTCTCACTTTTGGTTGTAAAAAACTGGCTTTTCCCCATTGAACATTATACTAGGAATGGCAGGATTGGGTAGTTTCAGGAGGGGAACTTTGACCTGATAGGAGGTGGAAACCTGATCTGCAGCTCCCAGCTGTTATTTGCCCTTGCAGGCATGTGCAAGGGGAAGGGGAGTCATGGAAGGAGACCTTCCTCCTGCGGCCTGTGCAAAGACAGAGAATTATAAATACTCTCTGTAAGCAGGGATTTGACCTTAACCCCTCCACAGAGCAAATCAACTGGAAAGGGTTGAAAAGGAAGTGGGGCTCTAGCACACGAGAGAGCAAGATACACCACCCCTTTGGATGGTACAGAGCAGTGCATGGACCCCCCACCCCCATGAGCACTGAGCTGCCCTGGGAGAGTTTATGCCTGAGGCCCAGTCTCTCCCTGCGCTGCTGCTGGTGCAGGAGGGCCTCCATGCAGCTCTTTGTGCAAGTTGCACAATCTAGCCCAATGTATGGAGGAGCTGTTGGGCAGCAGGAAAGCTAAGTGAGCGGCTGCTCGAGTTTATCCCTCCTGGGATGTTGCATTCCCAGTCCTCCAAAGATAGACAGAGTCCGCTGGGAAATCGGAATCTGTTTTACATTGAAATTGTCAATCACGAAAGAAGCTTTTTAAAAAAAAAAACTAAAAAAAACCCCACATTTGAGGCCATGTCTATAACTTGCAAAAAGCATAGTTCCTTTTGTTCATTTTTCACTTCAATCCTTAAAAGTGCAACAATCCCTTGAACAACGTTTTCTTAGCTTCTTCAGAAAACAGCAGAAGTTTTAGGCAGCATTTAAGGTCAGGGCACTGCTTTTTTTTTTTTTTTTTTTTTTTTTTTTAAATAAAATACTCACGATTTTCCACTGGCTCTGCTTATACAGTATATTCAACTGACATATTGTCTTTCAATGTTGTGTTCTCTGTACGGTTTGGTTGTAGTCAGGCTCCCAAAACCAATTTTAAGTGCCAGCTTTGTTCACAGTTTTATAATGTGTTTGCTTCCTCAGGGCCCTCAGATGGTAACTGAAGAGCTGCACTCCATCAGCTTTGAAACACAGGTCTCCCTGTATGGTCTGACTATAGATTTGGAGGTGAGTGTTTTCACTGTTTTTGTGTGGGGAAGAATAAGCAATTATTTGTCCTCAAGCCAAATCAATACCTGTTACTTACAAGAGTTTGAGAATTCTTGGATAAAGATGCACAGTACATAGATTTACAGCAATTTTTGAGCTAACTCTAATTGGCTATGCGTGCTTTACTTTCGTACAGTATAAATATGATGTTCTGCAGAGCATTTCGTGCACAGTCCTGCCCCCAGTGAAGTCAGTGGTAAAATTCCCATTGTGTTCAATAAAAGCAGGATTGGGATGCCCCGTGAAGCAGCACGGCATGCTGCTTTGAGAAGTATATGATATGGCAAGAGAAAGTTTTAGGGGCCCATGATACACATGACTGCAGGTCTTCCTGGTTCACCACTTGTGCGCATCATAGTGTGGCTGACATGAGCCCTCCAACAGTGCTAGGGATACCATAGATCCCCTCCCTGCCAGACAGATGACTGGCTATTGGCAGCTATACTTCGTGCAGCTCTTTCATACAGCTGATAAGGCAGCCCCTAGACACAGCTACAGCCGGCCATCTGGGTCTCTGTGGAGTCCAGCACATATAGCTGAGCTCTGAGACTAACATTCACTGAACATTTGGGGGCCCATCCACAGACCAACAGTTAGCCAGCAACAGCACCCCAGGAGATCTCTGCCCCAAGGAATATGCCAAAAGACAAAGAGGTGATATTGAGACTATTGCAGTTTCCAATACTACAAAACTATTATGCTAATTTAAAAAACAACAACATGCTGGTAGACTAATACATTCCCCAATGAATGCCTTGTATGCAACACTCTGTAACATTCACATACTCTGTCTTCTTCACCAGACAAGCTCTTTGCCTGTAGTGATGATTTCCAATGTCAGTCAGTTACCTAATGCTTGGGCTTCTATTATTTGGTACAACTTGTTGTCAAAGGATTCTCAGGTAGGTCTTCAAATCCCAAATATTAATTTTCTGTATATTTCAGGTTTCTAGTTATCCACTTGTCAAGCAGAAAAAGATTTTTTCCCAGATCTGATACTTCTAGGAAATCTGGCCTTTTTTCCTGCACATACACTCTATACTACAAATTAGCTGTAATCACATTTATAATAATATGATTAACATTATGTAGAGGATTGAATGGGCCTTTGGATCCAGACATGGTGCCTTTTTTACCTCCAGATTGACAGTTCAAATGTAAGATAGGTCAGTATTGACTGAAAACTGTTACCATTTGACTCCTGTTTTTTGGTCTGTGTGAAATGACTTATTGGAAGTTTCCAATATATTTATTATTGATTTGTATTATCATAGTACCTACGAGCTCCTGGCATGGACCCGGACCCCATTCTGCTAGGCACTATACACAGTTCTTAGTGGACAAATCTCAACATCACAGAGCAAACATTCTCAACTGGCATGTTGGTAGTCCTGGTAAAAAGACCAATGATAGAATGGGCTTGTAGATTTAATTACCCTTTCACTCTCTTGATGTGGTTTCTCTGCAACAGGACTGGGGAAAATTGAAGGGGTGTACTTAGAAGTCTTGTACTCCTGCTTCTTGCACTGTTCCTAATTTGTGAGTATATGGAACACCTTAGAAGATTGCCTTGTACTAAATGCTGTAAACCTATATCATTCACAAACACTAACTTCACTGAAAAAAATGATCCATGCCTGTGATTAATATATACTTACATGTTATACGTAAAAGAGCTTTCATTATTCAGATTAATTCTTTGCAATATGTAACTCATAGCTTGAGCATCAGTCTGTCAAATTGGATACATAAGAGTTTCTGTACTGTATTAAATACAGTTTTCCTCACTTATTTCACAGGAGTTAGTACTTTTATTAAATTAGAGCATAAGTAAGTGGACTGACACCACCTGCTAGTAGCTCCAACTTCAGGGGAAAGATTGTTGCTTCCCAGTCTGCGGTAGGTTCAGAACAGACTGCTAAGTTAGTCACATCAATTACCTTTACCAGCATTACTGCTACCATATCGTGGAATAGCTATAATAGTAGCTCTAAATGAGAAGCTCCTCTAGTTTTTCAGTCAGGGATTGGTGGTTGCCTGTAGATGTTGCGAGGACAGAGAATGCAGGAAAGGATGTGTCAGAATGCCACCAAGAATTGGCAGACCAAATGACAATCCATCTAGATTTTTAACCCAAACAAAACTCTTAACCTAAGTCTTTGGAGCACAGTCATTAGTCTGTTCTAGATTAAAGGATTCAAATAGAAAAAAAAAAATCCATCAGCCAGGCCATAAAAAGAATTTAACAACATAGTTCTATACAGGGTGTCTTAAAGGATTAGTTAATAGACTTGGCACACTGAAGTTGTGTTTGCTCCAGATGGAAATTGTCTTCTGAGAACACCTGCTCTTATCGGGCAGCTTTTCAATAGTTAGCATTGTTAGCAGCACTCCTTCTGGGACTATCAGAACTAAGGTGCATCTGACTTCCTCTTTGCAGTTTGAAATGTCTGATGTTTTTCAGAGTGCTACCAATGTATAAACAAAGCATGAATTCTATTGCAGAACCTGGCTTTCTTTAACAATCCCCCCACTGCCACTCTGAGTCAACTCTTAGAAGTACTGAGCTGGCAGTTTTCATCTTATGTTGGTCGTGGACTCAATTCTGAGCAGCTCAATATGCTGGCAGAGAAACTTATGGGTAAGAACCATAAAACTATGATAGCTGTTCAGTTTCTATTTACTTCTAAATATTACACATGACAGGCCACACTCTGCCCACTTGCAGGTTAGCAGTCAAAATTTATGCCCAAAATCCCCTCCTCCACCCCCCCTTCTTCCCCCACATTGTTCACTAGTTCTCAACCAATTTGTAAATACAGTTTGCCTTCTTCCCCTTTGTGCTCTCATGTGCTATTGCTATGGGTGACATCACTTTTCAGCAACACCAACCACCTCCACCACTCCGCTCAGCGTTGCCAATTGTTCGTTAATACTTTTAAAGTAAACAAAGTATGTTTCACCTTATTCATGGCAAAAAGTGCCTTAGCTTGTGAACTTCCAGACGGTTAGGCTAAGCAAAAGGGTGTCATAGTTGCAACAAACTATGGTAAGTGTTTTTAAAGAACTGTGAACCTATTATGAAATGAAAGGGCAGTCTTGGTCTGTTAAAATAAACACACACACACACCCCACCTTTTGTCTTCTGGGTCACTTGTCTCCTGAAGGCAAAGAGGGATCACTCCTGCTCTGCTGATGAAGGAGAAGGGAGCTCCTCTATGGGCAGGAAGTGTAACAGTTAAGTCATAGTAAGCTTTCTAGTAGCGGGATGGACACTTGAAGGTTTCAGCTACCTGTCCTCCAGAAGGGGGATTCAAGCTTTGGAGGAGACTGGTAGATTTATCTGTGGTTAAAAGGTGGAGAGGCTGTTCCTTCTAATGTCAGTCAGGTGGATATTGATTGGACTGATTGCCCTTTTTGATGGAGGGAGGGAAGAAAAGATGTTGACAGACCACAGGGGGCTCCTTAGCTAGATTTTAGTTTTGGTGGAGACTGAGGTGGGGAGGATACTTCTGAGGTGCAGCAAAAGGGGATTAAGGCAACTGCTATTGGTTTGGGGAAGGCTGCTGCAGGAGGATTGGGAGGGGAAGGCAATTTGCCTAGAGGAATGAAACCACTTTTTTTAGTGGCTTGTTGTACAGGAGGAGGGAACATCCAGATTAGAGCCACTTCTTGCGGTGAAGTGATGGTGGTGCGGGTTGAAGAGAGGTGCAGTTGTGCATGTCCAGTGTGCTCATGGTCAACCTCTTCCGGGGCTGGGATCCAGAGCTGCAACCACATTAATAAAATTTGAGGGACGAGACCAGGAGTGAGAATGCAAAAGACCTGCAGCCACAACAAGGGGAACCCTAAGTACAACAGAAAAAAAAACTGAGGGAAGGACATGTTTGCATTCTCCCAGGCATTGTGGCTGTATCTCAATCCTCCTGCAAGATGGTCAGGCTGAAGGATCTCCCCTCCCAACTCCCACACATGCCCCAAACACTTCAAGTGATCGAGCCCGTTACTGGATGAATGTCTGGGACCTGTTGCAATTTCCGGGTGCCATTCCCTGTCTAAACACGATCTCCCTCCTCTGTTATCTCAGTAACTAGGGAAAAAATAGGTTAAGGTTGGTTTTATTTCACAGGAGAATTAAGCCATTCAAGATTTGAAACAACATGACTAATAACTACATTTTAAGCAATGTTACTCTAAAGGTCCTATATTTATTCTCTGCTAGCATTTACACAAGAGTACATTGGTAGGGCCGTATGTATCATAAAAGATTTTATTATTAGAACTTCGAACAGAAAAACCTCAGATAAAGTGAAGCCCATGAGCAGCAAACTCAGATAAAAAGTGGAACTCTGTGTTTAAGATGATATAGAACAGAAGTCCCCAGTTGCTTCAGGGCATTGCTGTAATGTTTAAATTGCAGGTCCACCTATAGAGAAACTTTGCTTGTAATCATGTTGTTCAGGTAAATGTCATGTACAATGTAAATGCTTTAATATTCAAGTATCACAAATGAACCTATTTCAGGAACTTCAGACAAAGGGACTGATATATTTCTTTTTAAATTTTAGGGCAACAGATTAGTTACAATGATTATCAACTGTCCTGGGCAAAGTTCTGCAAGGTAGGATTGTAAAAAAAAAATTAAAGTATTCTTCTTTTTCCTTTGAGTGCCTGCATGCAGACTTAATTCTGCCCCATTGACATCACTGACAAACCTCCTACTTGACATGTCTCAGATCAGGATTGGTCCCATTCTGAGCTGCCCTGTGTCAGGATTTCCAGGCGTAGCACACTCAAATTAAATTCTAAAATGCTACTTAATGGAAAGAACCAACAAGGACCCTAACGGTTAAATCTGACTGGGAGGAGTTCATGCCCTAAACCACAGTTGGTCACCATTTACTCCACAAAATGACCTGTCCTAAAGTTGTTGAAACGGAACTATTTTTTAATAAAAGACATTTTCATGGCGACGCAGTTTAAATTGGCACATACAGGCCATCTCTAGAAAATGAATGGCTTGACCATTAGTCAGTAGTTTTATTTGAATCATCTTTGACCATTCCAGTTAGCTTACAACTGACTTAAGAAACCATAATCACTGATGGGAGCCAGACCCTAACATTGTTTTAAAAAGTTAAATTACTCCACATGCTCATTTGTGAACTAAAACAAAGATACTTCAAGAACTGATTGGCTGTAAATCAATACATCTAAATACTTTTGTCAGAATCAGACAAAAATACTGAGTATGGAAAGTAAATCCAATACATTCATATTAAAGATGCATTATTTAAAATATATTTGTAATATTTGAAGATTCTTGGAAGGAAATAGCTGTGCTCTCAAGCTATAGTTTCATAGTGAGGGAGAAATGATATAGACATTAATTATTCTAAATAAAGAGTGTAAAGTGAAGCACTTCCTCTAAAAATCTTGAAAAGCAAATCATATAGATATTTTGTTTTTACACAAGATAGTAAGATTTGAATTGCTGCTTTGAATAAATTTCTCTATCATTCTCAGATAAATAGAAACTAGAACTATTCCTGTGAAAATGACAGGGACATGCAGCATTGATACTGTGTTAAAGATGTGGTTGAAATTGTCTTTTTATTTGTTTGTTTATTTTACCAATAGGAACATTTATCTGGAAAGTCATTTACCTTTTGGGTATGGCTCGAAGCAATACTGGACCTAATTAAAAAACACATTCTTCCTCTTTGGATTGACGGGTGAGCAATATACTGGCAACTGTCCATTGACGTAACATGCTTATCTCATTTGTCCCTTCTCTTTATTTAAGTCTACATTCAGCATTACAGAAAAGAATTTTCAAAGGCCTAAAAATCTCCAAGTATGCCATATTGTTTGCAATTATTTGTAGTCTGAAGAAAACTCTACTGAAACTATTCAAAGTGGATTTTAGATTTCTCCTTTATGGACTTAGTTAGTTTACAGGCAAGTAATATGATAAATTTTGTCATGCTCCACACTGTGATGGGGGCCCATGCTGTGTTCCTGTGCAGATAAAACTCCCACTAACTTCATGTTGAGCCTTTGTGAGGTCTATAGCAGTGGGCCCTATAAAACCAGCCTTTTACTTTGTTTGGCACTTATCTGGCATTGCAATATAAAAGTTGGGAAATGAATGCCACAGAATGGATGCTGTAGTTACTCTGTAAGTAAAGCCATGATTTTCTTATACTTGCAGGTATATAATGGGATTTGTGAGCAAGGAGAAGGAACGAATTTTGCTCAGGGACAAAATGCCTGGAACATTTTTATTAAGGTTTAGTGAAAGCAATCTGGGAGGAATTACCTTTACCTGGGTGGACCAGTCAGAAAATGGTAAGTGCAGCTTAAAAGTGTAAAATTCAAGGCAACCTAAACTATAAATGATAGGTGAAATGTGTAGCTGATTATGACTGTTGACCTCTTTACCTATTCACCATTATATTGCCTTTGTGTCTTTACAGGAGAAGTAAGGTTCCACTCAGTGGAACCCTATAATAAAGGTCGTTTAACTGCGCTGCCATTTGCTGACATTTTGCGAGATTACAAAGTTATTTTGGCAGACAATGTTCCTGAAAATCCACTGAAATATCTGTATCCAGATATTCCCAAAGATAAAGCCTTTGGCAAATACTACAGCTGTCAGCCAAATGAAGGTTGGGCTCTATAGTCTATACTTACCCTTTTTGGAAAGTAACATTAAATTCAGATGATATGCAAATTAACTTTTTTTCTTAGGAAAACAAATGTTTACTTGTGGAAACAGTACCTCGTTTTATGGAATGCCTTTACAAAAACTGTGCTTGTTTTTTCATGCACCCCCTGTCTGCCTATTGTTTCCACCTGTTGTCTCTTGTCGTATACTTAGATTGTAAGCTCTTTGGGGCAGAGGCTGTGTTTTTGTTGGGTATTTGTACAGAACCGAGCATAGTTGGACCCTACTCTATGAACTGTAGGTAATACAATAATAAATAACAATGACACTTAGATATGCACAAGCTAAGAAACATCTCTGTGAAAGCAGTCATATTATAGGAAGTTATTCAATTCATTATTTACAGAAATACATTTACTTTCAACTTACATTTCTTTGCCCATGTTTCAGATATTTGTTTCTATTTACAAGACCACTTGCTTGTCTGCTTCCAGCATTATGTAGCAGTGTCACTTGCTGTTTCTTCAGTTCCAAGAACCTCTCACTTGAGGTTCAGGGGACTTAGTAATGGCAAACAGCTCATGAGAGTAACTTATAATTCCAGAGAGACAAACAAGCAGCAGATCCCATGCGATATATATTGACTAAAATTGCCAGTGTAGTCAGAATTACTTATGAATGAACACAATCCTATTTTGTCCCCTCATGAAAGGTTTCAGTTAAAGGCAGTTAAAGGTTTCAGTTAAAGCTTCTAAAGGCTCAGACCTGCAAAGACTAGAGCACATACCTATAATACATTTAAGTACTCCTCATGACTTCAAAGGAACTTCTTAAGTGAGTCCAGTTACTTATGTGTGTAAGTCTGTGCAGGTTCAAGCCCTGTCTTGTTGCCCATGTTCTTGTTGCTCGTTCCTGATTAAACAAATACTTATGTTTCCCTTTCAATACATTATGCTCTACAGCTTTTAAATATTTGTATTAAATCTCAGTAAATAATAAGCATAGAAACTTTAGGGCATTTTTAAAAATTTCCCTAACGTTGATTCTTTTTTAGTCTCAAGACCTACAGAAGGAGGGGTCAAAGGTTATGTGCCCGCTGTATTTATCCCAATCTCCAAAATGTGAGTAATCTAAGAGCTGTTTTACACTTTGGATGTTATTCATTAAGTCTGTGTACCTCCCTTCATCCCGCAGTTTCTTTGATTCCATCTTTTTCCCATGGAAATACTTAGTGATAGCAACACAGAGATATGGGCCCCAATTCTCTGGCCTGGCAAAGGAGTGCTCAATGAAAGGCTGGGGGAATAAGTAAAGAGGGCTTTAAAACCACCTTTTCTTCCCCAGTCCTGATGCTGTCTATGCATCAGGAATGTATGCAAAATAAATTAGAGCAGCCTTTAGGCTCCTCTAATGTGTTCCAACTTTTAATGTCCCCCAGAATCTTGGGGATGGCAGCTGGGTTTCACCTTTCTTTCCCTGACTACAGCTCCTGCATCAAGTGGCCAGAAAGTGGTATAGGAGCGCCTCTGCAGTTCCTGATCACAGGAAGATCCCCCTACGCAGACAGAATTAACAGATTAAACAAGGTTTAGGGCACCTTTGTGCTCCTGGAGTAGCACAAAGTGTACAGTATGGTTTTGTGTGTGTGCCTGCAGCTATATCTTTTCAAGGTATTCTCATTGATGTTGTGGGCTAATAGGACATTAGCATGCAGTTGGCTCTTTCACAGGCTATCTGCTGCTACATCCGTGTTACCCAAACACCGATCTACCATGGAATGATTACGTTCATGTCCCTTATTGATGCATTAAGTTGCAAAGGGGTTTCTTCCCATTATTTCCTAATCATCTTTAAGGTTATTTATTTTATTTGTGTTTCTTTTAAGCCTGTATGATTCCACAGATCCACATTCTCCATCAGATCTTCTTCCCATGTCTCCAAGTGTTTATGCTGTGCTGAGAGAACACCTGAGTCCCACAGTGATTGAAACTGCTGTATGTTGCAAGTTTTTTCATTCATAATTTACTACTAAGCAAATGGGGTCTACTTTGTGGAGAGAAAGAGTTACCAGTGGAGAGAAAGGCTTCTTTTGCAGTGCAAAAGGGTGAGAGTACAGTTGTAACCATTAAAAAGTCAGCACTTGCCTTCAGTTCCCATACAGTGCTATGGGAGATAACCCAGTTCTTTCCTATTCTAAATGCAGTAGAATTCTTCAGTATGGTAGGAAATGTCTTTTTCATGGTGACCATTGTACTATGAACTTTATATCTTAGAACTTCGCAATGCAAGGATCTCAAAAGTCCATGCAAGGATCTCAAAATTCTGTACACACATTAATTAAGCTTCAACACCCAGAACTGTATGCAAGTATTATACCGATTTTACAGATAACACAGAGGGCTTGATTCACCCATTGCCATGCATTTTATGTAGTTGCCATTTCTGATGTGGTAGCATTTTACAGACACTTTGCACTAATGAAAATGACTACTCCAGCTGCACGGTGTAGATGGGTCTGTCTCAGAGATGTTAAAGGTGAACTGAAATGTCTTAACTAAACAAATACAAAACATTCATTAAAAGTTCATGGAGAGACTTAAAAGTTACATTACAAATGTATTTATTTATTTTAAAATCATTTTCTATTTTACTTGCCTGCTAATTCAGAGCTCTCTGCAGAACATGAGGCAGCTCAGCCTCACAAGTTGCACCCAAAGCAGGACAGGTTCTTGCATTTCTTACCCGGGTTTTAAATATCTGGGGACCGAAGCTGGACTGGTGTGATTTGAAGCTCTCCTGTCACCATCAGCATAGAGCAGCTTCACTAAAGCGCTACAGCAGCGCAGCTGCGGCACTGTACGTGAAGACAAGCACTCAGTATGTGGCAAGAGGGAACTTTTAGTGTACAGTAGCAGAGTCCATGTGGCGAGTTAGTGCACAGCAAGTTAGTGTGCTATCTATTCACTTCTCAGCTTGCCACATACAAAGTCTCCAGGTAAACAAGCCCCTAATTTCCCCAGAGTGTGAGTGGGGGTGTGCGTGGGGCATCTCCCTCTGTATAGTTCTAGGGTCTGAACCTAAACTACCGGACAATGCCTCTTTAAGAGGCTAGGGTGTGGAACCATTACATAAGTCAGGGCTTAGTTTGCACTGTGATTGTGTGTTTGTCACTGGAAATAATTTGAGCAAACTGTGGCTTGTTTAGTTTTGTTTTTCAATATGCAGCAATAATTGCCTTAAAGCTGATGTTTTCATTCCTCTCTTCTAGCTGAGTTCTCCATATTCAGCTGACTGAAATTCAGACACCATGAAGAACAACAAAGCAGCCAAAATACTTTATAAAATGAAAGTTAAAAAAAAGAAGTTGTTTCTGCAGCTTTGTAAATAAGGGTTTCCTGGAAGCCAATGCCATGTTCTTCTTGGGCCTATGTGTACTTTCAAATGCATGGAAATCAGAAGCCTCCCAAGGGAAGTCACTGGAGTTACAAACATCTGGCATCATTTGGGGCCTGCCACTGAAGTCCTCACTCAAGGCAATATTACCTCTTAACTCAATGGGCCAAATCCTTCCCTGGTGTGCAACTCCATTGACTTCCGTGGCGTTACACTAGGTATGAATTTAGCCCAGTGGGCCTGCTTATGGAAATAAGGACTGCAGTATTGCTGTAAAACAAGACTTACTGTAGGATGGAGATGTTCTGTTCATGGAACATTTTGAAAGCAAGACCTTAGAATAACTACAGGGATTTAAGATGTGTTCAGAAAATCAGGATTTATGCTGTACATTTCATGTTCTGTTTTTATAATGTCTATTTCTTTGCTTTTATTTTAAATTAAAGGTTCTCATCCATCCCTTCATTACACTGACCGTAAGTGCCAGGAGTCAGCTTTTCCTGCCATGAACTGCTTTCAGTACAAAGGGACAGATTTTATCTTCCTCCAGTAAAATCCATGGAAGGGAAGAGGGAGGAGAAGGGAATAATGGAAATAGAAGAGTTCTCTAGAAACTTTAGAGCAGGGGTGGGTAGTAAATTAGTTTTTGCTATGGTATAAATTTCTCGGTCAAGGTCCAGACTCCAGAGAAAATAATAAAAATAATAGCAATAATAAGTAAATAAAAAGATTTCGGGGTCCGTTTAAAAGTATCTGGCGGTCTGGATTTGGCCCACGGGCCACCTGTTGGTTACCTCTGCTTTAGAGGCACTACACTTCAAAGGTCACTAAATTTCTGTGCCTCCATTCCGCATCTGTAACAGGGTTAATAAAATCTCTGTGTCTTGCAGGACAGTTGTGAGGGTAAATTTATTCATGGTTGTGAGGCACTGTGATGAGTACTTCAGAAAAGCCCATAAAGAAACAGTCCTTATTCAATGCAGGGTTTAGATGGTGTGCAATAATCGAGGCCTTAGGGACCCACTGAATGATAAAACGGAGACCAAAGAGCTGCTTCATTTGCTGAGTACTGTCAAACATGCACCTCGTCATAGTGCAAAGTTACAAAGAGCTAAATTGCCTCAGGTACAGATGTAAATACGCAGAATAACTGGTTCTTAACATAAAAGGTCATTTGCCTTTTTAAAGCAGCCATGTTACTGTTAGTCATGACAGTCGGTCTTTTCTCAGAATTACCCATGACAAATTAACTGTTTTAGAATAACAAACACTGACAATTTACAAAAGATAGATATCCAAGTTCTGCCTGGGAAGTATGCAGTCTGGAGCATACTTAATTGTGCAAGCAAAATATGCATTTGTACAAGCAAAGGGTGAGGTACAACATCGGTCTGGTCTATACTAGAAATTAGATCAGTTTAACTATATCGGTCAGGAGTATGAAAAATCCACAACCCGAGTGGCGTTGTTAAGCCAACCTAAGTCCTCATGTAGACAGCACTATGTCAATGGAAGAATTCTTCTGTTAACCTAACTACTGCCTCTCAAGAAGGTGGATTACCTATGCCCATAGGAGAACCCCTTTCATGAGTGTAGGTAGTGTCTACGGTGAAGCGCTACAACTGCACAGAGAAAAGGAGTACTTGTGGCACCTTAGAGACTAACCAATTTATTTGAGCATAAGCTTTCGTGAGCTACAGCTCACTTCATCGGATGCATACTGTGGAAAGTGTAGAAGATCTTTTTATACACACAAAGCATGAAAAAATACCTCCTCCCACCCCACTCTCCTGCTGGTAATAGCTTATCTAAAGTGATCACTCTCCTTACAATGTGTATGATAATCAAGTTGGGCCATTTCCAGCACAAATCCAGGGTTTATCAAGAACGTCTGGGGGGGGGGGTAGGAAAAAACAGGGGGAAATAGGTTACTTTGCATAATGACTTAGCCACTCCCAGTCTCTATTCAAGCCTAAGTTAATTGTATCCAATTTGCAAATGAATTCCAATTCAGCAGTCTCTCGCTGGAGTCTGGATTTGAAGTTTTTCTGTTGTAATATCGCAACTTTCATGTCTGTAATCGCGTGACCAGAGAGATTGAAGTGTTCTCCGACTGGTTTATGAATGTTGTAATTCTTGACATCTGATTTGTGTCCATTTATTCTTTTACATAGAGACTGTCCAGTTTGACCAATGTGCATGGCAGAGGGGCATTGCTGGCACATGATGGCATATATCACATTGGTGGATGTGCAGGTGAATGAGCCTCTGATAGTGTGGCTGATGTTATTAGGCCCTGTGATGGTGTCCCCTGAATAGATATGTGGGCACAGTTGGCAACGGGCTTTGTTGCAAGGATAGGTTCCTGGGTTAGTGGTTCTGTTGTGTGGTATGTGGTTGTTGGTGAGTATTTGCTTCAGGTTGCGGGGCTGTCTGTAGGCAAGGACTGGCCTGTCTCCCAAGATTTGTGAGAGTGTTGGGTCATCCTTCAGGATAGGTTGTAGATCCTTAATAATGCGTTGGAGGGGTTTTAGTTGGGGGCTGAAGGTGACGGCTAGTGGCGTTCTGTTATTTTCTTTGTTAGGCCTGTCCTGTAGTAGGTGACTTCTGGGAACTCTTCTGGCTCTGTCAATCTGTTTCTTCACTTCCGCAGGTGGGTACTGTAGTTGCACAGCTGTGCCACTAGAGTATTTTAAGTGTAGGCAAGCCCTTAAGCACCTGAGATGAAATCCGGGCCCCACAGAAGACAATGAGGTTCGTTATTGACTTCAGTGAGGCCAGGATTTCATGCCTACTCCCCCCAACCCCCACCAAAAGAGAGTGACCCTCAACATTTACCATACCATTTTGTTAGGCACCTCCAAAGGTATCTTACTAAGGCCTTTTGTGGGCCATCCCTGGAGGCTCTCACATTTAAATTGATAATGTATCTGGGACCTGAAAGTAAAACAATACCAATGTATTACCTTTGGTGGGCCTGTTTTAGCTCTTAGCCTAGTGGCTTGGCTGATAGCTGACAGTACTATAACATTAAATTGAAAAGTTCTAGAGAAGTTCTAGAACAATCTTAGGATTCTTGCTCCTCTGGTCATGAGAAGTAGGGTTCAGTGCACACAGCCACTATGAGCACCTCCAAGTAGCAGCATAGGGAAAAATCTACTGGGGCAGGGATATAAGATCAGAGTAGATGGTTAGAAGCGGAATAAGCAGTAGGGAGTCCAGATCTTCCCCACTAGTATTGTCCTCAGTTGTAAACTGTTGAGAAAGCAAAGGGAGGGAGAGCCCCAATGATCTGCTTCAACTGGCATCTCCTTGCTGTGCAAATGGAGTATGTTTAAAATAAATGAATACATTTTTTCCGCTGTCTAGTCTGAATGATTTGTACATAGTCAGGGGGATGTAGTCAAACTTTGAAAAACCAATGACCATAAGTAATTCTCCAGAAACATAATAGCACAGAGCTGACATTAAACCGTGTATATAGTTTGATAATCTCTGTAATTTATATGACTAATAGAAATAAAAATAGATTTTGTTTTGCTGTTGGATACTTGGTCTTGTGGGACTTTTAAAGATAAGACAACAGTGGGAGGACTCAGTAGCCTTGGTTGTTCTTGAGTCTGAATCACCCATGTGAACTGAGACATTTAAAGAGGCAAGCATCAAATTCATCCAGCATAAAAACAGTCCTACTGGGTCAGACCAAAGGTCCTTCCAGCCCAGTATCCTGTCTGCTGACAGTGGCCAATGCCAGGTGCCCCAGAAGGAGTGAACCTAACAGGTAATGATCTTGTGATCTCTCTCCTGCCATCCATCTCCACCCTCTGACAAACAGAGGCTAGGGACACCATTCCTTACCCATCCTGACTCATAGCCATTAATGGACTTAACCTCCATGAATTTATCTGGTTCTCTTTTAAACCATGTTATAGTCCAAGCCTTCACAACCTCCTCAGGCAAGAAGTTCCACAGGTTGACTGTGTGCTGAGTGAAGAAGAACTTCCTTTTATTTGTTTTAAATCTGCTACCCATTAATTTCACTTGGTGTCCCCTAGTTCTTATACTATGGGAACAAGTAAATAACTTTTCCTTATTCACTTTCTCCACACCACAGCATGTTCATAGATATTAGATATTTAGATCAGAAGGGACCATTATGATCATCTAGTCTGACCTCCTGCACAACGCAGGCCACGGAATTTCACCCATCACACAGTTTGTTTAACCTATAATGCTCCTGTGACCAGGGTCCTAGTGGGGAGCCAGCTGTGGTCATTCAATTAGGCTAAACTGCAAAGAATGGGGCAGACAATCCCCATAAAGCTGGTGGATATTCCAATACTTAGGTTCACCAAGACAACATAAAGCAGCTTCTTTATTACCTTACTGGTTACTCAGAAGTCCAAACAACACAGTTCCCTTAAAGTGATCTAGCCTCAGGCCTCCATCCAGGTACCCACATCAAATATGATGAAAATTTCTGTAAATCTTATTTCATCATATAAAAGAACAGGTTCTACCAATCCCAAAGGATCAGACACAACCTCCCAAATACACGCTACAGTCAAGTCTTATTAACTAAACTAAAATTTATTAAAAAACAAAGGAGAGCAAGTATGGTTAAAAGATCAATATACATACAGATATGAGTTCAATCCATTGAGGTTCAGATTCATATCACAGATGGTGAGCTTTGTAATTGCAAAGAGTTCCTTTAGAATTCAATTCATAGGTCATAGTCCAATGTCCAAATTTTATATTCAGGGCGTACCAGCATAAATGGGATCTCTGTCTTGCGAATCAAATTTCCCCTGATGACGCCAAAGCAGATCTGAGAAGACAGAATTAGGACCCAAGGATCTTTTGGACAATTGCATGTCTTTTGACAAGTTGGAGTTCCTCAGGGAACAAAAAGTAATTAGGATGATTTTGAAGGAGGTCCATCACCGGTACTTAGCTATACGAATTAACATAAAGCCATTTGCTTGTTCCTCTACCATTCACCATTTCAAAGAGAGATGAATACTGAGATAGCCCATGTTTACAATTCATTTAAATAATAGGATGTTCTTTTGACCTCTGAATTATCAGAATACAGCATAGACAGGGACTGTTGATTACGTTGTCGACCCTACTCATACATGTATGTAAATACACAAAAACACAAACATTATCCCCCCCCCCCATCTTTTGAGGGTTATTTATTTTGCAGGATGTTTAACCCTTTCTAGCCATGCGTCACAGCTTCTAAAAACAAAAAACAATCAAAAAAACCCAGCACTGCATACAGAATATTCTTGACCATATAAACCGCCTAGAAGACTGTGTTAATCACTGTGGTGTCCCATATTTAGCTCTGCTCTGGCCAGTTGGAAACAAAAGGCTAATGGTCAAAAAAATCAGATTTGAAAGAATAAGACCCTTGGGAACACAGATTCTTCTTCTTCTTCAAGTGCTTGCTCACGTCCATTCCATATTAGGTGTGCGCTCGCCACATGCACCGATGCCGGAAGTTTTTCCCTCAGCAGTATCTGTAGGGGAACCAGCTCTGGAGTAGCGCCCGCATGGTGCGGTATAAGGGGCACCACCGGCTCCCCCCACCCTCAGTTCTTTCTTGCCGACAGTGACGGTGCTGGAATGTCTGCTGCTTTGGCTAGCATTGATTCCTTCTCTGTTCTTGTGAACTTTGAAATCCTGTAAAGTACTTATACATAGTAGTTTTCTTAGTTATCCTTAGTAGTCTCAAACTCTTCGTTAGTCCTGAAGTTCGTTAGTCAGGGCATGCCCCGGTCCCCAAGCTTTAAGCCCTGCAATTGCTGCAAATGGCCTATGCCCGTCAGCGATCCACATACCAGCTGCCTAAGGTACATAAATGACAAGTGCCATGTCTGTAAGTCCTTTAAACCTAGGACGAAGGAGGAGTGCGATATCGGTCTGAAAGTGCTCCTAATGAAGTCGGCACTCACTCCGGCACCGGAGCAGCGGTCTGACTGCACCGAGCACCGTGGGACTCCGTGCGCAGTGCTCTGCCGGCACTGTCCACAAGCTGGTCTTCTCCGGTCAAGAAGCTGAAAAAGACTGTGAGGGGAAGATCTCCTACCTCCCACAAGCGAAAGGAGAGGGCAGGGGGTGAGCCAAGACCTGTGTCGGTCAGCTCAACATCCCCCTTGGGAAGTCGGGCCCCAGCTCAAGTCGAGCGGTGCAGCCCATCCCATCCCATGCCTTGCCTGCAACTCCAGATAGTGGTGTAGGCCACAGCCAACTTCAGGTGCCATTGATGCCCGAAGCCCTTCAAGCAGCTCAGGAGATCCTGATGCTCCTGTTGCCACCCACAACAGCTCCCTGCGGTACCCCGGTCTCGGGGAAAAGCTGCGTTGGGCGATATGTGTGTTCCCGCCTCAGTGGCACCGTTCCCCATTGAGAGGGACGTCCCGTCAGCGTTCGCCCTCCCACAGCCGTCATGCCTCAGGACAAGAGAGGCAGGCTCAGCAGAGCCCCCTTTGGTCCCCGCACTGGGGGCACTGATCGGGGGACTCGAGGTGTACCTCGCCAGTAGATTGGCGCAGACCCTCTGAGGCATGTGCCACCCGGCAAGAACTCCGGGACCAGCCCTAACCATCTTCAAGGGCCCAGTACCGACTGGGCATCAAAGACCACCAATTGCCGGCCCGTCAATCAGCCGTCTCCAAAAGGAAGTTTGCCCTACTCAGGACGATCCTCCTGGCAATCAGCTCATAGTAGCAACAATGGCAAGGGACGGTCTATTCCCAGTCCCGAAACGCCCTGGAAAAGATCGTTACCATTCCCCAGGCAATACTTACCTCGCTGCAATGGTGGACTGACCACAGGACAGTCCTAGAGGGGGTTCCGTTCAACAAGCCCCCCCACTCCATCGAATTGGTGTCGGATGCCTCGGACCTCGGCTGGGGTGCGCATCTCAGTGACCTCAACACCAGGGATGTGATCCCTGGAGGAGTCAAAAGTTGCACATAAACGTCAAAGAGTTCTGAGTAGTCCAGCTGACCTGTGGAGTCTTCCTGCCCCACCTGTCGGGCAAGGTGGTACGAGTCCTGACGGACAACACAGCCTCGATGATCTACATCAACAGGCAATGGGGAGCACACTCGTCGACTCTCTGTCAAGAGGCACTCCGTCTTTGGGACTTCTGTATCAGCCACAAAATCCACCAGGAAGCTCATCACCAGGAATAAGAATAAGGCGGTGGACCAGCTCAGCAGGGACACAGCAGCTGATAACTGCACTTTCACTTTCTTTGTACTTCGCAGCTGCAAAGTCAAAAATTGTCTAGAGATCACAAGACAACAAATATGCTGAATTTAGAGTTTTGCCACATCATCACCATGCAACGAATTAAACAGAAACATGAAAATTTCAGTTGCCAACTGGTTCTTCTACTTAAAAAGACGATACCTATAACCAGACCTCAGCAGGATTACAATCCACAAGATTTACCATATGCACTTTGCATCTGGATTTTGTTCCCTGACAATGACATTTTGAAAATTGTTTCATTAGTACAATATCTATAGACAGATCCCAAATTAAAACAGGAAAGGAGGCGTACGTACTGGAAGCCTGTTCCAAAGCCCAAACTTTTATTCTTCCATTGTTTTGCCAATCTTTTATTCCTGTTCAGGGGGAACAAGATATGCCCGTATTTCTCTGAATATCAGTTAATACAAGGCTCCAAAGAAAATCATAAAGGAAAGATAACATGAAACAAAAATAAACTATCAGAAAATCCAGTGGGGGAATGACGTTAATTGTCAGGAAAGATAATAAGGAACGTTCTTTTGCTTTCTGGCTTTAGTTGTTCACCAGTCAAAAACTACTGTATCTTACATGGAAATCTTAGTTATAATTTAGAAATGGGAAAGGCCAATTATATTTGTATGTCCTATTTTTAACCCTTTGCATCTTATTTCTTCCCACTGTATAATACAGAATCTGGTGAAGTTTGCCTCCATCCACATACAGTTAACCTGTAATTAATTTTAAACAGTTTAAGCAGTTCAGAATCAAATTATGTCTAGCTTCCACAATATACATGTCAACAAATGCCAGCTTAGCATGTCTTTAACTGGTGGTTGACAAACCATGAGATGTTTTATTCCAAATGTAAAAAGTGGGTCATTTTTCACAGTGTCTTATTTGACAGCTCTTTATCGTAGAGTTTTTACACTCTAAGAAAAAAAAAAACTTCTACGTGTGAGGAAACCCAAAAATATTCAGAGCAATAAGCTCATTCCTTACTAAAAATTAGGGGAAATAATGGCGGTGTAAGAAGATTTGGAAAGAAAGTATAGCTGCAAACCTAACCATGGCATGGCAACCAGTGATTCTATAACTTAAACCCCCCTCGTGAAAGGTCGCTTCTTCCACAAGTACCCAGAAAAAATGAGTCAATAAGTCATCACACACACAAAACTATCATGATTATTTCCTCCTCTGTACTTCCCAGTGCATCCTGTCTGCTTTGAATCCATCTTGTCTAGATTTGGAGTGACTGTCTGTATTGTGTGTATAGTACAGTGTCAAGCACATTGTCAGTGCTTAATAAAATCCACAATAGCTCATTTCCACCCCAATTTTCTATTAACACACATGTAACACCTCTAGTTTTATTACCAACAGAAGAATTGCAAAATCATGTTGCAACAACAAAGGAGATATTATGGTTGTATTTTTAGGATGGATCAAAATTGCTTTTGCTGTTTTCAAAATATTGGTCCTGAGTCTCTGCCCTTTTAAATCAGTGTCTTGGTGACAAACACGTCTATAAACAAAAACTATGTTACTTCTCTTCCACCAGCATCCTGACATGTGTTGGCAACTACCTGACACCCATCTTCCACCCCAGAGGTGGCTGCAGTTCAGTGATGCTTGTTCATGCACCACGCCATACCAAGCAGGAAGCAATGGGGGTGTTCTGCTTAAAAACTGGTGGCACTCCATGGGTCATTGGTGTAAACTTGCTTTGGAATCCTTTGCATTGAAAGGGCTGGAGGCTGCCAGGAGGATGGGGATATATATTCAGCTGGCCACGTTCCTTGCAGGCGGTACTGCAGGCGACGCCTCTGTATTATTCCAGCACACCTTGAAGGAGCAGCATCAGGCTGAAAAGTCAAGCACTCAAATGACAGCAAAGGCCAGAGGCACAGCAACCGGCTAAAAATGCACCAGGCAGTCAAGCGGCCCGGCAGGTTTTCAGGCAGAGCATTTGTTAAATGATTCAAACACCCTATTTTGCTAGCTGGTCACCCAGCGAGCTAACACAATGCGGTAGGGAAGGGGGGGAAGTCAGCCCGTTCCCCAGCGAGGGCACAGGGCCAGGGACACAGCTGCTCAAGGTAACCTCCATTTCCCCGCTGCTTTAACTTTCGCTTTCCTATCAATCGCCGCCTTCTAGCTCCGGGAGTCCTTTCTCAGAAACCACGTGGCTCAGCTGTTCCCGGGTTCGCTCACGCCTCCTGCCTCCCTGGCCCCGTCAGCCACTCGGCCAGAGGCCAGCCAGTGTTTCCAGGCCCTGGGTGCCTGCCAAGGTGCGATCAGGCTGCCTGCTGCGGGTTGTAAAGCTTGTGCTTCTGGACAAGTGCTTCAGATCGTAGGATTGGAAGAAACTTTGAGGTCATGGAGTCCAGTCCCCCTGCATGCAGGGCAGGATTAAGTTCTAGACCAGTGGTGGGCAATCTGCGGCCCGCGGCCCGCATGCAGCCCATCAGGGTAATCTGATTGTGGGCTGAGAGACATTTTGCTGACATTGACTGTCCACAGGCTCGGTGCCCTGCAGCTCCCAGTGGCCACGGTTTGCAGTTCCCTGCAGTGGGAAGCAGAGCCAGCATGGTCACTGGGAGCTGCGGGGGCCGTGCCTGCAGACAGTCAACGAAAGCAAAATGTCTCGCAGCCCGCAATCAGATTACCCTGATGGGCTGCATGCAGCCCTCAGGCTGCAGGTTGCCCGTCACTGTTCTAGACCATCCCGGACAGGTGTTTGTCTAACCCACTCTTAAAAATCTCCAATGATAGAGATTCCACAACCTCCCTAGGCAATTTATTCCAGTGCTTAACCACCCCAAAAGGAAGTGTTTCCTAATGTCTAACCTAAACTGCCCTTGCTGCAATTCAAGCCCATTGCTTTTGTCCTATCCTCAGAGGTTAAAGAGAGAACAATTTTTCTCCCTCTTCCTTGTAACAACCTTTAACTAAAAGCTAATCTTCAATTCCTGGAGCAGCCAGGACAATCCTGGAGGGTTGCCAACCCTAGCAGACAAGTCATCTGGGAAAAGGCCTGCAGAAGAGGTCTGTGGGGCTTGAAAGCTTGTCGCCAACAGAAGTTGGCCCAATAAAAGATATTCCCTCACTCATCTTGTCTCTCTAATATCCTGGGACACACACTGCTCCAACAATACTGTAAACAATGCTTTAGTTCAGAGGTGGGCAAACTATGGCCCTAAGGCCACATCAGGCCTGCTGGACCGTCCTGCCTGGCCCTTGAGCCCCCGGCCCCTCCCCCACTGTTCCCCTTCCCCCGCAGCCTCAGCACACTGCACCGCCAGCGCTCTGGCCCGACACTCCTGCTGGGCAGCGAGGCGGCGTAGCTGGTATGGTAAGGGGACGGGGAGTGCGGGGTCCCGGGGGGCAGTCAGGGGACAGGGAACAGGGGGTGGTTGGATGGGGTGGAGGTGCTGGGGGGGGTAGTCAGGGGACGGGGAGCAGGGGGAGTTGGACAGGGGGTGGAGTCCCTGGGGGGCAGTTAGGGGCAGGGGTGTGGATAGGGGTCATGGCAGTCAGGGGACAAGGAGTGGTGGGGGGTGGGGTGCTGGGGGGTGGTGGGTCCTGGGAGGGGGTGGTCAGAGGTCAAGGAGCAGGGTGGGGTTGGATGGGTCGGGGGTTCTGAGGGGGGCAGGAAGTGGAAGGGGGTGGATAGGGGGCGGGAGCCAGGCTGTTTGGGGAGACACAGCCTTCCCTACCTGGCCCTCCATACAGTTGTGCAACTCTGATGTGGCCCTCGGGCCAAAAAGTTTGCCCACCCCTGCTTTAGCCAATGCACTATAACAATGATCTTAAAAAACAGGACAGGGTAAATTGAGGGGCAATGCTGAGAAAGGGGTCCCATAGTACTCCATAGGAGTACAAAGCTATATACTTTTGTCATATGTACCTTTGTACTTATAACTGGTTCATGGTCACTGGCCACAAATCTGTGATTGACAAGTCATGGTTTGGTTCTTATAACAGCAAAAATCATAGGGCTATATTCTCAATTAGGTGGACAGGGATTAAGCTTTATAACTGCCGTTAGTGTCTATGGGAGCTGGGTGACTAAAATCATAGTGCAATGAGTTAAGAATAAGTACTTAGTTGGGCATTGGTCCTGGTTCTTACTTTATTTTTATTATTGTTTAACATGTGGTGGTAGCACCCACAGGCCCCCTGTTAGGATCCCATTGTGCTAGCTAGGCATTTCCCCCAAAGAATATCATCTCTATTCTTAATAGTGCTTAACATGAATTATTTGTAAGATTCAAATACAAACCCATCTTCAAATAAAATTAAGATTGTGATTAAAATACAATACAATAAAGGAAATGGAAAGTTAAAGCTAATGCACATATAACAGGCCCTGTTCTGCGTTAACGTATCCAATGAAACCCCACTGGAGGAATACTGCTTTCCAACCCATGAAGTGGGCTCCATAGATGCAGAGGCTGACCCACACAGAGCACATTGTAGGATCGGGGCCTTTATTAGCAAATTGGGTCAAACAGTGCACTGGTCTCCACCCTTTTCAATCCGTTATTCCATTATAAGTCAAAGCAGAATTTCCCCATTACGTGTGCACAGTGCCCAGAGACATAATTTTGGCAACACAACCCTTATTTTAATTGGGTTGTCCCAAGAACACTTGCACAGAATTCAAAACCTTCTAATATATTTTGTGGCTAATGCAAATATCATGATGTCAACTTTATGAGTTTTTCCCAGAACATACTGTTTTAAAAGTGGGAACGGTAAGTCCTCTGCTGAAAAAATATCATATTTGGATCATCTACTAGACCAGTGGTTCCCAAAGTCGTTCTGCCGCTTCTGCAGAGAAAGCCCTTGGCGGGCTGGGCCGGTTTGTTTACCTGCCGCGTCTGCGGGTTCGGCCGATCGCGGCTCCCAGTGGCCGCGGTTCGCTGCTCCAGGTCAATGGGAGCTGCTGGAAGCGGCGCGGGCCAAGGGACATACTGTCTGCCACTTCCAGCAGCTCCCATTGGCCTGGAGCAGCGAACCGCGGCCACTGGGAGCCGCGATCGGCCGAACCTGAGGACGTGGCACGTAAACATACTGGCCCGGCCCGCCAGGGGCTTTCCCTGCACAAGCAGCGGAACAAGTTTGGGAACCACTGGCCTAGACAAAGCAAAAGAACTACATTCAGCTTGTCTTCTATGGGAGTTCTTATTACAGATTTATATTGGTGAAAACAAAGCTGACAATCAGAGTTGTTCAATAGATTCAAAAACAAATAAAAATGCTGATGACAAACGGAAACTACTTTAAATAATTTCCCCTCCCAGTCTCCAAGCAGAATTAAGAGGCTTCATGAAAAGTATGGGCCTCAAGCCAACTGTCAAAAAATCCTCCATTAGTACCTTGGAGAAGTGTCTCTCTGTGGTATGTACTTTGACCTGACACATGCCTCTCTGAAGACAATATGAGTTTTGCTATTGACTTCAATGGCAGCAAGACTGAGGGGACAGTGAGGCAAGCCCTAAAATAGTCATGCTGAGATACTCTAGTCTTTTTCTCTTTAAAGACACAAACCCTCCTCTTGTGACTTAAGCAGGAGTTGAGGGCACACAGCAATTTGCAATATAGGCCCTTAATTTCTCTGTCTAAATGTCAAGGTTAGATTTCACTATCGGGTTTCTGAAAGCTATGGCACCAGCACTGTGCAGCAAAACTAGTGCAGCTTTTTACTGAATGCCTTTTTTAAAAAACAATATATCAAAAAACTTCATGGGGCACTGGAAGGGAAAGGTTTATTTTATTTTAAATCAAAATGCAACAGTGAAACCAAAGTTTGCAAGAGGTGCAACACAAGCAAGTTGTCATACAATGCACCACTAAAATTCAAAGCTAGTGAGGAGAACTTGCATTAAAATGATTTTTCCCATGGAATTTGGTGGTTTATTGATTTACTGTCATCTTTTTGCTACAATTCTCAAACATGAAGGTTGTAAGTGCCGTAAACATGCTCATGAATGGGTTTCTTTTTAGCACATACAGCAGTTAAAATGTTCTTGACCCCTTTTTGAGGAATTAATAGTGAAAAATAAAAACCTTTCGAACTCCCAGTAAATCACTTAAGTAGACATGGCACAAGGCAAGGCTGTACTCAAAGGTCAATCTATGGCTGCCAACTGAACTAGGTAGTTTCTGAAAGTTGATTGCAACACATCTGAATAAGCAGAATGTGGTGAGTGGAAATTGCTGCTTGATAGTTAGCCCTATTGAACAGGACAGTGGGGAGGGTTGTGGGGGTTAGCCCTGTGGAGTGGGATGGGAGGGAGGGGGCTCTGAAGGGCGGGCGTTAGCCCCATGGAGCAGTGTGGGGAGGAAGAGGCTCTGTGGGGTGAGGATTAGCCCTGTGGAGCAGAGGAGGGGGTTCCGTGTGTTGGGGGGCTTAGCCCTGTGGAGTGTGGGGGGGCTCTGTGGAGCCGGGCGGGGAGAAGGGGCTCTGTGGAGTGGGGCTTAGCCCTGTGGAGTGGGCTCTGTGGAGCCCAACAGGGGCGCACTGCGGGGGGGGCATTAGCCCTGTGGAGCGGGGGTGGGAGGTGAAGGGGTTCTGGGGGGGGGGTTAGCCCTGTGGAGCAGGACAGTGGGTGGGAGGCTCTGTGGGGTGGGGGTTAGCCCTGTGGAGCCGGGGGGGGAGGGTGAAGGGGCTCTGCGGGGTGGGGGTTAGCCCTGTGGAGCCGGGGGGGGGTATGTGTGAAGGGGCTCTGCGGGGTGGGGGTTAGCCCCGTGGAGCGGGGGGGGGGGGAGGGTGAAGGGGCTGAGCGGGGGGGAGGGTGCAGGGGCTCTGCGGGGGGAGGGGAGGACGCTTTCGGGAACGGCCCGGTCTCCGGCTGCCGGAGCCAGCGGATTGGCTGTGGCTCGGGATTGGGCCGGGCGCTGGCCGCGTGGCTCTCGCTTTGTTGCTATTTCTCGGCTCGGTTTCGCTTTGCCGGCGCAGCAGCGGAGCGGTGACAGCGGGGTCCGGAGCCCTCCTCTCGACAGCCGGGTGAGTGTCCCCGCGGACCCGGCCGCCGCCAGCCCCAGGGCGGAGTGCGCGCGATGCTCGCCTGCCCAGCCCCGCACGCCGAGCTGGGGTCCGCGCCGGCTGCCGGGCAAGGAGGCGCCCACGGGCCCTTTGCCCGCCCTGCTGCTGGGGCCCTTAACGCCGGGCGGAAGCCGCCGCGGGCTCCGAGCTCAGCCCTGCCGGGGCCAGGGGCGGCCCCGGGACTGAAGTGGCCCGAGACAAGCCCGGGGAGCAAAGGAGGGATAGGCGCTCCCAGGGCTGCAGCGAGCCTCGCGGGACCCGCCCTCTGTTCCCCGGGTTTGTCACAAGGTTCCTTCCTGTGTGACCTCCGCCCAGTCCCTTCAGCGATGGGTGCCCCAGGGCCGGCGAGGGGGTAACGCTGCTCCCCTCCATCAGAGGCAGCGGTACGCGGGGGGACACTCCGTTCCTGGAGCAGCGCCGGCTGAAGTGCAGGGAACACGAGTCCCAGCGGGCGGGAGAGCAGCAGAGTGCAAAGTCGGATTGATCACAGGCCTTGCTCGACCCCCCTGAAACTACCAGCTTGCAGTTTAAAGGGGGACACTACCACGGTGAAGATCACACTTTAGCTTGAAATTTTGTTCACCTGTTATAATGGAGAAAGATTAGAGGGGGGGGGGAGGGGAAGCTTGTTGTTTACATTGACATTTGACAGCACATATAATGAGTTCTCTGGCGGTGCGTTCTGTACAGCATTAGGCAACAGACAGATGTTTGTAACAAAAAAGGAAAATGTGACTGTCGAACCAGAAGGAAAAAGGAGCAGTTGCAGTGACTGAAATTACTTTAAATTCCCCTTTTTTAAATGAACCGGTTTCAGACTTTTTTGAAAGTTTTATTTACAGCGTAGCTCTGAACACATAGGGACTTAAGTTAAACAGCAAAACAAACATGTGCCTGGAATCACAGACGTTCTTATTTTTCAGTATCATACAATATCAGGGTTGGAAGGGACCTCAGGAGGTCATCTAGTCCAACCCCCTGCTCAAAGCAGGACCAATCCCCCCAATTTTTACCCCATCCCCAAATGGCCCCCTCAAGGATTGAGCTCACAACCCTGGGTTTAGAAGGCCAATGCTCAAACCACTGAGCCCCAATCAGTTGTACAGAAATTTCTGTACAAAAATCAGCAAACGTATCTGTCAGTTTATGGGGCAAATAGCAAAACTCACTCACCAAGTGGTCCAGAACAGTAAAGCTACCAGGAGTTTGTTGCTTTTCATGTAAAAAAAGAGGAAGAGTAAGTTTGATGCTGGGTACCAATTGCTCCTTAGAGATCAGGGCTTATAATTCAAAATTGTGTTTTGTTTAAAAAAAAGTCTTTGATCCTTTTCACTAGGGTTTGAAATTATGTAAGAATGACTTTAGAAATGCAGATCTGAGCTCCAGGTCGGTTGAACTTGGCAAGACTGAGGGAAGAGAAAAGGCACAGAAGTGGCTGTATGCGACATTGACAGCCACCTGGGGTCTTGTATATAGTCTCATCTATAGTTAGCGGGGGAGTAGACAAGCAGGAGTATTGAGTTGTGGAAATGTAAGTAAATTTCAGGGGTTACAGACTTTGCAACTCAATTGATTTTGGGTTGTGGGATTGATTCATTTTAAGAGTTAAAACAATCAAAATGAAAGGTTTAAGATTAACTTCTCTCTCTTTCTTTTAATAAAGTGAAAAATTGCCAGTATGCATCCTTCAGGAGGCCTGAATTAACTTATTTAAAAAGAAAGGAATGAAGTGAGGTTAAGCCCATCCTTTGCACAAACCCTGAGAAGTGGAACTTCATGCTGGGAATAAAATTCATTCCCCACATGCACCCTACCGGTGGGCAGGCTCTGACCAAGTCACAATGACTGCTACTTGATCCTATCCAGTGGTGATCTGGAGTCGGTTAGCGTGAACCGGTTGTTAAATTTTGAAGCCGGTTTTGAACCGGATGTTAAAGGGGTGGGCAAACTGTGGCCCACGGGACCGTCCTTTCCGTCCCGCCTGAGCTCTCGGCTGGGGAAGCTCCCCTGAGAATTTTTACTCACCCAGCGGCACTCTGGGCCTTCAGCGGCACTTCGGTGGCAGGTCTTTCACACGCTCCGGGCCTTTGGCGGCACTCCGGCGGCAGGTCCTTCAGTGCTGCCAAAGACCCGGAGCGACTGAAGGACATGTCACCGAAGTGCTGCCGAAGACCCAGAGCGACTGAAGGAACCGGTTCTTCAGCTCATCACTGATCCTATCCTATTATACTGACCACAGCCCCTCTGCATCAGCGTCACAAAGTATTCCAGTGACTGGATTCAGTGTGACAGATTCAGTGATCCTTCCTATGACCCCAAACCTCTCCTTGAGTCAGTGGAAAAACCCTGGCCCTAGTACATGCTAAGCCTCTTCCTTTGCCTGGCAAGGTAGTGAAAGCAAGAGGCACAGAAGAGCTTACCTCTATGGTATTCTCCCCTACAGTAGGTGCAGATGTCTTGGCTAAAGAGTTTAAGAACAGGTAGGGAGATTTCAGACATGTAAGGTGACTTGTAAATGGCAGCATCCTTCAGGAACTATGCTGCCTTGGGGCAGTGCCACAACAAAACACAAAAAAGCCACTCCTTTACAGAACTGGACCTTCCCATCTCTTCAGATTTTCCAGATATGTAGGGTTGGGAACCTACATCACCTGCTTCCTCCGAGATCCGAGGTTTTTTTAGTACCATATCCCTTTCCTAAATAAATACACACAGAGGGGTACAACTTGGTTCCAAGATTTTAGGAGGGCATAATGAAAGAACATTGGATTAAGAACATAGTATAATGAAACATGAAATGTAAAGATCTTGGATACTTGCATACCTTTTCAGAGAGAACATGCACAATTAGAGAAATAACTTTCAGAGGGACTTAGGAGCCTAAGTGACTTTAAAATCTAAGTCAGAAGGGACCATTATGATCATTGACCTGGGTAACATAGGCCATAGAGTTTTGCTAAGCGATTCTTGCAATGACCCCATAATTTCTGGCTGAACTAGAGCAGTTGACTGAGGCTCATGAGCACAAGTGGCTCTTTAATGTGTATCCTGTGGCTCTTCGCAGCACAGGATATTAAAACACTGATTTAATTATTAGCCAATCAGGATGCTTTTACTATGTTATTAAACATAGTAGGTTAGACAAACACCTGTCAGAGATCACGTTGATTGATCAGTCCATCAGCCCTCACAGAGAGTGTGCCGATCACTAGTCAGTCCTTCAGCCACCCACTGGCCAGGCTGTCAGTGGCACCAGTCACCCGATTGGCATAGCGCACCAGCCTAGAATCCCTGAGCAATCCGCCAACCTCAGCCTCCCAAGTAGCTAGGCAGGCACACACCACCATGCCCAATCCTGTCAGAGATAGTAGTCCTGCCTTGAGTGCAGGGGCCTAGACTAGAAGATCTCTTAAGATTCCTTCTAGTTCTATGATTCTGTTAACTCAGTGTTTCCCAAACTTACAGCAGTTGCGTACCCCTTTTGAGACATTTGTCTTACCAGCATAGCCCTTCTCCGGTGAAGATAATTCGGGGGGTGGGGTGGTAGCCACATAACACACTCCTAATTAGTTTCATTCTGGATTAAATGTTTATTAGAAATAGATACAAAATTATGTTACATACAGTTGAAACAAATTTTAATAGAAATAAGTTACATATAGAAATAGTACTAGAAATAATTAAAATAATAAGTGAATCAACAGTCTGGCAGAACAGCATATTATATATATGGTGAATTTGTATAATTCTGAAATTAAAATATGCTGGGCTGGTTTGGTTAGGTTACTGAAGAAAGCACTAGTTTTAATACTTATGATTTCGGTATTGAAAAATTCAGTACAAACCAAACTATTCAGTGCGAGGGATGGAACTGCTTTTGACCAGACACTGTTGCGGGGATATCTGGCTTGATGTTTGTGATCTTAAGATGAAGATGGGGCTCCACGTCAATCAGACGATTTCATTTTTTTGTTTTGATGTCAGCTAGCGCAGAGAATCCGATCTCGCACAAATACAAGGTGGGAAAAGGCAGAAGATACTTGACAGCTTTGTCCGATAGAGCTGGATATTCAGAGCTAACCCCCAACCAAAATGACGTCAGTGTATTTTGCTCAAATTTTGTTTTCAGGAAGCTATCTGAAGCCAGCTCCAAGAGCTGTTCTTCTGAAGCAGAGAGGTTATTTGGCAAAGTTTTATCATGAATGTTCAAAGCGTTCCTTATCCATTCAAAGGTGCCGTCCGGTTCAGGGAAATACTTACGAAGATCTTTCTGTAAGCTTTCCAAATGCTGCTTCGTGGTTTGCAACACATCACTATCAAGTTCGTTAGTAGAGTTTACTACTAAATCATGAAGAGATGGAAAGGAATCCAGTTCACGATGACTAAGACGTTTATGCCACACTTTCAATTTTGCGACCATGGCACTCACTTTGTCTTGGACATGGAATATGGATGAGAGTTTCCCTTGCAAGGATAGATTGAGATTGTTTAAATGAGCAAAGATATCTGCAATATATGCTAGTTTGCATAGCTGTTTCCAGTTGTGTATATAGTCTTGCAGGTTAAAGGTTTCATCTAAAAAAACTTGCAGTTCTCGCAGCTCAAACAGGTGATTCAGAACTTTTCCACACAAAAGCCAACGCACTTCAGTGTGAAATAGGAGTTGTGTGTAATCACTGCCCATCTCATCACAAAGCTGAGATAACAGCCGGGCGTTCAGAGGGCGGCCTTTCACAAAATTGATTATTTTCACAGCTTCATCCAGTACTTGCTTTAGATCTGCCTGCGTGGTCTGGGAATGCAACGAGTCAATTTTGCTTCTGGCGCAACAGCTTGAATACGTGCAACAACTCCTTTCTTCGAACCAATCATGGCTCTGGCACCATCAGTGCTTATTCCAACACAATGACTCCAATCCAAGTCATTGTTTTTGATAAAGTCATCAATAACTTTTAAAAATAGCTTCTCCAGTTGTATGTGTTGGCATAGGTTGGCAGAACAATATATCATCGTGGACTTCATTATTCAGGTCGTATCTGACAAACAACAAAAGATTAGCTAAGTTCACAATATCAGTGGATACATCTGCTTGCAGTGCATAGTAGCAACTCTTTTGTACTCTTGACAATAATTGCTGCTTTACGTTTTTGGCCGTATCTGTGATTCTATGATGAACAGTGTTTGAGAGGGGGACACAATCTATAGCTTTGCTAGCCTTGTCTCCAATCATCACTTGTACCATTACTTTGGCTGCAGGTTTTACTAATGTCTCGCCAATCACTTCAGCAGCTCCAGACTTTGCAAGTGAGTATGCTACACTATATGAAGCTTCCAAAGCTTTCATATTTTCACCTCCCGTCACATTACGAATTGTTTTCTGGGACTTTTGGAGATCTTTGCGCCTATTTTCGAAGAATTCTACAGGTTTTCCCTCATATTCTTTCATTGTTATTGAAATAGCATTTTAGGTTGGATGGTTTCATACTTTCATTTGTGAGAGTCTCGTAACAAATCACACATAGTGGAACAGGCTCCACCTCGTCGCCAGTCCACGAAAATCCCAGTTTAAGATATCCTTCAACATATTTGCGGTCTTTTTTCGTTTTCTTTGCAGCTGATACGTTCAGTAAACTTACAGATGGTTCACACGCTTCACTAATTTTGTCGTCACAATTGTCTGATGTAGCCATATCACTGCATTTTTCAGCATAATTATCATTAGCATTCGTATTTCCTTCACAATTTACTTTTGTACATTTCAAACTTCCTGTTTTTAGCCAGTGATCCATTGTAAATGGGTTCAACAAAAACAAAGAAATTTTGTATATTAATACACGCCAAGTATGTACTTGCTACGATCTTTAGATTACTACAAGTAGTTATTCACTTTTATCTTTTATCCGTCAGTCTGACTTCTGTGCATGCCACAAAGGCACGTGTATTGCCCGAGCCACGGTAACACGCACGCGTGGTTTGTGTCGGCTCTGCTGTGCTATTAGATGTTACTGAATGCGTTATCATATTTAGTTACAATGTAAACCTGGATTTCTACTATACAAGTGTACACCATTCTTATATATTAAATTTTAGTGAATTGTTTTCTGCTGCTAAAAAAAATGATAAAGTAAAATAAAATAAAATATTCTGCCGCGTACCCCTTGAAATTCTTTCACCGCCAGGGGTACATGTACCACACTTTGGAAAATACTATATTAACCAGTTGTAGTTGATAAGTTAATCTCACAGCAAAATGACCAGTTATTTTATTATATATTTCCCATCATACTGTTTTAAATATGAATATATAGTACTATAGTAAATGAAACAATGAATTCGCCCTACTGTGGCTCTTTTGGGTAATGTTGATTGCTAATTTGGCTCCTGAACCACTGAAGTCATGAGTATCCCTGAGCTAGAGCATCTTTTTAAAAGACTCAGTTATGGAGAATCCACTACATCTGTAGGTAACTTCTTCCAGTGATTAACAACTCTCACTGTTGAAAATTTTCACCATATTTCAAGCCTGAATTCGTCTCTCTTCAGCTTACAGACCTGGTTATGCCTTTTGTCTGCTAAATTAAAGAGCTTTCTAATATGAGAAATCTTTTCCCTGTGTAGGTACTTATAGAGGTGATCTTGGATAAGATAAACAGATTGAGCTTCCTTAGGCTCTCACGGAGGCAGGCTTTTCGGACCTCAGATCATTCTTACGACTTTTTTGAACCTTTTCCAATGTGTCAACTTTTTTTAAATTCTGGACATGAGAATTGGACGCAGTACTCCAATAGTCTCACTAATTTCCTGGACAGAGGCGAGACCAGTTCCCTACTGCTTCTCAAGATGCCCCTTCTTAAAACTGGGCCACAGGATCACATTTGCTGCCTTAGCCATTGGGTTGCCCTGCAAGCTCATGTTCAGCTGATTATCTATCAAGACCCCTCTGACTTAGATACTTTTGAAAATGCTATCCAACATCTGAACAATCCAACCACTAATTTTATGCACTCTAATATAATCTCCCTTTGGTGCCTCCCCCCCAACTATATAGGTCTTCACTTTTTGCTTCTCTATTGTTAGGGCTTGTCTTCGCTGCAAAGATAACTTGAGTTATAACTCAAGTATTGCCCTAACTCTAGTCCCTTCTACACGTGAAACCTTTTAACCAGTAGGTTACTATTCAAGTTAGCACAACTCATCAGGGCTACTAACACAACCCTCTCTGCTACTAATTAGAGCTGGGAGGGCAGCTGTGTCTTATTCCACAAACATTTGAAATAAAAAAAAAATCCTTTTCTGCATCGGGATGAAACTGAGACCTTTTGAAAATTTTCCATGAAAAAACAATGGGAGAGACCCACCAGAGAGAGGGATACTGACCCACTTCAGAACAGCCAACAGCCTGATGCTTAGGGTCTATCACATTCCAGGTGAGTGCCCTATACTAGGCTATAGAGTTAGTGTGTGTGTCTCTCTCTCTCTCTGTGTCCTGTTGGAGCTGTTCCCCTTTGTATAAATGAGTTAAATGTTCATTGGGTCAGAGAAAAAGACTATGACCTGCTGGTTAGGTCACTTGTCTGGGACATGCGAGACCTAGCGTCCAGTCCTTGCTGGCAAAGATCAGGCAAAGCAAGGACTTGAAGCCCTAACCACTGGGCTACTGGCTTTTCTGGGGTAGGTCTGTCTCTTACCGACACTTTTGTGCAAAGCGTTTGGCTACGATCAGTTGGCATTTTCTGACATAAAAGTTATCAAAAAATTCTTGACCAGCTCTACTGCTAACCCAGTCACTCTGCATAGTAATGCAATTGCTCTGTGGCTCAAGTGTTATTTTGTACTGTGGCCACTCTCACTCAAGGTAGGCTAACTGAGGAGTTAGCTCCAATCTAGGTAACTCAGATTAACTGCAGTGAAGACATAGCCTGAGTAGTCATGATGTGGGGCAGGGGAGGAAGCAGGTAGAGTTTCTTTATATTTTTCCATTTAAAGAGATCCTATCCAGTTTTCAGTATTGAGTTAAATGTAGTTTCAGGTACTATGCCCTCACTTGAGTTCCCTGACCATTTTTATGGGTTTGCAGTCACATTTTTAGGTCTCTTAAGTTCTTCATTCTCCTATGATGGATTAAAAATTCATACACGCAGAAGGGGAACTGAATGAGAGACCTCAGTCCTGCAATATACAATATGCAAGCAGCCTGCTGCTCCTGCACAGAGCCCCATTGCAAGGTCTAGGACTGCATTGGGGAAAACAGTGAAACTGTCTCTATGCAAAGTGCTGTCAAATGCACAAAATTAACAAATTGGACAGGGATCACTGTTATAGCAATCTTAAATGTTAATTATAACAAAAATAGGTAAGAGTTTTCAAAGAGAAGTGTGATTTCTTTTAAGTTGACTCTCCATTAAATAAAGATGTAAATTTTACAAATTCTTCTTTGCATCATACCCTTAATCAGAGCTGGCTGGGAAAGGATGTTTATTTCCATGCAAATAAAATTGTCAACATTTTCTTGAAATTTTTGGGAATTTCTGAAAACCCGAGAACCAAACATTTCCTGGGTTGTTTTTTTGTTTTTTTTTTGGACAAAAACCTGAAAATTTTCTGTGAAAAGAATTTCCCCCCAAAATTTAGTTTAGTTAGAAAAACATTTTCCATCAAAAAATATGTTTAGATAGTAGAGCCGAACATTTCTTCTTAAATATTTTGTACTGGGATGTAGGTATGAATAAGATTTGTGTAATTTTATTAAACTTTATTCATCTTGATTCCACAGGATGACTCAGTGGTATCAGTTGCAGCAACTTGATTCCAAATTCTTGGAGCAAGTACACCAGCTGTATGATGACAGCTTTCCCATGGAAATCAGACAGTATCTGGCACAATGGCTGGAAAATCAAGACTGGTGAGAGCAACGTGCTGTAATGTATATAGGAATGTGCCATTAAATTAGTTGACTGGTGATGCCTTTGAAATATATGGTGCCAGGTTCTGGCCTTGTGTGCCGATGGCTCTCATTGATAACCATGCATGCACATCTAAGAACAAGGTTACCTCTGTTGTACGGTGAGAGCAAGCAGCCACTTAGGGCAGTAAAATACGAGGGCAGCAAACTGTTCAGTAAATTTTTGTGAGAGTGACCATTGGGCGGTGGGGACAGACCTTTAGTAGTTGCCTATGTGGCTGCTAGTCACTGTTTCCCATGGACTTCCTTCCAGCACTTAACAATCTGGTCTGGGCCTCTTGGGTAGTGCAGGTGTTGGCTGCTCAGGGGTACACAGCAGTTTCCCTGTTTGGCTTGTCCACCAGAGAGAGATGGACAATTATTATTAAAGGGATATATGAGCCAGGTGTTTAGCTTCATCTCCACTAGCAAACTAAAGTATTGTTAAAATCTCTAGAGAATATCTTTTTATAGAGCTTCATTAAAATGCAAATGAATACATCCCACTTCCAGCTCCTCAGTATAGTGGAGATTAAGGAAAAATACATGTGCAAATACACAATGTTGAAGAGTAACCCTAAGAAAAAAGCAAAGAAAGTAGTATTCATTTGAGATGAGAATGAATAAAAGGGTTACAGAGAGTGGAATTGAGTGAAATCTACAGATGCCTATTCAATGCTTTTAAAAACTAACACCAGAATCTGAAAAAAAAATGCATTCACTTACCGTATTTTTCTAAAATATCAGTTTAACGGTTGCATTTAATATTAAAGATGCCTTAAATATTCTAGGGAGCATGCTGCCAACAACGTTTCATTTGCTACGGTACTGTTCCATGACCTCCTGTCACAGCTAGACGATCAGTTCAGTCGGTTTTTAATAGAAAACAACTTTTTGTTGCAACACAACATCAGGAAAAGCAAACGTAATCTTCAGGTATGTGTGTAGCTTGTTTGGATTCACACAGGCATACTCCTGTCATTTTATTAGGGTCTTATTTTATTCAAGAGAGTATTCTTCTAACTTAAACACAATCAAGTTAAAGGTTATACCCCCTCTGAGGTTTTTTCTTAAAACTTCTGAATGGTACATGTAACTCCTGAGTACTATAACAGTTTAAAGAAATGATTTTTTTCCAGTTTGTTTACTATGTTTATTTGGTAGCCCTTTGTGTAAGTTCTTTACTTTTTCCTATTTATTCAGTTTCCCAGGAGTTTGTATGGGGGTGTTATGCTGTAATCTGGGAAAGAAAACATTTTTCAAAGAAGTTATGGAGCCACAAAAAACTTAGCAGAGGGACTTTGGTTAAAAGAAATTTCACCCATCCATTTCTTTTAAATTGACTTGATTTCAGTAATAAATTAATCAACTTGAAAATAGGGAAGGTGGATTTATAGGTGTTTTCCAGATTCTTTTTAAACTAGATTCCAGCAAACATTTTAAAATAGTTTTCACATATCTATTAAAAACAAAGTAGTCTGAAAACTATCCAGAAGCAAGAGAATTTGCCTGTGAAACAACATTGTAGAATCTGTACCAAGAAACAGATTCTAATGAAGAATCTCAGTGAAAAGATCAAGCATTTCCTGCATGTGTTCTGCAGTTCCAGGCTCTGTAGGATTATACCAAAGAAACAAAACTGGTTTATGTTATGGCAAGGATCAGATAACATGTTAGTCTCCAGTAAAGTCAGCAGAGGCAGTAACAGTTTCAGTAATTTGGTTGACAGTTGCAAATTATAAAGAGTAAAATCTACAGTACTAATGACAATATCGTACTGTAGGCAGAGAAACGTGATACTGAACTAAAGAGGAAAGGGAATACAGCATTTGGGGATTAATATATTGTAGGACACTGCAGAATGTGGACCTGGTGGATTTTATTAGTTAGTGGATTCACTGGGCACAATGCTGCCTCCCCACCCCCGAAACTCATTATTCCACAAGGTTGCAGCTATTGCAGAACAGTGCTCCCTAATGCAAAGAGGGTAGGGAGTCCTACTGATAGCTGGACCTCCTCGGTCTTTCTTCTGTTCAGCCAAGCTTAGGATAGTGCAGCTACCTGTTTTGTCTTGCTATCTTGCAGTTGGCCCCGTACAAGCACTCTGTACGCATCTCAAATGATAGGGTTAGATTTGTGCCAAGCACTAACTGGGTTCATATGCAGCAAGGAGCCTTCCCCTGAGCAGAGCAGGACACAGTAGGTGCAAGAACCCTGCAAAACCAGCACCTACAGCAGTACTAGACTTCCTGAAAGTGGGTGGGGAGTGGCCCTTGCGGTGGACAAGAGGGCATTGGATTCTGCACTCTTGGAAAGGGCGACACAGCATTCATGCTTCCTGTAGTTCTAGGGGACACTGTGCCTGACCCGATAGCTCCTGCTGAGGCAGTGCATCTCCACACCACATCTTGGCTCACATATAACCACCACCTGCTAAGCTTTTTGCCTGTCGGTTTCATCAAAGACATGAGAACTGGAGTGGTTGGTGTGTACTAATAATGGACTATTTTAATGCTGTGCAACCAGGATCATTTTCAAGAAGACCCAATACAAATGGCAATGACAATCTTCAACTGTCTGAAGGAAGAAAGGAAAATATTGAGCAGTGCCCAGTTGTCAGACCAGGTAATTCCTTCTCTCTCTCTCTCTAGCTGCTGCAGTTACAGCCACCCAAACAGAGTGACAGATTGAAAGCAGAACCATATGTGCTTTCTCCTTTTGCCCATCACCTCCTGTTTTAAAAGAGGAAGCTTGACTGGGTGTATCACAAACATCCACCGCACAAGATGTGGTTTATTTTAAATTGTTTGCTTGTCTAGGCATAGTTTAGAGAAAAAGGAAGTTAACTTTCTCCCTGTGCGGGAATTCAAGGCCTCAGCTGCCTTTGTAGTCCAGAGCTAGATGATACTTACAAAAAGAAGCCAGTTTGATTTTCTAAACTGGATTTTATTGTGGTGTTTTACTTTTGATAATGGACTCAAAGTGGCCTAGCCTGCTCATATTTACTTTTGATTAGGTTAAATGTAAGAATAATATATAGTTTTACCATTGCTGTAGTAAGGAGAATATTTAAACAACCTTATTAGGTTTTTTTATGACTCAGCTATAAGACTTGCCTTTGCCCTTCCAGCGTTCCCAACATCAGTGGGATTCTAGCCGGCTTCCTTTCCGCAGTGTACCCCTGTACCTGCCCTGTGGTGACCACCTGATCTTTCCTAGTTTTCTGTAGCTTCTGTCTGTGATCTTGATGCAACAGTCTCTCATTTTTTCATTTGCTCTCTAAGTATTTCTTTACCATCTTGTGTTTTCCATGGAACCCTTCTCTGCCCACTAAATTAATAGGTAAAAAATGTAAAGGAGCCAGGGTGTTCCCTTCTTCACCTGTTAGAATAAATCTTCTTGTTTTTCCTTTTTTATTCCCCCCCCCCCCGACCAGTCACATTTTTTGGTAATAAAGATTGTAAAAAACCCACACTTACACACTTGGTGCAGACAAAAGTTCATATTGCAAAATGTAGCACCTCAGGTATTAGATAGTAGTAGATGACTCATTTTGTGATGAATCAGTACTTTGGTGTTACAATCCAAAACTGGCGCATTCCAGTATACTGTAAGTTAATAGGTGTAGGAAGCCATTGTGATAACACACAAAGAGCTCTGTGTCATAAAGCCAAACTGTAAACATTCCAAGCACACAGGAAAGTCCCTTACAGCAGTGGTTCTCAAATTAGGGCAGCCGCTTGTTCAAGGAAAGCCCCTGGCGGGCTGGGCCAGTTTGTTTACCTGCCGCGTCCTCAGGTTGGGCCGATTGTGGCTCCCATTGGCCGCGGTTCGCCGCTCCAGGCCAATGGGGCTGCAGGAAGGGCGGCCAGCACATCTCTCGGCCCACACCGCTTCCCGCAGACACGGCAGGTAAACAAACTGGCCCAGCCCGCCAGGGGCTTTCGCTGAACAAGTGGCGCTCCTAGTTTGAGAACCACTGATATAAAGTATGTGTCACCCAAAAGGCAAAGTTTATATATTTTCACACACACCCCAGTCCCTTTCCTTATTACAGCCTTCCTCTATTTCCAGTTATTTAAACCTAATTCTTTGACCATGATATATATAACAATTGCTCATTAGCTATCAGAACAAAGCGTGCTTTGTTAGAGGCGTCATTATGGCACCAAATACACTGTAGCTTGTGTTAATCAAAACCAAAAAAACCCAATATTTTTCTTTGATTTTGTTCTCTCTACTGCAGATGCAGGTAGGGAACATACAGAATACTGTAATGCTGGACAAACAGAAGGAGCTTGATATGAAAGTCAGGAGTGTGAAGAACAACGTTGTGGTAAGTGAAAGTGGGACTCTAGGCTTTGCTTGGCGATCTACATTTATTTTTCTAATAACAGGAAAATATTTTCAGTGTCTAAGTTGTGAAAGGGAAATCATGAATTCAGCAGTAGGGTTTTGTTTTTTTAGCTTTTTACCATCAGTAAAATGTTTTAAAAACTTGACCTAATCACTATTCAACGGTACTGAAATACAGGATGTCCACAATGCCTGTCACCCTGTGGCTGGAATCAGATTTTTAGTTTAGTCTTGGCTATACCAGATTTCCCAAATTTCAAACACAGCAGGAGAAAGTTTTAAAATGGGATGGATGGATGGATAGAGATTAGATTGTCAGATATCTATCTATTTTAAGCAACACTGTAGAAGAAAGGAGGTAGTTTGAGAAATTATATATAGTTCATTCATAAAAATTATTAGAAGCCAGATCGTCCGCTTGTATAAATCAGACCTGCTTCTATGGCTTTGCCCTGCACGTTTTTTTTGTTAAATAACTTCATCTTGATTGATTGATCTTCTGTAGGACAAATCCTGTAGTGCTTACTCTGACTTTCATGAGAGTTTTCCTGAGTGAGGGCTGAAGGATTTGTCCCAACATCGTTAAATGCCATTCACTGGCCAAATTCTGCCTCATGTCGTGCATAAATTCTCCTCACCTCATTAAAGTTGTGTGGGACTATGCAAGGTCAGAATTTAGCCCCGTTTTATTACAAGTGAACTTTCCGTTGGCAGAGAAGGCAATGGTTAGTTTGGGGATTTTTCTTACTACCTTCTTTTTGCTTTGAGCAGGGGGATGGACTAGATGACCTCCTGAGGTTTCTTCCAGTCCTAGTCTTTTATGGCCTCCAAGTAGCTGGTATCACATGATTGCCAATCAGTAAGTGTCTCATATGACCAAAGTCTATTTGACTAACTGTGTTTTACGATGTTGATGCTTTGTAGGAAGTAGAACAAGACATCAAGACTCTAGAGGATGTGCAAGATGAATATGACTTCAAATGCAAAACCTTACAGAACAGAGGTGAGATTCATCCATAAGAAATCTCAAGTACAGTACAGAAATTTGTTTTTATTAGATTGTACCAGTAATCAGGATTTAGAGACAGCCAAATTCAGAGATATGCCAATTGTTGGGTTTAATTTTACTTGTTCTGCCTACTTATGCTATGAAAATTCATCCCTAAAATATTTCATCTCACAATGCCCACTGTTATGTAAAGTTGGAAAGCCTTTTTAATACCAGTCTAAATGTTCTTTTGTCCTTTGCATCGTTACTAGAAACCCCAACTCCAAAACCCCATGAATTTTGAGACAGTACAGCCCTAGATCTTATCTCTGGAGCTTGGGCTTCTTCCTGCTCTTGTGTATTCGTTGCATACATAAGTAATTTTATTATGAAATTTTATAACTTTAAATAGAGATGCACTTGTACACCTCTAAAATATATTATATATATAAATTGAGATTACATATTAATTATATAGATCCTTGTTTTCAGTCAGTTACTAGTTTTGAGATATAAATTCTTTATGGGCTGAAACTTGACTTACTTTGTCTCTGCTAAGGAGTTTCTCCCTAATGTCTAAAAGTTTGGAGAAAAGTATGAATTTCCGTTTTTGAGTTAGAGGAGCTCTCTCTTCTCTCCCCTTCTGCTGCCGCAAAAGGCCTTGATCCTGCACCATTTAAGTTAATAGGAGTTTTGCCACTAACTTCAGTAGAATGGGGACCGGAGTGATTAAAGTTGGTTGGTTCTGTTCTTGGAACATTCTACAAAGGCTTCATTTTTCAAAACCAAAGTTGGAAAGTGACTAGCCATTAATGAGGATTTGTCACCTTGCATATTTTGAAAACTGTTGGCATCTAAAAAAAAAAAATTACCATTTAACAAATGATAAATTGTTTAGTGTTAGCAAATACAAAAAGAGTGTTGAACCGAAGATGAGAGCCATCCAGAGAGAATTGCATGCCACTGTTCTTTTTAATTGAACTTTCAATATCAAAGATGGTGAAACGCTTCATTATGTGACTTGACTGGTTCTACTGGCATGAGTAAGGGATGTAGGACTGGGCTATTTGTTCAAAAGGAGAACTGGGGAGTTTTTGAACATCTTTCTAAGCATTAAACAGCATAGTATAATCTGGACACTGCCAGTTGAGTAATTTTGGTGATGCCCCGGTCTAAATCCCTCGTGAAACCTGGGTGTGAATGTAATTGAGAGCTACTGAGCTTTTAAATTAAATTAATATTTTCAAGCAGAAGAAAGGATGTGGTTTTCCCCTTCTTGAAATCTTTCAGCAAGTAGCCAAACAGGAAGAGACAATGCCAGGATTTTCTCTCCAGCCACTAGGCTCCTCAGCACTTTGTACGGACTCTGCTGCCATCAGCTTTTGCAGACTTCCTAATGTCTAACTGAAAGTAGAAACAATTTCCCCCACCCTCCCCCACACAAAATATTTCTTATTCTATTGTTTGATTTTATTTTCTAGAAAATGAACCCAATGGAGTGGCACAGGATGAATATAAGAAAGAACAGCTTCTCCTCCAGAAGATGTTTCTAACACTTGACCTTAAGCGAAAGGTGATGCTCCAGAATACTTTAGTTTGAAAATATGCACTTTTGTTCTCTTTGGCTTGGCTTATCATAGGATATAAAAGAACCATGGTTTTAAACAAAGAAGCAGCTTGATTGTTAACACCAGTTTAAATGTTCTTGTGCCCTTTGCATTGTTATTGGGAGTCCAAACCTCTTAAAGCAATTGCACTGCTTCTATTTTAGGATTTTTCTTACTAAACCAGCCTTTTCATTTTGAACTCTTATTTAACCAGCTAAAGCTGGTGCAATAACGGGAAAGGAAATGTGTCATATCTCATTAGTGATGCTAGAAAGTGCTGTCTTTTTTTGTTTGTTTAAACCCTTCTTAAATAGTCATACATGTCTTGTAATACTGTAAGCCCCAATTCTGCAATGAGTCTGTATGGGCACCAGGGTCCACTTGCATAGAGGTCATTGCAGAATTGGGGAATCTAAGGTTAGTCACTTGGGAGAAGTCAGCGGGGTTAGCAGAGTTTTGTCTCTTCTCTGTGTAGCAAATACTCTGCTGGTTGAGGAAAAAGAGCAGCTCTCCAAGTTCATGTTAGCAGAGTAGATTTTCTATTATTCAGAGCTCCTTGCAAAGTTTTGTGAGATGCAGCATTAATTGATAAAGCAAATAATTAAACAGAGGAATCTGATATTCTCTTTAGGAAGTGGTGACCAAAATAATAAACCTGTTGAATATATCAGAGCACACACAAAGTGCTTTGATTAATGAAGAGCTTGTTGAATGGAAGCATAGACAACAAATTGCTTGTATTGGTGGTCCACCCAATGCTTGCCTCGACCAGCTACAAAACTGGTAAGTCTCTACATCGCAGTTCAACTGACCCCAGGGGTTTTGAAACATACCACGAAGGAAAGTCTGATAAGCAAATATATTTGAAAATGGGCATGCTTAGAGTATTTTGGCCCACAGTCAATTTACTGTTATTAAAATTGTAATTTTTTTATCCACAAGAGAACCAACAAGCATATTTCACTGTGCTCCTGAAAGTTATATAATGTTGTATTGTATTCATTCTTTTCGAGGAAGTCTGAAGAAAACATTGACTGCCTTTCTTGTACAACTTTCTGTACGTGAAGTACAATTTGCCTTTTTATGTTCCAGAGGCCGAGTTGAGCCTTGGTGTTAAGGTTGAAGTCCTCTAGGAAGTATTTGTACCGATAAATGTTGTAAATTGACACTTAATTTCTCCTTCAAGGACAAGTTACAGCAGAACCCCATTTATCTGATCTAATTGAGACGGGGGCCAAATCTGATAATCCAGAGAATGGGAAGGTATAAGGCTGCAGTGCCATCTAGTGGCAGCAGGAGAGATTGCTTGCTTCTGGACCTGTGTGCCTTGGTTGTTTAATAGGGAGAGCTGGATAATAGAGGATTGGATAAATGGGGTTCTGCTGTAATTTCTGGTGTAAGATGATGCAAGTCCCACTGAATTTGCCACTAGAGAATGAGGGCTCTAATTGGGGGAGAAATATAGTTTTCCTTATTAAATATCATATAAACTACCTTATATGTCATAAAAAGAAAAAGGAGTACTTGTGGCACTTTAAAGACTATATGTCATGTTAGCCCTAAGACTGCTTAAATATAATTTCCTGTGCTGCAGAGCTAATGCACTGTAGAGAGGACAGAAATCTCCATTATGGCACCAAATGCAGTACAGCAATTTATTTAAGCAGCCTTACAATGCATGCATTGTCTCCAATACCCAAAACATGTCCTCCAACAAACAGATGCTAGTAACTCGAGGAAATGCTTCCATTCCTTATTACTTTAAATAGGTCACAGTACTTACATGGGAAGGAGAAAGAAAAGGAGTACTTGTTGCACCTTAGAGACTAACCAATTTATTTGAGCATAAGCTTTCATGAGCTACAGCTCACTTCATCGGATGCATACTGTGCATATTGTTTCCACAGTATGCATCCGATGAAGTGAGCTGTAGCTCACGAAAGCTCATGCTCAAATAAATTGGTTAGTCTCTAAGGTGCAACAAGTACTCCTTTTCTTTTTGCGAATACAGACTAACACGGCTGTTACTCTGAAACATGGGAAGGAGAGGTGAAGAGGGCAGATTCTGGAGATTTAAATGTTTACCTGCACTAACAACAGATCCTTGCCAAACCTACATCATCATCATCATCATCTTTTTTCCTCTGAGACAAGCTCACAAGTTCCTGAGGACCGTGTGACTCTTAGAAACATACTAATTGGAGACAGAGCTGGGTGGTGTCTGGGCACTACTGTAATACTAGCGTTTGGTAACAATAATCAATAAGATGTGTTTTTTGCAGGTTCACCATTGTTGCTGAGAGTCTTCAGCAAGTTCGTCAGCAACTTAAAAAGCTTGAGGAATTGGAGCAGAAATTTACATATGAGCCAGATCCCATTACAAAAAACAAACAAGTCCTGCAAGACCGCACATGCAATCTTTTCAAACAACTCATTCAGAGGTAATGGATGCATCTGTTTGTTTGGTCTGTGTGAATGTATGGTAGACTCTCCCCACTTAACATGTCACACACACACACGGGTTAGTGCCCCACCTGCTGTTTTCTTTTATTCTTCACAAAAAACCAAAACGGGGCTGTCTGTTACTAGGATTTTCCCTGTAAGCTCTCCTGTTTAAGCCCCTGATTCTGCACCTTTAAGTCAGTGGGAGTTTTGCCACTGTCTTCAGTTCACATAGAATCAAGCTTTGGACCCTTAGTCCATTTCTGGTTTTAGGCTCTAGTCCTGCAAGCTGCTCCATGTGTGCGCAGCTGGGGTCTACCCACAGAGATACATGCAGGATGAATACCTTGGAAACTGTCCACCTCTTATTTCCTTGGGTGGGAGTTAGGATGAGTCAGATTAGCCCTGCATCTCCAGACAATTATTTACATTCCAGTAGTAATTAGAGGCCCCATCCAAGATCAGGGTCCCACTGTACAAATACGTAACATAGGATTCCTGCCCTGAAGTAGTTACAGTCTAAACAGATAAGACGGATGAGATGTGGGAGGGGAAGAGGTCCAAAGGGGTAAAGTGATTTGTCCAAGATCCCACAACAGTCTGAGCTGAGAATAAAACCCCCAGTTCCTGAGTCCCACTCAAGCGCCCTAGCTAACCCACAGGTGAAAAAGACAGAAATCCGCTCCTGCTCCATTAGAAACGGTGCAAATGGAGAAGATATAAAAGCCTAAATCTTGCCATTTTCCTTAGTTATATGCATAGTGTGCTTGCGCGAGTAGGATGAGAAATACCGTCCTAGAGCCTGACATCCAGTCACAGTATGAACACTTTAAGAATTTAGTAATCCATAGTGCTGCAGATAGAGTGTAAACTAACAGAATGATCCATCTCACCTATGATTGTACCAGTTCTGTCCTTTATTATTTACATGCTGTTTGATTTTTAAAGTTGCGTGAAGTAGCTTTCTTTTTTCTTCAAACTGTTAATTTTATTTTTAGTGCTTTTTTTTAAAAAGCCCTGATGAAATAAAAGTTTATATTTTTAGAGTTCCATCCAACTTAAAAACATATCACTTTAGTAAGAATAGAGTCCAAAGATTTAGTACCTGAATAAATAGGAACTGAAAGTGCACACAGTACCAATTTATTGTGGATATTTGTTAAAAATACTGTAGTAAATAAATTAGACTGTAATCTGTTTTGTGCTGGAAGTGTCATCACTTTTTAACAGTATTGTACTAACGTAGCTAAAAATGTCCATGGTTTTGTTCCCCCTGCAGTTCTTTTGTGGTGGAGAGGCAGCCTTGCATGCCAACTCATCCTCAGAGGCCATTGGTCCTGAAGACTGGAGTGCAGTTCACAGTAAAACTGAGGTAATTTTTCTTTGTGGTAAGCCTATTCCCTCATTGACTTCCTGTAGCTGAAAGGACTGCAAAACCTTCCATCTGGCTAAGTGACCAGAAACAAAATATAGTGAGCGCTCTGTGACAGAGAAAGTGTTCTGGCAGGATTTCCCTGGGCCCTGCCTTTCTTCCTCCCTCTTCCCACTCACTGCTCCACTTCCTTCTGGCTGAGAACCGACCAAGATTCTGTTTGGAACCCTCTGACTTTACTCCTTTGGTCAGGGCCCTGGTATTGAGTGACACAGTCCTGCCTCCGTAGCCAGAAGGGAGTTGAAGGCATTCAGTCTAAACCATTCAGGCCACTTCGATGTGAGGAGGGATGAACCACCATTAGCAGACTAGCCAGGGAGCACTAGGCTGTATTCATGATCGCTCAGGTGCAGTGTCTTGGGGAGTTAACCCCTCCCCCCCCCAACCTGTCCTCTTCCCTTGAGCAATAGCGAAGGCCCTACCAAATTCCTGGTCCATTTTCGTCAATTTCACGGTAATAGGATTTTAAAAAATTGTAAGCTTCATGATTTCAGCTATTTAAATCTGAAATTTCACAGTGTTGTACTTGTAGGGATCCTGACCCAGAAAGACGCTGTGGGAGGGTCACAAGGTTATTGTAGGAGGGGGTGTTGTGGTACTGCTACCCTTCCTTCTGTGCTGCTCCTGGCAGCAGTGCTGCCTTCAGAGCTGGGCAACTGGAGAGCAGCGGCTGCTGGCCGGGATCCCAGCTCTGAAGGCAGAGCCACGGCCAGCAGCAGCGCAGAAGTAAGGATGGCACGGTATGGTATTGCCACCTTTACTTCTGCACGGCTGCCTGCAGAGCTGGGCCCTCAGTCAGCACCTGCCACTCTCTGGCCGCCCAGCTCTGAAGGCAGCAGTGCAGAAGTAAGAGTGGCATGGTATGGCACAGCCATGCTTAATTCTGCGCTGCTGCTGGCAGGGCACTGCCTTCAGAGCTGGGCGCCTTGCCAACAGCCACCGCTCTCTGGTTGCCCAGCTCTGAAGGCAGTGCAGAAATAAGGGTGGCAATACCATGACACCCCCCCGACCCCCAAATAACCTTGAGACCCTCCTGCAACTCCCTTTTGGGTCAGGACCCCCAATTCGAGAAACACTGGTCTCCACTGTGAAATCTGTATAATATAGGGTAAAAGCGCACAAAAGACCAGATTTCATGGGGGGAGACCAGATTTCACGGTCCGTGACGCATTTTTCATGGCCGTGAATTTGGTAGGGCTCTAGCAATAGCCATTTTATACCACATTTAATGACACTTCCTTGACTAGAACTACAGTTAGTTTGCCAATATCTCCTTGCCTTTCAGAAGCTCCTTTAGTTTGCATAGGTGTCAGCTAATAATACACTTAGAATAATTCTTTGCATATAAAAGTGGTTAGGAATGGTCTTTCCATGATGGGTAACAGTCAATTCCCTTCCAGGCGTCACCTTCAAAGTTCCTGTCTTTTGCATAGTTCTGTAGTTCTCAATAATACTAGTCTCCTTGTAAGACACTGCTACAGCTCTGATTTAGCATGGGAGCTCACACTAGATCCCCCTTGATTATAATAGAGAGGGGCTGGATGGTAGAGTGTTCTCCATCAGTGCCATGGACTCTTGATTGTACCCCTATCCCTGGTCTGAAATAGAGTCGAATTGCCTCTCCAGGGACCACTTGTTTCACTGTTACCTTTGAAAAGCGTTCAGTGAATTGAGGTGTAGGTCAGTGTATGGTGCGTTAGCATTTAATTAGGAGCTGGAGCTCCAGAAAAATGGGGTGAGTTAACTGCACTGCATTATTTGGTTTTGTAATTACAAATAAATGGTAGGGCGCTCAGAGCTTGTGTACAGGCACTGTTTATTATTCAAAATGGAAAGAAAAATCAACAAATAAATATACCAAAGATGACTTATCAGTGGGCAGTATCCAGTCAGTCAAAAGGGACTAGTCACACTCCCAGTGAAGTCTGTAGCAAAATGTTTGTTGATTTAAATGCAGGATGGAAATTTCATGCTGACTCATTGATTTTTAAAAGGAACTGACAAATCAAGAAGCCATTTTGTTCATCACCAAAATAAAAGAGGAGGAGCCATGTTTCTGAGAGAAGTAAAGCCTTTGCAGTTGCAGTCATCTGTACTTATTTCTCTTTCCAGATTGCTGGTGAAGCTACAAGAACTGAATTATAATTTAAAAGTGAAAGTCTTATTTGATAAGTATGTTTCATCTTTTTCATATCCTGTATATAGTTATGATGATCTGCCCCAGTAAAAAGCGCATGAGATAGACACTTAATGACAGAGTAGACCTTGGGCCCTGTTGTACCAGTTACCACAGGAGCCATTTCCCCTATTTTCACTATAATTCTGCTTCCTTGCTAGGTGCAAGAGAACAGTTCCCCATCCTCTTCCATTTCTAGTATATACCTTTGCACCACAGGGAAAGATGTAGACCCAGCCCTGCAGTGAGTTCCACATAGGTCCCACCCGTGCAGAGCTCATTGAGCCTTATTTACTAAGGAAAGTCACTCACTGTGTGGGTAAATTGTGTGTGCGCGCATGCACGTGCATTTCCCATTAATTCTATCTGAGAGCAAAATTTGACCCTATACTGCTGTTTTCATTCACATACAGCTTTAATTATCAACTAGTCTCTCTCAAAGTTAGCAGAATAGGCATTCCACATTGGGGACTATACAGATGACAAGATTAAACTTTTAAGACAAAACCATTTTTGAGTTATCCACATGCAAAAAAGAGCCCCCTAAGATAAAAATTTGAGAAATGTCTTAACTATAAAAAAAAAAAACAAAAAAAAACCCCTCTGCTTATTCACATTCAAATCAGAAAACTCCAAACAGACTGTTACCAAACCTTCTAAACAAAATTCACCTGTCAGCCAACAATGTGCTTGAGATAATTCAACACTGTTGCCAACCCCAGGCATCCAAAAATCAGCCTTCAGAAATCATGATTGGCTGAAAAATTATGATTTAAAAAAAACCCCAAATTTATTTTTTTATTTAAATTCTATTATTTAGTGTGCACTGAGGCTTTTCTCCACAAACACTACAAGGGTTGGAAACTTACTTGAACAAAACAAAACAAGCAGATTCTCACATAATTATCTGACTCCAGGATCTGGGACTTAACATCTAATATCATGAGGTTTATGATAAAAATCATGAGTACTGGGCAACACTGTTTCAAGTTAAATGGTAGCTTTTTGTGCTTGAAATTAGGGGTTTAGAATGAAAGTAGTTTATGAACTCTTATCTTTTACAATGGAGTACCAAAGTTATAAACAGTGTAGTAAAGTGAAGGGCTGTCTTTGATTATAAAGGCACCTTGGAGAAATCTAAATTTTGGGGGAAAATGTACAGTGTGATGTGAAATACATTTAATCTCGTAAACATTTTGCTTTCTTGATTACTGGAGCTGATCAGAGAGTTTTGAAATTTCATTGATTTTTTTTTTTGGCAAAAAAAATTCATTTTTTTCCACAAGTATTACCACCAGTTTTCAACCAGCTCTATCAATTACAAATATAAAGAGAAAATAAGCCTGTTTTTTCCCCTCTATGTGTGTGGTTTACTTTTGGAATTTACAAAGATCTGAATCTCCTTTGCAGGGACGTGAATGAGAAGAACACAGTAAAAGGGTATGTTGCACCTGCACTCTTTCCATTTTTTTTTTTTTTTTTTTTTTTTTTTGCCATGTTGGGTATTTTTAAAATTAATTAAAGTCTGATAACTCTCCCCCCCTCTTTGTGTAGGTTCAGAAAATTTAACATTCTGGGAACAAATACAAAAGTGATGAACATGGAGGAATCCACTAATGGAAGCCTAGCAGCAGAGTTCAGGCATCTGGTGGGGTACACTTTTCTTGCCTTCCCACTTTTAGATCACTGTCTAATATGTCTTAAGTCACTGTTTGCAGAAAGCATTCCTTTAAGTACTGACTCTCTACTGCTTTAAAGTGCCACTGCTTTCTACCCTAGTGGTGCCAAATGTCCCCTACATAAGGAGTTAAGCCACTGACTTGAGTGAATGTAAGATTGGGTCCTAGGAGAGCTGGAGGCCACACTCTTTATAATCTGTTACTACACTGGAAAGTTTTTACTGCCCTGTGGCCTGAAACAAACATTTGCTAATAAATTGTAGCGAGGGTATCGGTTTCTGTGAGGAAAAGAGAGGAAACCGGCAGCAGTGGAGGTGCTGGGGCAATAGGGAGAGTGTTTCTGGAAAGGATTCTGCAGCAAGCCACGAGTAGGGAGGTTTCAGATGTGTTGGGAAAGAAAGGTTAGAGCTGAATTCTCTAGGGAAGGGGCTTTTAGACAACAGCCCACAAATTTAGCGGACTAAATAATCTCACTGCCATGCTGATTTAGGAAGGGTAGCGAGTATCCATGCTATCTGGAGAGGAATCAGATGCAAATGGAGGATTCAGATGCAGGATTCTTCTCTCCTATTTGCCTAGACCTATACATAGGGCACTAACAATGGTACAGAGTCGGCCGACATTCTCCTAGACCGATTTAGGGTGGATGCTCATTGATGATAATCCATTATTTAGTCTATCCCACGTTCATCAATAACTGTTGCTGTGCCTCTAAGAAAGGCCTTTTCTACACACTCATTGCAGCATGATAAAAAGATATTAATTCAGGTTGCAATATCTGTTTTCACAGCAGAATGCTTTTATAAAGGGATAGCAGTTATCTACTGTATCTACAGTCAAATCCCCTGGTTCCCATGTTTGGGAGCTAAAGAGGATCAGAGACTAATGCAGCAGATTCATGACCAGTTATGCAGAAGGGACTGTGCAAATGCTACTTTATTTATGTAAATATATCTTTTATTTGTAACAGTCACTTTTTCAGTCGGGACTGTCATTTATTTTGGTTTGTTCTTTTTGTCTGCAGCAATTAAAGGAACAAAAAAATACAGGAAGCAGAACTAATGAGGTAAGAAGCACTGACTTTTTCTCCCCCCTCTTTTGGTCCAGTTTTTTTAAATAATATTAAGGACTATTAAATGCCTGATAGTGGGCCAAACTGCCCAATCCCATGGAAAAATCCTCAAGGGGAAAATGGGCAGAGCAGGGTAGGAACTTAAAACCTCAGGGAAAGCAAGCCCTGGAATCACAGATATAGACACCGTACTATGTATATAAGATCCCAGCTTGGTGCTTTTCCTTTGTGCCTTCCTCCCCCTGGCGGCATGGCTCTAACAAGAATTTTTGCCAATGGCAGAATTCCCTGGGATTGATCAGTAGCAGACATGGAGGGGACCAGGAAGTTCCTGCTGAAATGTCCATGTGCGCTCTAGGGGAAGTGCTGTGGACGACATCCAGTGCCCTTGCTATTACCCCTTGCAAGCCTAAGGGCAGGAGCATCTAGAAGTTTCCAGGAGAGGTGAAGGCTCCCGCCTCCCGGATAGGGTGAGATTTGCCATGGAGGGTGCCCTCCATATACCTATGCAGAGGGCACTCTTCACCCCAATGTTTGGCCATTGGAACAGATTCAAAGAAGTTTTAGATAACAGGGCACAAATTAGCATTTTGGTTTTCCATAGAGTCCAAAGCTGTATGACATTACGCAGAGTTATCCTGTGGTATTACCTACAAACTGCCCTTTGTGCTCAATTTTATTTGCATTTCTAAAATATACAATCTTCTAAACAAGTTAGGAAGAAAAGGAAATAATGGGGGGGTGAGGGATGACGACTCATTCTCTCTAAGCCAGGAGACCATCAAACTGCTCCCTTCCCTGCCTAATGACACTTCTTCTAATCCCTAGAACCACTTAATTGGAATATTTGAAAAATGGCTTATAGGGGTCTTGCTTTTACATTAACCAGTGAATACTAAATGTCATTATTTGGACTGACAGTAACTTCTTACTTCCCCAGCAGTGTATAAGCTATGAGGTACCTTACTAAATGGGTTCCCATACAATATTTAACATAACATATCAAGCCTAATAGCCTAAAATGTCTTATTTCCAATGTTTTAAGGATTTGAGCTGAATCATTTAATTCCCTATGATTGTTTTTTAAAGGGTCCTCTCATTGTAACAGAAGAACTTCATTCCCTCAGCTTTGAAACTCAGCTGTGCCAGCCTGGGCTGGTGGTAGATCTAGAGGTAAGGTTACTACGTAGATTAGATAGGGGTGAAATTAATTCTGAGTAATTTTATTCAGAGATTGTTATTTAAGTACAGTAGAAACCCCTCTTCTATGAAATAATTGGGGCCTGAGTTCAATTTTTAGGAATGTCTCAGAATTACAGTAGTTATGGTGCATAAGATGCACCATAGTGCATTGTATCGCTTTCTTGTCCTTCAAGCCAGTGCAAAGGAATTGTCAATGCATTGAAGACATGCTTGATCATCATCATCATCACTTTTGTTGTGATTTTTATTATCCTCTTGGGGAAAAAAGAGTTTGTAAGAGTGGTATTCATAAAATTAAGGTTCTACTGTATTAGAATTTTCAGCATTTTTTCTGCCTCCATTGTTGTTTTCAAATCCATTGATAATACTTAGCAGTGTCACCACATATAGTGATAGGGCCTTTGTATTTTGATTCTTTCAAATCTCAGCACCTAAGTAAGGCTGGGTCTGGTTTATAAAAGCTCAAAGAATACTCTATGTTGCAGAATTGGTACCTGCAGTTCTTTGGGTAGCACTCTTCCCTTCAGGTCAGAACTGAACCAGTGCCCCAGGCTAGCACTAGAAGGGCTGCTGGAGGTGCCAACTTTTGAATGAGATGTAAAACTGACTTCTTGGTTGAAGGGATGTCCACCAATTCCAACATACTCCCCCAGTCCCAAAAAAAACTCAACTCTCCCTCCCCCCCAATTTGCTAACATAGAAAACATCAATCCAAAAGGTTTGGTAAGTTATAATCATGTGAAAATAGGGAACTGTTTTGTAAACTTCATTATAGCAGTCTCTACCAGCATTTACTACATTCCTTCACTAGTGAGTCTTGGATATGTTTTGTGTGTTTCCCATTATATGACAGGATTTCTAAGGATGCCACTTCTTTTTTAGCGTGACCTTTGAGGTCTAAATGCCGTTGTTAACCTTAAGTATGTCACATTGCCCCTGTCTGGTGTGTACCTGCTACAGGCCATGTCAGCAATAGTGGATCCACATGCATATAGACACTAATAATGCAGCAGTTTTTCATAAAACCACTTCACAATATTGATCAGAATTAAGTAGTTGTACAGACATAGCCCATGTTCATCACAAATTGATAATGTATTTATTGTATATGAAAGATGATAGTGTATATATACCTAAATCAATTTGTGTGTAATAAAGTATCTACAGTAGTAGAACTGTATCCCAAATAATTCCAAAAACCTCTTTTTTATAGACCACATCCCTTCCTATTGTTGTGATCTCAAATGTGAGCCAGCTTCCAAGTGGATGGGCTTCCATTTTGTGGTACAACATGCTGACTACTGAACCCAAGGTATTTACAGAATACTTACTTCTAAGTGTTGTTGACATGAAAGATAGATAGAATGTTAAAAGTGTAAGTCAGTATCCTGAAACTATTGTGTAATTTACAAGGGAGATGTGGATTGTCTTTCCATGTTAATGCACAATATTTGACATAATTCATTCTTTCATCTTTATTCTGAAGTTCAGTTTTTACTGGATCTAGGATTTTTTCAGGGGAGGCGGGGGGGGGAGAAGGTCAGTCGGTCGGGGTTTGTTTCTTGTATGTGCTTTTTTTAAACCAAGCAGACTGTTAGGTATATAAAACATGATAAAGGATACTACAATTTTCAGATGTTTATTTGGCTTCTCCCAGTGTACTGTATATATTCAGTAATTTAATTCACTGCTCTTCAGTAACATGGAATGGTTTGTTGGGTTAGATTAAACCCAAAGAGGTTTCTTTTTTCTCAGAGAACAAGAGTCAATCAGTATTGTTAACTGCTTCTCCATAGTCAGCTGGACCTTCCATCTATGTAGAAGTCCTCATTTATCGTCAAATGTCACCATATTTTATGTAAACTCAGTGTTACTTTTTTGACCACACACTTGTGCTCATGCTAAGTTTCATGTGTGTTTAAGATTGGACATGATGTTTTCTCTCTAGAACTTGTCCTTCTTTCTGAACCCACCTTGTGCAAGATGGTCTCAGCTTTCTGAAGTGCTAAGTTGGCAGTTCTCTTCTGTAACTAAAAGGGGACTTCATGCAGATCAGTTGAGCATGCTGGGGGAGAAGCTTCTTGGTATGATCCTGTAACAAATTTTTCTATATCTACAAGCCCTTTTATTATGTTCCTTCCTCTTGGTTATATTAAGTAAGTAGATGGCCTGTTTGACTGCTAGGGAAAAGTGACTTATTGCTAGATAAAAATGGATTGAACTTTTCCCATAGGAAAAAAATGAAAAGCTTATTTTCCCCTGCCTTTTTTTAAGTCAAACTTTGAAATTTTTTTGACCAGCTGTAGTTACTACCATGTTGGACTGTTTTTTTTTTTTGTTGCAATTATCTACCATGGTTACTTTCCGTTTGGGGAAACTTTTATTTTGTAGGTTTTTTTTTAATAGCTATACTCTGTAGCTCAATTTTAAACTATTAATATTCAGTGTTCTGTAATGCAGATAGAGTTGTATTGTGGTCACACACTTACAGTGTTGAAGCCATTTTCCATTTCTCTACATGCTGAATAGTTTGTATACTGTAAGGGTTAGATCCTGCCGATCTCTCTCTCTCTCACACACACACACACGCTTCTGCTGAGTAAGGGTTTACAGGATTGGGACCAAATCTACTTCTGAGCGGGCACTGAAATATTCCTTCAAGAAATGGGTCATTTAGTCCAGTAACTGTAATTTTTTCTCAGGTTTTTATGTTACACTTGCCCATAGACTAGGACCGGCTATGTACAGTCTTGATTCAGTGCATAAAAGACAGGGCTGGACCAAGAGACCTGTGACAGCTTTAAAGGAATGTGTCAGGTTAAAAAAAATCTCCTGCTCTTCCCACCTACATGTCCTTAGCTAAACTCTAATTCATTGTTCAATTTTTGTGTATTCCCACTTGAACAACGAAAAGGTGTCAGTTTCCTGTCTGGTTCTCAGAGACCCTGACTAATTTAATTCTGTAGTGTTTGGATAAGAGGAAGGATAGATTTAATTTAAAAAACAAAACTTTAATTCCCAGAAGCATTGCCATTAGCCTTAAATTTTATAAAAGGTTATATTTAAAAAAAAAAATCTAAATTGGAAATCCCAGCTGTCCATTTTATAAAGCATTTTTTCTAGCTCTATCAAGAGCTCAAATATCAAATCTTTAAAAGGTTTGGCAGCCTTTTGTAACATAATTTACCATTGTTTAGATCACTTTTCTCTGTGTTTTAAAATTCTGTAATATTTAACAAAGGCAGAATATATTCATCATAAAAAAAATACAGGTTTCCTGCTGTTAGAGAGAGAGATATTGATTATTGACATCTCTCTGTTAGTTTAGTATTTTACAACTTGGTAAATTCCCAAACTGTGATATCCTCCATCCTATCATTACATTACATTAGAGTTATAAAACTCAATCTTAGCACTTGAGAGATTGATTGGAGAATCCTTACTAGCTGCAATAAATTCAAGACTTCCTTCTGTGCTGTATGTAGTTCACTAGTATATGGAGTTTGGCTGTCTGATGATAAAGCCTGTATCCATTCTTTCAGATGTGAGGGTGTGAATAGTCTGTGCTCTGATACTATCAATGGTATTGGGAACCGAGACACATTCTAGATGGACATAGGGGGGAAAAAAAAATTTCTCCCTTGTGCCTGGAGCTAGTCTGATTGATATTGGGAGTAGGATGCGAGATAGAGTCAGAGTTGGAAAGGCTTGCAGTTGACAGGCCAGTATGTATAGTTTCCCCTGAGATTTTGGGGGTCCCATGCCTCATAGTTGAAAATCCAGTTGTGAATGTAGTGGGAATACTTAATAGTAATAAGTAACCGAATCTTCGTCCTCTGTGAGCGTAACTATACACTACTTCCCTAGTTATGTGGTGTGCCTAGGGGGATTTTGAACATGTTGAGGTAGCTGTGGCAACTGGGCCACAGTTTCCTTTAAAGGAATGTCTGTGGCTTTTCCCTTAAATCAAAACACGTACATACACTACAAGATTTTAATGGGAAAGAAAAGGATTCTGTGGTTAAGAGTAGGCTTGGAAGTCGGGATATGAGGTTTATTCCTCGCTATGATACAAGCTTTCTGTGGGACCTTTGGCAAGTCACCTAAAGCTGAAATGGGAATAATACTTGATCTCACAGGATGTTGCAATGATTGATGAGTTAATGGGCCAAATCTCTCTCTCAACTCACATGGATAGTCCTAATTTCAGTGTGATAGCTTCTGCCAATAAATGGAGAATGATTGGACCACATTTCTAGAATTATTTTGAAGATGAAAATGTCTTAGTATATAACAATTTTAGATTATCTCTGTATTTGGATTAGTTCCTACCTTACTTTATTGTTAATATGAAATCTGTAGCAGAGCTCTCGATTGCTCTTCCTGGTGCCTGTCAAAACATCGGTTTGTCATTTGCATACATTCTGCTTCTCCAGAACACTGCCTAGAGGGGCTACTCTGCAAAACTGGCTTGCTAGCTCTGCACCAGCTATTCGAACAGTTAAATCAACAGCTTCTCTTCCTTCTTTTTTACACCTCTAACTGAAACTAAACAAATGCTTAGAATTTAATATGTAAATACAGATCGGTTTCACCTACATTAAGTCTTGAGCCTAATTGATATTTCAAATAAACACGTCTGAAACCAGTCTATTGGTTTGTTGTGTAGGTCCAACAGGTGGAGGCTCTCTTGATGGCCTTATTCCTTGGACAAGATTCTGCAAGGTAGGAACTGTCTATTTAACAGGTTAGATAATGAAGACAAAGCTTCGATTCCTCTTGTTTTTCACTAGGCTTTTGGGAAGGCAAGGGGGGTGAGTGTGTGAATATTTTGATTCAGTTATGATTGGTTCATGTAAGTTATATGGGGGTGAGGTTAGACTGCTGAGTTATGTGCATCTTTTCAGGGACTGAATCTTAATTTCTGTAGAAGTCACCTAGAGCACTTTATGTTCTATTATATTGAAATACATAAATCCATAGATGCAACAATCTGCTGTTCCTGGCTTTTATTCCTACACTTTTATTTCATCTGTTAATCATTTAAGTGAAGGATCTTCATTGCTCTTAAATAAAGAGGGTAGTTCTCCAGTGGACCGCAGCTGGGTTAGGGGCAACACCCAAGTTAACTCTGCAACGAAGACATACCCTAATATACATGCCTGTGGTGGCAGCAGGTCACGTGTAAGGTCCTGCAGGCCCAGGTATCCCCTTGCCAGCCCAAGCTTCTCTTCCCTTTACCTGTGCCACACAGACCGGTTTAGGATGGTACCAGTGGATGCACCTCATCCCAACACAGCATCTTTCCTCTTAGGGAGTGGAGGAACTGGAGCTATTACAGAGGAGGGAAGAGAGGAGACAACAAAAATAAATGAAATAAAAAGAGCAGCAAAAAGGAACAAAGAAAGAGGAAAAGTGTTAAGAAAAATAGGGGGTGAAGAGGAGAGGAAGGAGAGACACTGCAGCTTTTTCAGGACATTGTTATAAATTGAGTCCATTGTACTCAGATTTCTTTTTGTAACAGTTATATATGTCTTCCTCCCATGTACTGTAATTTCAGGAAAACATAAATGATAAAAATTTTCCCTTCTGGCTGTGGATTGAGGGCATCCTTGAACTCATTAAAAAACACCTCTTATGTCTCTGGAATGACGGGTAAGAATCTTGTATGTTGCTAATGAAGATGAATAGCTGATGGCTCACACCTTTAGCTCTGTTAAAATGACAGTTGTGATCAGAAATAAAATATGAGTGCTAATAGGGCAAATGAGGTTTGTTCTGGGTCTTCATTGGAAGGAGCCAGACGGATCCTCTGTATGTTAGCTGAAGCAGTGGTAAAAAGACTATGAATTTAGTGAATAAACCCATTGCACTGCCTTTTAATGCCAAAGGTCAAAGTTCAGATTAGTTTCAGGTTAAGTGAGATGAACCACCAGCTCTCAACTTACAGTACAGTGAGCTTTCACCACATCTCAAGGCAGAACTGAGTTAGCTCACAAGAACAGGAGTTTAGTAGGTGAAGACTGAGATGCTGTAGGGGAATCGTGTACAAGGTTCACGCTTGTTTAAAAAAAGTGCATTTGTGAGCCTCCTATTGGCAACAGCTGGATTGACTGAATCCTTTGATACCAGTGATGGAGTCCAGCTACAGCAGCTAATCTTTGCTTATCAAATGTTAAAGAATTAAAATGTTAATAGTAAAGCTCTTTTCCAGATTAGCAAAGGAGCTGATTTTTCAATGTTTAGAAACCTTGGGTTTCAGTGTTGCTGATATCACATAGTCCCTTTAATAATGGGCTATGACTTTTGCCAGAAATAGGCTGAAAATGGGGTTTTAATCCTGCTTTTTAGTTGTCAGTTCAGATTTGACCTTTTTACAATCCTGTTAACAGCTCATATATGATGAAAGGTGCTTCTGATTCTGTGAACCTTCAGTGACTTACTGTAAAATGGCTATGTATTAAGATTGGCAATCAATAACTAATGAAAGCAATGACAAACTTTCTTACTATTTTAATGACCGTTTTAGGGTGTTTATGCTGGTAAGATAACACTCATATCCAGGACTAACAAACATAGACCAGGAAAGTTATGGATATAGCCTTTGATTGAACAAAGTACTTGTGCATGTGAACAACAGAAGTTCTCATGTGCTTCAAAATAGGCAAATGCTTAAGTGCCTTGCTGAATTGGGCCCACAGATATGGCTGAGTTAACAGGGAAGTTACTATACTAAAGTGTGCTGTGTTCTCGCCCTAATTTTCTGCTTAGCTACAACAGATATCTCTGCACTGACTTCTGCCCTCAAAGCTTCCCGTTCAGATGCCCCCAACAAACTTGTCACCTCCACTTCTGACCTCCACCCCACATAAACTCCTCTTTTTCTATATATAATCTCTGCTCCTCTTTGAAAATCTTTGCCCTAATCTTTGCAAACTGATCAGCACCCATTGAGGGGTCCAGATTTGGCTTAGCAGTGGGAGCAACTGGCTGCTGAGCATTTTTGAAGATCCAGCCAGAAGACTTAACTCCCTCACACCCACACCCATAAGAGATTTTTGCTTGCTTGTTTGTTCGTAGGGTGAAATCTTGGCTCTATTAATGAGAGTTTTGCCACTGACTTCAGTGGCGCCAGGATTTCACCCCTGGTATCCAGGGCTCTCTCTGTATAATTATACCATTAATACCATCTACAAGATCATCTTACAGATATACAGAGTTGTAAACAACAAATTTCTTCCCTGTTGTGAGCAGTTCTCTGTTTGTTAGCGGAAGAACAGAGACAGAAATAAAAGGTACAAACAAACATTTCTTTTCAACTAAACCTAGAGGATTTGCAGGCAGGTAACACAATAAAATGATCTCTAGGAACAAAGATGAACATGTTTGTGACATCAGCCACAGGCTTTAAAACATTTATTGTTTTTTTTTTTTAGGAAAGCCAAATAGCTGAAAGTTAATTAATAGGAGCTAATAACCCACTGGAACCGCAAGAGGCCCTGAATCAGACAGACTGCCAACCAGTCTGATTGTTTTTTGTACAATATGAACACCTGTTGCATATACATGGCATCATAATTGCCCCCAAATTGCCTTTTTCATATATCAAGCTGAAGATTGCCAAACAAAGGATTGGGATATATAGTCCTCAAAGGATCCTTTGTAGCTGTTACCCACAATATCTGAAATGTTCTTTTTTAAAAAATCTCTAAATATATAAAATTTACCTTGTAGATTTCTGCTGTTCTCTTTTGGGTAGGTGGTGTATTTCCTAATTTACTGGGCTTGCCAAGATACATATTTACCTAGAGTAATGGTGGTTTAATTACATAAATGAGTGTTTGCATAAGGAAAGAACAATGGTTCAGAGGACTTTTGAACTCTTAGATAAATAAAATTGAGTTTAAATGTTAATTTAAAGCAAAAAAAAAAAAAAACTCTTGTTTCTCCCTCAAACTCTGATCTACTGGAGAAAACCTGGACAATATTGCTAAGTGACTGACTGCATCAGAGCTACCTCATCCCCAAGCATGAAAACACAGATATTGCTTATGGATAGAGTCATTGTCTTGAGAGCAGTTTCTTCCTTCATGTCCCTGTTTGAGACTCTCGTGTCATCTTGATGTTCAGACATCATCCACCTTTTAAGGTCTTCACCATCATGCCCATATAATAGATGTTACCTTGGGATACCACACTGGCCCCCTCTGCCCTGTGCAGGTAAATTCAGGCATCACAAGCAGATTAGACACAGCCCTGTATGCTCTCCTTAGAGCTCCTTTCCTTCAAGGCCACAAAAGTCACCCCAGATCACTCTGAAGCATTGTCTGACAAAAGATAAACCTTTCCAGAGGGACAAAACATCATAGTACCCTGCATCTGGTAATTATGGTACAAAGAGGGTGAGAAAGTTAAAGTGGGCTACTATCAGAGTGTTTCCAAGCATAAGAGAACATGGTTTTAACACACAATGTAATACTGGGGTTGAAATAACCTAGACTGTCAATATCTGATCTGGCAGAGATACACATGCTGTCTGGGAAGTGAGCACAAAACCAAACAATACTGAGAAATCCAAACAATTGTCTGCGATTCTGACAGGAGCATGGGATACTAAAGCAAACACAGGATGTCAAAAAGGAACGCAGTGACAATTTTCGTTAATACCCACTTAAAGCTCTCTTTAAGTTAAAACTGCCATCTAGGCCCTGGTCTTGCAAACACACATATGAGTAAGTTGAGTAATTTTACCCATTGAATTGAGACACTGGTTTTGGATAACAAACCAATTTCTGATTTTAGAAAGTGTTGAGACAACAACATAGCAAGCGAGGAAAGGCTGAATAACCACTCTCTGGATAGCTGCTGCTCAAGGACTACTGCACCCAGGAGTGAGAGTGCACATTTTAATTTGTGCATTGATGGTGGTGTTATAGCTGCATGGGATGTTATAAACCAGTTGGAAAAATTCTGCTTTTAGTTACATGAGGTAGCCTAATAATAGGCTTTGGATGTACTTAGAAGTAAATTGTACAATTTTTCTTTTAACATTACAGTTGTATCATGGGTTTTATCAGCAAGGAGAGAGAACGTGCTTTGTTAAAGGACCAAAGGCCAGGGACCTTTTTACTGAGATTTAGTGAAAGTAGCCGAGAAGGAGCCATCACTTTTACCTGGGTAGAGGGATCCCAAAATGGTAAGTAAATACAGAGAATAACTTGAGTTTATACCTACATTTTAAAACCAAAGTTAAAAATCCTTGGAGCCCTCTGTCTCCCTTACACAGACTGGCAATAAAATGAAATTAACAATCCTCCCCGATAAGTGCCAGAGTACCACCACTAGTACAATATTCCAACAGCAATCTGGTAGGCTGCTTCCGTGGGGACAGGGGCATTTCCAGGGGAGTCAGTTTGGCCTATAAAGTTGTGGAGGACAAATCCCCAAGGTCCCCCCCAGTATCATTCCCCCCTACAGGTCTCCTCCATCCCAACATGTCCTGGTACATATCCTTCATGCCCCCCGCCAAGGTGCCCCCAGCTCTCACCTGCATCTGCCCAAAGTTCCTCCATCCCCAAGGTGCTGCAGCTGCTGCCCTTCCCCCGAGCCAGAGATCCCTCTTTTGACCCTGTAACTCCCCCTCCACCTGCTCTCAGCAGCTCCCCTGCACCTGTCTCCAGAGAGGGGGAGAGAAGACACTGTGGGGGATGGGCAGCTGGAACTCCTCTGCAGTCAGCTCAGCTCCATGCCTGGCCAGCTCCTTCCCTGCTGGGCTCAGACCCAGGCTGGCTAGGGAGGGGCCTGGGCGGGGCAGGGACTGCACTGACTGTGAAGGAGAGGCTCCCTACATCTTCCAGCCTATGCTGTAAGGAGACAGATCGCCCCTAGCTGGCAGGAGGTTGCAGCTGCTGATGGAGCCCAGCTACTAAACAGCCTAGGAGAATCTGCTGCTGCTGCTGCTGAAAACTGCTGCCTCGCCCATTGTTTTTCCTTCTCTGCAGCCTTCCCGCTCCTGCCTTTGCCAGTCAGAGGCTGAGGGGGAGGCAGACAGTGTTGTCCCGAATCCAAACTTTCAGCTTGCAGGGGTTCCATACCCTGCTCACCCCCATAATAAAACAGCCACGGTTGTTTGGGTCAAATCAGGTAGCAGGTAATGTGATCTGAATTTTATCAGAAGAGGCTGAAAAGGGCCAGTCTTGTAAATTTCAGCATGTTTTAATTTAAATATATGATTACAGCCCTTTTCCAGAGGTGAACACAAGTCACCCCAGTCACTCTGAATGAAATATGTGAAAAGAACTGTTCTCACATATATTAGGTCATACTTTCCTCTGAATGGAGCAGTATTTGCTTTGGAAATAAAAACTAAATTGTGACAGTGCAAATTAGATTTCATTCTGTAAGTCCCTTCCTTCACTTGATCCTCTCTGAATATGTAAGCTCAGCTGTGTTTTTTTTGTATACTTTTAACCAGGCTTTTGGCACCATCTCTAGGATTCATGTCCTTCTTTATTCACTAGAACCTCAGTTCCATTCGGTAGAACCTTACACCAAGAAGGAGCTCTCAGCTGTTACTTTCCCTGATATTATTCGCAACTACAAAGTGATGGCGGCCGAAAATATTCCTGAAAATCCACTGAGCTATCTGTACCCAAATATTCCCAAAGACAATGCCTTTGGGAAATACTATTCCAGACCCAAGGAGAGTAAGTGATACCAGCATTTCATTTGCAGAAGTATTTTGAGGTATTTGTTTGTCATTGAAATGTTGGAATACCAGATAATAGCTATGATATACAATTAAATGACGGTAGTTGAACCAGACGTGCTGAATTCTTCCCATCTAAAATGTGAGCAGTTGTATCTTAACTGTTCAACAGGTGAAAAAAAAGTGTGGTAGTACAGGGGCTGTCAATGGGAAATCTAATCAAATTGGAAAATGTGTACGTGGTAGTTTCAGGCCATACAACTGCCCCAGAGTCTGCCTGCCATATTTTGTGGTTTTACAACCTTATGTCCCCACTAGCAATTAGATCCACGTAACTGGACGCTGGCACTTGTGTGGCGCTGCATTGACTTGAGGGGGTAGAAGCTGCTGCCTGCATGGATCAGGGCCATATTTTCCTTTTTTCCCCCCCCCCCCCCCATGCTATGTGGGAAAAGTCACACAAGCAGGGGGTACTGACTTGACACAGTCTTCTTTAATGCACAATGGAAACCAAGTGGAAATATAGCCTTAGTTGTTGTAACAGTAGCTGGTAAAACGTTTTCAGGAAGAAATGCAGTTTTTGACACTGCTCCTTTAATTCATATAAAAGATTTTTCTCAAAGTAAACATTTGCTAAGCATTGGTGTATTTTATTTTTAGCCTCTGAGCCTATGGATTTAGATGGCCCCAAAGGGAATGGATACATCAAGACTGAATTAATCTCCGTATCTGAAGTGTAAGTTTGCCCAGAACAGCTGGATTTCTAAAAATGGGATAGTATTTGAAGCTACTAAAAATGTTGTGTATTTTAGGAGTGTTAAAGATGTATATGATTTGGCATTAGATCTCTCCCCTGCTTTGCTAAGCCCACTGGGTAGGAAGACACCACAATACACATAATAGAACAGAAAAAAGGCTACTATATTAAAGTACAAAATGTAGAAATATTTGGGCAATTTACAGCTGTTTCCCATACTTGATTTTTCATAAAAATTAGCTACCTCCATTTTCTTTGGACGAACATGACCTATCCTGACTTGAATGTAGTAGATTAGTGCGTATTCCCACCCACCCACCTCTGATTTCAGTTGTTAAAACCGCTCTTGCATTGCAGAGAGTGAAACATTGTGTCTCAGCAATGCAGTTCAGAACTGGCTGGGCTTTCTAAGTAGAACACTCTAGCTTGTGGAACCTCCTGCTACTGGTGACCTACTAAAGTCAGAGTGGTTGATCTTGCAGGGTATGGCTACACAGGGATAAAAGATCCATGGCACAGCTGTGGCTGGCCCAGGTCAGCTGACTTTGGCTCACAGGACTAAAAATTGCTGGATTCTTGTAGATTCTTGGGCTCGGGCTGGAACCTGAGCTCTGGACCCTGCATCCTTGCAGGGTCTACACAGCAATTTTTCAGCCTCGCAGCCTGAGTCAACTGACCTAGCCCAACCCTGGGTTTTTTTTATCCCTGTGTAGATGTAGCGGCAATAGGATCCATGGGCATAGGGGTTTGCACCCATCCCGAGACTTCAGTGGTACTGCGCATGGGGCCCAGGAGCTCCCTGTAATGGGTTCTCTTGCTAAAGACGGTATCTTCCCAACAGCTCACATTTGTTCAGACTGTGTAATTAACATTACTGCAGAATGAGTAAGATGTAACTTTGCTGAGTCACCCATCTCAGTGACATCTACCTACTTGTTGCCTTTTAAACTGAATGAGAGGCAGCCAGATGCCATGATGAGGGGCACATGCTACTAAAAATCAAATAGAGTGAAAAGAGTTTGAAATGGGAAATGAATTGACTTCAGGGGTGCTGTTTTTTCATTGGAATTAATGTTAATATGCTGAAGGTTTGTCCCTTCTCTTCTCCCCATGTCAGCCACCCTTCCAGACTCCAGACCACAGAAAACCTCTTACCTATGTCTCCTGAAGATTTTGATGAGGTGTCTCGAATGGTGAGCCCTGCAGAAATTGACACTGTGGTATGGTGTTTTTTTGGGGTTTTTTTTGGCCAGGGTGGGGAAGGTGAAGGGGAAGAGAGCGGGGGTGGACATGGAATTTGCTTTTAAAAGGCTCTTTTATCCTGCCATTGAATATTTCATATTTTAAAAATACTGTGATTTGAACACAAACTGGCTTTCCAGAACAAGTTACCACCTTTAGTTGGAAATGCATTTGCATTTCCTTTGCAGGCTGGAGCTACTTTGCTTCATTTTAACCTATTTCTCCCCGCTTTGGACTCCAGGACAGTGGCTCTCTTTATATGCTATGTCCTGGAGGAAGGCTAGGTAAGACTGTGGAGGAAACACAATAGGAAAAGTTACTATACAAACAGCAGTAAGGTGATTCATCTAGCTATGAATAGATTTGGCCAGTTAGCACTGTCATATTACCTGGCTTAACAGTGGAACAAAGTTGGCAAAATACAATTTTCTTGTTCTCACAGTAAGTTGAATTGAGAGATCTGAATCTGCCTGTGGCAATCTGAAAATATGACATATTCTTGGTTGGTTTAGCAAATAGCACTGGGTTCTGAAAACCCTGGGTAACACTTTTTGAATATTACTTAATAATTCTGCTGTCAGAGTTCAAGCCCCCATTAATAATAGATAGCAGCACATCAGTCTCAGTGTCTTTACTGTGTAACCCCATGAAACATACATTTTACCATGCATTGTAGTAGTAAGTGTAAAAGAGTATTTTAGTATAATTCTTTGCTGTGGTTTGTTTTAGGATAGATTTTAATCAACCTCTGCTCTTTCTTTACAGATGTGTTCAGCCTATCCGACTTAAGTGTTATTGGGGTCTCTGCTATACTGTTTGCACATGTCCATCCTTAAGTAGCTTGCATTTTTCTGCTTCCGAGCCTGCAGAGGTATGCATCAAAGCTGTGTGTAGTCTGTGGCAAGCTTTCCCTACATTCTGAAGAAAGCCCTTGGATGGTGTGGCACACCAATGCATCAGACTGGACCTTCAGTTAAATTAAGGAATTGAGGTTCTTAATGAATTCAGTGTGAAAATAATAATACCCAGAGTAGCCTGTATGTTACTGATTGTGATATGACATTCGTTTAATTGTAATTTTCAATGAGCTAGAGAATTTTCTGTCACCACTGTGAAACTCCAGCACAGAAGGTGGAGGGGGAAAAGCTGGAAATCTTAGCAACAGCGTGGGGGAACAGTGGGGGCTTTTGGCTGGGACAGCAGCATGGGATTATGGGAGAAGCCCGTGTTTCTACTAAATTTATCGTAAATGAAATAGTTATGTTGACATTTACAATGTTGTCTTTAGGTTTTAAAGAAAAGGTAATTCACACCTCTGAGATTGGTTCCAGGCTGTCTGCATGCGCAGGCAGACAATACAGCTTCAGTTTGCACTTCGCTCACACTTGGCTTTCTTCTGCAATGAGGAGGGCTGGAATATTTTCTTTTAAATGAAAGCTTAGATACTTTCTCAAAGGATACAGCCACAAACTGCACTGACCTGTGTTTACTTCTGCTCTGCTAAATCAGTGGCATATGCTTCATTGTAAAAATAAACTAGCATGTTATTATGGTAAGAGTGAAATCCAAAACTCTGACTGTACCGCTCATTGAGAAAAGAAACACCAATTGAATAGGATGTCTCACAAAATCTTTCATGGAGAAAATTCCCAAAGGTATCATGTCACCCCAAAGAACAGTGTTTGAGCACGCGCTGCATATTCTTTCTGTTATGGCATAAAGGAATTGAAAGCTAGACATTGTAGAATTACACCCAGTCCCTTCCAGAAGTACAGTTCAATAAAATCTGTGTGAGGCAGCAGAGAGATGTTTTCTCAGAGGATCCTTAATACAAGCACTACCCTCCATCCAACCATCCTTGTAAGCTGACTGCAAAGACACCATAGACTACCCCTCTACCGGTAGTTACTTGTGGAAGTGCTTTGACATTGTCAGAGTTATTAATCATTGTCCAGCATGAAAATATATGTATCCACTAAGTATTCACAAAGCGCATAAAAGTTTAATTTTAAGTAACCAGAACTAAAATAAATTAAGAGTGGGGCTCCTTCATTGTGACACACCTGCCATCCAAACAAAGAGAAAATATTCTAACCTTGCTACTGGCAAGGGGACTAAGCCTGAAAAGTAAGTTGAGAATTGAGGGGGGGGGGAAAAATCCTCAAGAAATGCAAACTTGTCAAACCGACAGATGGCATCTCTTGGCCTGTCAGATTGCAGCTATTTTTATAGTTCACAGTTTAGCCAGGAACTGTTGGAATGGAGAAGTCCACGTTGTCCACTGAGGGCTTGATCTTGCACCATTCATGTCAATGGGAGTTTTCTATTGACTTGAATGGGAGTAGGCTCAAGCCCATCCAGAGCATAAATGTGTCTTGCTTTCCTCTTTGTAGCAGCAAACAAAAGCATTCCTAGCACGTCAATCCACTAGTGAAAGTAGCATGGTTACCTTAGTTGAAAAATAAACTAGTTTTAGGCCTCCAAGGGTGTGGCTTTGCTGCAGTAAGAAACCTGAGTATCTGCAGTGCAATTCAGCAGTCCCTTAGCCCAGGCTCGCTACAGGTTTTTAATTGCAGCATCGACATATCCTAAGGGCCTTGACTGCAGCACAGCCCCCACTGATGTCAATGGAGCTATGCAGATATGCACTAGCTGCAGTCCTTGCTGCTTTACACGTTTGTACTGCCCACACTAATTTTGACTGTAATCTCTTTGGGGGGGACACTTTTCCTGTAGGTATTGTGCATACCACTATTAACTAAGTCACATTTTAGAAGACTTCTCATTTTTACTATTGCTTATTTGAAAGAGGGCATAGTCTCTGCATAGACACACAGCTTCATTAATAGCAGTAGGATAAAGAAAGATGAATTACAATTGACTCTGTGTTAAGTCAGTGCTTACAGCCCACGGAAGCATTGGTACTTGGAGGAAAGAGGCAGTCTGCTAATAGCAGAGGAGCAGATTTGTTCTGGAGGCTAATTAAGCCACAGTTCCCTAATGAGGGTGGCCTCTTGCACAGATTTCATTGAATTTCAAGTCTCACCATGAACTCATAACTCCTCATGAAACTGAAAATCACTAATTCTCTTGCCTCAGTGTTCCAACAGCTGCAGTGCTTTGGCTCTCAGCAGCTTGCGAGTTTAGTGTTTTGCTATTTAGTTTATAAGGGATGGGGAAGTTACATTTCCACCATTCAGGTAGGTTAAAAAACAATCAGCTGCTTGAGCCTGCTTCATGAAAAGGAAGTGGTAAATCCATTTAGTACATTGTGCCTGTAAAGACTAGCATGTTGCCTGCAAGGAGGACCCTTGCAGTCCTATGATTCCATGCCAATGTTGAATGGATCTGAGAGTATTTGCTTAGGTAGCAAAATAGTGCCACTTTGCCTTATTTTGATATCACTATCAAAAAAATCAGTGACCACAAATGCAAAATATATCAACAGGTTAATTTTATTACCGTTCTCATTAGAGTAGCTAAATGTACATATATATTTATCAAGTGAAATGAAGTGGGTGTTCCTAAGAATTGTGATGTGTTAATCTGTATATGGTACTTATAATATCTTCACTTCTGAATTCAACTTACATCTGACAGATTTTCTCATGAGTCCAGTAGATGTACAGTAGCTAGCTTCATGTAATGTTTGCATGGATGATAGTTATAAAAAGAAGTTTTACAATACCAGAACTATTCTTTTCCAGGTTAAAAAATTGAAGCGTCACTTAGTAATTGTTTTATGGTTACTAATGGGATCATGTTTCTCTAAGACTGGTGAGATTTAATTGAATTTTTGACATAACAGAGGCCTCAATTTGATTGTAAGCCCACTGGGGCAGTTTCATCTCTATATGGTTGTCAGTTATTTCTATGGCTAGAGAATTAGCCATATGTTCTACTAGTCTCTGGGCAAACAAGTAATCTAGCAAAGTGGCAGTCTGGCTAGTCAAGGCGTTATTTGTTGCTAATTATTTCACAGTGCCATCAGTGCTATGCTGCTGCTCCTCACAGTACAGAACAAGTGACATTATCCTTGCCCCAAGTCCCTTACAAGCTTATATAAACTTGACACAACAAGGAGTAAAATAATGCGGCGGAGGGAGGGAGACAGACAGAGGCAACCCCTTAAGAATGTGGATAGCCCAGCAGGGGGTCATGGTTCATACATGGCATGGTCACATAAGAAAAGTTTTTTTTAGGGCTGTCAAGCACTCCATAAGGCCATCTACAACATGTTGAAACCATGAAATCAGCAACAATGTATGTCTCCACTCCTGGCTGCAATATGAGACCTATTTAGTATAGGGCTAGGTGACGTTGATTTTCAGTAGAATCCCTTAATTGCTTCCACAATTTTCTGTTGTCGTCTGAGGCTGGAATTTGTGAGGAACCTTCAGGAGCAAAATGATACATGTATATCCCTATTTCGCCCTCTGTGGTTCTCAACTATTTCAATAGCCAGACCATCCCAACTAATTCCTAACTCAACAGATTCAGAGACCTTTACTTCCCCATCCCAGCGACAGCCTCTATTCCTAAAGAATAGACGTTGGAGACCTCCAGCACTTCAAAAAGATATGAACACTAGGGTCATCTTCTTGTTAGAATGCCCACAGCAGGTTGGGTATTCCTTTGTAGCATCATTTCTCCATCACCAACTGGACACCTGTATTGGGTGAGGGAAAGCCAATGAGCTCCTGTTTGCTATATCAAGCTTTTAGATTTAAAACTACAGTATTCACTGGCCACGAGATGCAGCCTCCTGATGATTTGATGCTACAATTAAAGCTTGTCACAAGGCCTTCCCAATGCAAAAATAGCCTCGAGACTGGAGGATATCAAAGCAGCCTAAAATGGAGGGCTCCACAAAGTCCACTCTCTTTGGCTACTTCAGTTGGGATGGTATTAGAGGTGGGTAAACGATGTAGCTAACCAATAAAAGAACCCCTCAAACATCTCTGTTTTTTGGTATTCCTGTTTAATTGTGCTGTAAAAAGCAACAATACCTGAATTTTATTCATTAAAATAAATCTCTTTCATTTTCAGAACCAGTACAGCTCAAGTATTTTTAAATTTAGATTTACTTACGGGAAATTGCTGAAAGCAAATACATTCATCACTGTCTATTCCCCACAGTAAGAATCTATAATGTCACACCAATCTGTTACAATTGCTGATCCTACAGCATCAATAAAAACACTCATTGACATTCCAGCTCAGTAGCTAAAAAGTTATCAGCCCAGTACATCACATTTTTCACAAAAAGATGGGATAATTAACACTAAGACCAGCACAATATTTCTGTGTACAAAGCATTAAGTTAGCGTAACCATTTCTAGCTGCTGTGATACATAAGAAGCACATATATGACAGAACACAGAAAACTCTTTGGAGCATAAGGATGTCAGCATTTGATAACACAACAAAAGCCATTTAAATTAGAATCTACATGTCAGTGCCAGCAATGATGAGCAGCCAAACCAGTGAACTACATATATTTATAAATAAATTGCATATATAAATAAATGCACTGCTTCCACTGGGCACAAATATTTGCAAAATAATATCTCCTGGTACAATGAGAAAATGCTAAAACTATCCTGGCGAAAATGCGTTTGTGCCTAAATTCTAGCTAAAAGCTCTTAATAGGGTGGAGGAAAACGTTAGGTGCAGGGACAGCCATAATCTCTAAACTATTTAATTAAAATGCCTTTATCTTCTCAATACATGTACCTGCCTTTTAGAAATGTTAGTGTTTGAGCAAAAGTAAACCTGATTGATTTCAATTACATCAAAATAAATCACTGACATTTTTTCTGAGACAGCAGAGGATACATTTTCTTAGCAAACCAGAGAGCTATACATAGAAATCTGATCAGTTAACAAACAGAATGTGTCTCATAGTCTGGGACCTAATCAGTACCCCCAGGGCCCAACCTGAGAAATTTGACTCCCATAGGATCAATTTGGTAGGTCTAAGAATGCTATAGAAGAAGACATGGGATTTAGTTTGCCTGGTTTTATCCTCTGTAGGAGTGCAGCAGAGCCAGGGCCTTGTGCTCTCAACAGTGACCCATCTGGCCAAGAAGGGTTCAAAGGGAATCCCATCCAGTTTTTGGTTAAGGAGGAGGGTGGCTGTGACACAAGGCATGAAAGGTGAGGGTTAAAAAAGCATGAGGCCTTTGGGTGAATAACTGACTTGAGGCAAAAAACCAGCTTGAGAGCAGTAATATCAGATCTACGGGGGGGGGGGGGGGGGGGGGGGGGGAGTGATGGATGCCAGGCAAGAATTTTTACCAATCAGATTTCAGGGGTTTAGGCTTTCAAACTACTACAAGACAGCATCTTTATTATGAGATAGGCCACTGCTTGTGCTGAATATCAAGTGCCTCCATTTGATTTCTCTTTCTTAGGGGAGGCGATGTGCATAGTGGCTAGAGCACTGGAGAGGGATGCAGGAGACAAGGGTTCCATACCTTGACTCTGCCACTGACTTGCTGGGTGACCTCTCCATGCTTCAGTTTCACCATCTGTAAAGTGGGCATCTGGAGATCTGGGGATGAATTATTATTACTGCCATATCTTTGAGATGTGTGCAGTTCCCACAAATGGTCTCATTTCCCATCCACTGTCTGAGTCTTGACTATCACCTACTTCCAACAAATGTGAAATGGATACTCCTACAGGAGTTTTTTTTTTTTTTTTTTAAAGGTGACTTCATTCATATTGTAGTGTCAGGAATCAGACATATTGTTGCATTGGGCAAGAAGCTGATATAGTGTAAAGGTCCCCAAAATAGAACAAATATTTGGATTTAGATTTCTAACAACTGGCGTACATAGGGCACAGACTACCATGTGAAGAGTGCAAATGCGACAGTTCACACACAAATGAACTGCTTGATTTGTGGCCCTGTTTCTGATTTCTTACCTGTTTTACACCAGTGTAACTTCAGAAGCTTCAATAAAACTATTCGAGGATTTATTCCAGCATAAGAAGAGAGTTAGACCCACAGTTTGGTATATCCACAACCTTGATCATGCTTTGATTAGCTTTATGCTTCTTTAAGCTGTTTCACGCCATCAGTGTTTTTTTATTGTGAGCCTAACTCATTTCAAACATTTGGTTTAGTATTTTGCCTTTCAGATACTTACATCCCCCGAAAAGGTTTTTGGTACAGTTGCAGCTAAAGACAAAACATAAGACTAAGATGAATTATTTTGCAGCCTACAAGTCCCCCCATGATGCACGTATGCCTGTCAGGAACAAATGCATTCTGTGGAAGCACCTGCTTTTCCCAACTAAGGGGAAAGCACTTCAGCAGCTGAATATGGAAGAGAGAGGCTAGACAAAGGGCATTTGAAAGAAACAGCTCAAAAAAAAAGGTCAAACAAGTGATATTCCTCTATGCCATTTGGTCATCAAACCAACCTTAAAACAGATTCCCTGAAAAAATCATCTCTAAGAACAATTAGCTCAGACCATTGACAAATGTCACCAATATATTATTTTGAGATTTATACTATGTAAACAACCGGTCAAGGTGGCGCACGCCTTAATCCTAGCTACACGGGAGGCTGAAGCTGGTGGATCGCTTGAGCTCAGGGGTTCTGGGCTGCGGTGTGCTATGCTCATCGGGCGTCTGGTGCTACTGACAAGCCTGGCCAACAGGTGGCTGAAGGACTGACTAGAACAATATGAACAATGCGTTGCGATCGGCACGCTCTCTGTGAGGGCTGATGGACCAATCGATGTAGGTGACAAGGTGATGATGTAAACAAGGTTGCATGGGAAATTATTTAGGGGGAAAAAAAGGTAAGTGCAGATCCTTGTTCAACACACCCACGCTAAATCTACACCAGCATCCTCAACTCCTGAAATCTAGCAAAACCACAGTGACACTTGCACATGGCAACAGCATGGTTCCGCTTAACCACACTGTAAGAGATTTGTTTAAAAATGCAAATTCAGCAGAAAAATTCCTGACCACGGTTTGAAGATATACATAGAACACAAAAATAAATTAAGTAGTGCACAGTCAAGCCATCAACAGCTAATACTTCTTTTACATCAATTATACGCAACACAAGGTAATATTGCTCACATTACAGAGGGAGACTCTTGGGGGCGGGCAGGGGGTTGTTTGGGGTTTGTTTGTTTTTTTGGAGCGATTAGGTTTGTCCGCTGCCTATCATGAAGAAAACTCCTGTAACACTGAAATAAATGAAATATTCTGTAAAATATACACCACTGTCAGACAGAAATACACACGCTCTTCATACTCATTTTCCACAAAAACATAGGTAAGTGAGTTGACTCTTGGGATCTAGCTGAAGATGGTTAGAGTAAGCCATCTAGATTTTTATGAACTGTTTGATTTTCCTTTCCATTGCTGGAATCCTCTGGAGGTGTGTACTGGATCTGGAATTCTTGAAGAATTTTAAATACATCATGGTGTCCAAAATGTAAAGCTTCATCCATAGGAGTGTTATTCCATCTGAAACAGGGAGCACAATATTTCCAAAATCAGTAAGCAAGTAAATCCACCACTATGAATTCCATTACACTTTGATGTTTGAGACAACAGTTGCCAGTACAGTATGTACTAAGCTCAGGGAGTACATAAGTACCTTCAGTGAATTGGACTGTGGGTCACAACCTTTTTTGACAACAGATGTTTTCACAACTTTTTACTCCTGTTACCCCTTCAGTATCAAAATAACTAATGGAGAATGAATGGGATTCCATTCCTTCTTGTGCTTCAGTATAATTGTTTAATAAAGTTCAGCTCAACCAGTCACATATCCGTGTAACACCACTGTCTTCAGTGTGATTTCACAGGTGTCACCAAGGACAAAATCTGGCATGAAGAACTTTTATTACCAGGGATTCAGAGTCCAAGGTCAGAAGGGACCACTGTAACCTTCTATACAACACAGGCCATAAAACTTCCCCAACATAATTCCTAGATGATCTCTTCTAGAAAAACATCCAATCTTAATTTAAAAAATGGTCAGTGATGTAGAATCCACCATGACCATTGGTAATACATAAAGGAAGAACCCAACTTGATCTTCAGCCCACAGGCTGATTGTGCACGGTTAGTCACTGGAAACAAAATCTTTTTACTTGAAAGTGTGAAAACTGAACACATTTGATATGGAAATCACTAAAAGACGATAAAAACTGATTTTTTTCAGTCATTTTTCACATCAGAACTGCACTTTAATGGATAGCGTCAGACTAAACAAAACATAGCTAAACACACACACAAGCGTAACCGCTGCTATTTTCACATCATCCACACTAAACCCTCTCAAATGTAACAACAATATGCAAAGGCTATTGCATACAATTGTATATTTTCCCCTCTTAAACAGGAGAGTAAGAGATATCTAAATATAGTATTTCAACAAAGCCAATGTAAAGTATTTATTTTTTGCCTTCCTTTCACCAAGTAAATCAACCCCAGAAACGTGCCTCAGATTATTGTTACTGAAGTGTTTTCCTAGTGTTGATCTTTGACGTCCTTTTAGTACAGGACAAACTCTTCCCCTGAGGGGTTTTAATGTAAAAGCTGGTAGTTAGAGCAGGTGTAAACACAATGCAGATTTCCCACCAACCTTGGTTACATTTTAATTGTGGTGTATGAACTCTGTAGCACTGTGAGTTCCTTTTGAAAAGGACTGTATCAAAAAGTAAAAATCTCACCTTAACAGGAAAGCTTCAAAAAATCACAGGTAATGATAAACGACTCAAAACGCTCTGCCTTTCTGACACTCCTATAAGTGCCGTAAGGAGGACATGGTGCACATAATACAAGACATTAGCAGACTTATATTAGTCTGCACAGCATTGCATGAAATAAACTATCAAATTAAAGCTAATTCTATGCTTTACTGTTAAATAGCAAAATCACTGTTATACGGAGGGAAGCATTGAAAGGTACACGCACACTGAAGGAAGCAGAGACAACGACACAAATGTACTTGATTAAGAGAGCTAGAGAGAGTGGATGAGCGTGGTTTCATTACTGGTGTCGGGCCTTGTTTTCTTTTGGTGAGGGACCTTGCACTGACCTATTTTTTTCTGGTTTCCAATGCCACACAGAGTTACAGTAATAAAACTGGAGGTGAAATTAAAAACAAAGTTAATGATTATACATAACAAACCATGTGAACTGCACCTCTCTCAGGACACCAGAACAGTAAAACAGCCTTTTTTAATGGGGTCAAGTTCACACTGAAGTTTGTGAATAGTTTTAGTTACTTTGGACAGGAACAGACAGAGACACCTCTTACACCCACATCCGCATGTGTGTTGTGCATGTATGTTCACACACGCACGTCAAACTACAAATTCCTTTTTCTTGCTTTGATGCTTTTTTTTGAAAGAAAATTCTCTAGCCACTGATTTATTTTCTCAGTCTTCCCTACTGAGGTCTGGAATTCCTGCTTCTTTAAGGGAGGAATTAGTTAGTGTTGCTAGATCAAATGAGCAGAAACAGCTCCAGGGAGCTCTAGCACCAGCTGCAAGTTAGCTGAGTAGATCAGATGGTCCCAATTGTCACTAGTTTCAGCATCCCATGAGATTTCAGAGGAAACAAGGACTCCGGTCAATTGACTGCACTAGAGTTGGATTCACCAATCTAATTAGTTACTGGAGCTCCCCTCCTTCATACAACAGTGCAACTACTCACCTGTCTTTGGGGAAAGGATTCACTTTGCAGGCTTCCAGCAAAAATTTAATTACTTCCACATGACCTATAAAATAAAAGAAGGATTTAATATACTTTTTAAATTAAGCCCACTAAATTAATAGATTATATTTTATTTGTCAAGAGTTATTACCTTCTGCAGCTGCTACGTGCAATGCTGTTCGTGAATCATAATCTCTTTGCTCCATATCCATACCTGACAAAGCAAATCTGAAAAGCCAAATTCAGAAAGACAATCTTAGAAAGAATTACAAAAATACAGAAGTGATCATACTTCTACTGTAAAACAATGTAATGCCCTCTGACTGGATTTAAGTGGTATCTGTGACACTGCACCCCATATTGTTCATAGTGATGTTATGATAGGATTATGACAGTTATGTATTTTATGCAAGATAGATCAGTGAGGTGTCTTTGGAAAGGTTATGATCTGCTGAATATGATTATCCTATTTGTATGCATGTATCATTTTTGTATCTGAAGTTAGGAATATTGACTATGTACCTGTACGTATTGACTATGTATCTGTGGCAATTCTTCAACAAAAAAATCTTCAAAAACAGACTTCAACGAGAAACTGTAGAATTGGAATTAATTTGCAAACTGGACACCATCAAATTAGGCCTGAATAAAGACTGGGAGTGGCTGGGTCACTTCAAAAAAGTAATTTTCCCTCTGCTAAATGAGCTACGTCCACCTTGATTGCATTGGCCTCGTTAGCACTACAAAAGTACTTTTCCCTCTCTTGATATTCACCCCTTCTTGCCAACTGTTGAGAATAGGCGTCTTCCACCTTAATTGAATTGGCCTCGTTAGCACTGACCCCCACTTGGTAAAGCAACTCCCATCTTTTCATGTGCTGTAATATTTATACTGCTTACTGTATTTTTCACTCCGTGCATCTGATGAAGTGGGTTTTAGCCCACGAAAGCTTATGCCAAATAAATTTGTTAGTCTCTAAGGTGCCACAAGGACTCCTTGTTGTTTTTGCTGATACAGACTAACACGGCTACCACTCTGAAACCTGTATTACCAATGTGTTTACACCTGCGGAACACCCACTAGACAAGATGCTTTCATTCTAAAAAGTTGGGTGGGGAAGGGCCACTAGAGAAAACAACAGGCATTAGAAGACGCTTATCTCCCACCTGGGGGCCTTCCTGAGGATGCCTCTGAGTCATGGCTGCTGTGACACTACAGTGACATGTCACCAGGTCACCTGGTGCTGGATTCCATCTTGGGATGTCAATATATTTCCACTGACTGGTGTGGGAACTAAGCTTGGAAACAAAGGGTTTCTGCCATATGCAAAAGCTATATAAGGCAAGGGAGTAACATTATCTTGGTTCTTCACCGACTCCCCACCCAAAGAGACTCCTAGAAACACCTAAGGAACAAATACTGAACTGAGGGAACTGCTGGACTTTTAGCCTTTGAATGGAATACCTGGGGATTCCAAGCTGTAAGCAAGTGCAGCTTGCCCCTTAAGAATCTGCAGCCTGCTTGTATCATCACCTAGATCAGATATGAATACCAAATTCTCATCCTATGTAGTATATTAAGCTTAGTTTGCATTTTTTATTTGCTAGGTAATCTGCTTTGATCTGTTTGCTAGCCCTTATAATCACTTAAAATCTATCTTTTATAGTTAATAAACTTGTTTCTGATTTATCTAAAACCAGTATGTGGAAGTCAGAACTTGGGGCAGAAAGCTGTTGTATATTCCTCTCTACATTGAGGAATGGGGCCAATTTCATAAGCTTACCCTGTGCAGTCCCTGTGCAATGCAAGATGGTATAGTCTTGGGTTTACACCCCAGAGGGGGTGCGTGCCTGAGTAGCTGGGAAGCTCCCTAGTTGGAGCCAAACCGTGCAAGGCTGAGCACAGCGTCTGCATGCAACTGCAGCTGGGTGTTTCCCTACCTGTATGTGTGCTGGTGGAAGTACAGTCTGGTCACAGCAGTACAGTGTAAAGGGAGCCCAGGCTGGTGGGTCGGGGGCTCAGTGGTACCCCAGGTGCAGATGGCACCCCCGGGGGAACCCGTCACAGTATCAAAAGTACATTATATTTTCATCTGAGATTTAATAAAAGAGGCACCAAAATGACCTGGCTTTAAGATTAGACTAGAGATTTGGCTTCCTTCCTGGCATCTTCATCTGTGGTTCCAGTCAGAAAAATCACTCTTAAAATGCCACTATGGAGCATACTTATGTGCATACATACTTCTCTCAGTCCAGCCAAAACACTAGTTCCAGGCAGATTCTCTGACTGGTTAAGACCACTTTGGGATGTGAAGTACAAACAGAACTTACATCAGCTGGAGAAATTTCATGGAAAATTCCCCCCGTGTCGGAAGAATCTCTAACCAGTATAAAGCTACTAGAGCAGCTCCACTGCTAGCTTTGCCCCAGCTTTGCGAAGGTACAGTGAAGAATTAAGCCTTCCACATTTATCTGCTCTCTCAGTGACTTTGTGTGAAATCTGCTCAGTGTAAAATGCAAAAGGATTTTTAAATACTGCCAGCCCTACAAAAAACAAACAAACGAACACCATACGTGGGATCTGAAAATCAAGCTGGGTTCCATCTGGCTCCTACCTCACTAGCAATAAACATTCCTCAATTTGAGCTTTGCTCACAGTTCTGGAATTGATTCACAAGGCAGACTAGAATCCAGCTTGCTCTTCCATTGCTGTAAAAATTTGTGAGGAAGATAACATGACTGAGACACAAACTGATTTTTCCATTTATATCAAAGCAGCGTGGTGCCATTTTATATGGTTATACCTCTGACTATAACCTGATGTACACATTATTTTTCATATTATCCACATGAAGTTTTGATATGCAGAACAAAGGACTGATTGTGTAATAAGCTTAACTCCTTGTTCTGTTGGGATCTGACGACTAGACATTAAAAGCAGTGCTAGATCCAAGAGAGCGCATTCTTTTAACACCTCGTGTGTTTAAATGGTCCTGCTACCTTGGCGTATTAAAGCAGCTCTAATGTCTCCTAACATGGTCATGTGTTCAGAAACAAAGTATAATAGTAGTCGAAACAAGTGATGTCCTTTCCCCAACACCATATTGGTTGTACCTTCGGAGTGCAGATACATCCCCAGTGTAGGCAGCAAACAGGAGATTTATCACAGACTTCACCTGCGAAGTGGGAAAGAAAAAAGTTTTTTTTTTTTCCTCTTGAGGTGACTTGTGGGAAGAAAGCTAAGATATAGTAGGGTCACTGTTGGCAAACATGTCAACTATGTAACAATTTCTCTAGGTACATTTGCAGTACAATCTAAAAACGTGGTCAGATCGAATTCCAAACAGCTTCACCACAGGTAATTTATTGGTCCAACTCTGAATGCGTAGAAACACTAGAAAGTGGAACATAACCAATTTGTATTTTACTATGACAAAAATCTCGAAATATTTTCCTTTGTTGGCCAAACTGTATTTCTCTTTTAAATGTAACACTGTATACTACTAACTCTCTAACCCACTGCATGATTTGCATAATTCATCATGACTGATAGTTTACGCTGAACAGAGACTTGAAGAGTAGGGGATGTTACCAGTCAGCACTAAGGGTGCCAAGGAAAAGCTATCTGAGGACATCTGCATACAGCACCTGTTTCAATACACCATTGTTGCTCATACTTTCCATCACTTTAGCTGATATACTATGGAGGCTTTTTACAGACTACATCCCAGAATGCTTCACAGTGTTAAATAATAAAAAGAAAAACTAATAAGCATAAGCAAGACAGAAAAGGCACATTTCAAAAAGGCTGCTCTAGATAATAAGGGCCAAATACACATTTCACACAGTTAGTTTCATAAGCATTTATGGCCAGGTAGAGATACCAAGTCTTATCCTTTTACAATGAGATTTGCAACATTGCACTGCCCTCCAACACCAAGGTTCCCAAGCTTAAACTCTTCCACTCAGTTTGGTTTGAGCTCTGCCTCCTTTATAGACTATCATTGTAACAGACCAATACAGAATCACTATTCTTCTTGGTGCACCAGAAAGGAAGGAATTCTCTACACACGCCCACCCAGACCTCTCCACCTGTTCCCCGAACAGCGTGGACGTGTTCCTGGGGCACTGGGAGCAGGTTAAGGGGTACTGTGTCATCATCTGTGCCTTTCATAAGCCAGAATCAAGGAATCATTTCACATTAATTTCACATTACCAAGTACCAAATAAAGGTATTTGTTATAAAGCAGCACAGTAACCTATATGGAAAAAAGAGAAGGGCATAAACAAGTCACATCTTTACAGCATACGCTGTGACCTCAAAACCTGTAACACAAAGACTAAGGCAGGCACAGTCACTGTCTTTAGTCCAGCAGTATATGAACACTAGTGGGGTTACCACCTTGAATCAACATTAGCAGACTCTCTGGCGTACTGTCCTCCTGCCTTGCCCCCTTGTGTGGACACTGACACAAGGTCTCTGGGCTTTAGCACTCTGCCAACTTTCTTGGGCTACCCTAGAGTCATAGGTGCACTGGGTTAAGTCACCTGTTGCCCTTTTGTGAAGAAAATGACAAAATCCAAAGTCTATTAACTTAGGGCCTAGACTTACAAGGTGCTGAGGGCCTGTGTCTCCCAATGACTTCAGTGGGAGCTGAGGACACATGCCAATTTGCAGGGTGGGCCCCAAGAACGCGTTCTTGTTATCATTCTTTTCATGCTCTCTGCTATTAGCCAAGGTACTTGCTATATTCTGTTGTTCTTGTGGTGTGCTTGACTGCAACTGTCACGCACAGATAGACCTGAATCATTAACATGGGCAGGCAGGACAAAGCATGGCAAGTTACTCTGGAGCTCAAGCTGGTTACTTATGTTTACTTGGCTACCATGATAAAAAATGTCAGACTGTCACTCCAGGAGTTTTAAAACCTCCCCTTTTTCTCCAAGGGATCAATCAAATAGAGGGGAAAGGCTGCATATGCTGTCAAGTTACTCCTGTGTTTAAGTCCACTATTTATTATATACAGCTTACAGAAAAGGTTTTGTAATTAATTAACTGCCTCATTGCAATGTATTATACCCATTTTCTAGTCTATATGCTGTTTTGGTTTTTTTCTTTTAGCACATGCACAATGCCAGACTGAGAGGAAAGACTGTCCAATAGTTAGAGCACTAGCCTAAGACTTGGGAGGTCTGGGTTTAATTCTTTGCTGTCTGAGACTTCCTGGGTGACATGGGGCAAGTCACTGAACCTCTCTTTGCCTCAGTTCTCCATCTGTAAAATGGGGAGAATAGCCCTGCTCTGCCTCACAGGGGTGTTGAGAATAAAGACATTCAAGATTGTGAGGTGCCTTACAATACTGTGGAGATGTGAGTACTTAAGACAGGTAGATTGAAGTAATCTATTTATCAGGAGAAACAGCAGCAACTTCCTCACACTATCCCGCTAATGTGTCCCTGCCTTGTTATTGGAGGGGTCGCTCCCCCGAATGAAAATGTAGTTCAACTTCCATGGCCATTCAATTCCTGACCTCTTTACTGAGACGACCAATGAAAGTGCCCAGCAGAGTGGTGGTTCTAGCTTTGTGATGTGGACATGTACTCTGCGGGTTATACTGAGACCACCAAACTCATTTCAGATAAGCTACTGGACAGCCACTAGATGGTAACATGGCCACTACTGACATGAGCTGGAGCTATACAGTTCTGTACCCCATTACTGACCCCTTTAAGTACAGTTGATTACACTGTACTTTTCCAGGTATCTGTCTGAAGTCTGTGTTTAGAAATATAGGCAGCAAATGGAAATTAGCTTAACTCCCTTTTAATTTTATCTGAATGCAATTCAGGAAGTGGCTCTCCCCAGAGATGAGTGAAAACTGCTACACTGCTTGCAAGAACCCCCCCAACTACTCTTTAGGTTGCTGACAATATAAAATTTAAGAATTATGGGCTCAAAACTGTGAGCTGCTGAGCACCCTCAATTCCCAATTCAGCATGAGTTGAGGGCATTCTGCACCTTGTAATATAGGTGCAGAGAAAATTAAACTCTTGATTTGAGCTAGGCTAATTTGCATTTCCCAGAAGTATTTTTAAGGTCCTCTTTAAACAGTTTTCCTCCTCCTGCTTTGCTATTAAACTGGAAAATCCAGAATGTAACTTTCTAAGCAAAGATGAAGCCAAAGGATTGTGAGTGGCTACAGATCCAGTTAAAAACTTTGTATTCAGAAGTTATTTATTTTCCTGCATTTCTGTGAGCAACAGATAATTTTGACTCTACATCTTCTAAAAGTCTTGACCATACTATATCAATTTAGGAGAAAACGTTCTGTTCATAAGACAAAGCAATGAGAGGTCTGAGATACAGGCACAACAGTGGTCTCATGCTCACAAGTCTTTTTACTGAATTCAGCCTTCAGTAAATCACCCACATCACTAAACAAAATCTACGCCACTCCTCACTACTGTACACAATGTTGGTGGGGACGCAGATATTTGGCCTCCTTCTACAAACCTTTGCAGAAGACATTCCTTACCCTTCTCTCTGGAGTTTCTGGGCTCTGTAGGAGAGAGAGACTCCTTCCTTTTCTGAGTGCTTGTCAGCATCTCTCACCCCTACGTCTCACCATGAGTGTGTGACTCACAAAACAAGAGTAAGGGAGTGGACTTTTCCATGGGAATTATTCAAAAGGTAGCAGCTGAAAACCACACATATGGGCATATAAATGGATCCAACTACTAAACCTCAAGGAACACCGAAAATCCTCTCAACAAATACCAGACGTTGCTTGAATTCCACATGAGACTTTACACAGCCCTTTTACAAGGTTCCAGAAAGGAACTGTTTCTGTGAATTTTGGTTACATCCAAATATTGTAATAATCTAACTAGTGTTAACACACCATATATCAGTCTGATAAACGCAATTAAATTCAGCAAAAATGTATTGTGAAAAGTAACTAAAAAGAGCCAGATGTTGGAGGATTTGTATTTATGGAAGTTAACTCAGAAGACATCAAACCAGTTTTGTATTCTAAAAATTAAAAATGAACAGCCGGCACTCTCTGAAATTGTTAGCCTGAAACAATGGCATCTACTGCAAAAGTGAAAACTTTGATATAGAAGGTAGCCAAATATTTTACGTTGTTCTTGGAAGCAGGCAAGGAAACATGAGGAGCAAGATTGTGTTGCAACACAAAATAAATGAGAGCAAAAACTCCAGTATGTTGTGGGAGATAAGTAGAATGGGTTCATAAACTGATAGTCAACTGCTTAGGGAAACATTTTATGCCAGTGAAACCAGTCAGTCTGATTAGAAGCAATCGCCACCACTCTAGCCACACAAACAATAAGGAATGGTATATGTCTGATGTTCAGAAGTTGACTGTTTATGCTACTCAAATTGGTAGAAACATTTTTCTCCTCATCTTCAAAAACAAGAATAGGAAATTCACCTTATGCCTGATCCAAGCCGACTGAAGTCTAGGCGAGTCTTTCCACCAACTGCAGTAGGCTTTGGAGCAAGCCCCTACTATATACTCTGTAGCCAAGGAGATTTAAGCAGCTGAAGGACAAGTAGAAGGGAGTTATCGTTAAATGTATGTTTTGGATCAAATACCAGCATACGGCTCCGGTGCAGAATCCAAAATGGAACAGTTATATCTTATAGTGGACCAACTTCTGTTTGTCAAAAACAGAAAAAAGTTAGTCCAATAAAAGATATTACCTTACCCAGCTTGTCTCTCTAAAATCCTGGGACCAACATGGCTACCACAATGCTACAGACTGTTACATTTAACATTCTAACATGAGTTCTGACACACAGTACTGATGAGAAATGTAAAGTAAACTGGCTCTTAGTGCTTGCATCGATTTCCTTTCAGAGTGCTGGAAAACAAAATATGGGTATTAAGCTGCTGCTGCCAACTCAGGTTTGTACCAACTTAGTTTTTCTGATTTTATTTTTGTATTCTAATTCTGACACGATTTAAGGGGGTTTGTTACCGTTTTTTTGGGAGGGGGGAGTCTGTCAGAGGAAGTTCCGGGCAGAAAATATGAACTATCCTGTGCTCCAAAAATCAGCTAAAAGTGGCCAACATGAAAAAATATTCTGGCCATAGTTAACACCGGCTTTTCAAAAGTGTTATGCTGTTGGCTCTATTATTGTAAAAACTCTTTGCCACCATGAACACAACCCCACTTGTGTAGGAGGTATTATCCTCATTTTGAAATTGAGGGAGAGGGGTTAAATGTCTTCCCCAAGAACACAGAGTCTGTCATTCCTAGCTCTGAGACCTGAAACTAGTTCAGCCCCTTGCCATTTTCTGCTTTACAGCCATGTATCCTTAGTAAAGCCATTAAAACCAACTTAAATCTCTTAAAATGTATGACCAGAGTCAACTATTTAAGAAGGTAGCTTGCTATTTAAGCATAAACTAGTTGGCAGTCCTCTGGGTTCACTCGTCATCCACTTCATGTGGCAAACAATGCATTTTGAGCAATGTTCCATCTCAATAGTGATTGGTATGATCTGACAGCCTCACTGTCCTAAGTAGGAAGTTTTGTGCTCACAGTACAGTTTCTAGTAGACAGCTGTCCATCACCACAAAAATCACTGCAACTGGCACCCATGCTGGCAGTCTTGGAGGCACTGAGGATTGCATGGGCATGGAGACTGAACAGCATTTTCTCATCGCTAGACGTGGTTCCCCCAGAGGAAACGGACAGGGAAATTGTGCACTACTCCTACTGTGGGGAAAGGGACTTTAATTTTTAGAGTTATCAGTCTAGCCCCACTGATAAGCACTGATCTCATATGGGTAAATGTATACAAGGCTGCAAAGGCAGTAGTTGTAAAAAGCATCTCTTTGTTTTCTCCTTTCCCCACTGCACTAACTTTGTGTGGTATATTGTTACTGGCATTTAAATAAAGACGAAAACTGTTACTTTAATAAGGGTTATTAAAGAATCCCCATTCCAGATTTGAAAACAAAAATCCAAGCCTCCCACATTAGAAAGATTTCTCAATAGCGTAAAAGTTTCCAACCCCAAGTCAAAGACATGAGCATGGTTGGAAACAGCTAACAACGAACGGTCCTATCCACGCCGCTAGAATAACTGTGTGTGCATCTGATGAAGTGAGCTGTAGCGCACGAAAGCTTATGCTCAAATAAATTGGTTAGTCTCTAAGGTGCCACAAGTACTCCTTTTCTTTTTGCGAATACAGACTAACACGGCTGCTACTCTGAAACCTGTGTTGTAACCATGTTTGGAATAAGGGGGACTTCCTGTATTATCAAAGTAGCTGGTTTTGCTGTTTTCACTGTGTAAACAGGACCTCAGAGTTTCATTAGATATCTCAAAGCAAACAAATATATTTGCACACAAGTGATATGATGGGAATCATTTACCACCAGTTAGCACAGAAATGTAACAAACGTTTACTTTATATAAATAATTCTCTTACACATGATCAGGTATGGCTGTGATGATCACCATTCAAGCTCACCTCTTCCCTGAGTCACATGATGCAGAGCTCTATTCATTAGAAAAGATCCAGGCTCTGCCAGGTCGTGGATCATGTTCAATTCAGCAAGATATTGTCTGGGTCGCCCAATCAATTATTTCTGGCTTGTGGAAGTGCCAGCCAAGGAATAAGGGCGTTTGCTTAATTTAACTGTCTCTCTTCAACCCCTTTACAGTTCTGCACATGATATAGGAGAGAGAAATGTCGCTGCTGCGCATGCAGGAAAAAAAACCTGTTTGGAAAAAATTAATTTAGCTCAAAACTGGATTAACTCCATCAGAAGCTCTTGGCTGAGCAGGGTCACTGAATCCAGATTATAATCTATTACTGTGTGTCCTGCTTTTCCGAGAGTCCTCCCATGCTCTTTAGAAAGCATTTCAGCCTCTTCACCCATTTTTCATTAAATAATATTACTGGCTTTAATATTTTCCAGATGATCATCCTGTGGGATGCCATCAACCATGACAGCCCTCTGCCCTGGGTTACTGCTTGTGGATTTGCTGATACCAAACCCTGATCGTGACCAGTTTTATTTAATAAACATTGTATCATGGCAAAATCCTTATATATCTCGTTCAGGGACTCGCTGCCTGTGTTCAATCCACATGAAGATTTTTTTTAGCCAATTAGCAGCAATCCACTCAGCGAAAGATGGTGAGAACTTTGAGTGTGGTTGAAAAGTGACCTAATCCTTGAAGAAAACAGTAAAGAGAGGGTATGCCATGAGAGCCCTCTCTCCCCCCATTCTAGGGGTGGACATGGCCACTAGAAATGCCGTTTTCATAGAGAGGTGTAGGAGTGAGCAAATGGCCATAGGTTCAAAGGAGGGGGACCTATGAGGCAGCATAAAAATAAATTAAGGTCCCGTGCAATCTCGAATTTGAAGATAAAGGTTCTGCATACCTTTAAGAAACATCTTTTTGTTGTGGAATAAGCAAATACTGAGTGCCCTTCTATTTGGTGTTGGAAGGTTGTAATGGCTGCGAGATGTACTCTCAGTGAATTTAACAATAGTCCTGATTTTTTTTAGTTCCAGGATATAGCCTAGCACCAGAGACAAAGGAGAGAATATAGTGGTAACTTGTCTAGTGTAACACCGTATTTGGAATCTCTTCCATTTCTGAATGTGTGTGTGGTGAGTGGTTGTTTTCCTGAAACTTATTAGAACTTTATTGTGTCCTCCATTTAGGAGCCACACTTTCAGGCAGAGAATTCCCAGATTCAGGTGGTGGATCTGGCCCACATCCTGAGAAAGGAGTTGTGAAATGGGGTGAAGAGCGATTGGAGGGTCATCTGTAAAAAGTAAGGGAATTGTGTCTGTCTGGGCCCTGCTGGAGCTATCAAAATAACTTTGGCCTTTTCTTCCTTTATTTTGTGTATTACTTTAGGTCGGGGTGGCCAACCTGTGGCTCCGGAGCCACATGTGGCTCTTCAGGAGTTCCTTGTATAGGCACCGACTTCGGGGCTGGAGCTACAGGTGCCAACTTTCCAGTGTGCTGGGGGGTGCTCACTGCTCATCCCCTGGCTCTGCCTCCACTCCACCCCTTCCGGCCCCCTCCCCTGAGCCTGCAGTACCCTCGCTTCTCTCCCTCCCCCACGAGCCTCCTGCACGCCACGAAACAGCTGATTGGGAGGTGCAGGGAGGGAGGGGGAGGTGTTGATCGGCAGGGCTGCTGGTGGGTGGGAGGTGCTGGAAGCGGAGGGGAAGGAGCTGATGGGGGATTGCTGACATATTATTGTGGCTCTTTGGCAATGTACATTGGTAAATTCTGGCTCCTTCTCAGGCTCAGATTGGCCACCCCTGCTTTAGGTATTAATTGAATTGGAGGAAACACATGTAAGAGATGTCTGTTCCACTTGAGAAGGACGGCATCCACAGGAGATCAACGACCTGACCTGCTCTTGAGCAGAATTGTGAGCATTTGCTGTTCTCGGCTGTGGCAAAGAGGTCTATTCACGGGAGTTCCCTGGGTATGAATATCCTGTGTAGAATGGTGGTATCTATTTCCCACTTGTGTTCTTGGGTAACATGCTGAGTGTGTCTGCTGTGATGTTCTGAAGTCCTGGCAGGTAAGCAGCTGAGGTATGGATCCTGTGCTGGATACAACAATTCCATAATTTCACTGCTTCAGCACAAGGGAAGGTGATCTTTCTTCCCCTTCATGGTTATGTAAAACATGCAAGTGACGTTGTCTGTCATTATCTTTGGGTGTTTGTTCTTGATTATTGGTAAAAAGTGTGAGCAGGCATTTCTTACTGCTCTGAGCTCTAGCAGGTTGATGTGTAATGTTGACTCCGAAGGGGACCACTTGCCCTGCACGGTATACTCATCCAAGTGGGCTCCCCATCTTAATAAGGATGCATTTGTAATCAGTATTAGTGAAGGAGGTGGTTAGATGAAGGGAACTCTGGCACACACATTGTGGGGATCCGTCTACCAGTTGAGTAACTTTTTGTCTGTAGAGGGCATTGAGATAAAGCTTGTTTAAATTGGGTCTGTTGGGTAGTTTTTGAGCCACTCCGGGAGACAATGCATGTGGAGTCTGGCATGTGTTATGAGAAAGATGCTCACTGCCATGTGCCCCAGTAGTTGTACGCAGGTTTTGGCTGATACCTATGGACTGGTCTGAACTCTTGAGACCAAGCTAACTAAGGTGCTGAATCTATGCACTGGAAGGAAGGCTTTGGCCTCCACTACCTCAGGATAGGCCCCTATGAACTAAAAGTTGTCAGTGCTGATTTCTGAGTATTTATTTGAAAGCCTATTTGTAAGAAAAGGTCCAGGGCCGATTGCATAGCTATTACTGCCTTGTCTAGAGAAGGAGCTTTGAGCAAACAATCGTCCAAATATGGAAATATAATAATTCTTTGTTTTTGGAAGTATGCAGCTACAACAGCGAGGACCTTGGAGAACACCCTGGGTGCAGATGACAGGCTGAATGGGAGCACTTTATATTGGAAGTGATCCTGTCCCAGGGTGAACCTGAGGAATCTCCTGTGTGATCAATTAATGGTAATACGAAAATAGGCATCTTGGAGATCAAGGGCTGAGAACCAATCCCTCTGGTCCAGTGATGAGATTATTGCTACGAAAGTAACCGTCTTGAACTGTTGTACTTTCATGAACTTGTTGAGTGCCCTTGAGTCTAGAATGGGTCTCCACCCACCACTCTTTTTCTGTATCAGAAAATACTTGGAATAGAAACCCTTCCCCTTTGTGTTGGATTGAAACTAGTTTTTTGCACCTAGTTGTAGGAGTTTTTTCATTTCCTCGTGTAAAAGGTGCTCACGAGAGAGGTCCCTGAAGAGGGAGGCTGGTAAAGTGGATTGAGTATACATGGTGATAATTTCTAAGACCCACTTCTCTGTGGTGATATTCTGCCACATTTGAGAGAAGAGGGTAAGGCTGTTGCCAAACTGATGGAAATGCTTAGGCTGTTGCAGCAAGTGACTTTAGGGGTGGTAACGTGGGGCTTTGATCAAAATTATTGCTTTGATGTAGATGGCTGAGACGCTGATATTTGTGATGGGGCGGTCTATGTTTTGCAGCACCCTGTCTCTTTCTTTGTGGGTCATAGTGTCTTTGAGGAGGGAGAAACTGAGTCTCTGTGCACTGTGGTATTTACCAGATCTTCCTTCTCTTTTATATAGGGATCTAAATACCTCGAGACCATAGAGTTGTCCTCAAATCTTTAAAGGAGTGGAAGGATTCGTCTGTCCTATTTACATATAAATTTGATCCCTCAAAGAGGAGATCCTCCACTGTGGTTTGAACCTCCCTCGAGAACCCTAAGAGATGAAGCCATGATGCCCTTCACATGACCACTGCTGTCGATATCGAGCTACTAGCTGTGTCATACGCATCCAAGGAAGCTTGTAATGCAGTCCTCATGTTGCCGGCACCCAGTGCCGAGAGGCAAAACAACAGCAGGGGTTCGTTACCCGGTGTGCTTCACTCAATAATCACAACGGGGTGGAGAAGCAGAAAAGTTTATTTGCAGCTGCAAACAAGGTACAGGGAGAATAGAATCTCAAATCCTGCACACCAGAGCAGGTCATTACACACACTTTTATATTCCTTAATGCTACTGCACTACACATCAGCCAATTAAAACTTTGCACAAATACTCTGCCTTCCTTATATGGGTTACAACAATATTTATTTCCTGCAACCTCTAACAAGCATTCCTAGCAACTTAAACAACCAGCACATTCTGTCTGGCCTTGTAGCTCTCTCTCCTATTATCTTTAACTTGGCGTCAGCAAACCTTACACTATAAGGCATTATCTGCGGCTGCAACATTGTTTTAAGAGCAAAAGAGCTTACTTAAACCAGCCAGGCCTGAATTCTATTAAGGGGGGTTGAGAAGAAGCCCTTAGGCCTTCAGCAGGGAGACTTCCTCGACCCTTATGGCCTTCCATCCCCTCGACTTAACTAGTGGCCATGCCCTGGGGTCTCCAACACTCATCAGGAAATGACCCTCAGCCATGATTGCTTGAAATTGTTCTCTTTTATCACCTGGAATATAATGAATAAACTCATTCAATTTTGAATAATAAGTATGACTGCATTTTGCCATGAGGGCTTCATAGCTGTCAATTCTAAACTGCAGTGTTGCTGATGAAGATGCTTTGTGATCAAATAAATCTAAAAGCTTCTAGGCTTTATCATATGGAGTCATTTTAGTGTGGTACTGTCTGCCACGTTCATTCACAGCATCGAAAACAAATTAATTCAGCAGAGGATGAGAAAATAAAAAGTCCATGCCTTTAGAGGATACATAATACTTTTTCTCTGCCCTCTTGCAAGTGTGGGGGATTGTGGCCAGTGTCCACCAGATAGCTTTAGCTGGGTCCATCAGTGCCTCATTAATGAGAGGTGCAATTTTGCTGATGCCGATGTCTGGAGGATAGCAAGCAACTTCTGCTGAAATTCTTTAACGTCTTCAATGGGGATTTGTAGAGAATAATTTTTTCTCTTTAAAGAACTCCTGAAAATGCTTGAAATCATCTGCTGCTATTGGGGGGGAGGGGAAGGAGAGAAGGCATGACAGCCTCATCAAGAGAAGATGAAGAAATATTGGTTGCAGGTGTGGCTTCTTTTTCTGGTCTCTTCTCCTGTTCCTCAAAGGTTTCCTCTTGAGGATCGGGAGGCTGTCTATCAAGGCTGATGGAGAATGTCTCACTCTCTCTTTGTGGGTACTGTAGGGTCTGGAAAACTGCTGCCTGTATACAGTCCATGGGTCCCAGGAAGGCCATTGCGATGGAAAGTGCATGGGTGGGGACATCCATGGGTGTTCATATCAACCCTGTGGATCATGTCTGGTGTGGTGGCTTAGGCGCCAACTCCGTGGGTGCAAGGCAGGGGTGGAGTCGGGGCGGGGCCAGTGATAGAGGGGGATCGAGCATCCACCAGCGCCAGCAGAAGTCAATGCCTATGTGTGGTGGTAGCTTATCTGAATATAGGGGTCAGTTCTGGTAGCTCCCTGTTGTGGTGAGGAGCCCTGTGCTGATACTGAATAAATGCCTTCCTCCTCCTCATTGTCATCAGCACTAGAGGAGGAGGAACAGTCCTGGGCAGTGGAGTAAAGTGCACGTCTGAGGATGAGATGTGTATCGCAAACACATCGGTACCCAGAAGCGGAGACTCAGGCATCTCCGATACTAGGCAGTCCTTTGGACACACAAATTCCCTGTAATACCGTAATGGCTATAGGTACCGTGGCAGTATGTGCCGTCGGTGCTGCTACAGTTTAAATGGTGGTTTGGCGCCGTGGCCACTCTGTGCTTTGTTGAGTGTCCAGTAGGCGGCACTGTAATTTTTTGCAGAGCCAATCTACTTGGTGCCGCATGTCTGAGCGGTTCTGTTGGTGCTATCTTAAGAGGAGGCTGGGCCTATCGCTTCCGCTCGTTTCTCCCAACAGGGATGTCTGTCTGAGCCAGCCCTATTAGAGTCCTTCGGCTTAATGGCAGCGACAATACCCGAGGATCCAACTGCCTTAAAGGTACTCAGCCGTGCACTAGTCAGTACTGAAGTCACTGACCGTACTGGGGATCTCTTGTTTGGGCGGTTTGGCCACAGAGCGCTATAAAATGGCGGAGTACGGCACGAGACAGGGAGGGCACATATGCAACCCAAATGGGCACAGCTACCAAAAATCTCTGATCCTAGGCACAGGGACAGAGACACATCTAGAGTGGAGCACCTATTGGATCACCACTCAAAGTAGTAGCTCTGTATGCTTGTACTACCTCATCTGCTTTGTAGTGTTTGTAATACTGCTGATTGTACAAATAAAAACTATTGCAAATTCAAAAGGTCTTCCCTGAAAGAAAGTGTGTCTCCTGCATGCACTGGGATCCTTGCTCCCAAACTAACTGTAATAATGTGGCTGATCTTGGGGCAAATGAACCCTGCCAACCCACAGAGTGTTACATTGGAAAGGCTAAATAATACCTAACCAACAGATCAGGCAACATGCTGATGGGATTACATTAGGGTAGGAGATCTGTTCTCTCCATAATCTCTTCACATGACACTTGAAAAAAAAACTCAGTGGTTACAATCTTTTGCAGGATATTCAAAAAGTGACAGAAAAAGCAAATGTTCTTTAAATGTGCCTGTCACTCAGCATCTTGACAGTGTCTGAACTTCAGTGTGATGTAAATGTAATTCATTTACTAGCCAGCCTTCAAGTATAACTGAAATTAATGCAGTTCCTTACTCTTAATTTTCTGGCCCACGGCTAGAGGCCCTGAACCATTGTGGTGGAACATACCCCCCCTATGCCCACTGAAAGAAGCTGATCACACAGATGACATATTAAGGATGTGATGGAACATGTTCTAAAATAATGCTTGCTAAGCCTCAGAAATGGGAAGGTTTTCTCTGGACCAGTGGGGGAAAATAGCTCTGGGGCTCCTTCCGTCCCCCACCCTTGTGGGAGTTCAGTTTCCTTGTGGGCTTGAGCAGGGGAAGGGTAGCAAGGGAAAAGGTGGTTCTTACCTGATGGGCTGGATTAAAGGGTGCAGCCAAAGCAAACTAGCTCCCATGCACCCAAGGGGAAGGTTTATAAATCCTTCCCCCTGCCCAGGAGGCTCTTCTGCACCCATGAACCACAGCTCTCACCCTTTGGGATTAAAACAGGATGGGGTTTTGGGCCTGCCGGTATCATGCTGGTCACTTCAGGGCTGGGAAGGAAATTTTCCCCACACCGCTAAATTGGCCTGGGCAAAGTGGGATTTTTCCACCTTCTTCTCAGCAGCCCAGAGACACAGTGGTTGTAAAATTCATGTTGCTGCAACTTGGCAAGTGTCCAGTGAAACTACTTTTTCAAAAGGGGATCCAAGTTCCTTGATAAACTGAACTGCAAGCAGGATAAGGGGACAGCATCCCCTACAGAAGGTGAGGAAAGTGGTTGGAGCTCCTAATGTCAGGTAGTACAGCAAGTGGCCAACCCCTTTCCCCCATACCATCATCCCTCCTACAAGGGGAGTGGAACGGGGTCTGAGCATTGGTGCTGGGTTAAAAGGCTGGATGGCTGACAGCAACCCTCTCCCAGGTAGCACAGACTATAGAAGGAAGGATGACCTGCACCGAAAGAGTTATTGAGGGATAGCTTTCCAGATACATTAATAAAGTAGCAGCCTAGTTAAACGGTCACATCTGTCTTCCTGTAGTATTGGAACAACAGTGGTGGGCTTTTAGAGGCTGACATTGCCACTGCAACCTCGGTTTCCTCCACACATTTGTGTTAAAGGTCTGCTAAAAGTTATTTCAAGGCTACAGGTCATGGTAGAGATGCCACATTCTGCTTCTGTTTATTGTCTGACTATGGCAAAGCACTAAGTGATCTCTCTTCTGTGCTCCTACTCTTGGCTCATACTCTGGCCTGTTGGAAGTCATTTTTGGTTAGCAGCTGTGCCATAATCGAATTGACATATTAAACAATGGGCAAGTGTACAGGCTGCCAAATGACCGTGCGTGTGCATCAATACTTTGTATTAAGGGCAAGTTTCCAAGACAGGAATGTTGCAACAGCCGTTGGACTTCCTGAGCTTTTGCACTTATTGTTAACAGGATATGCCATCATTAATCTATCTCTGAGCTGGATTAACTCTGAAACTCAAAAAATAGATTCTGAGCTGTTGAAGGTGAGTGTGTCTAGTGAACCTGGATTAATGTGTCACACTGAGGGGAGAGGTTTACTGCTACAAGGTTTCCCTACATTCTCGGCTCTCAGTGGGATCTGTTTAATAGATGGTCCGTGGAAGTGGTCAAATTGCTGCTGAAGAAAGTTCAAATCAGCCCTAGAGGGGGGACTGTCTCAGTACAAAGTATCAAATTCCAAATGTAGCAAGATCTAAATCACACCGCTTTGCTACTTTTATTTTAAAAATAAAAAATTAATCCCTATGAAAAGACATTTAATTAATATGCAGAAAAACAGAATCACCCAAGTTAAATCACCTGTTACCCTGTTTTGAAAAAATAAATAAATAAATAAATAAAATGCACCATGTTTAAAACTGATACTTTAGCAGTGCACACATTCTAAATCCCAGAATGTGCTGATATCAGATCTCGACCAGGTGCAGTGATCTATACTAAGTTGAAGTTCTAAACCCAAACTGAATATGGATTTAGGAGCCTAACGTTAGCTTCCTATTTTTGAAAGTTTTGGCCTAACCTTCTGATTATGATAAATCTGAATATAATCTATCAGTGAAATGTTTCCAGTGCCTGAAGTTTTAAGAGTCAGAGTACAGAAAACATCTTTGAATTACAAAGTAATCAGATTCTAGTTTGGTTTTTTTTTTACTTTGTCTTAGATCTAGAAATTTGGATTCATAAAATAGGCAGAAAAGGACAAAAACATCAGAAATGCCACCAGAAAGGGGAATAAAGTCTACAGAAGATTCAGCCCCCAACACAGGATAACGCCAAGTTATTTTAGAAACAGAGATAGTTTTACATCATGTATATTGCACTGGAATGTGCCTCTATAGTCCACTAAATATATTCACATTGGGAACCATTGTCTGTGTACGGTTACAATTTTCAATGTAAATTAAACGAATTTTTGGGAGAATCTTCTCCACCAGACACAGCCTACTGACTGTTGGACAGACGTACTGTGCTTTCACCAAAAGTTGATAAAAAAATCCTGTATGTACCCTGAGTTCACATTCTTTTGGCAGTGTCTGTTGGGCCACACCTGTGCTTTGTCTCCACCCCGGAGGGTAGAGTTTATCGGAACAGTGTTTTCATTTTATTTTAATTTTTAAAATATAATAAAGGCCTGGGAGCCAGAAAATGGGAACATGAGTGGCCGCCATTCCCCCGGAACCCAATACCTGGAGGAGCTATAAAGCAGGTTGGAGCTGGAACAAAACGCACCCCTCGTAATAGATGCCTCTGGTCCTAGAGCAGTGGTCCCCAAACTGTAGGGCGCAGCCCCCTACAATGGTGCAGAGGAACATTCAGGGGGCATGGAGGGGCCCGGGCCATCCCCCACAGGGGGCAGGGAGGAGGCGCCACCCAGCCCCACCTCCAGCTGCCTCCCCCCTCCTGACCCTGGCTCCAGCCCAGGCCATAGCTCCGTTCCTGATTATGGCCCTAGTCACAGTGGCAGCTCTGGCCCACCCCGCAGCCTCCGGCTCTGCCTGTGGCTCCCAGCACCAACTCCCAGAGGGGTGCAGGCTGGGCAAAGGGGGCGGGGAGCACAACCAAAAACGTTTGGGGACCACTGTCCTAGAGGGACTATGAAGTAAACATTCTTTTAAAGCTATTCAAGACAAAGTAAGTCCCTAAACAGGTTTTAAAAATCTGCTTTAACAAGTACATCCCTGCCATCCATAAAAACTCTCAGTCTTAGAGAAAAGTTTAACAAAAAAAATTTCCCTAATGTGTCAGAAGATAAAGCTTTTACAATGCTTAAAGTCAGGAGTTTAAAAATTGGAGAAGGCCAGATCTCCTGATTAGGTTTTAAAATGCTTAGTGCCAGGAAGGCAGACGGCAGGAGCGCGCACTTCAATGAGCCAAAAATAAACCCAGAAAAAAAAAAAACCCATACAAATTAGCTGTGGCTCAAGGTCAGGATTAGGAGTCAAGAGAACTCAGTTCTAGCTCATTCAGCCACTGAATCACTGCTTGGGTAAGTGACTAAAACTCCTCTTTCCAGTCTGTAAATGAGGACTGAGACTCTCAGTCTCATATAAAGCATTTTGATTATATATATATATAAATAAAAGGACTATATGCCACCTGTGAAGCTGATTTGTCCAAGCTCTCTAGTGAAACCACACAAGTATAAAAACAAGTCTGCTGTTTGGTACTCCATTTTTAGGTTCTGCCTGAGTGTTTCAAAGATGGCTGAAGGCATACTGATGCTATGACTGAACTAGTACTAGTGACCTCAGTGTCCCTCTAGAATTTTTTAGTAAGTTCAGGCCTTTGTCTGTTTTACTATTAAACAAAATGCAACTTTGTTGCAACTCTCTCATTGTTTGCTCTTCTTTTGATACTCCAGATGCTTGTAGTCAAGAGGACCTCCTCACAGCAATGGAGTGGCCAGAGATCTTACTGCTGTGTCCAAAATGTTCAGAGCAGCCTGGAGAGAAGTATGTGTCATAAGCTGAGCCTCAGACAAGAGAATTATATTCCTCCCTGCTGTCATGAGGGAGTTTGTCCATGAATTTAGGTACACTATCCCAATTTAGAACATTTTGCCAATGCAGCCTGATAATTGAGAATTCTCACCTGCAGACTAGCTGAAGAATAATTTTTGCAGCCAAATAAGGTCAAGTCTCAGGCTGCTTCTCTGAACATGAATTCTGGAGATCCCAGTTGTCTAGTCATCCTATGGACCACAGCCCCTGCTAGCAACCTGGAACAGATTGTATGCAGAAATGTTCAAATCCTAACACGGAGACTTGATACAACTGATCAACCTGTATCTACTTGAGGAGTTTGGCTTGCCCCATAAGGCCCTTGTTTATTGGCATCACAATCCATGCAAAGATGATTGTAAGATTCCCAGAAGTTTATGGGATTTCTCCTGGACAACTGCCCCAGAAATTTTGAGCATGTCTAACATAAGGCATAATAAATGTTGAAATGTTTTATTATCAGGCTTTGTGCTTGATGACAAAGGTACCACCACTGTCTCAACAGGTGAAGAAGAGGGAACGGGTGCTGGTATGACCTGTTCACCAGCCTGCAGATCCTCTTCTGCACAGTCTGTTCCTGCAGCTGTTCAGGGGAATTGGTCTTTGAGCAATTCCTGCTGTTTTGTGGAAGGAGTCCTAACCCCAGGTGGGGCTGCAGAAACTGGCATTCTGGCTGGCTCCAAGCCTCATGGTGCCCAACAGTGACAAGGCTGATGGTAGGGGGATGAGGCAGAGCAACCTGGGGAGTGCTCTCTTTCGGAATTCTTAGTTCTAGAGTAATAGTGTGCCCTAGATTCCCTCGCAAAGTCACAAAGAATAAAAATGATCAGGACTTCTGGAGTGTTTTGGTGATGCCTCTTTGCTATGCTCCAAGGGGGAAGAGGAGACAGACTCCCTCTTCCAGAGGTGGAGCAGTCTTAATTGGAGTCAGAGGTAAAACCAGACCGGAAGAGGTTATCTTCCCCGTAGTTGAAAGGAGTGGTGACTCACATAGCGCTGAGACAGCCAGATGGCTCAGTACTATAAAACCTGTCAGCACTGAAAAAGGCTGTATGGCAGACAGAAGCTATCAAAAGTGTTGGGTATCAGTGTTGTTGGTACCAGGCAATACTTGAAGCTCAGAGTCAGTCCATACAGAGGCACAGTGACCGGTGCCTGACAGGGTGCCGGTTGGAGCCATCTTGGACCTTGAATTACCCTTAAAAGAGGCAGACCAAGGGGATCTCTGCCTTTTTTTGGTGTTTGTTGGTTAGGAACCAGCGAGGGAGACAGATCTGCACCCCTTGCTGGAGAAGTGGATCTTCCTCCCCTGGACCACAGATGTTTTACTGGTCTTAGAAGATGGCCTCTTCTAGACTTAAGTCCCTGAGCTCTGAGCGGATCCCAAGTTCACAGGAACACTTTTTGAAAAGGTTTGCTTAAGCTTTTGAGCATCCAACACTCGAGATTCTGCAGAGGGGCCCATAATACCCCCAACAAAGAGAACACAAAAGGCAAGACAGTCTTCCCTAAAACTCTCTTAGAGAACGACCTGTAAGTGGCACATTTGTCAGCAATATGCCCCTCTCCAAGGCACAACAGGTACATTGCTTATGACCATCACATCACCAGATGAACCGTTCTTAAACCCAGGAGACTTCAGCTCTGCTGTAAGGGCTGGACCCAGTGCCACAGAATTCTCAGAGAAATCATGGGGGAAAAAACAGTGGTTGTTTTTTTTTCAAAACAACCCCTAATTTCTCACACTACAAAAGGATTAATATCACAGTGAGTGAGAGACTCGGACACTGCTAGGGTTTCCGACTTAGCCAGAGGCGGTAAGAAGGAACTGAAGGACAGTTGAGGTTGCCCCACCCTTTATGCTCTTATGTGGGTCATACAAAGGAATCTGGGGGGCAGGTGTGGCCCAACAGACACTGCCAAAAGAATGTGAACTCAGGCACATGAGCACAAAAAGAGTGGAAAACAGATAGACAAGCACTCACACAAGAGCTTACGTTTCTGTTTAAGTCTAGAGGCATAAATCGTACACTTGAAACTAGTAAAAAATTTGATTTTTCCCTTCTCTACCAAATTAGGAATATTAAACCTATTGATTTTAAATTAAATAATTTATCTCACTCAGAGAATAGTAAATGTCATCTTCAAACACTTACGGGTTCAGTTAGGCAAGTTCTAATCTTCTGAAAAATAAGTTCTTAAAAATAGAAATACTGACAAGCAGAAACAAGGATTATGAACAGCCTTATAGAATTTATGCTCATATGCTGACCATGCACATTAATGTACTGATACAGAAAAGCAGGCCAATATGTTCTACGTATTTTAACCAAAACCAAGTCTACGAGTGGCTAAAAGACCTAAAATAAATACCTTTGACGCTGTGTGAGTAATCGTGCATATAGAAGTTGTCTACTACTTCAAGGAAAATTTTTTTGACTAGCTAATCACATCAACAGGAAGCAAGCACGATTACCTCTTCTAATTGCTCAGCACCATGTTCTTAGCTCACATCGTTTTGTTAATAATTACTCAGATGACGAGGGCTTCCAAGTGGTCCTTGATCTAATCTTTCCCTTAGCAAGTAATGTATTTCCAGATCAGAGGCACATACATTTCCAGTTGATATTTTCATTCACCACCCAAATATTTTAATAGAAAATGTAATTAAAAAAAAAAGATCATGTCCTTTTATTCACAATAACATCTCTCCAAAATTTTTCAGAAATCCAATTTAGGGTCAAATGGAAATACAACAAATTATTTGCAGGAATGAAATCATGCTTCAGTGCAATGGTGGTTAAAGGTGGCCCTCAACCCAGAAGTGCAACTTTTAGCGGCAACAGATCTCAGCATGCAGTGCTCCATCTTGAACCAACATGCCAGACTGCAGGAGTTCCATATGTCTGGCCATATGCCATGTCTCCAGATTGCTTTATTTAATGCAAATGACGTGTGACCCTTTGGTGCCCTGCAAGGCGAAGTGTGGGAACATCCTGCTGAACAGGTTGACTTACCTGAACTAAGAAAATATATTGTATAAAGATGGAAAGCCAGGTGAATGCTTGCATACAAAGTGCACACAGTTTACCTGGGGTACCACTAATAATTTTAACTGTTAAAGACTTATACATAACTATAAATCCACATCCAGGAAGGGAAAAATAAAGCAATCTCTTGTCAATTCTTATACACCAGTAAATATATAGATTTCAATGTGCAGAGAAAGTTCTAGATGACTTACAAGGTCACTTCTGCCACTATGAAAATTATAACATACAACAAAAACCGAATCAATTCCAAGTGACTCTACTCAACTCTGGGAGCCAAACAGACTAAGAAAAATGCAGAAAATTCAGCTCTCAGTAGTATGCAGTGTGTCAAAAACTGGTAAGCTTTAACACAGTTCAATTCACCTAAGGGAGACTGAATGGTGGTATCTTAACATTTACGCGGAGGAATAGTTTACCTTCCTAGATTGAGGAAAACCAGGTAATTAAAGTTAATATATAGCCTGGTCTTCACAGAGGAAGTATTGGCAAACACCTCCCAATAATTTACAGCTAGCACTGTTTATAGCTTGAGAAACTTCCTGTAGATGATCAGAGAAGGGAATTAGAAGAAGACTGAAGAGAATATGTGCAAGAAGTACCACAGAATGACGTTTCAAGGTAATGAAGATACAGGGAAACACTATATTCTTGAAAAAAGAAAAGGAGTACTTGTGGCACTTTAGAGACTAACAAGGCACTATATTCTTGAATACTTGGTGTCACGTAGCTCAAGAATACAAAAAAGAGAAGAAAAAGACCTTAAAAAAGCAGATACTATTACCATAGAACCGACAAGTTTTTCTCCACCTGCATAAAAAACCCCCAGTGATTTCAAAGCTAATAATAAAAAAGACTTAATTATAGATGGGCCCAAATGCTCACATTCATGTCAATGACTTGACCCTCTCTTCCATTTTATAAAGGTAACTGCAAAGCAAGCAACAGAAAGGGACTGTCAGAAGGATGCAACCAAATTGAACTTCTAATTTAGTGTCTCCAACAGCACACTCACTTAATTCTCAAAGTTTGGCTCGAACCAGAAACGCTAACTAGTGACACATCTCATACTGCTGGCCAATAAGCTTTTATGCTATCCTACAAAACACCTTCATAATTATTTACATTTGTGGCATTTAGTTTGTTGCTAATTCTAGGTAAATTTATCTGTGTTAAGTAGATTTTGACAATTTTGAAGTGAAAAAAAGAATTGTGCAATTCCTCCCCCCTCATCCCTTTTCCTGACCAGTTCAGGTATTAGAAGTTCTTAACTCTGGATTCCTCCCCCACACACACAATTATCTCTGCCTCCCATGAATCTGTGTGGTCCATTTAATACACACATCTATTTTAGGGCCTTCCTACACACAAGTTGCACTGGTTTAACAATTGGTTAAAAACCAATTTAGTTAATCGGTGAAAAATTCTGCTCTGACACAATTATGTATATTTAAACCTGGTTCATATTAGTTTAGTTTGAACGTATAATTTAAAGCGTATCCATTAATTCCATAAGACCTTACTCACACACAAAGATACACAGATTTAACTAATATTTTAAATAGATACGGTTAAAATGGTGCAACTGTGTGTGCAGATGAGGCCAGACAAAAATAGACTTCTTGGTTGAAAAGATTCAAATGAGCTGTAAAACTATTTTGCATCAAGGAGTGAAAATTTTAGCAAAGATGGAGTAAGTTTTCATTTAACTAAAAATGGAAAGTCATAATAGGATATTCGGATTTTGTATGAGAATACCTAGACTGAGCAAAATATAAATCACAATCTGTATTTAGGTTCTAACAAACCAAGAAGGTTATTATTTAGATTACAAAAGCCCCCACAATATGCTTGGTGCTTTCTGGACACATAGGACATACTCCTGGCCCTGAAGAGATCACGATCTGTACATTATAAATCCCCTATTCATGTAACATTGCACATATCAGTTAATGTATTTTAACTAACTGCTGTTAATCAGGGACAGTATCTTTAGCAAGAGACTAGATATATTTGAGGAAGGGAATGCTGATTCTAAAATTGAGACTGCTGATTTTAAAATGAGACTGTCTATAGATTCTGCCTTAGAGTGCATTCGAAACACCCTTTTTCTTATTTTAGTGTAGTTATAGCATTTCTTCTCTTCCTATATTCCTTTCCTTCACTGGTACATATCCCCCTGTATATAATCCAAGATAGCAGAGTCCAAGTCACTGGGTTTTCTAATCTGATACAGCCATGCCAGTCAGTGACAGCCATACCTGATGCCTATTATATGCAAGGGTCAGAGCCACATGCCGGCAAGCTGCTTCATCTGTAAATCTTTCTCTCAGAGCACACAAGAGCACGGAAGCAAAGCTGAAGCTCTTTCTCCTTGAGAGATCAATGCAGGCAGCCTCTGTTCTGGGCAGACCCTCTGAGAAACCATCAGTAGCAGGCACCTCCAGTGCTTAGATTAGCCTCGACACCAGTCTGAGCTCCTGGAGTGCCCCACATAAGCCCTCCACATTGGCCACACCGGTGATGGAACAGGGATGGAGAACCTCTAAGATTTTTGTCAAGTCTTAAAATGGAGTCCCATACACTACCTTCAGTAACAAAGTCAAAGTTGGGACCTATAGTCACATTCAAATACAAGGAGTGCACTCCCACTTTGGCATTGCCTACATCAGCACCAAGCACCATGGCTTCAGCCAGGATGGTCCTGTGTACTACTGTACCACGGCCTTCAGCACCAGTCACATCTTTGGCACTGGCCCCCATATGGCATTGATGGATTCTATTGCCAGACCAGTACCCAATCACAGCTATGATTGGCTCTGGGTAGTCTCCCTTTGGTGCTGAATTTAAGGCAGAGCACACCAGAGAGAGGGGCCAGAGAGAGGGGCAGGAAAATTACTCTCCTCCCGCTCCCTCTCAAGTCCATAGTAGAGGCTCCTCCCCTAGGCACCTTCTTTTGTTTTACTGTACGTACTCACAAGTGTTGGGCATGTTACAAGATCAATGATTTAAGGTAAAACTGGTAAACTGGGATACACGGCTCCTTAGGGAGCAGAGGATCTGGGATTTCTGAGAGTGGCCAGTATCGGGCTGGATATCACAGGGGAACAATTCAAAGGGACTCCAGCACGAAGAGGCTCCCCTTCTTAACCTGCAAAGTGAAGACAAGGTTGGCATAACCCAGAGGAGAGGGCTTGAGTGGCTGAAAGGCTGGTGGTGTTAGGGAGCTAATACCCAGCCACTCCACGCAAGACTACTTCTCACTAGGGGCAGGGGGCAACAAGGTGACTGAGCCCTTGAGATCCTGAGAACTGTCACAGCATATTATACCCTAGCCAACAAAGACCCACCCTGACACATTAGAGATAATTCTACCTGTGCCTAGGTGGCTTCTGTGGCCTGCCTTGCACATCTCCCCATTTCTGAAATACTCAAGAGCTTCTAAATGAAGTTCAGACCACACCATTATCTCCTCTTATTCCCTGGTGCAAGCCTATAGGTTAGATGCAAGCTTCAGCAGGGCGGTCCTACAAGCACTCTTCAAGTAGGCCTTCGTTCACTTGCCTCGTAGCTTTCAGATGACTGCTTGCTAATTACGAACACTGGAATCTGTGTCGTCAATCACTCAAAGAAATTACGATTCCTTTACAGTAACTGTAGTTCAAGACATGTTGTGCACACAAATTCTGCATCCAGCCTTCTCTTCCCACTCGCTGGAGGCCCAATCTCAGGAATCTTATTGGTGAAGGAATTGAGCGTGGTCTGCCGCCCCCTCACCCCTCTGCTATAGGCACCAAGAAGGCATGGAGGGGCACAGGCATGGCTTCATGGACACGGCTATTCCAAAAAAAAAAAAAAAAATCCGATCTCATGCACATATGACGCATGTGCACCAAAAGTGAAATATGTATAGACAACACATTTCAAAGAGCTACAGTTACTGTAAGAAGAAAAGGAGGACTTGTGGCACCTTAGAGACTAACAAATGTATTTTAGCATAAGCTTTCGTGAAGGCTGTAGCTCACGAAAGCTTATGCTCAAATAAATTTGTTAGTCTCTAAGGTGCCACAAGTACTCCTTTTCTTTTTGCAAATACAGACTAACACGGCTGCTACTCTGAAACCAGTTACTGTAACATGACTTTAAATTACCAGATTTCTACCTGATTTCCAGCCTCATCAACACATCTGAAGGTATGTTATTTCATCTTTTATTGCAAGACTCTTGGGGGAAAGATGTCTTTTTTGTTTTGTAAAGCAGCTAGCAAGCTTTAGGCCAGGAGTCTCAAACACGCAGCCTGCGGGCTGCATGCAGCTCGTGGGGTTCTTTCGCATGGCCTGCCAAGTGCCCCTCCCCTCCTGCCCGGCCCCCTGCCCCTCTGCCTACCCTGTGGCACCGTGAGCCCCAGGTCACTCCCTGAAGCGGCTGGAACCATGTCCTGTGGCCCCGGAGGGTGGGGGGGACAGACGGTTCCGTGCATTGCTCTCGCTTCCAGACACCGCCCCCCCGGCAGCTCCCATTGGCTGGGAATGGGGAATTGCGGACAATGGGAGCTTCGGGGGAAGTACCTGAAGGAGCAGCAAGAGCAGCACACAGAGCCCTGCGGCCCCACCCGCGACGTGGTTCCAGCTGCTTCCTGGAGCGGAGTAAAGCGGCACGGGGCCAAGGCAGGCAGGCAGCGAGCCTGCCGTGGCCCCGATGCACACCACGGCCACCCCGGAGCAGTTCTAGGTAAGCTGCATCGGGCCGGAGCCCACACCCCGAACCGCTCCTGCACCCCGCACCCCAACTCCCTGCCTGCCTCCTGCCGCACCCACACACCCCTGCACTCCAACTCCCTGCCCTGAGCCCCCTGCCATACCCTGCACTCCTCCTGCACCTCAACTCCCTGCCCTGAGCCTGCCAAACCCCGCCCCCCCCCGCAACCCCTGGGGGGTTGGGGTGGTGACTTCGGGGAAGGAGTTGGGAAGGGGTGGGGCAGGGCCTCATGGAAGGGATGGAGTGGGGGTGGAGCTGGGGGCAGCAAGAAGGGGGTGTCAGTGATGCGGCCCTCGGGCCAATGCACTAGTCCTCATGTGGCCCTCATGGTTATTTGAATTTGAGACCCCTGCTTTAGGCACTGCATAATCACTACTGCAAGGCCCACAGAGTTATACAGCCTCTTGCCATTGTAACAACTCGCATAAATGTGAAATGTCGCATGTGATATCTGGATCCCTAAACAAAGCAACAGAACAAAACATGTACTGAAAATACAATTCACTATGCATGTTAAATCGTTCCAATAATAAACTCAAGTATAATTACAAAAAACAGCTCTCTCTGATGAACATTAACATTTTTAAATAGTGGATTCAACTTTTCAACGAAAGAAAGATAAAACTTTGCACTGTTTTGCCCAACGTAAACCAAATTAAAAAAAACAAACTACAGCATTCCAGATACTAATGAGAAACAGGCAGAACACTACAATTTAAATAAAGCTCATTCTTGAAGTACTATGCTATGCATTAATAATCAATGACATGTATGTATCAAGACCTGAAATAATGTGAGCAATAATATTTTACAGTGCAGATAAGTAAATACTTGGGTGATTTAGCGGTTTTCACTCTTCTATTGGCTTTTCCACTATTCCCTTTTTTCCAGCTTCCACTTTACAATACCCAGTCCTTTTGTCCATCAAAAATTATCTCTAGTAGATAAAAAGGCACATATTAAAAAAAACCACCCAAAACACAAGGGGCAGATACAAAGTAAGTTATTGTATTTGTAAACTCCTTCACCTGCCCCACAGCTACTCCCCTTCTTTAACTTTCCTCATCTTGCTGATTGAAGACAACTAAACTCTTCTGATCAGGGATTTATTGTGTCTATATTTTGAAAAAGTCCAGCACACTTCTATTCACTGTGTTATAAAAATATTTTTCAAAGCATGTTATAAGTAACTACACTTTATAAATTCATTTGGAATAAAACTAAATCCTGTTTCAAAACCATCCACATTAAGGATCTCTATTTAATATCCTGCACTCTGAGTGCACTTCCATTGACATCAACAGTAATTTTGTTACAAAGCATGCAGAATATACCAAAACCATAGGGCTCTTTCAAAAGCCAGCTATTGCCCCAAAAAGCTGCAACAATCACTACCAACCTGTTTAAACCCCAAATCCACCTACCTTTAAGATGTTAAAATGCAGCATGGATAGGATTGCCGGGTGTCCAGTTTTTGACCAGAAGGTCCGGTCGAAAAGGGACCCTGGCAGCTCCAGATAGTACTGCTGACCGGGCCAATAAAAGTCTGGTTGGTGGCATAGCGGGACTAAGGCAGGCTCCCTGCCTGCCCTGGCTCCACTCAGCTCCTGGAAACTGTCAGCATGTCCCTGCGGCCCCTAGGAGCAGGGGTGATCAAGGAAGTGCTGCATGCTGCCCCCCACGCCAGCTCCAGAGCTCCCATTGGCCGGGAACTGCCACGAATGGGAGCTGCGGGGGCGGTGCCTGCAGGCATGGGCAGCGCCCAGAGCCACTGGCCATGCCTCCTCCTAGGGGCTGGACATGCCGGACGTTTACGGGAGCAGTGAGGAGCCAGGGCAGGCAGGGAGCCTGCCTTCGCCCTGCTGTACCACCGACTGGGAGCCAAGTGAGGTGAGCGCTGCCCGGCTAGAGCCCACACCCCGAACCCTCTACTATGCCCCAACCCCCTGCCCCAGATTGGAACCCACTCCTGCACCCTAACTCCCTCACAGACCCCCCCACCCCCACCCCAACCCACTGCCTCAGAGTGGAACCCCCTCCTGCACCCCAACCTCCTGCCCCAGCCCTGTGCTCCCTCCCAGAAGCCACACCCCAACCCTCAGCAGTCAAACTCCCTCCTGGAGGCCGCACTCTGAACCTCCTCCCACACCCCAACGCCAGCCTGAGCCTCCTCCCTCACTGCAAACCCCTCGGCCCCAGCCCGGAGCCCCCTCCTGTACCCAAAAAACCCTCATCCCCAGCCCCACCCGAGCCCACACCCCCTCCCGCATCCCAACCACCTGCCCCAGCCTGGAGCCCCCTCCCGCACCCTGAATCCCTCATTTCTTGCCCTATCCCAGAGTCTGCAGCCCCAGCTGGAGCCTCACCCCCTCCCACAATCAACCCCTGCCCCAGCCCAGTGAAAGTGAGTGCAGGTCGGGGAGAGCGAGCGACCGGGGGTGGGGGGGTGTTTGGAGTGAGTGGGGGAAGGGCCTCAGAAGGGGCGGGACCTTGGGGAAGGGGGAAGGGCAAGCATGCTGGGTTTTGTGCAATTAGAAAGTTGGCAACCCTAAGTGTGGAATGTTTTCTACATTATAAATAAGATTTAACAGAAGTTATACTTTGCTAATTTAAAAAAAATGATTATTGATAGCCACAGTTATTAGTTTGGCACCAAAACCAACATGCTTACTTCCCCAATTATTTTGCCAGACCAAATATTGAACTTAAATTCTATCCTCAGCCATGTAGTTCCAGAATGATATCAATGATGCTGCTGTTTAAGCAAAATTAAAAACACTATCATATTAGTTTCTGCTTTGTAGAAAAGTGTGGGAAGTTGAAAAGAACCATGACAAATATTTTTATTTGCAAGCTTCTAAGATGGCATTTCTAACAAAAAGAAAAAAGAATGATTTCACAAAACGTAGTCGAGAGATTCTTTAAAGTGTTTTCAATTACTGTTTTAACTAACTTGCATCATCCACCATAACTATTTTAAACCAGGATGAAGTTTCTGGAATATGTTCGCTATCTTATTTGGTCTCAGAAAATGTGCTTGAATGGAAGTTATCCTTCACCGATAGAAAAAAATACAATAAAATTGGCTTAAAATAAATTTATTACACAATACAAAAATAAGCCTGAGCAACATACATAAACACATACAATGTGAAAGAAAAATGGAAAACAAGACAAGTAACTTAAAGAACTAAGCCAAAAGGTATAACACAAATGCTAAAATGAAGTTTACAAAAGTATTTATATTTCCAATGAAATGCTGATGCTGACAAAAGAAAAAAAACAGCTCAAATGCTTGAATATCAAGAACTGGTATTGCCATAACACAGATGAATACTAAATCCTTTATATACTCAGAAATATCTTCAATAAAAACATTTAATAATTAGCCCCACCACAACATTCTTTAGGACCCTATTCACAAAACATACAAGTAAGCGTACAGGAATTGCAATAGTGGATCAGGCCATGATCCAACTAGTTGTGTAACCTATCACCAACAGCCGCCAGTAACAGAAGCTTTTGAGGAGGAGCAAGAAACTGTGGAGAGGGCAGGTTATGGGATAAACTGGCCCAAAGGAAAGTTTCCAACTTATCCACAATAGTTAGAGGTTGGCTTATATCCCTTCCAAAACTTAAAAACACAAAAACACTCTGGACATTCTTGTTATCCATATAAATGTCCAATCACTTTTTGAATCCTGTACATTTTGAATCCTGCCACATTTACCACCTATGACTTGCCTCCTCTTCTCAAAACGCCATGTATAATTTACATACCTAAATACTTAAAGCTTTGTGGGTTACTATTTTAAAATCTGAATCCAGCAGAAACGATTTCTCCAACTTCAGCTAGTTTTAAAATTAATTCCAAATAATGTGAAATCAGCAAAGAATGCACTGAGAGCTATATTAAGTAAACCCTGCCCCACACAGGTACACTTTCTTTTTAAATAATATTCAGCAACGTGAGTTCTTTTCACTAGGGGGCACAGATGCTTAGCCCTGGTCTACACTGGGTGGGGATCAATCTAAGTTACACAACTTCAGCGATGTGAACAACATAGCTGAAGTTGACGTACTTAGACCTATTCACCGTGGTGTTTTCACTACGGTGAGTCAACTGCTGCCGCTCCCCCTTCGACTCTGCCTGTGCCTCTCGCAGTGGTGGAGTACATGAGTTGACGGGAGAGCGCTTGGGGGTCGATTTATCGCATCTGGACTAGACGCGATAAAATCGACCCCCGCTGGATCGATCGCTGCCCACCAATCCAGCGGGTAGTGTAGACATACCCTGAGGCTCCATCCTGCAATCCCTCTGAATGTTCAATACAACTTAACCAAATACAGCAATTGAGCGCATCTGAGGTGTGCACACGCAGAGTTTTGCTTGCAGTATCGCAGTGACTACTGTTTTACCGTAACTCTCTTATTCATGTAAAACTGTTGATTTTAAGGACATTTAAAGACCTTAACTAACGTTCCCTTACTCTTACTTTACTGTAACCCTGGAAAAATGTAAGCAAAACAACTTGGATAAAATTATATGCTGAGTTTTCATTCAGTAATTTATGCCATTTTTCTGAACTGCACTTAACAGTACCTGCTGCCTTATTTTACTAGGATTTCAAAGTCCACTGTATGTTAATTTTCTGAAAAGGTTTGCCTAAGCAATTCTATAATCGTATGCTTCAAATGCAAATAGCCCCAATAACAGAACTATAAAAAATATAATGTACTGCTACAAGAAGATCACTTGGATTCACTTGCAACCGTACTTGTTTATAGAACATCTTAAACAGTACTTCTACGTTTTTGTGAGACATGTCCTTGTTAGCTATAATCATTCCTTAAATGGTAGAGTCAGGATAGGTTTCCTCATCACCATTCACGGCACGTCTTGCTTTAAGCATTTTCTTGTTTTATAAGATCCCAAGTTGTTTCAGAGTGCATCCCTTCCTTTTAACGGTTCAGACTATGTCTACACTACACACCACTTCCAGCAGTATACAGAGCATCTGTTGTAGCTACACGCCACAGTAAAAAGTAGGCTGTGCCCACACTGTGGTGTGTAGCTATACATCTCAGTGACAGGCTCTGCCAGGAGTGGGACAGCAAAAGCTTCAGAAGTTCCCCATTGCCAGAGCCTTTCACTACGGAGAGAAAAATGCTCTGGCAAGGGGAAAGCTGGGAAAGGCTCAGCTCTTCCCCACTGCTAAAAGTATTTCCTTGTGGCAGAAGCAAGCTCCGGCAGCCGGGCGCTGGCAGAGCCTTTCCATATGGTATGGAAAGGCTCTACAGCGGGGAACTGCCCAAGCCTTCCCCACTCTCTCCTCCCTGCCACAATCTGCCCCAATGTGGGAGTCTTTTCCTGCAGAGGGGAAATGCTTCGGCATCAAGGAGGCAGCAGGACTCTACATTGCTAAAAATATCAGTGTAGACAGGGGGGCACAGCTTGGGCAAGTAGAGTATATACTCACATACCCATACCCTTCACCCTATCTTTCCTCTACTAGTCTAAGCTAGGACTCACCAGCTACACTATTATTTTGTACCCATGCTAGGGGGCCTACATGGGCATGTGCTCTACATGTCTCAGAGTGGTGTTTAATATAGACATAGCGTGCGTGCGTGTGTGTAAGATATATATACACACCTACACATACTTTTCTGTCCAAAAGAAAATTACATATGTAGTTTGAGACCTTTATGTAAACGCTAAACCAGTAGCTCTTAGAAAGAGATCTGATCAGAAGTTATTTGGGCAGATCTTTGGAATTAACAATAAATTGGGTCTTTGTATGGTGGTTAAGTGGAAGGGGGCGTGGAACAAAGCATAATCAGCTAGAGACAAGGGCAACGGGGGTCAACTATATAGGGAGTGAAGAATTTTACAAGAAAAATCAGCGTCAATAGAAACACATAAAATGGCTATGCATTTGGCCTCTAGAATTCAGAAAATATGGCTTCCTGTATAGTACCACCTACATAGTCTGAACTACTTCTAAGTAGGGCTGTCAATTAATTGCCGTTAACTCAAGTGATTGATTCAAAACAAATTAATTCAATTAAAAAAATAATTGCAATATCCATTTAAATTTATTATAAATATTTTTGGATGTTTTTCTACATTTTCAAATATACTAATTTCAATTATGCTAAACACTCATATACCCCTTCATGCTTCGGCCACCATTCCAGAAGACGTGTTTCCATGCTGATGAAGCATGAAGAGGCATACGAATGTTTAGCATATCTGGCACATAAGTACCTTGCAATGCTGGCTACATCAGTGCAATGCGAATACCTATTCTCACTTTCAAGTGATGACATAAATAAGAAGCAGGCAGCATCAGCTCCTGTAAATATAAACAAACTTATTTGTCTTAGCAGTTGGCTGAATGAGAAGTAGGACTGAGTGGACTTGTAGGCTCTAAAGTTTTACATTGCTTTGTTTTTGAGTGTAGTTATGTAACAAAAATAATTCTACATTTGTAAGTTGCACTTTCATGATAAAGAAATTGCACTGCAGTACTTGTATGAAGGGAATTGAAAAATACTGTTTATCTTTTTTACCATGGAAAAGTTTGTAATAAAATATAAAGCAAGCACTGTACACTTTGTATTGTGTAGTAATTGAAATAAATATATTCGAAAAAGTAGAAAACATCCCACAATTTTTTTTTAAATTGTTTGACAGCCCTACTTCTAAGATTTATGCTGACCATTTCATACCAGATCAAACTGTTCCACAGTATGAACAGTGCATTATTTGAGACTAACATGCTCATAATTTGCGGTAAAAGATAGAAATTTTGTTACTAGGGAAGGACTACACTGAGGTGCAAAGTAGATAAACAAAAAACAAAGAAAAGAGGGGGAAACTATTTCTATTAACTTATAAAATTATATTACGTGTATGTGTGTGGGTACATATATAATAGAGGTAAAAGATATTATAACTGCTAAAATTAATTCAGAGCAAGACAAGGTGGGTGATGTATTATCTTTTATTGGACCAGCATCTGTTGGTGGAAAGAACAAGCTTTCAAACTTCACAGAGCTCTTTGCAGGGCTGGCAGAAGAAAAAGAGCTCTATGTCGCTCAAAAGCTTGTTCTTTCCACCAACAGATGTTGGTCCAATAAAAGATACTACTTCACCACCTTGTGTGTCTCATATCCTTGGACCAACACAGCCAGAACAACTGAAGTACTTTCATTTGCATTCAGTAAGACTTAAAACTGTTTAAAAAGTAATAAACATTTCTAATTTTTCTTTGAATATATTTTCTCTTCACCTATCCCTCTAAAACTAAGATTGCTTACATTCTTTAAAATAAAAGTGGAGTGTAGTATTATTAGTAAGGCAGACTTAAGAGTCATACCTGGCAGGACAGCTCCTAGAGGATCACTCACAATACTTCAGTAAGAAATCCTTCTCTTCCTAACTTAGCTAACTAAGCAATTAGAGCAGCTTTGCACGCTAAAAAGCCACTTGCTCTTCTATTAATCGAGTATTAACATGCTTAATTTAAAATGATTTGATTAAAAAAAGAATATGATTTGGTAATTTACTTCGCTTACGTTTGCTAACATGGTGTATCAAAGGGATGCTATTTATGCTTTTGTAAGCGTGTGTGAAACAAAAGATACGGGTGCTAATGTCAAGATTCACAAACCGTTTCTCTTTCAGGTATACCTATTTGGGGATTCGTCATCTTATTGTATTTTGGTGTACTGTGTTACTTTATGTTCCAGATATATAATACTTGCACTATTCTATGTTCCAGATCTGGTAAGAGGACACATCACAAAATCTTCTCAGAGCTCCATAAAGTCCTCCTTTAATTAATGTATAAATTCTCAAATATATCAAAGGAGTTATCTTTTAAAACATTTAGATTTTTCTGTTTAAAGTAAATTTACTTTAAGGAACCATGAAAGCTAGTTGACAGATTTTTTAAAAATGTCAATATTCTATTTTTGGTATAGCATATACAGTATTCACACAATATTAAAAGAAAAAAGTTTATATATAAACCAAAAATACCAAGGAAAACAACACAACTGAAGTTGTTTAATCTAGAGATGCTTGAGGGCTTTTAAAATGAAGAAATTTATGAAACTATAACCCATTCCTTTAGTTTTGCTCTCCCCGACCTTCCATTCTATACACTATGGTTCTGGAGATGTCCTCGTTTGACTCAGGTGACACTTTTTTCCACACTGTGCCTTTCAAAGCAAGTTCTTTCTGGAGACTTTCATAGTCCAATGGTCCAAAGGAATGCTAGTTGTTCAAGCAACATACATTATTTATTAGTGTACTTGAAGAAAGCAAATCTGCGTGTTACTGATATTTGCAATCAATGCCAAAAGCCTGAACTTCCACCCATCTCCACCTCTTCACATGTTATTACAAATAGTTATGGTCTGTTTTCCAGCTATACAAAAGTTCAAATTCCATATCAGATAGTTATAAAGAGAAATGTACATGCAAATAAAAACAAACATCTTTCATATTACTGTATCTTCCCTTTGGGAGACCTCCATATCCCTGCAAAATCCTTAAGGAAAACCTTTCACTATTTGCCTTCTACCCTCAAGCACCCACAACACTTCTACTATCCTTTAGTACAAAAGAAATGGAGTGACTCTCTTCAGAGCCTGAAAACAGTACTCCTCAATAAGGGGCACTAATATAGAGTAAAATGAGGCTATCTTCCCAGCCACACATAAGTGCTGAGTGCACTGCCTCTACAACTCTCTGCGGGTATGTCTACACTTAGAGCTGGAGATGTAAACAGCAGCTCCAGCAGACCTTCCCACACTAGCTCTGATTGAGGTAGTGTGCTGAAAATGGAGAGCAGCTGCGGCAGCATGAGCAGCAGGAGGGGCTAGCTGCCCTGAGTTTGACCCCACTTGAGACAGCAGGCACTAGCCCCTCCCACCACCACGGTTACGTTTCCATTTTTAGCACTCTAGCTTGGTAAGTGCTAGCATGGGTATGTCTCCTCGAGCCGGATTTTACATCTCTGATTTCAGTGAGATCAATGTGAAAAATAGTGACCCCAGATCTCATGCACAGCAGTGCAGAACAAAAAGACTAAGCTACCAGTTGGCCAAATTTTTATTAAAAAGTAAGCAGAATAGTGAAATTCATCCTGAATATTAAAATACCATACACCCACTCTAGCTGGGGAGAAGAAAAAAGGCTGAAGTCTTTAGCAATTATGAATCTTACACAAAATCTTGTAACTGTTTAAGCCTCATCACAGATATGACAGTCTGTCACAAATAAACTGTGCTCTGGTGAAACTAGACTGATAAGCTTAACTTATCTTTAAGTCTTGATGCAGTACATGTCATTGAGCAGTTTTATGTTTACAGATGAACCTTACATTTTCCAGCTGACAACTATACAAAGTAGTCATTAAAAGAACTTATTTAGCTTACCCGCTGATCGCCGCCTTCTCTGCGAGGATCAAGCTTCTTTGCAAAGTGCCTCAAGTTATCATAATTATGGAAATTGCACAAAGAAACCAGATCCTGAAAACAGTCAAAAATAAACTACATCATCCTTTGTATACTGCATAGTTTATTATTTTCTCAGCTGAGGTTGATAATGCACACACTTTAAATATTTTTGCTTCACAATAAATATGACTTACTTGGCTAAGTTCCTGACTTACAAAAGAAGCCTCTTGTTACTCTCTTCATAAAATGTCCTTCCATACATTGGTAATAAAGACATGTTTTCAGGTTGTAATACTGAATTATTGCTGGTATTTTGAAAGAAAGCTAACTTATACCAATATTTCACGGTACAGGTATTATAGCATTTGGTTTTGTAATGTATACTTCACAAACACTTGCGAGGTGCTATATATAACAGTAACACAAGACCTGTGATAGGGAGCTGAACAAGGAAGATTCACTGCAACATTTGATTTTAATTAAACTAGAATCACTGTAGGGAAAGCCAATCACAAGTATTATGGCAAGTAGTTTTTCCATGCTGTTGTAGGTTAAAGAACAAATTTATTTATATATAATATATATATACATTTATAGCTATTTATTTTGCAGCAATGTGAAGGTTGCCAAATCATCAGTTATTAGGTCTTTCTTTATTAATAAGAGTTGTTTTTAAAAACAACAGTTTGATTTTAATTGGAAAGTATTGTTTAATATAGGACTTAAAAGCAAACATAGTAAAAATAGTAAGAGAGACAATGTACTGGCGCGCACACACCAGAATGAGGTGCAAACTTGGATTGTTATGCAGCTGATACAGAAGTCACGTGAATAAAGTACTCTAAATGCTGCACAGTGCTCTAAATATTGTAGTATCCTCTGTTGAGGTCTTTGATTGTCTGAGTACTGCCTAATTTGCACTGCCACCAGCTGTAGAGAGAAGAGAAAGAGGCAGAAGGCATCCCTGCCATGTTCCTCTCTCTGTTTGGAAGGCCAGTGATGTGTCACCATTCATTACTACTGTGCAAATGAAGTATTGTACAAGATCTCTACCAATTAAAGAGGCTGGCCAGAGTCCAAATATTCTTAACACTGGCACCAAACAGGGCCCTTCAATTTTTTAAAGGTCATGTCTGCAGCAAAAGACAAAGCTAAGGATGCTTGTCTGACGGTTGTCTCTGTGGAGACTTTCAACCCATCTTCTTTCTTCCCAAACATACAAGTATGATATTGGCCAAAATATAAGAAACACCATTCCCATTTTATTATTAGCCGCCAAAGGCCCCAGTAAGCAGTGCTAAGTAAATGAAATTATTGTTATTCTAACATATTGGAGCAAAGTGGAGTTTGTTAGTGTCTTTCTGTGAATAATACATACAAAATGTCTCTATACAAAAGACAACTGTCAGACAAGCCACCCTTAGCTCTGTCTTTGCTACAGACTGGACCTTTGAAAAACTGACGTCCCTGTTTGATGCCAGTGTTAAGAATATTTGGACTCTAGCAAGCCTCTTTAAGGTGGAAGAGATCTTGTGTTCTAATATATCAAAGAAATCAGTGCCACTCTCATGTCACAAGACATTATTCCTTTAAATTTTTTCATGAACATTTTTTCCAAGATTGGTTTCACCATGTTTTCTAAAGGTTTGCATAGTCCGATAATAAATCTAATTTGAATTACAGCCACAAAAGTCAGAAAACAAGACTGCTTTTCAATCTCAGGTCAGGTCAGACTGGAATTATGTACATGAACAAATTTAAGGATTTCATTTAAGTTCAGTTAGGCCTTAGGCATGCTAACCAATTAGGTAAATGTTGGTTGCAAAAGACAAATTATTGAAAGTTAGAGGAAGCCTTCCTTACATGACAGAAGTGAATCCCTTTAACGCTGTTGCCCATTTTGTCCAAAGGAGGTGACCAGCACATCAGACCCATAACATTAGGAACAACCAGAAGAATGCCACCAGCAACTCCAGATTTTGCAGGAAGACCAACCTACAGGAAGTTAAAGACTTAGTATACTATGTTAACATTCTAGTCTGTTGTGTTATTCGTAACACTTAGCACACAAAAAATTATTATATAGCACTTTAGCTGATCATTCCCAGAATATTTTCTAAGTTGGGTAAGCATTATTATCCTTGACAGATAAGGCACATGGAGAGACAGCAATCACATTGCTCGCCTAAGGTCAGACAGCATATTAGTGGTTCAGCAAGAACTATACCCCAGGCCTAATAATCTCAGCAGAGAAGTGAAACATACACACAGATATCCAACAAGTCATTGATAATTTGCAACAATGACAGTGCTACAAAATAGTATTAGCGCAAAGATCCCTTTTGTTTAACCGTGACAGCTTAACACGACTTGCATGCGCGCAGGCACACCCAATATTTTACCACCTAATTCAGGATTTCACCAGTTATAACATTTGTTTGGATAAAAACTAAATTGAATAAGCAATGTAGATATTGCTCTTGTAAGAGATGAGTTATATCTTTGAAGCCCAACTTATGTTTTAGGCTGAAAACAGTACTTGTCTGAAATACCTTGAAGTGCTTAATTTCACGATGCTGTAAGTAACAGATTTTCAAAAAAATGTTGTTTTCAACTTCTGATTAATTCACATAACAGCTTAAGTATAAAAAGATCAATCCTGAAATGTTTGTTTAAAAGCCAGTCTAGATTAGTTTCACTTGCCAGATACAATTAGCATCCAACAGTTACTCACATGGAAGGCAAACTGTCCTGAGAAGTCATACATGCCACAGGAATGCATTAGGCTCAAGGTATTCCGGACTGATTCAGGGCTCAGCACTCTTTCACCAGTAATTGGGCAAAAGCCACCATTAGCCAGAGTTGCTGCCATCACACTAGCCGATTCACAGGTCACTTCAATAGAACACAGCTAATGGAAGGGAAAAATAATTCTTATTTGTATGTATAATCTCTATGTACATACAGTATGCTAAAGAACAACTGGAGGTCTACATACTAGCGTCATTACATGAGTTGATCTGTATCACTGAATAATGATTATTTTTTCATCTCAGCCAAAATGGTTGGGCTGTTTTCTGATAACAAGTTTTGGGGAAAATGTTGTTTTGCTCATTTTAAAAAATTCTAGTGAGCTTTTCTTTGAAAAGCTCTAGCACCCCCACACTTTGCGGCAGCTATTTAAAATTTGGCAACGGATGGCTTTTTTCAGAAATGTGTCTTGTGCGAGCTGCATGAAAATCTGTCCAAATTTGGCCAAATTATAAGACTTTGAAAAAATGCAGACTGTACATGCTCAATAGGAAATTATTAGATTTTAGCAGCGTAATTCCCAGAAAATTCTATCTGTGTTAACCATGCTCCAGGTGGCAGCTGAACCAGACTTTCCCTGAAACTGCAGCTCTGGGCAGCGGGCAACATTAGGTCAGGGCACCTGAGCTGAGAGCAAAGAACCTGTCTCTCCGGTGCTCCCAATGACCAGCTGCTGAACACAGGGGCAGCACTGAAAAGGAAACTGCCTGATTCACATGCAGAGGGGGTAAGAACCAGAAGTGTTTGTGTGTATTTCGGGTGAGGGAGAACAGACTGAAAAAGAACCTAAGGAGGGGTGGAGAAGACACCACAATGACATGACAGATTGGTTGAGGAGGTGGTGCCAGGGGGAATGACAACTAGGACAGGCTTGGCAAAGAGATGAGAACCAATGGGGTCATGGGAAGGAGGTGAGGGGAAAGGGAAGATACATGCAGCAAGGAGTTAGGGTGCAGGGAAAGAACTGGGTCAGGCTGGACAAAGAAACTGAGATAAACTGCAGTGGATGAGGCTGGGGAGTAGACAAACACTGAGATTGGATGAGGAACTGGAGAGATTAGGAGCCACTGGGGTTGGGAATGTGGGTGGGGAGGTGGTATGTGAAAGGAGGCCAGAGGAGGGGACAGATGAGATGAACAGAGGGCTGGGGAGAGGACTGGGCAAAGAGACTGGGATGAGAAGCCTGAGAAGTGGAGACTGTAACCAGCTAGCTGAAGACAACAGCTGAGACAAGAAGCCAGCAGTGAGACAGAGACAGGACTGGGACAAGAACAGGTTCGAGGGCACAGGGCAGAAGGAGGTCACACACTTGGTGGAAAATGAGCAAAAGATTCTGTGTCCGTTAAAGCACGCTTCCTCTAGAGCCTACAATGGAATCCAAGATTCCTGAGTCTCACCATTCTTCTATCAGCAAGTATCTGTGAAACCCACTGGCAAAAGTGTCCCATATTCCCTCTAGAGCTAGTCTACAGAGAATGACAAACTAGTATTACTCTGTTAGCTCAAGTGGCAGGAGGTTTGAGTAGTAGTTCTAGAGGTTCCAACCCTACTTATAAACTGTGTGGAAGTAAATATGTCACATGATGGAATTTGTTATTTCAGTTTGCTTTAAAAAAAAAAAAGCTAGGAAATTACACTGAAAACTATGTTAGATGTTAAGGTTACAAAATCAATCATTCAAAATAGACAGGAAATGACAAAATTAAGATTGCTTGTGTAAACATAATTTACCTTCCTTATATGCATTATACTAGTCTTTAATTACTTGATAGCTTACTATTTTCTCCACAGTACCAGATTTATTCACTGCATAGGATGGACCTGCTCTGAGGATGAAACAGGGTTGTGTAGTGAAAGAGGCTGTTGTCTGCAGAACCATGGCCTCATTTGTTGCACAAACTGGAAGGGAGTGTAGTGAATATGCTATGTAGTTTGTAAGACAACAAAGGATGGTCTCACAGCTAACACAGATGAATGCTGAAGTAGAAAACTGGATTCGATCCCTATGTATGGCACAGAGTTCTTATGGGATGCTGGGCAAGTCACACCAAACTTTTCACATGTGGTCACTAATTATGTGTTCCTCATTTTCTGGAGGCCTGAACTGAAACCATGAGGTCTGATCTGCAGAGTGCTGAGCACTCACAGATGCAACAGAAGTCAGTGTGAGCTGTGCTTGAATATATAAATTGCTATATAATGCTAAGTACACCTTGAGATGCGTAGGACCGGATTTTTCAAATTGGGCACCTAAAATTAGTGGATACCTGTGACCTTAATCTCTTTGTGCCTTGATTCCCCATTTGTAAAATGAGGTAATACCTTCTCATCTCACAGGGATGTTGTGAAAATAAATTAATTAATGTCTGTGAAGCACTCAGATGCTACGATGAGCAACACAGAAAAGCCCATGATGAAATAAAAAATTCTACATTCAGAGCAGGTTTTGAATAGAGTACAGTAAACAAGGTATGGGACCACATACTGAAAAATGAGAAAACAAAATATGGAATTAGCTGTTCACCAAGGGAGGACAGTCCATTTCGTGCACTGAATGAGACTTAGGTCCTGTAAGAAAAAACCTGTATGTGATATTAGAATGTATCAAAATATATAATAAATACTACAGCTCTTAAATGCTAGCGCAATCCAGAACATGTTACTACAATTCTGCACTCACTTTTACTGTTTACTAACAACAATTCTTTGACCTGAATATTAGTTTGGCCTTGTCTAGTTGAGGTAATAAAGGCAAACACTAAATTGGCCTCACAGTGCTGATGCAGCTTATCATAGATAAATGAAATAGTCAATAGGTCAAGAAACTACAGGAGTCACTTCCCCACCCATGAATGTTAAGATAAAGCTAATGTTTAGAAATACTCTGCTCAGAGTTAAGCAGATAAGAGGGAGTAATATGAACCAGAAACGTGCTCCTTTTCAAAACATTGTTCTTGACTTGTTAGTGCTTCAAATTTGACAGGGATGAAATGACAGAAAGGCAAAATCTAGTCAGTCTGTGGACAGTTTACAGCATGCACAGCGTGAATGGTCAGTGGATTATCTGTGGAAAACCCCCGCTTGCCAAGTTTTTGTGTCGTGACAAGTGCAATTATTTTAGATAAAAGCAAAGCAAAAAATGGGCTATTTGACTATTTACACAATATAGTTTCTTGTTTGGCTCATAAGAATTAAACAAGAGAGAAAAGGGGTGCAAAAGTGTTGCCTCACTTTGAATACTACCCTCAAACTTGAAATTAAAAATCTGTATACATATTATTCTCTCACAGCAGAAACTTGCTAATTCACACAACCAATGGAGACCCAAAAGTTAGTTTTAATTTAGTTTACGAGTTTAATACATCAAATGTTCTCTGTTCATTCAAAAAAATTAGGCATTAATGGGCTCCTTTATATCTATGATTAATTCAGTTTGTGCTGCTTACACTTTCAAAACTTTATTTCAATTCCATTATAAATACTCAAGATTAAATAAGAATCAGTCACCTGAAAATAGAAGTCTAATACAGCAACCATGTCTGTGCCTTCTGGAAAACACTGGGGAAAGAAGTAAAAGTAATCTTTTAAACATGTTGATTATATCAAGACAGTAAATCAATTTTAAACTAAAGAGATTTAAAAAATAAATAAATTCCAGCCAGTGTTTAAAACAGTTTTAATTTTAAAATCTAGCCAACACTTATACAAATGTTTAAAGAGAAAACTTTAATGTTTAGGAAAATTAAATAACATTCTGTTTAAAAAGATGCAACTGTCAGATAGCTTAATACTCTCTAGCTACTAAAACACCTTTATGTACGACTTGAAGCATAGAATCTTTAACTATATATGGCAACACCTAAAAACACCTAATGCATTTTTATTTTTTAATTTTTTTTTTTTAAAAAGAGTCACTTGTACTGAATCTTTAAAAAAGTTATAGCACATGACTTTAGAATCAATAATCTAATACGTAGAAATGAGATTTGGGCTGTTCTGTAAGATTACCTAAATATATGTCTACATTCTCTCCAAATTGTATGAAACAAACATACTTGCAAACTCTTGTACAAAACACACACAGTATTCTAAACCACGTAAATAAAACCCAGATTATAGAATATAATGCCAAAAATTCAGAGGCCAATATTATGAGCAGTAAAAGTCTTGCAAAACCAACAAACAAAGGATAGATAAACCTTCTTTTCTTTCAGGTAGTAGCCAATTGCAAAATTTCGATCTCCACTCTCTCTTTCAGACTGGAACCTGAAAAGAAAAAAGTTTTCAAATACTTGGACTGTAGCGAAGCACAATGGTGAGAGGGATTTTTTGTTTGTTTGTTTGTTTTTAAACTTATGTGCAAAGGCAGATGTCAACAAAAAAGAAACCGGCAGAGAGCAATGAAAAGCACAATTTTGTATTCGTTAAAAATCAAGCATTAAAAAAAGGTATAAGAATACTGGACTCACCAAGTTGTGCACTAGCTAGTCTATGTAACCACACCATCTCAACACTGTTACCCTCGTCCTGTCCTACTGCTCCAAACTTGCCCCCACTGAAGCCAATGGTAAAATTCCTAATGAATTAAAGAATGCAGGAACAGACCCACTGTTCGTTAAACCCATTCAAGTCAAGTCTTGTCTTGAAATTAGACTGTATGCTGCTCAGGACAAGGAGTGTGTTTTATGTTTATACAGCTCTTTAGAGAACACTGCACCTGCAGCTCCCCCTCTGGGCCCAAATTTTAGTTAGGGGTATATAGTAAAAGTCACGGACACGTCACAGGCCGTGAATTTTTGTTTACTGCCTGTGACCCATCCATGGCTTTTACTAAAAATAACCATGACTAAAACAGTCTTAATTATCAACAGTAAAAATGACCAGCGTTGTTTGTTTCATTCACTCTACTACTGTTTAGCAAAACTCGAGCAACACCACAGGCACCTTCTCTCTGCAGATTTGGAAAGATGCTGCATTAATTTATACTTGGTTCACACTTGGAGGTTACCCTGGCAACCACAGAACTTTAAGTGTCATTTTTTAAAATATAAGATTAAATTCTGAAGAAATTGACAGTATAGTGTGAATAGATTTTAAGTCCTAATTAAAGTTTACTCTAATTCAATAACATTCTCTCTCTGGTAGAAGAGTAAATAACTATGCTTTTATCAGTGCAAAATCTAACACAATAAGGCTCAGAACTGAACTTTAACAGTTGAACAGTATCTACTTTTACTGGTGACCAATAAAATATACATAGTATATATAAGCTGATTTATAGGTAGGCCAATAAATTTTGAAACAAAAGCACAAGACCCTTTTCTTAAAAGTAATACTGAAAGAGGCAAGACAGTAAAAGAAAGGAAAAGGAAGGACATATGACAGTGAAATACAATGAATATACACCTCCTTGTGATTTATGCAAGTACAATCAAGAGGGATTTGACAGTTAGAAAAAGGGAATCAGGTTGAGGCTCAAGTCAACAGGTAGGCAGCTGCCTAGGGGTGCATGTAACTGAAGTGGTGGTTTGAGTGTCTGAACAGGGTGCAGGGACAGAGAGGGTCTGGGTGAACACATGGACAATCTCACATTTGCAATGAGGCTCTTCTCCCATTAAATTTATGTTCACAGTTAAAGAAGTCTTAATGAAAGCTATCAGCTGCCACAGTAAGCATTCCTGTATCAACTATACTCAGGTAAATTATAATCACCTCTCTTCCACCCAAACCAATCAGCATCCAAAATTCCCCAACACTATGGAGCACACTTATGGTTTCCATAGGAGTGTTGCCTCATGCAGCCCTCAGAATGGTGGAAATCCTGCAGTTGTAATAGAAAAGCCTAGTTTTCCTGCAGGAACCCTACATTCTAAGAGTTCCATAAGGGGAGTTTCCCCTATCGTAAAAAGATTATATAAATAAATAAAAAACCCAAGGAATAACAACTGTGTAAAAGAATGATTTATAATCCTTTTGGTACAACTAATGTTAAAGTGGGCAGTTTCATTTTTGGTATGAATGCCAGGCTTACACAGTTTTGATCTGTAGTTCCCACATAAACAGCACTCAAAGGGAGAAGACTCCCAAACCTAAGAGGGAACCACCTGTACATAAGATTTAATCAAAACTATCATCAAAGAGACCCTCGTACATTAAGTACCACAAAAATGAACATATATTTAAAATCAGAAAAATGTAAATCATATTAGGACTGAAGTAAGATCTTAAATATAAAGGGTGAAATCCTGTCTCCACTGAGGTCAACTGGAGCCTTACCACTGACTTAAAGGGGGCCACGCTTTCACCCTAGATATTTTACCACCAAACCTCAAAACAAAAACAAAAAATACTCACGTGGCATTATTGAATCCAACATACTCATTACCAGCCATATTATTCATAAACTGCATCATCTATAAAAAAAAAAGCATCCCAAAATCTTCAGATCTGATAACATCATAACTCAGACCAAATTTTTAACCTGGCCTTAACTGAGACTGTTTTGGGGCATACAGTGAAAGTCATTAGGATGTCTAAATGCCAAATTGCACCTACAAATCAGATAGCTGTTCAAACAGCTCAAGTGTCACCTGCAATTTGAAGGCAAAAATTCCGTGAGGACAGTGTGAGCCCCTGTATCATCAACTCTAAATATGATAAACAGCACTAGAATTTTTTAATATTCACTTACATAGTCAAATTTTTCTGCATTACTTGCTCCTTGCTGAAAGGAAAGAAAAAATATTTACAAGAATTGTTAACATACAAAAAACTATAGTCAGAAGTCCACTTAATATAATTAATTTTTTTACTTGTATATAACTAATAAAGACGTAAATGTATAAAGATATTTAAATATAAATTACTACGATCATTTTGTATATTAATATAATTACAATAAAAAATTAAAAAGTTAGGAGAGTAAATAGCTCAGATAACATTCATACAAAGAATGCTACAAGATGTTTTTATCAAATACCTTGTATATAGGGGATGGATTTAATCAGAAAGAAAGGTATGCTTTATTTTAAGTGCTCTCTATTCAACACAACATATTGACAAAGAATAGTATATAGTAATATACGTGACACACATACAAATTCATTGTGATCAATGTTCCTATAATGAACATAACACAGGATTACAAGCATAAGAGGTTAAAAATCTTGTCTTAATTTATATTAGCGCTGAGCACAGAAACTTTATAGGCTGGAGTCTGAATTTGTTTCCTATGGTTAGTGTTCATGCTAAAAATTTAATTCAGATGGACGACTTAAAATAAAGTGTTACCTTTACTATAAAAATAACTTCACTTAATTTCACATTTAAGGTAAGTATCCTACCTATATAAAGAAACTGATTATTTGGGTTAGCAAAATACGGTATTATTAAAAAGCTACAATTTTAGAATCTCAAAACCTCAAGTGACAAAACACTAAAACTACATCAACATTTTGCTAGCAATGTTTTTGTTAAAATTAGTTCTTAGGCAATTTTTTTAAAGGATTTTTTCTTAAATTTGGTAAATGCCAGTGAAAGATGTATTGGCCCTTATCTTAATTTCTGATAACTGGCCTGCCATAAATTCTTATGGGGGGCCCAAAAAATAAAAAAAGCTCATGCATTTTACTTTGTTTTGAAAACAGCCAAGCAGCTTCATTTTAATTTAACAGCAAGTTCACAAAACAATGGATTAAAAATCTGAAATCATATCAGTTGGCATCATATAAACTGATAGACAATACATCAGAGGTTTGTTTTATAAACCACTTCAGTATTGAAGATATTCTATTTAGATAAATCTTTTTGGCTAGCGTATTACCTCAAACAAATCAAGAAACATTACTCACACTATGTTTAGTATAGGGAAAACAAAAAAACGGAAGCTTTGCATGTACCAGCATTTTACTTAATGAAATGCATAAAGCCAGTTTAATTTCCCACTCTACAAGTGGATTAAGGTGTTGCACATAACCTGTGAAGCCCTACGCATCAATTCATCTACAAGAGAATGTGCAGTCACACGTGTACGATTCCTAGCTGAAAGGAATACCACGCTGCTGTGCCAAAATGATGTGCCAATGGTCCCTTACGCTTATAAAATAAAAGCTAATCAATAATCTTACTCTTAGAGCCAATAATCTCTAGCTAGACAATATCTAACAAACAGGTATGCTAAAAAAAAATTCACAATACATTTCATCAAAATGTCTTGTATAATATACCAGAATACAAGCCTTAAAAATGTAATGCCAAATCTGTTCAATGAAAAATAATTAAAAAAAGAAATTACCAACTTCATTGAACTGTTGCAGTTGTCAAAATATTCCATAGATCCTAATGCTGTAAAATATGTAACAACATTTAAACCACAAAAACCTTTTCAACCTTTTAAATGCACAATGAACATCTTTTTGGGAAATCGGGTCAGCATTAGTTATGGGATGCTGCATCAATAATCATAGGGTTAGACATTTAAAATAAAATGAAATAAGTTATGCTTTTGTTAAAAAAAGGGAGGAGAAACATGCTTTGTGAAAAAACAAAAATACATAGTATTTCGGTTCTTTCTTGCCCAAGTGAAAAAATCCTTTACATTTTATTAAACTGATTTTACTAACAAAATATAAACATGATGGGCAAAAGTCAGATGTATGATTAATATATGAGTACTAACTATTTTCGTTCCAGCATTTAAAAAATTCAGTGTTTTCTTTGTCTTTTTGTAAGCACCATCTGAGTTCACACTGGGGGAAGATAAACACTTTTACACAGCATCTTCTGTATACAGGTACTAACAAGCATGTTGACCAGCTGATGTACACTTAGGCCGTAATCCTGTACACATGCTTTCTTAAGTTTAAACATACAAGTAGCCCCACTGAAGACAATGAGGCTACTTATATGCTTAAAGTACATGCATAAGTGACTGCATGATCGGAGCCTATATATACACAATATAATTCAGAAAAAGAACAAAAAGTTTTATTTCCATTATGTGTTGATAACTACAGTAGTGTCCCTTTTTATTTCTACAGACGAAGGAAGCATACCACCCACCTTCTAAATCAACAGGACACAGAGACAACACATATTTTATGACTGAAGTTCAAATACAGATACTAAAATTTAACTTTGACTTTCTATGGAAATATTGAAGATATTTTTACTAATTTAAAGAACGAAAGCCAGGGCAGCTTTTGGCCTCTAAAGTTTTATTTGACTTAGCCTGGTTTTCCAGTTTGTGGCTTTAATTAATTGATATTTTTAAAAGCTTCATAAGCAATCCATCTATCTAGAATGCTAATGAAAGGAAATATTCCATGCAACATCTTCAGAAACACTAATATTACATATATTAAAATATATACACATATACACACTTATTGTAGACATGCTTGTGTGTATATTTTTCTATATACACACACATGAATGAACAAACATTTATAAATGAACACAAAATAGTTTAAAATGCTAAGACAAACAATCTGATGAGAGATAGGAAATTCAAAAGTTGTGACATGCAGCTCTTAAAACTCATATGCACTTTTATTTAAACACAATGAAAAAGTTATGGCTGGCAATCCTAACTTTGAATTTCTTTGCTTGTCAATTTATGTTAGGACCTTAGTGGTTTCTAAATAGGTTGAGGTTTTTTAGGTGGGGGAGGGGTTCTTATTATTTTTTCTTTCTAAAAGCAATTAAATTATTCTGTGGAAGTTTGTTCTTATTTTAAGATAAGCATTCTCCGACTTGGTATAACTGAATAAGACGGTAGCATTTTGTTCCCATAATATGTAGAGCATATGAATACAAGTGCCTATGTATTTGACATAGCAAAACAGAGTGCTGTAAATACTTGTCAAGGAATGCAATATTAAACCCACGTAAAACTGACTTAATGAAAAGCAACTTTTCATTAACATTTGAGTTGTAGTTGACTACACCATAATGTAATCAAAATAATTTCTTAATTTGAAAGCAACCCAATGCGGTAAAAATATAGCAAGATGCTTAAACATAGCTAACAATTTTATTTAGATCTTCATAAAATGCACCCTTGAGTGAAGACTTTATTTGACAAATTTCAGTAAAGCGGAATGCTAGGATTACGTTTTATAAAGCCCCCAGAAAATGCAAATACTGACATTATTTTAATTACAGCAGCAAAATTTTTACATTTGAATACATCAATTTACCTTTTAATGGCTTTATTCTAGCTTTCTGTACTTACACCCTTTTTTTGGTTAATCTGTGCTCTGTGAAAACTGGTGTCTTGGCTGTTTAGCATAACATTTTCACCTCTGAAATACTTGGGGGCACAATGTCATAGACAGTATTTGATCCACCAAGAACAATACTGACATTCTTAAAATTATATATGTTTATATATAAACTATTTCTCTTGTGTCCTTAATGTAAGTATTGAATACTGTGTGAGATTATAAATTCTTTACATAATTTGGGACACTGTGCACTACAGAACAGACTCTATGCCAGCTAGTGTAACAGTAAGTGAAATCTACTCCAGTTGTAATAGGTCATAATAAAAAACAGACAAAAGAATGTGAATATTTACTAATCACTGAATCAGATAATATGAAGAACTGAGAAACAAGAAAAATCCTACAAATTTGAGTAACAGACGAGAGGTAAAATAGCATGAACCAACACCCAAGTAAAAGAGGAAATAAAAATCTTGGGCATTTCTATAATCACGCTGGTACGTTTTCAAATTCATATGCATACACCTATTTAAGTGTCAGACAACCAGAAGATAAATTAAGAAAAAAGATGGCATGTGCTTATGTAATTATACTATTAGATATACTGGATGAAAAGCAGGGACTTTTCCTATCAAGTGGTATGAAGATGGAGTATGAAAACCATCTTTAAACTTCTATGAACCTAAAGGTTGTGTAGTGGCACTCAACAGGACCATGGCACTGTCAGCCACATTTCTCTTTACTCGCAGTCTCATTTAATTTTGTGAGTCACAGCACTTCACGACAATGGTAATGTCAGAATACTATGAAGGATGTAAAACTGTTGGAGGACACTAATTTATATGCTTAGTTTCAAAAAGTGTCTGAAGCAGCTTAATTGCACACCTTATCTTTCTGCAAGGTTATTTAAGTTTAGCTGAGGATGTGCATGCACTATTTCTATCCTGATCTTTATTTTTTACCCCTATGCTGATAATCCTTTGCAACTCCCCCCCCCCAAGGACTTTTGATAGCACTCATTACCGTAGTATCTAAATGCTTCCCATTTCAACTGGAAGAGAGAACTGCACTTCATGGAGCGTCCAACTCTTCTCCTTTCCTTAACTGCAGAACCTTCTACTAAAGATGTCTTTGTTTTTACATTTTGTGCATTTAAGTCCTTCCCATTATGGCGGGAAAGCTTTATCAATACAGAGGAGGTCTTGCAACATGCCCTGTGGTACAGTTGCCAACTTTCGAATCACAAAAAACTAAACTCTCTTGCCCTGTCCCTGCCCTGGGCTTCGCCCTACGAGGCCCCACCCCTTCTGTGAGGCCCTGCCCCCATTCACTCCATCGCTCCCCCTCCCCCACCCTCACTCACTTGCTCATTTTCACCGGGCTAGGGCAGGGGCTTGGGGTGTGGGAAGGGGTGAGGGCTCCAGCTAGGGGTGTGGGCTCTGGGGTGGAGCAAGGGTGCACAAGGGGGCTCTGGGATGGGGGGTGGGGGTGGGGCTGAGGAGTTCGGAGTGTGCAAGAGGGCTCAGGAGGGGGTGAGGGGTGCAGGCTCCGAGCAGCGCTTACCTAAGGCAGCTACCAGGAAGCAGTGACATATCCCTCCAGCTCCTAGGCACAGGTTCAGCCAAGGGGCTCTATGTGCTGCCCCTGTCCGTAGGCACCGTCTCCACAGCTCCTATTGGCCACAGTTCCTGGCCAATGGGAAATGCGGAGCCAGTACTTGCAGCAGGGACAGCACATGGAGCCCCCATGGCCGGTCCTATGCCTTGGAGCCAAAGGGACATACTAGCTGCTTCCTGGGAGCTGAGAGGAGCTGGGACAGGGAGCCTGTCAGCCACAAGCCAACTGGACTTTCAACTGCCCGGTCAGCGGTGCTGACCAGAATTGCCAGGGTCCCTTTTCAACAGGGTGTTCCGGTCAAAAACTGGACACCTGGCAATCCTACTCTGTGGTCAGATTCTGAATCAATTTCTTCTCCTCTGGCAATTCCTTCCACAGCTATCCTATCCTCCCACTCCCTTAGTGAAAGATCCATTCTTCCTCTCAAGCTCTCATGAGGTTTGTCCTGGGTGCCATGTGTTGTTTTCCTAAAGAAGTACAGCTGTCTTGGTACGTTACAAAAGGAGATGCAGTCACTGATATAGCTAAATGCTTACACATTAGGAGCTTTGACAATCAGGGTCAAGGCCTCAGATGGCAACAGCAGATCAAATAACTGACAGGGTCACCTATACTAGATAAATATATATCTCCCCAACAATGCACCATTGGTAGTTTGCAAAAAACTGGCTGGTTAAATGGTACTGCATCTCCATGTTTCAAAGTGTTGTATTTCACTGAAGACAGCTAAAATGATAATACTTTCCTAAAATTTCTTTTCCATGTGAACAATTGCTGTAATTACCACAATAATGTTATATTATTGTGCATGTAAGGGGAAGTGGCTGCCCAATCATAAATGAGAGGGGAAATGGTCTAAAAGCCTTTTTATTAAGATCCAGTCAGCAGCAGGAAAGAGATTTAGAACCCCAAAACTAAAGCACTTTTACATGGTTTAAATCTCTAAAATAGTTATGTGGGGTGTAAGTACAGTTAGAATAGAGCCTGGAATTAAGGCACCAAATTTTAAATACACCAGTATATTACTGGTGTACTACAGCTGGGCTGTTGTGCAAGCTTTTAAAAAGTACATTACGTAGTTATGCTTAGTAAGAAAAACCAATATGAAAGTTGACAGTAAATAAGTAATAAATTAATTGCAAAACCCAATTACATATTAAGTTCGTATTCTTTTCCAAGATATGTATAACTCCACTCTGTAGTCAGAGTGCTGTGTGTGATCCCAAGGGCAGAAATTTTCCCCTTAAAAGTGTTACGATACTTATGTCAGCAACAACTTTTGTCCAGTGAAAAATTCACTGTGAGATACTTTCTCCGCGCCACGAGTACCCATACTACCATAGGTATTAAATGATAATTTGCACAAGAATTTTGAGGCAACACTCAACTTTTTTTTTTAAACTGATACATCCAGCGTATTGTATTTTATTTATATTTAGAATACCTTTAATTTAATTGTTCAGAAAATTAACAGATCAAATCAAGGAGCTCTTAAGTGTAACTGAAGTAATAGTTTCACCAAAAAGGTAAAAGCTGGTCAGAATTTTAAAATACAGCAATAGTCTCTCCATACTTCTTGACATGCTGTCATTTGATAAAACTATGTTATAAGATTCATATATTTGATCACATTTAAGATAATGTAAAAGACATTTAACTGTTGGATTCCCAAGGCCATGCATGGTCCTCTATAAATATGAGCAATTCCCATGGATCCCAATGATAGTGAATGCATGTGAACTGAGGGCACCATATGGTTTTAATCTAGCAGTGTGTAAGAAAATAATGATAAATCTGTATATATAGATTATATCCAAACTTAAGTTCGCCAGTGGTCTATCCAAATTTTCTACACAATTCATATGTAAGACAGCTAAATTGCAGACTATAGGTTATCTGCACAAAATATAACTAGTTAATGTTTTGTACCTGTTTATCCCGAATATACCGGTAGTTTTCCGCAAGTAACACTTATTATTAGTTATTCAAATGTTAAATAGCATTTTAGAGGAAGCAGTACATGAAAGGATCTAGATATTGTCACTCTGAAAACAAATAATGAAGCGATAGTATGGTATGTGTCTATCAGATGTGCAGTTACTACAGCCAAACATGTCAGTTCAATGCAATTTGGTCTATAAAAATGTCACAGCACTTTTAAAACAAATATCACAGTTACATGCACTAAAATTAAGATTTGTTGTATCAATTTAACTACACCATTTATCAAGAACTCTACACGGGTGTCTTCCAAATAGTCTCACACTGTGCTTTTGTCAGAGAGCAATGGCCAGTAAGTGACACTATAGTAGGAGTGACATTTTGACAGCTTAGACAAATGCAGATTTTAAAACTCACTATTACCAATGTGAATTTCAATGCTCAACCTTTAGAAAAACAAATCATGACATTTACCTGTCTTACTTATGGCCATTTTCTTTCACCTATAGCTATTAAAGATAAAGGTCTTTAAGCAGGAATTTTTACACCTTATTTAATATAAAAACAGAAAATCATGATGGAAAAATAAGAAAGAACCTTTCATAATTAACACTTCGCAGGCAGGAGCTAGGAAATACACCAGAGGCTAAATGATTTTCCAGATGTAATGAACACAATGTAAACAGAAATTAAGAAGTCATGCTTGGAAAAATTACATAATCTAGTTTTAAATTTTCCACATCAAAACTATGGAGGACTGAAATATTCACTAAAAGTCAGTAACTTCTCGATAGCAATTCACCATTACAAAACTAGATTTTCATTCCAAGTATTGCAGCAATGGTATGATTAACACTGGGGCTCCATCTGCAGTACAGCACTTACAGCAGCACAGATGTACCGCTTTAGGGCTGCTAGTGCAGACGCTCTAAGTCGATGGGAAAGAGCTCTCCCTTCAACTTAATTACTCTAGCCCTGAAGAGCACTGGTAGCTACGTTGGCAGGAGAAGCTCTCCCACTCACACAGCGGTGTCTACACCGGTGCTTAGGTCGGTATAACTTACGTCACTCAGAGGGTGGCTTATTCATGCCCCTGAGCGACAAAAGTTATACGGATGTAAGGTCTAGTGTAGACAAGATCTGAGTAAGTCAGCATACAATCTACATTTACAACTTTAACAATACACCTGCACACCCATACTAAGGGCAAAATCCTGCCTTTCAAAAACAAACATGCATTTATGCAGGATCATGGCCTAACAGGGCAATATTTGCTATGTAATCTAATGTTTACTCATGGAAACATGCATAGTTGTTAGTTTCCAACCACTTATTTGAGAAAGTGGACATTTTATGTTCAAAAGTAATAATAAATACAAAGTAATTACTAAATAAATGATTTAGCTACACAGAAGGTTAATTATGGGCAAGTTTAATATAAGAGCATGGAATTTAGTTGTGCAGCTCCTATAAATGATAGCTAAATTGTAAAGCACTCTAATTTTACCTCAGAAGGAAAAAAATCCTATTGTACTTTTATGCAAGACTGGAGACTCTAAGTCCAAGAGCACACTTGTGACTCTTTCTCATTCGGCAAGAGAAGATTTAGTGCATTTCTGAGGATGTACTCAGCTTCTGACGACAACTAAATGACATTTCTCATAACAAAATTGCACTAAACAATCTCTCTGTGAGATAGTAGTCAATCTTATCTATTTGTCTGCTTCACTCAGCATACAAGAGGCTAACTAGATGGGTAAAGTAGTAAAAATAAAATTATAAACAGAAGAAGCGGTAAACAGTGTTTCAACCAAATGACTCTGGGTCAGATCATGGTCTCTCTCTTTCAGAAATCTCATTAATGGAAGTTTTAGTACTACCGTTGTTTTGAAGTGCGTACTTTGCAAGTTATACGGCTTGATTGCATGCTTCTGTACACTAGTTACTAAATTCCAATTAGACTGCTTATCTATACACACACACATCAAATGTACAACACTACTGACTGCTAAGCTAATTTTCCACATTCAAATGCAATACTCAAAACAAAACTAAGTGTGAATGTTTTACCTTGATTAAGGAAGTGATCACAATTGCTCCAGCATTCACCATAGGATTGTGAGGCCTGTCTGTGAAATAAGAAAATTTCAATTACATATACATCCTTAGGGCTTGTTAGGGTTCACACTTGCTTTAAACAAAATAAAAAAAATAAAATAAAAAAAAAATCAGCCAGCCAACACATATTTGAGTAAAAATTATACACAAGTTTCTTGAAGCTATGGCTGTTTTATTTGATTGTAATAATAAATTACAATACTATAATCCAACTTTATATACTTGAGCAATATGTAGTGCATTTTTTTTGTATTTACAAATGCATCACTCTAGAACCTATAGCATATTTCCGTCCATGAAGCGAGACACATCACCAGCTGACTTTACAACACTGCAGCCTCTACATTCTGAATTTGTAATTTTCATTTGTTACTATTCTACTACATACAGTGCTCTGAAACAGTTATGTGAAAAGGTTATTCCTAACTTGTCCTGAATTATATTTATAGTCTTAACTGAATAATGAATCCATTATCCGTACATTAACTATTATATTAGGAAACAACAGGTGGATGAACAACACATTAATTCATGTATGAACCCAAAGTCTCCCAAGCAAATGTCAAACCCAAGTGGTGTACATGCATGGTCGATTTTACTAGTGAATCTCTTAGTTAGCTGTAAGAGAACTAAAATCCTTAACAGGCAGATGCTGTTAGCTTCCTACTATTTATAAACTCACTAACCATGCAGGGAAGGCTCATATAAATTTATTCTAACTAGCACATTTCATGAGAGCAATTATGTACTACTGATACTAGTTTCTAAAGGGAGTATGTTAATACCCTGGACAAAATAAAAGCCTATTTTTTTTAATTTTTAAATCCGAGTGTCATACAGACTAAGTTGACATAACATACGTAGGCTTCTGACTTGAATTAGACAAATACTAAGCCATTCTGATAAAAATTAGCACTAAACAAAACCAGTGGAGCCCATACTAAAAATGGATTAAAAAATGGTTCTCAAAAAGTAATTGTAAGGCAGTGGTTTTCAACCAGGAGTTCATGTACCCCTGGGGGTATTGTACAACAGGCTACATAAAAATCACTAGCGAAGTCAGTACAAACTAAAATTTCACGTAGTGGCTTGTTTTATATTATGTTTCAGCATAAAGTATAAAGTACAATATTTACATTCCAGCATATTTCTTTCCCTCAATCCATGATGGATTCTCTTTTCTCTAGCATGGTCATGCAGATCAAATATCTCCATCCCAAAGGGAAAATAAGTAGTCCATAGGAGAAGAGTCATTTGTTTATTGGAGGAATGTGTATTTACAATGGAGCCTCAGTGAGAACCATATTGTACAACAGTGAAGTTATTATTCTAATGGTTCATTACTGTTGCATTGCTGGAATAACTGCTCAAGCCTATATCCATACAATTATTCCATATGCAACACAGACCTTTCCCCTAGTAAACTCAAATTACACCATCTCTTCTCTGCCAGTTTTCCCAGTTGCTTTTCCTCTGCTGACCTTCTGCCCTTTTTGTGTTGACTCCCTAGCTATTTGGCTTGCAAACTCCAAGTAGAGAAAGAAAAGGTCAACCCTTGCACAGTATACACACACACACACACACACACACACACACACACACTTGAAAAGATCACGGCTCAGGTCAAATACATGTCACACTTCCCAAAACATATAAGGCATGCTATGCCTTTGGGCAGGTGCACAAGGGAAGAGACAGGAAGAAGAGTGCAGAGAGTCCTACAGACAGTCCTTTCACTCAGGAAGCAAGAGGACCCATGTAAGCATTTAGTGCTAGATTCTCAAGGATCAAGCCAGGCCTTTACTTTCAGCCTTCAAAAGAAGCTTTCCATAAAGTCCACAACATGTGTTTAACCAAGTACAAACAGGTGTAACTGACAGATAAGTATGGCTCCTGTTAAGCAGGGGCTTGTCTTCATACCAGGGTAAGTCGACCTAAGTTACGGTACTCCAGCTATGTGAATAACTTCTTCACTGCGCTGCACTGACAGGAGACATTCTCTGGCTGGGTGGATCTGATGTAAATCACTAGTCAGAAAGACTCTAATCATGGTTTTCTACATAAAAGTGCATTCTTGTTGGTTGTTATAACCTTAATACATATTCTTTACAACTCAGAAATAGATGTAGGTTTCATTTTTAGAAGGTACACACTATAAATTTTTAAACAGTGATTTATTTTGAAAACTTTTCAGATTAGTTTTACAGCTATATCAGAAAATAAATGATTGATTTGTTATTTCATTTACCAAAGGTAAATGAAGCAGATATTTATGAAGTCATTGGGAAGTGAACTATCATTAATATTTGGAGGATTTTCTTGCCATGCTGTATTAGAAGAACACCACCAGACAGACATTTAAACTGTTTTATTTAACTAAAACAACAACGTTAAGTATTCTGGATGTTTTTCTTCAACAGCAAACATAATATACTTTAATAAAACAAGCACATGTCCCTTGCTTCTCACATTTAACTCCAGACTTCTTCTCCTTGTCCAGATCTATTCCGCCCCCAACAATCTTCTATTCATTGAACCTTTTGAAACTTTGTAGTTTTAGAGAGGTAAGGGATTGACTCTGTTTACACAAATTTGCAGAGGGACAATACAGTTGAGGTCTGTTATTTCTCACCTCTATATATTATTTATTTAAAAGCATTTTTGCTGTTAACAAGCATGTTACCTCTGGAGACACAAATCCCCAGTTTGAGAACTGCAAAACTAAGCATTTCTGATGGTATCTTCTAGACTGAGCACTGAGTCCCATTGGGTAGATAGAAAGATTAACCTAAATAATCTATACAGAAGCCCCTGGAACCCCGTAAGATTGGGTCCCTAATCCATGAACTATTGAAACTCATTTACAAAACTTTTCTTAAACATTACATGAATATATTGTCTCATACTACAGAATTATAAATTATAATCCCTATTCCATGATGAGATATCTTTGAGCTATAATGTACCTTAATTAAAACTATCTTTAGATAGGTTTTTTTTCTCAAAAAGCATTTTATCAAAAAATCCGATTTAAATAAAAAAAATTGAATTTTTAATATTTTTTTAAATCACTGATTTTTATCCACCCTGTTCTCTAGTCGACTTATCTTCACCTTTCCGACAAGAGTGACTACCAGGGTCGACTGGAGAGCACTCTGCCGTCGATATAGTGGATCTTCACTAGACCTTCTAAATCGACACCGGCTGCATCAATTGCAGCAGCGTCAATCTCCCTGGTAGTGAAGACAAGCCCTAAGTTATAAATATACATCCCAATGTGCACGTATGTAGCACCAGGGCATTAAGAAACCAAAACACTAATCTTAGCTAATACAAAGATTTATAGTATCTTGGAAAAACTTCAGTCATCCTCCCTGTGCAATAATTTGCTCATTTGTAAATTAGGGATCATACACACTTTTAAGTATCTTAAATTGCTTTACAAATGAAAGGTGCTCTATTAGTGCAAAGAATTATGAGCAGAACACACCAAAATATTTTTGAAGACGCAAACTGTGCAAATAGGAAGCCCAAATAAGTCATCTAATTGCCACTGTTTGGAGAAGAAATGAAAAAAATGTATATTCCACAGACTCAATTTAAGGAGTTTTTTGGCTTTTTATTGTTAGGGTGCTACTTACAATGTCTTCTCTTATATGAGTGTTCTCACATCATTATGGACAGGATTTTTTAAAGAGTGGATTAACATAACACACCACATTAACAACAGCTGTTGTGATATAAATGACAAAATGGAGAAAATTCAATACTGAACTATTGAAAATTCAGCTACCTTCACTACTGTGTGAATCACTATCTCTGTGTACTTCATAGCCATTGTCAGATCCATACAGATTATATTATATTTAAATAAAGATCATATTGATGCTTCAGGTTACTTATGATTATCAGATTAACATTAAATATCCCAACTTGTTTTATACAGACTTCTACTCCCATAGCACTTAACATGGTTCCCTGCAGTGTACAATTTTCACTATGATAAGGAATACTGCCTGCCTATTAAAAGTATATGCATATTATGCCATATAAATATTGAGCTGGTGTACTATTGTAATTTTTAGACCTAACAGCTGAATCGTTTTGCCTTTGGCTCAGACTACAGACACTTACATACTTGGAACGATACCAAGGATATGACACTATATTAGTTCTTATGTAGTAATGAGATGAGTAAACATGATGAAGAAATCCTAATTCTAAAATTTAAGATGAAACCCTACAAACACTATGTACATGAGTAACGTTATACACATGCATAAATTAAAGATTGCATGGCTGCATCCCAAGTTAGCAGAGAAAAATATAACACTATTAGATATAAAACTATGGATCATGTCTAACTGGCAAACCTCTGTCTTAAGAGGTCACTTGAAAATGTCTCAACCAAAGGAAAAATAAGCCAACTGTTACATCTAAAATTACCACGGGATTCCCTACCTCAGTGAAATTTCTGCACTCAAGCGAAACCATGTTAAGAAGTGCTACAGGAGCAGAGGAGCTTACAGATAAAAAAAATCTAGTTTACAGAACACTAATATGGCAATCCACAAGATCCAGCAAACAGAGCTGTAAACAGGGGAGTTTGAGTGGGAGTACTGTTGGAGGAGGCAGGATGAGGCAAGTCCCTGGTACTTAGGGGGCAGTGAACTTTAGGTGGGAAGGCGATGACAGACACAGAAACAACAGTGGCTGTGACCCAAGCATTGGAAGAGACAATGAAGATGCCCAGATGTGGAAGCTGCTGAATGTATATGATCCTGGAGCAGTTACCTGAGAAGAGCTTCATTAAGTGCCGCCTGATAGAGCTGATGGAAGAGAAGATCTGAGGTTTGGAAATGCAGGTGAAAACTACGGTTGAGTTTCTAAGAGGATTCAAGCTGATGATGGAGGATTGGTCTTGGGACCAATCTTATTTAACATTTTTATTACTGACCTTGGCACAGAAAGTGGGAGTGTGCTAATAAAATGTGCAGTGACACAAAGTTTGGAGGTATTGCCAATACAGACGAGGACCAGAAAATCATACAACATAATCTGGACAACCTTGTATACTAGAGTAATAGAAATGGGATGAAATTTAATAGTGCAAAGTCATGCACTTAGTGACTAACAACAAGAATTTTTTCTATAAGCTGGGGGCGTTTGAGTTGGAAGTGACAGAGGAGGAGAAAGACTGGGGTGTACTGATTGATTACAGGATGACTATGAGACACCAATGTGATGCATCTATGAAAAAGGTTTCAGAGTAACAGCCGTGTTAGTCTGTATTCGCAAAAAGAAAAGGAGGACTTGTGGCACCTTAGAGACTAACCAATTTATTTGAGCATAAGCTTTCGTTATGCATCCAATGAAGTGAGCTGTAGCTCACGAAAGCTTATGCTCAAATAAATTGGTTAGTCTCTAAGGTGCCACAAGTCCTCCTTTTCTATGAAAAAGGCTAATGCAATCCTAGGATGCATCAGGCAACATACTTCAAGTAGAGACAGGGAAGTGTTAGTACCATTATACAAGCCACTGGTGAGACCTCATCTGGAATACCATGTGCAATTCTGGTCTCCCATCTTTAAGAAAGAGGAATTCGAACTAGAACAGGTGCAAAGAAGGGCTACTAGGATGACTCCAGGAACAGAAAACCCTACCTTATGACAGGAGACTCAAAGAGCCTGGCTTGTTTAGCCTAACCAAGCGAAGGCTGAGCGGAGATATGATTGTTCTCTATAACTACATCAGAGGGAGAAATACCATGGAGGAAGTAGAGTTATTTAAGTGACGCGCCAATGCGGACACAAGAACAAATGGATATAAACTGGCCATCAACAAGTTTAGGCTTGAAATCAGACAAAGGTTTCTAGCCATCAGAGGAGTGAAGTTCTGGAACAACCTTTCAAGGGGAGCAGTGGGGGCAAAGAAAAAAAAAGTCTAACTGGCTTCAAGACTGAGCTTGATAAGTTTATGGAGAGGATGTTATGATGAGACTGCCTACAACAGCATATAGCTGATCTGCAAATTCAAGCAACAAATATCTCCAATGGCTGATGATGGGACGGCTCTGCATTACTACAGAGAATTCTTTCCCAGGTGTCTGGCTGGTGGGTCTTGCCCACATGCTCAGGGTCTAACTGATCACCATATTTGGGATCAGGAAGGAATTTTCTGCCAGGTCAAATTGGTAGAGACACGGGCGGGGGTGAGGGAGGATTTGTTTTGCCTTCCTCTGCAGCACAAGGCTCAAGTCACTTGCTGATTTAAAACTACAATAAATGGTGGATTCTCTGTAACTTGAAGTCTTTAAATCACGATTTGAGGACTTCAGTAACTCAGCCAGAGGTTATGGATCTATTACAGGAGTGGGTGGTGAGGTTCTGTGGCCAGCAAAGTGCAGCATTTCATACTAGATGATCATGATGATCCCTTCTGACCTTAAAGTCTATGAGTCTAATTTAAAGCATTGAATTCCAACCAATTTCATGTACTGACCTGCTATAATGATTAATAAAGGATGTCAAAGTATCCAGCACAATTCAACATTTAGCTAAGGACATCCCCTCTGCAAGTATAAAGGTAAGCAGTTCTCGCCATTCTCTTGCACAGTTAAGGCATATTAATGTATGAACAAGTCATACAAAATTCTACCAAGAATTAGTCACTTTTATATTGGCAAAGGACGTGTATAATTAAAGACTGAACTTTGCCGGGAGTCTTGCCTACATAGGTACATATCATACACACCCATATACTCGGTGACAAGTGACAAAGTTGCAGAGCCATTCAGTAGTCCCTTAAAAACATCTCACCTACAGTCAGCCCATTAATATGTAGTCCAGAGACACATTCTAACACTTGAAATTCCTGATCTGCTTCAAGCAACTAGGTTGTTTGTTTAAAAACAAAAAACCACACGTGCGCGCCATGGAAATGTGCCCCCCCACCCCAAAAAAACAAACTACAGTGGTCTGAGATGCAGGATGGACAGTCAGTTCTGGATTCATTCCTGTGGTTTAGGAGAAGGCTTGTGGGATATTTCACAATGCTGCAGACTAAAAATGAGAGATTTCTATTTCCGAAAAAAGGATATTCCCCGTTTTCCAAAGGGGACACAGCCAAGCCTGATGCCCTTGAAGTTTCTAAGATACCTTAACATTTAATGGTGACATTTTTATCCTTAGAAAAATTTGTTCAATTCATTTTTAGAGAGTTTTTGTTTGTTTTTGTTTTTTTCCAGTTTTACTTACAATTTTCCCTGTCCCTCTTTTCAGCTGGATTCTTAATACTAGCATTATAGGTGGAGAAATATAAAACTCCCCAGTCCTTAAGGATACAACGTGTAACTTCTGTTTACAAACCTGCTCATTTAAGATGAATACATGTGTTCAAGAAAGATCAAATGTGTGCCAGGTGTTCTGCTGCACCCAGACGACACATATGGGTTAATTTATAGCTAAACATTATATATGAAAAAAATATTCCTTCTTTCTATGCAACTACACTGTCTGCCTAGCTCCTGATTTTCAGCATCTGTTCTATGGATTTGCATTTCAATTATGACAGACAAACTTCTGTAATTTACTGTTATTTTGCCTCTGTCCTTAGCTTTATGTCAGCCAGCAGAAAAACAACATTATAATATACATGCCATACATTTTCAGTTAATTTGATGGAATTTTTTAAAAAAACCAGATTCTCTTATTCTATAATTCTTTTTGCTTGTTTGTTTAAACTATTTATATCAATATGAACTGACTAGTAATTAATTTTCTTATTTAACTGGATTTTTTTTGTTCTAAACCGGTATTGAAAGAAAAAAAGTAACTTCTATGCCTTTCCTCATTACAGCAATAGGAACTACGCTAAATTGATGATACAACATAAAGCTAGCTGATTTTCAGTAACATCCCTACTTTTTAGATTGGGAGTTTTTCCAAGGCAGAGACCGCTCCTCCTCCTTTATGTTTGTACAGCACCTCAGCATTTGTGGACACTATCAAACAAAACAAAAAAAACCAAACACTATGCACAATGGAACAAAATGCTAATTTCCACATCTCAGTAATAGAAAATTCATGTTCATCTTTTGGTATGACAAATGTAAGAATTAAGTACATTCCTCAATACAAAGACAATGTTCTTAAAAGGGTTACATCTTTCATCATCAAATTCTATTAAATATTAATTGCAGTACCATGGCAACAGAAATTTTGTCTGACCTCTTACTGAGCAAGATCCACTAGAAATATTTGTTTCAGAGACAAAAATCCAGTGTTTCCTCCAAGGTTAAATGAGTCATCCTTCCAACATTTTAGCACTGTTTTTAAAAAAACAGCACTTTTATGCTTATGTATTATTATATACAGGAGCAGTCTAGATAAAATATTATACAGAATCATTTTAGATAAAACACTCTTGTGAAACAAAAAAAAACCTATTTCAAACAACATTTGTTTTGAATCAGAAGCAGAACACTTTTTCAGTGTTACAGAATCTGTGGGGAGTCAGTCCCCTCTTCTGCTTCTATTATCTGGAAGTCAACCAGCATTTGTATCTGGCACTAGCACCAAATTCTCTGAGAATGGAGAGGATGACTCATAATCACATTTCTTTCAATCAATTTAACACATCATTCTATGATCAAGAAACCATTCTGCAGAGGGCAAGACTAGCTACCCAGCTCCACTTACTCAATGAAATAAAGAGTCGAATTCCATAATATTTTTTTAAAAACATACATTATGAAACGTACTTTACAATAATCTCCATAACTAATATTTACAAAATTGTACATAGGCAATTAAAAAACCCAGTGAAGTTTACTATGCCAAGTCTGGAAGTGAGACAAAACTGGTAACTGTTATAATCAAAGGGTGAAACAATTCCAGGGTGAAAAGTATTTTGGGGGCACTGAACCTAATAATCGGCTTAGTGAGAGGATACAAATCTGATGTACTGAAAAAAAACAAAACAAACAAACATGGCATCTTCCTTTATGATATTCTGATCTCAAACAAGAAGAAGAAGATTCTCATTATTAAATATTTAATTCTTACCATCTTCATTCAGGAACAGTTTGTTGAATCTTAATCCACTAGGCTCTTTACCAACATATCTGTGCACATACTCTGTGCCAAGGTCATTAACAGCAACAGCATATTTCAAAGGCTTTACACAGGACTGAAGACAAAAGGGGACTTTGGTATCTCCAACAGAATGCCTAGCAGAGAAACAGATAAAATTATTTAATATTTTCCCTTTTTTGATCACTGTGCCAAGATTAATTGCTGCACTAATTCTTCAGACTATTATTTATTGCACTACCAATATTGTTAAATTAGATTTTAAAAGAACAGAAGTCTCCGATCAATTCAACATATTTTGTTTTTCAACGTGTGTAAAGGCAACAGTGAAGTCAAACATTGGCAATCACCATATAAATAAGAAAACCGAAATAAATGAGCCGCTGAAGTCTAGAGAGCGGCATCTGTGTCAGAGCTAAAACTCAGGAGTTCCTGAATCCCAGTCCTGTGCTCAAGTCACTAAGCTACAACCTGCATCCAGAATGGATACACCTGTTCGTGTCTAGATAATTAAAGCAATCCAACTTGGATTTGAGCTTCCAGACCTGCGTTCAATCATTAAGATTTACATTTCAAAAGGGTCTCAGTGCAAACATCTGCTCTGTAATGAGATTATGAACGACAAAATTCGATAAAATGTATTGCTTAGTAGGTTTTAACAACTAATTCAGAATGTTTGTAAAAGCAAGGATGGATTAGCAAAAGTAGTCTGAATCTGCCTAAAATATGGGTCTCCAAACCTATCAAGTCCTTGTCTGTCAGCTGAGTTTTAAGAGTACACTTTTTTGTTATATTTGCAAAAAGGAGATTCTTTTAAGAGGCCTTTAATGGAGCTCACAGAACCCCTTTGATGGCATTAACAATATATTTGATGGTCTTTCATTAATATATTTTGTAATATTCCTAACAAAGCAAAATCCTAACCTTAGGAGCATGACAAACAGGAATATCTTGAGTCAACATTTTAAAACTAATCTGCAAAGAACAAAATATAATTCATGTACCAGTGAAGGAAGCTTCTGAACTGGAATATTGGTAAATCACTTTTACAAAAAAATTGTGTAGTATTTTCATTTCAATGCTTGCCAGTTTGACTGAACTGGATCCCGAAATTCTCTAGCCACAGAAAACACACTATTACAGCTGCCTCTGTGGTGTGCCTCAACACTGTTCCAGAGGGTTCACCCTTTTGGAGTGCAAGGGACAGTTGGCTGGATGGGGCACTTAGACATGCAATTCATTTTTCTTATTTGCTGCAATTAAGTCAAAACACATTTTGGCCCCATACGCCATACATATTTTTTAAATAAAGTTAAAGCTTTAGAGTTTACATTTCAGAGGCTGCATGAATACACACTAAATTAATAAATATTCTGAATTGCCATATTCTCATCAGAACATATTTGTTGTGTGATTAGTTTGAATTAATATATTTATTTTGTTAAAATAAGAATAACTGCACAACTGAAAGACGAAGCTGTTTATAATGCAGTGCGGTGTTCCTATCTTTGGTTCAATAAGTATAGGTGAGGCTGCAAACTGAATTTCTCTTGGTCTGGAGATTTTATTTTTACCACTCCTGCTTCAAGGAAATAACTAGACTTAGAGAGCTCAAGAGCTTTTCAGCTTTACCGTTTTCCCCCTTCATATGTATGTAAAATATTTTAAAATGATAAAAATACCTAAGTTGATACTGAAATGACCATAAATCAACATTCTTGGCCAGCTGCCAAGAGGCACAGCTCTAATGATGCTACAGTCAATTATTCCGTTTCTTTCGGACATTCAAGCATCCCTGAATGGTAGTATTCAACCACTTTGTTACTGGAGAAAAGGACAGTCCAAATCACTGAGGATCACCCAGGCAACTGTTATATCCAGACCAGTATATGCTCTTAAGAGAAACTTTCATTTAATAAATGTGAAACATAGGTCTTGTTAATTTATGTCAGTCTCTGAGTATTCATTTCCTTTGAAAAGACAGATATGAAAAATCTCCATGGATTCCATGGGCATGACTTAAAGCTATACAATATGGAAAAAAATGCCTAAAGAGACCACTATTAGGCTGTACTACAGAGCCAATGCTGGCACAGCCCCTTAGTATGGACATACAGATACACTAACAAAAGGAGTTTTTCTCCCAATAAAGGAACACCACCTCCCTGAATGACATTAATTATGCACTCTTCTGTTGGCATACCTCCCAGTGTAGATGCAGTTTTGTCAGCATATGCCTCTAGGAAATGTGTTTTTTCACACCCCTAACTGACATAGCTATGATGGTGTAAGTTTTAAATGCAGGTGAGGCCTAACAGAGCCTTAGCGTACACAGCACTAGAAGGAGTTTCAACAGTTCTGAAGCCAGAGTACACTTAAGATAAGCCTCCCATGATTTTCAGCTTAACAGTGGCCAAGTGGTGTCAACCCCCATCCTCATATCCTCCAGTAAGGATCAGTTGTGAAATTCCCCAATTATACCTACTGTTGTCTTCTTCACAGTAAGCTCTCCAAGCATTAGGACGATCCCAAACTTCAGATCTAAATAAGAGCTGATCCAAAAACTTGGGGGGGGGGCAGGGGGGTGGTTGGGCACAGACTGAGCAAGAGTTTGTGATTTTTCCCTTTGTTTTCCAAACACATCTACTATACACACAGTATGCCTTAAGAAAATAGTTATTTGATTACTATGGATGAGAGAGAAGAGAATAACATATTACACATCAAAATTGGCATACTAACTCACGGGAAAGCCAGACCTTTTGTCAGAATACATATATTCTGATGTCAGAAGTGGAGGGGGTTTCTCAAAAGATAGCTCCTATCAAAGATTGCCTCCAAAATAAGTCCCCTTTACAGCCAGTCTTCACTGTGTAGCTACGAAGAACAGAAGTCATCTACTGCAGCTGAAAAGTCATTGGGCTATTACTGAAGTTCATTCGTAAGATCACTACTGAATGCTACGGCCATGGATGCTGTACTGCCAAATATCAAAAGACAAGATCTGGTGGCTACTGCTCCAAATAAAATGAAGTGGTTTCTACTGCATGGGCAATACCAATAAAACTTAACTGAGCAATATAACAGCACAATTAGTTGTGTTGCTGTAGTTCAAGTTACACCAACAGTGAAAATCTTAAACATGCTAAAAATATACCTCTGTCCATCCACTGTGCAAAGTGACACTCCCCACAAATCAGGGCTGAACTTGGCCAGTTGTGGAATATAGTCAGCAACCTACCCAAAAATATGAAATGAAATTATACAGTTCATTATATTGTTAAAATGTTTATTTTCATTATTAAGCAACATACTGTAACAGGCATAAATGTGTGTGGATATTATGCCGTGGAATACAGCATATTCCATTTCTCTGAATAGCTTGGGGGACACAGATTTTATTCAGGTAATCAGGAGTTAGGATAAGCAAGAAGACAGTCTCTTGCACCAATCCCTGCAAGCGCTCTCCCTTACAGTCAGAAATAGCTGTACAGGGAATAGACTTTACCATTATTACTACATGTATGCAGTAACAATAAGGTAGCAGACTCTTGCACTCAGGCTTACTGCAGCTGCTCGGTGCATGCAAGACCCAGCACTAGGTCCTGCGGGCCACCCAGGAAAAAGCATGGAGGCTGGGGACCTCGGTGCTGCATCATCCAGGGCCACAGCTATGACACCAACCAGCTGAAGAGCAACTCCACAGTGGAGGTGTGGGGAGGAGTCGAGGGGGTAGGGACATGCATTACCAGCAGCAGTGCATGGGTGCCAGGTGGTTCCACCAGACGGTTGCAAGCATGCTGATGTTTTGGGGAGGGGACAAGGAAGAGATTCAGATAACAGAGAGGTTCAGATAATAGGGTTTTGGACAAACAGGAGCATACTGTATGCGAGATATGCTGAGAATGACTAAATTAACATGCCCATCATCACAGATCAAATCCAAAACCTTACTGCAAGTTTACAGAAAAGTATTTTCCAGTGACCTACAACAACCTTCAGCTTAGTCTAGGAGTAATTAACATCCAAACTTTCATGCATTCAGGAACTTCAAATTATAAGGATAATTAATTTGAAACAAAGAGTTTTAAAAAAATCTTGTAAACAAAATTAGTGAAAGCAATGGATTAATTGCAGTACACTAACAGAAGTACAGTATTGATAAATATACAATCTCCCCCACACAGGTATGCCAGAGTGTCTCAGATGCTGTCCTTAAACGATTTATTATCCAAGGCTTAGAGCTCTCTTGCAGGTAAGTCGAATCATGCCAAACATATGGCAGTTCTGTTATTTATACAAATAAGCATGAGGAAACACTAATGTTTCCCTTGTTAGTCCAACACAGAATTTGAACTCAGATCGCAAGACATAAAAACCCCTACTGGCATACAAACCCCTGCCACTACCTCACTAAATGGAAGTGTTTTTAAACATATACTATCTAATTATTTTTATATGGTCACAGACATGAGTTAGCTCAGAACCCATCAGTTGCAAGACAGTATTTCCATGGCTTTATTAAAGTATTACGAAATCTCTCCAATTAGAAGAAAACCCAGAGTTTGCTTAATTTCCAAAAATCATTAGAAGCTTGGCAATGCTTTCAGATGAAGGCATGTCAAAGCATGAGACTATACTACATTTAATGCAGTTTAGGTTAATTTAAACCAAAAGTATAAAAAAATTACTAGGTTGCAAGAACTCAAAAAAGTCTGTAATGGATTCTAATCTCCTCCCACCCCTAAAACAGTCTTCTTAAAATATATAATATAAAAACCATTGGCTCCACTTTTAACAAACTGTGGCTCTCTTTTAGGCTGAGCTGTTTGAACGGAAAAACAAAAACAAAAAAAAAACGCCCCCTTACAAAGAAATTACCTGTCCTCCAGATTGTTTTTTAGCACTTTCATACAGCTCATCAATGTGTGAAGTAAACGACATAAAATCTGGAATGACGAACTTTCGCCTGAAGGCCTGAGTAAGCAACACAATATTGCTTTGTACACACCTGCGGAATGTAAGAAAAATATTAAGTAAATACTCCAGCTGCCTTTTATTTCTCTCAGAGGACTATAAAAGGGCCAATCCAGCCCTTGCTTATGTGTAATTCACTGAAGTAAACAGCATTATGTGCATGAGTAAGGACTGGATGACTGGGCCCTTAATTATTCTTACAGGCATAAGATATTCTTTATTAGAAAGAAGCTTCCATTCCACAAAGGTATTAGGGAAATTTTTAATTGATTGTTTACAGCAGTTGAATACCAGTCCATTTTATTCTTTAATTATTTTAGTTTCTTATTTAAGGTTTCAACTGCAGGGGTGCACTGCATTTCTAATTGTACATGACCACACGTTTCATTCAGCCTGACAGATACTAGGAGTCGCCAAGCTCCACAGGGCTGGCTCTTTCCCTCAGCCCCACTTCTAAGGGATCCTCTCTATGAGTTTGGTGATTGAACTGCAAAAAGTGTCAGAAAGTAGGATGAGAGAAGCAGTTAAAGTGAGGAAATAGCTATACTCTAGCCCAGAGGTGGACAAACTACAGCCCGCAGGACCGTCCTGCCCGGCCCAAGCTCCCGGCCAGGGAGGCTCTCCCCCGCCCCATCCCCTGCTGTCCCCCTCCCCTGCAGCCTGACTTCACCGCGCCACCAGCACTCTGGCCTGCCGCTCCTGTCGGGCAGCGCGGCGGCATGGCTGGCTCTGGCATAGTAAGGGGGCGGGGAGGGGTTGGATGAGGGGCAGTCAGGGGACAGGGAGCAGGGGGAGTTGGATAGGGGGTGGGGTCCCAGGAGGCGGTTAGGGGCAGGGGTGTGGATAGGTGTCATGGCAGTCAGGGGACAGGGAGCAGGAGGGGAGGGGGGCTGGTTAGGGGGTGGGGTCCCAGGGGGTCCGGTCCCAGGGGGTCCTGGGTGGGTGCGGTCAGGGGTCAAGGAGCAGGAGGAGTTGGATGGGTCGGGAGTTCTGAGGGGGGCGGGAAGTGGGAGGGGGTGGATAGGGGGTGGGGGGCCAGGCTGTTTCGGGAGGCACAGCGTTCCGTACCCGGCCCTCCACACAGTTGCGCAACCCCAATGTGGCCCTCGGGCCAAAAAGTTTGCCCACCCCTGCTCTAGCCCAAACTGTATAAGTGCTCCATAAATGCTGAAACTGGGGGACAGCAAGCAGCTGGATGCTCCTTTAAAGCCACCTACACATCTTCCCTTCAAGCTGCCACCAACCCACCCAGAGTACACCTCTCTACTCCCTTGTTCCCACAACAGCCAACAGATCCTTCCCCACTCCTCCCCCAGCACCACCCCCTCTGGTAAATCTGAGAGCCAGGAAGGCATGGGGCAAGGGAAATTGTGGAAATTAGGTGCAAGAAGATGAAAGCAAAAATGGGGGAAGCTGGAAGAAAGGGAAGATGACAATAGAGAAAGGTAACTTTGAGAAATGCTGCAGGAAGGAAAAAACAAGAGTATGCAAGAAGACAGACAAGAAAAAGACAACAGATATGTAAGTGAAACAAATATGTCAGACATATCATGAGGGGACATATGGAGGAACGGGGCAGGAACAGTTCTATTCCAATGAGGAGTGGGTCCAACACAAAAAAGGTTGGAAACTACTGCAACACTGATACAGAATCAGCACACTTTCTATCAGTCTGTTTAAGCCTCTAAAACTGTAGCACACACTAAAAATTTAACACACAAAATCAGGTTAAGAGCTGCCAGAATTTTTTTGAAAAGAGACTGCATTCTTCCTACAACTGATATCATTTAGTGATATTTCTTCAGAAAAATTAAGACTAAATTATGGTTCAAAATTCTAACATTTTAACTTGTGATATTTCCGGAAACATGTTGTTCTGGGCCAAGGTGTTCGAAGCACCACAGGCCGGCAGAGGTACTCTGGAAAACGAGACCCACGTGCAGCTAAGCGAGTTATTGGCTTTATTGAAGGTTAGTGACACACCCGCAACGGGGACTCCCAGCGTTGCCGTCATGGAGGCGGAGAACCCCGCACACCAGAGCTTTGCCTGGGACGGAGTCAGACGAAGGAGTGACCAGCGAGCCCTAATAAGCAGTACACACAAACAGCTCATGAATATAGAATTAGGTGCTTTCCTACAGGGAGCTTTCCGCAAACTGGCAAAGGGCCACACAGGGCAGACAGAACCGGCCTAAAGCCGGTTAGAGTTCGTTCTCCATGTCCTACAGTAACCGGGTGGCCTCGAGAAAGCGGAAGTTCCCTAACTAGGCTGTAACAAAGTCTTCCGCAATCCCTTACATATGTCATTTAATTACAAACAATGAAGAACAAAAAAAGGATATTCCCAAATATTCTGTACTATAGCATCACTAACAGCTCAAAATAAGGTTGTATGCAGGTTATTGAATAAATCTATTCTCCCCTTAAATCTGTGACACATTCTTTTTCTGTGAAGCCCCAGTTCAGGTTTAAGTCATGTTGACCCTTCACACTGTGAAATTCACCCTAAATTCAACTGACAAGATTGCTCCAAATAGTAGAAGGTACCTCTCTCCAACAGTGAAGGAGAAAGACTAGAAAAGAATAGAACCAGTCCTCTCTGAAGGATACTAAAATAGTGGTTTTTATTGGTTGCAACCTGCCGAACTTGTATAGGGGACCTACTTTGTTACCCTGTCAATTTGCGCATACTTCTGACATAGTTTGTAATGACAATCTATCCCTTTTTGGTAGATACTCATGTAGTTTTCATAGACCTATTTCATCTCTATGACCAGTCACCCTTAGAGGTTGTTACCTATATCAAGGGGATCCCTGCCCTTTTGGAAGCAATTAAGTAACAACAGTTAAGACAACTGGGCACTCAGAAGAAATATATGCACACTCAATGGGTTCAATTCTCAGATGCACTGTGACTGGTTTGCACTATCACGATGATGAGAGGTACCAGGAAGTCTCCCAAGGATTCAAGGTGCTCCTGAACCAGGGGTCGGCAACCTGCAGCAGGCGTGCCAAAGGTGGCATGTGCACCGATTTTTACTGGCATGTTGCTGCCAGCCGGGGTTCTATCCGCCGGCCCCGCTCAGCCCGCCGCCGGTCTGGGGTTCTGTCCGCCGGCCCCGCTCAGCCCGCTACCGGTCTGCGGTTCTGTCCGCCGGCCTGGGGTTCTGTCTGCCGGCCCTGCTCAGCCCACCACTGGTCTGGGGTTCTGGCCGCCGGCCCCTTGCCAGCTGGGGTCCTGGCCATCAGCCCCGGGCCCCGCTCACCTCGCTGCTGGTCTGGGGTTCCAGCTGCCCAGCCCCCTGCCTGCCGGGGTCCAGGCCTCCGGCCCTGCTCAGCCCTCCTGCCGCCTTGGGGTACCTGCACCCAGCCCAGGGCTCTGCTCCTGGCCTAGGCCCAAAGCTCTGCAGCCCTTATCAAAAACTACCTTACAATTTTGAACACTTAAAAACTGTGTATATTACAGTAATGGTTAAAAAATGTATAAGGTTAACAAACACATAGGTTTGATGAAACCAAGTAGTTGTACTTATGTGCCTGTTCTTAATTTGGGTTTTTGATGATTTACCTTCTAAAAAAACCCAAAAAACTCTCATATCTCACATCCCCAGAAAGGGCATCTCGCACCCCCAGGGGGGTGTGCATCCCAGGTTAAAAATCACTGCACTAAACTGATAAGATCTGCATTTTAATTTAATTTTAAATGAAGCTTCTTAAACATTTTAAAAACCATGTTTACTTTACATACAACACTAGTTTAGTCATAATATCGACTTATAGAGACTTTCTAAAAATGTTAAAATGTATTACTGGAACACGAAACCTTAAATTAGAGTGAAGAAATGAAGACTTGGCACACCCCTTCTGAAAGGTTGTCGACCCCTGTCCTGAACAAACAATCCCAGGGCAGAAAGCAGAAAACAGAGCTCTGTATTCCACATGGTGTTTCTGTCTCTGGAATAGGGAAGTTTGGTTCATACCAGGGGTGCCCAATCTACAGCTCCCCAGAACATTTCATAAGGCCCATGCTGGGACTCCTGCTGTCAGCTGAAACCTTCTTAAAATATGTAGAATGTGTCTGGCCCACACACACATCTGTGCTTAGGTTTATGTGTCCCTCTTGCGTAATAAGGTTGGGCACCACTGGTTTATACAACAGGTTGTGTACTCACCCCCTCAGAGACTTACATCAGTCCTAGTGTGCTTACTCAGAATAATTCAGCCATTTCTCAGGGGCATATATTAGGCTTAGATTGCTGTAACTAACACCTCTCTCACAAATCACATATGATTTATGCCCCAGATCCTCCTATCATAGAGGAAGGCAGCTTGAAAGGGGATCTGCAGTATGAGCCATGTTTGGGGCTCAGAGATGACAGTCACAGGGGGCATAGAGGGAGAGACAGATGAACAGTCTGCAAGTGTTTAGGAGGAGAGTGGCTGATGGAGAATGCCTCAACCTGCAAGGCACATGAAATCGTGTGGGAGGATAACTGGTCAGCTATTCCCCACAGTCAACAATTGTAAAAACACTGCAGCCTCCATTATCTCCTACTCCCATTAATTGCCCTATGAAAGAGGTAAATTCTTCCCTTTTTTTAAATTCTTCCAGTGACCAAGACTATGCAATCTCATTCTAAAAGATCCTCTCGAGCCAACAGTCAATCCTCTTTTCCCCACATATCAACATCTGTCCTTTTCAACTTTCTAAGGATGCATCCAATGCAGTGGAGAAATATTTCATGCCCATTAATATATGGGCCATTTTCATGCTGCTGCACATATGCACAATAGTTCAGGATCAAGCAAGATGGAGAAGATGTGGTTATGGCCCACAAGTGGATCTGAACCACGCTTCACCTTAGGCTATTTCTTTTCATGTCACTGTAAGACAAGTGCATGTGGAACCCAGGACCAGGAGTGCATAACTCAAAGGGAGTGGTAGCTCTATACCATACCAAGTAACTTGCTTATGGCAACAGAAACAGCACACCCAAAGTCTGAGTCCAATGAGTTCTAATCAGAGGAATAAATTATTTCCTAGCTGTCAGCTAGGTAAGAAATTGTAAAGAATATGTGAAGCCTGAAATAACTCCTCCCTCCAGTCCCCGGGCTCTAAAGATAAAGAATGAGTGGAAATCAGGCAGATTTTGGTAAGCAAAAATACCGATCAACAATCAGGTGTATGGTAAAGAGAAAAGGGAGAGGTCACCTCAGAGCCACCACTAAACTCAGTAACTGGAGCACCATCATCCATTTTCTATTTTTTGAGAGATTATAAAATAATTATTTTTATTCTGCTGCATAAAATTCTAGACAGACACTCTGGCATGCATATGCACATAACTCAGGAGGGTAAGACGACTATACAGAATTTACAATACCAAATCACCCCTGATAATCAGGACAAAGCTTGACCTCAAAAGAAAGAATCAGGGGAAACCATGTCTCTTTATATAGACAAGCAGCCTTTAATTCCAAGTTTTTAATAGAGGCTCAAGGATTCAGCACATTCAGTTTTTATTTAAAACGTTTTAAGAGATTATAAGTAATTTAGGCTTTAACATTTTTGTATTAAGTTCAGATTTCATTTTAAACTGATTTTTAAAAATGTAGACAAATTAAAAAATCTGATTTAAATCAAAGTCGTTTTTTTTCCCCCTCCAAAAAAAAAGAATTTTTATCCAACCTGTCAGAAACAGGATCCCCCTTGAATTCCCCAAACTTCCACCATATGGCTGCAAATGGCATTTCACCACCCATAGTACAATCCAGGAGCAGAGTTTTGGGAAGGCAGAATACTGGGGTGCATAAGTCAGGGTTATTTTTCATCCTCCCTACTATATCCCTTATCTTCACAGTTCTTCCAAGGTGTTTTTCTTCTCTACCTTTTTGAGTTTACATAGCCTGTTTGTCAGTCTTTCCACTGTGAAAGTATTCAAAATATGGTCCTGATCCTGCTACAGATACAAACCTGAACTAACACCAATTTCAACAAGATTTGGGGGGTATTTGTCTATGGCAGGTTCAGGACCTATGCCAGTACATGCAAAGTAGTAGTACTTCTTCTAGTAAAGCTTTTAAAAGAGAGTGGAGACATTTGAAAGCCTGGGCAACAAATCACCTCAGGAAAACAAATGCAAATTTAATAATTTTTGGTAAATGAGATACTTTTATGTTAATATGAACATTCCAAACACTCCAATGCACCTGCTGTCACAAAAGCTTTCAGACCATCCAAATGAATAAAAACATTTGTAACTTGAGGATTTAAGGATAAGTATGACTAAGCCTAGAATGGAATATTTCACAGGAATTTGCTATCTTGATTTGCATAACAGGAAGATCAGTTTCATTAAAAAAAAGAAAAAAAAAAAAAAGACCACTGGAGACCAGACTGCAGATTGTTAGATTTACATTTACAACAGAATATACCCAAATTGCTGCTTTCTACCAGCAGATCAGAGGAGATCTGGCTGAAAAGAGTGTCACTCAGGGTCAATAAAAGTGGGACAAAGTGCCTTGTGACAAAGACAAAACTTCTTTCATATGAAGGCTAAATATCCAAATCACCTACTCTGAAAGAGAATTAGTGTCTAAATTCAGATATAGCATTATTATAGCTGTTGCTCAGCAGCTGCTACTATAATTAAGGGAAAAAAAAACACTTTCCATAATCTCATTTTGAGTCCCTCGCAGCTTTCCAGAATTGTTTTAGCTGAAATTTTCCATGTTCCTTTCACCCTAGAATCAATTTTGTTTTTCAAAATACCTAGTTTTGTTGAGTCATGAGACATATGGGAAAAGCAACATTTCCTATTTTTGTAACCATTTCCTATATTCCATGAAACCTCCTCTCCCCCATACCCCCAACCACCACCAAACTGGGGACTCAAAAATAGCTAAACTTAGTATATTTACAAGAGTCGTTCCTGGGCTATGTTTAAATTCCCTCCATCCTTTTTCACTAGTAATCCATGATGTTAAAAGTTAACAGCATAGAAAATTTTCAGACAGAATTTGACTTTTAAGCTGGAGAGTTACAGGTTACATGAAATCAGAAATATAGATATTGTTTCAACAGTACCATTTATTACATTTGTGCAGTGGGGAAGTCAGCATGTCAGCTGGACCCTAACTTTTGCATTTCCTGTTTCATGAGAGTTAAGTGTGTAAGCTTAATATTGTATTAATTTTGACATTTTTACACAAAATAGCTCATCACCCCCTAGAACAGTGTTGCGTGGCAAATACAGGGGGTATAGACAACCTGTAACAGAAATTGATTTTAGTTATAAAAATTTATCAACTCCTACAGTTTTCCATAAAATTATTTTAGTGTTGAAAATCTAGTGTTTTTTCCAATCTTCAGCATAGGCAGTCTTATGCACAGAAGAGCAATCAAGCCAGCTTTCCCCAAGTTATGTTGCCAACGTGCATTATCTTAACATGGAGGAGCAAACCCCAGAGATTATTCAGTCTCCATGCTCAATCTTCAGCCTTTGAATGAGTTACCAAAAAGTGCCCCAACAGATATCATTTGGTTTTGACACGGAGATCTTGTCTTTGCTAGAAAAGGTTTGCCACTATGGCTATACAGACAAACCCTTCTAGCGTAGGAGCAGATTATACTGGCATGAGTTCTTTTGTCAATAACTTATACCAGTTCCCAGAAAGAAATAAGCTGTTTCAGCAAAAGCACTTTTTATCCAGTATAACTTCCCTACACTAGGGTTTCTGCCAGGAGAGAAATGTTGTCAACAAATCTCACACCCTTACCTAATATATGATTACTATACCTGCAAACGGTTCCAGTGGACACCTGGTCTTGAACATACACGCATTAGTAACTGGACAAAGCTACTCATTTTTCTCATCCATTCACATGGTAGGTTTTAACTGCCTAATGATTCATCCCATATTCAACAGAGTGATCCAGAAGTGAAATGCTTTGTTGTTCTGACATAACCTGATCAAATCACTCATTTTCCAATTCTTCCCATTCTCCAAAAAAAAAAAAAAAAAAAAAAAACTTCTAAGTAAACATTTCACTTATTTTAACCAGCAAAGCTAGGGGGAAAGGAAGGAGGGAGGAGGAATTATTGCTGCTAATAACATTACTGTTCCCAGCCTGCTCTGTAATAGACCCCAATGGCATTTCACAAATGCAAGGAGTATCCCACCCAGCACAAAGAGAAGCAGGAAGTACACAACACTGACAGAATAGTTGAATTTAAAGAGTATATTTTCAAAACTTCTACATCCGATCTAGTTTTGCTTGCAGAATCACCATGCCACAGAATAAAAATGAAAAGAAGTTACACTCTACTCTTAACACAAGCCTAGAATCTCATTTCAAGATTTAAGAATTCCCAAGACTGAAAAACTAAATAGAAACAAGTTTACATTCCTTTTTAAACATCCAAAATAAACTGAAAATAGGGGAAAGGAGAGCGCTTGGCATGAACTGAACTTTGTAAACGGCACGGATATTGTTTAGCTAACTTGCTGCAGATATTTTACAACTCTTACACTGTGTACTATTGTATAAAGCTTTTCCATAACTAAGACTAGAAAATATGCATGTACACTTAATTGAACCAAATCATTTAGCAGGCCCTGTATCATAAAAAGGTATTTAAAAAACCTATCCAATGACTGCACGTCACAGAGGTTAGTTTTTATTGCAGGAATAGGCACACAAGTTTCATTTATAAATGTAGATTCACACTTAATTCTTTGTTGCATCTTACTGCACATTTAACAATACTATAACTGTTTCCGGTGTTCTTTTTCTCAAAAATAAGCTGAGTTTCTGCATCACGAATTAGTGCACAGAAAGTAGCTGATTTTAAGAACAACAGCTTTTTTTCATTTTGTGAACAATTAGGTAAGAGAGATGCAGGATTTTATTCCTTGAGTAACAACATGAACCTAGCCTGCTGTATTTCATGAGATAGTGAAACATTCTCAAAAGCTAGTTTAATGTAAGTTAAATTAAATATGGGCGTCTCACTCCTTTTTCATTTTAACTACATATTAGATTTATACACAGTATATATATTCCATGACAGAGTGTGACTTAAATAAGGCATACGATCTTAGTACTGTATAATACAGCAACCACATCACAATATTATCAGAAATATTTTACTTTTTAAACAAATCTTTGTCCAGCATGACGCCATCTGAGGTCGTTTGAAGAGTTAGTCTTAACATATCCATGCACTCTTTCAACCGTGGATCAGACGTACGCAATCCTGTAGATTTGAGTGCCTATTACAATAAAGGAGAAGTCAGAATTACTACAAATATGAAAAATACACCTTTACTGAAATAATATTAAATTCTCTAGTGCTTAACCCTATTTGCTCTCCTCTTCCAACCGAAACATAAATCAGCCTACCAAAATTTCACTGAATTATACACAGGCTCAAAACCCCAATCTCTTGCCACGCCACCCTTACTACTGGCTTCAAAAGACCGCCACAGATTTAACAAGATCAGTGAATTGATTAAATGGGCCATAACTTGGAGAGAAGATAACACATTGTTGGGGAATTTGAGTGTACAAAAAGACTATTCCCAAGAAAACAGTATTTATTCTTAAATGACAGACACAAAGAATCCTCCAAGTGAATCCTTGCAAGTTGTGTGCAGTCTAATGACTATGAAAAGCCTCACCCTGTTTGTAGTGCCTTCAGTGATAAGTCTGTAAAAGTCTGTGATAAGTCTGTAAAAGCAAGGAATGTCACACGAAGCTGTTGCCCACCATGTAACAGAGAAGTTAAATTAATATTCCTGACTGCTGCTTGCTAAAGCATAAAATGTATTATCAGAATACCAACTAGGCTTTATACAGAACTTGGGAAGTAGAAAACGCACCAAGATGGATTTAAATCACCAATCTCAATCATGATTTAAATCAGAAAGAAAACCTTGATTTAATCAATTTTAATCTTGGTGCATTTATACTTAAGTAATTTTCCTAAAGAAAGGCTGATATAATTTGGTACTTCTTTTTACTAACCAGGAGGACACAGCATATCTATACACATTTTATCAAAAAAACACCCATGAGGAGTCCTTGTGGCAACTTAGAAACCAACGAATTTATTTGGGCATAAGCTTCCGTGGGCTATAACCCACTTCATCAGATGCATGAAGTGAAAACATAGTAGGCAGGTATAAATATACAGCTCATGAAAAGATGTGAGTTACCTTATCAAGTGGTGGGTCAGTGCTATTGAGGCCAATTTACTCAAGATGGATGTGGCCCATTCCCAACAGTTAACAAGAATGGGAGAGTATCAGAAGGAAAATTTCTTTTTGTAATGACCCAGCCAATCCCAGTCTTTATTCAGGCCTAATTTGATGGTGTCAAGTTCGCAAATTAAATTCCAGAACTGTCACATTCAAAAATCAGTAGCAGAGCACTTCAATCTCCCTGGACACTCAGTAAGACTTAAAAGTGGCCATTTTTCAACAAAAAAACTTCAAAAACAGACTTGAATGAGCAACTGCAGAACTGGAATTAATTTGCAAGCTTGACACCATCAAATTAGGCCTGAATAAAGACTGGGAGTGGCTGGGTAACTACAAAAAGTAATTTTCCTTCTATTGATATTCACCCTTTCTGTCAACTGCTGGAAATAGGCCACATCCACTTTGATTGAGTTGGCCTCATTAGCACTTGGTAAGGCAACTCACATCTTTTCATGTGCTGTATATTTATACCTGCCTACTATATTTTCACTCCATGCATCTGATGAAGAGGGTTCTAGCCCATGAAAGTTTATGCCCAAATAAATTTGTTAGTCTCTAAGGTGTCTCCTCATTGTTTTTGCTGATACAGACTAACACGGCTACCCCTCTGAAACCTATACACATTTATGTAAGTAATTATATGGCTTAACGTATATTTATTTAGAGTCTTAATTTTCATGGTTTTTATTATGTTAGAAAATGGTGATTTAAAAAAATCTAATAAATAAATGTGTCAAACTCATGATCTGTATCAAGCTGCAGTCAAATGGAATTTGGAATTCACTTAAAAAGGCACAAAGACAGCACTTTAAAATTGTTTTTGCTAGTTAAATAACTACCTTAAATGTGCTGGATACATTAGAAAAAAGTTTATCAAAACATGTTTGTACACTGAAAACTGATTTACTGAACAAATCAAGTATTAATACCAGTTAATGAACTGAACTGACTGTTTCTGATCACCATGTCCTTTAACACTTTAGAACTAGTAGAGCTCATCCTTTCACACCTCATTTTTATTCACAGACTGGAAGACAACAAGCTTTCCTATTTTTTCAACTCCCAATTATTTCTGAACTTTGAATGAACTAGCTGAATAGTTACATAAAATGGAAATGAACAAACAGAAATGAAGAAAATATTCTCTGCACCTGCAGAAAAAGCTACTTGCTATCAAAAGGACTTCAACATACTCTGGCTTCAGGTGCTTAGCCAGTGACCTCCACCAGTTCAATGGTTTGACTTTCTTTAGAAAGTCAGTATACTTGTACTGCTTGATTTTGTTGTTGTTGTTATCTATATGATCTTACTACAATAAGTTTTGGCCTTAACACAAGCTGTCATAATTACAAATGTAATTAAGTTTATTTTTTTAAAGGAAGATGAATTCAAATTTAAAAAATCTGGGTGTTGTGTATGTAAGATTTTTATCCACTCTGAAACTTACAGTAATGAATTTATGAACTGGAATTTTTTCTTGCCCTTCTGCAATAGTATAGAACAGCAAATCTTCCAAGCTAGGCAAGAGACCTTGCTTCATCTTACTAGGAATAAAAAGAAAGTCACAGAAGAGTTAGTACACATGCATTATTTACAATGTATCCACGTAAAAAAAGCAATGTAGACCAATTCTGCTACTAGAGAACTTGGGAACATTTGCAGGATGGTTATTTCAAAATTTTAATTCCACTTTCACCAAAAAACTGATAGTTAAAAAAAGCACCATGTATGTTTAATTTTATTTTTTTTAAACTGTAGTTAAGATGTACAATAGTTTGCATTAGTGGTATTACAATCAGTTTTGTATATGGCAATAAACTAAAAAATGAAAGAAGAGATACAAATATTTATTCTAATATCACCTTGTGAAACTGCTACATCACATCTTACTGTTCATGAGGTTCTGCAGGATGAGAATGCATACGGACAAAAAGGTTGCATCACTTGACAAGAAGATCAAGTTAAAGCCCAATATATCAGGGAAACAAAGGGGAAGAAGCAGCACAAATTTTGTTTTGTTCACAAGGCTTAACTCCACACCTGAAATCATAAGCAGACTTCTCACTGACTTCAGCGGGAGTTACACATGCAGAAAGGCAGAATTTGTCTAGAGATCATAAAGACCTACCTACCTAACTGTAAAGAAGATACTGGTTTTCACGAGAACAAATATGTGTATTACATTTTCATAACCTACGTTCTTTTCTTCACCTCACACTTTTCCTGAACACATACATCAAGATGAATCTGAAGTTTAAAATATTTAAACTGCATGAGATATGAAAACAACAAAAAGTAACTGCTAGACAGTTTTCACAACCTCAGAAATTAGCATACTGGTTGGGACCAGCAATCTATCTAACCCACTCTCTCCAATCGTGGCCTAGTGCCAGAAGTTTCAGGGGAAGATGCAAAATTCCTGTGGTAGGATAATTGCTCCTGAGAGGATTCTGCGAGACTGCGGACCCGCAGAAAACCCTCCCCCACAGAGAAAACAGCAGGGAAGCAAAGGGAAGCCATACACAGGGCGGGGAAAAAGAGAAACGTGGGTACAGTCTCTGGGGGACTGCCCCCCACCCAAACAGAGGTGAGGCATGGGGGGGACACATGGGGTTACATGCCACTGCCCCCCGCATCCCATTCTGCAAGCACAGAGCTGCCCAGCTGATTGAGGCTTGGCTTGGCTGACTCTGAAGCTGAATGCCGCCACCCGCGTTCTAGCGCTACTCGTGCTCCCCTTCTGTGTGCTGGGAGCCTTCCTGTTTTCTATTCTGTGCAACACTTAGTGCCCGCAGTGGGACTGGGTAAGGCGTGGGAGGAAATGAGGGAAGCGGGGGTGAGGGGTAAGAGGCAGTGGGGAAGGGAAGCGGGGGTGAAATAGGGCAGGGTGAGGAGACTGTGGGAGTGAGGGGCGGGGGATGGAGAAAAAGGGGAGAGGGGAATTGCAGGGGGAAGCAAGAGCCCGGCATCCCCACGGCAGCAGCTGGAGCTCCCCTGTTAAGGAAGCCCACTGAACCCTGACAAGCCCTACCCCCTATACCTGGAAAGCTCCGACGAGCCCCCAACCCCCAGACCCTCACCCCACTGATCCCCAACCAGCTGCACTTGGACCCGCCACCCCATCAAGCCCACTCGCCCAGCCCCCGGATGCCCACACTGAGCCCCATCTCCCCACACCGAGCCCCCCACCCCCCAACCACCTTCACCTGGATCCCCTGCACAGTCCCATTGCCCCTGCACCCCTAATGAGCTTCTGTGCACCCAGATGGCCTCACACAGAAACCTCTCATTCCACATCTGGATCTCCCACACTAAGCCCCTCCACGCTTGGATCTCGCTGGGCTGAGCCTCCCCACCCACACCTGGTGCACCTGGCACAGAGGGGGCAGAGTCCTGAGGTGTTTCTGATACAGGCCCAGCCCTTGCACTGTCTCAGGGTCAGATGCAGCCTCACTGCCGAGTCCCTATACTGAGGGAGGTGGGAGCTTCATGGTGATCTCCCACTTCAATGCAGCCAGTGGCCTGTGCTCCCCACTGCCATCCTGTAGCCATATTTATTTATGGACAAATAAAATTTGCAGAAGTTTAAAACATTGTGCTCAAAGTTTTTAGGTGCCAAATTCCCTCAGGAGTAGATAATTATAAAGTAACTTGTCTCTATGGAAGTTTATTCCCTGCCCCATCGGCTAGGGGTTGGCTCATGCCTGTAAGCACAAGTTTATATACTTTTTTTTTTCCTTTTTTAATTCTACCTCCTAGGCATGATATCCTAATATAGCTAGGGGTGCTTTCACATTCATATACACATCAATCCTAATCAGTTCTTGCCATCAATTACATGTTGTGAAAAGTTAGTTAGAGAAGAAACTTTTTGGGGTTTTGGTTTTTTTTAAGCACAATGCTTTATGAGTTTTAAATCTGTGGCTTTTAAATTTTATTCAATGTCCTCTTATTCTTATATTATATGAGGGTGTAAATCAAAGAGCCAGATTCACATTCTCTAAATAACTCATTTTGCACACCTCTTATCCTGTTCTCCTTGCCTCTCTAAACTGGTATTTCTCTCTGATGTTTCACCCTTAATGCAATGCTGCAGGATCAGTTCTGAAACAGAAACAGGTAGCACAATAAAATTGGTTTCCCTCCCAGCTCCTCCCCAAATTAGATGACGATTTAATACCAGAACCGACAGTCTTTTCTTGAAGGTTCACAATGTCACCTCCAAAAGCATGCCAGGAATTTCAGGTTTAGAGTCAGCTTTCTATACTCTGCTCTCTGGACTGGCACGGTAATAGATTGTGGACATTCTACCCGACGGACCTACATCTCGGAACTATTAGGAACAAAGTTACAATGGGCTTCAAATCATTTTCCTTTTCCCCCCCAATAGGCTGTCTTGTATGTGCTTCAGTTTTCTTTTAGACTTAGTGTCAACTTAAAATCTATGCTCTTTGGTATTTGACAAATTTAGTACAAGATAGCAGAGCATTACTACTGGGAGTCTGTAAATAAAGTAACTGCCACCTACAAAAAGGGATGGTAAGTAGTCTTATTGTTTTAAATTTACCCATTAAAAATAATAAGTGCATAAACTTGTAATTTGAAAACTATCTTCAAATTAGTTACTATATGTCACCTCTGCAAGTCATATTCTTTCCTGGAAATGAAAGCCTTCAGACAAAACAAAATGTATAAACAAGCAAAAATTTGAAAAATTGTTGCCTGGCTATGAAAGCTCTCTTTCACAAGATTACCAAGAATTCTCTGAGTTATATTTAAAGATGACTTGCAGGACCCCACCCTAAGACTGCAATAATAATTGTTGCTGGTAGTCACGTAAACCATGTAGACCAGTAAAATTCTGCAGATCCACACTTAAATTCAGTATTAGCTGAAACTATTTCAATGGTAGTTCAGCTTACTCATTAAAAATTAATAGTGAATCAATGACCTAAATATATTTAATCCTATCCTTAATGTTAATGATGGGCCTCATACCGTATTAAATTCTCCTTCCCTCTACCCAAACCAGTGGTAAATATCAGACTTCCTATTAAATAAATCGGAGAAAAACACTATACTTATTCATGCACTAAGAAAAGACGAGGACTTGTAAACGAACAGAACTTCTACTGTTCTTTTCACTTCAGAAAATTAACATTATTTTAAATGATGCAATGCTGGCTAGCGTACAGACAGGCTGGCAACTCAACAAAGACAAATACGTGCAACTACACCAGGAAAGTTAGAGAACTTTCTTCCATGCCACATTTTGCATCTTTATAAAAGCCAAGCACTTAGCTTCTGAAAAGACTATTTCTAGACTTCAAAATGTTATACATTGTTAAAGCTGTAATTCTACATTTCAATAACCCAAAAGTACACAATTTTTGTTTCATATATTTTAGGAGTTACAATACTATATACATTCGAAAGTCCAGTGTTATCGACTTTTGACCTTTTTACAGAGTTTCAGTAAATTTCCCAATAAACTTTCTGAATTATATACATTTCCCTTAACAAAAAAAAAATTTGATTTCTGGAAATTTGAAATTGAGATTTCAATCTTTGCTGTCACTTGGGCAATGGATATACTTACAAATATTGTATAGCGTGCAAAAAGAGCTGAAATCTATGAATCTGCTCTATCACAAGCTTTATAATTATGTCCCAGGAAACTGCACCTGTCCTATTTATATCAATGCAGATTTATGCCCTTAAACATTGAAATATTTGACAGTAAGTTTCTTACCCCTACCTTTTGTAACATTTACACTTATTTCACAACTGAAGATTTTTTTTTTAAATTCCCATCATATCTTTCACATCCATTGCTGTTAAATCAAGCTGACTGACCCAATATTTAACAATAAATTTGCACCAGCTGCCAAAGCAAATGAGGCTACTATTCAATATTTACAGAAAATGCTTTGTCAAATAGACTACCCTTCAATAAAGTTTATCAGTTAAAAGTGTAGAATAAGATGTTGCCCTTTTTATCAGTTCAATATTGTTAGTACATAACATTTGCTTAACCTAAAAGCAATATTTTAGCACGGTAACTAACACACTTAGCAAGAAAGTGTTATTCAGCATATGTTGCATAGAGCTAAGATACTGAAGTGGAGGGAACATGCTATTGCCATAGTTAGCTTAAAGTGGAAAATCCAATTTATTCCCTGCTTTATGGTTTATACCATATTCTGAAAAACAAGGAAAAGAGTAGGTGTAAATTAATTTTAGGCAAGAAAGATTGAAGTAGATTTCACAAATATTGTTCTAGTCGATGGGCTGGAATAATGGAGGTTGCCCCACACTACCACTTAACATAAAGGTTCTAGAACATACAAACCATGTGAGCGAGGATCCAGCCACCTCAACCTTGCCCTTATTCCCTCTACCCCAGCATGGAGCCAACCTACAGAACTGCAGGGCTGTTCACAAGAGTCAATTTCACACAAAATTAATAGATTGTTTTTTTAAATAGAAAACTGAAGTGTCAAATGCGCTGTTGATTTTTGTCCTAGAGGGTATGTCTACACTGCAGTTAGACGACCGTGGCTCACCTGTGTCAGCTGACTTGGGCTTAAGGGGCTATTTAACTGAGGTGTAGAAGTTTGGGTTTGGGCTGCAGTCTGAGCTCCGGGACCCTCCAATCGCTCAGGGTCCTAGAGCCCAGGCTCCAGCCCAAGCCTGAACATCTACACAGCAATTAAACTGTGCCATGGCCCAAGGTGAAGTCAGCTGCCACAGGCCAACCATAGGTTTTTAATTGCAGTGTAGACATACCCATAGACACCTACCCACTAGGAAACTGACTGAGACCATCAATTCATTTCACATTGGATGCTCAACCACCATAATCTGGTGTTAACTTTCTTGTCATTACCACTACCTACCAAACAATGATTACAGCCATGAAGAAACTTCCTTATGAAAAACTGGTACTGTTTACTTTGGAGGGGGAAGTGGATAACAGGAGGCAAAACAGTTTATAAAATAATGAATAATGTAAATAAATTGGTATGAATTGATCACTTCTATTCACCTTCGCATAATCCAAGAATAAGGAGCTCACAGCAACTGAAAGGTGGCAAATTTTAAATTGATACACACATCTCTTCCATGCCAAGTAAAATTAGCCTGTGAAACTTGTAGCCTCATCATATTATAGATGCTAAGAGTTTAGCTGGATTCAAGAGGACTAAATATGCATATACATCCAGAGAGATGCAGTAGTAAAGACATTATTAAAAAACCACACACCAAAAACCAGAGCTTTGGGAGGGTTCAAAAGTTGCTATTTGAGGGCATGAGCCAGTTTTTAACTGACAGGGGTTAGGAAAAAGGCTTTCCTATACACCTGCATAACTGGGTTTCTTGAACCTTCAGTATTGACCACTGTCAGATATTGGATCAAATGAACCACTGGTCTGTTCCTGTATGGCACTTTCTATGTAACCTGGGCTGGATTTGAAAATAAATTAACTAGGTAAGGATACACTATATTATTAGAGTCTAATCTCACCCTTTAAAACCATCCACATCACTTGTAAACCGGCCTTGAAAGTTATAAAAGCACCATTAACAGAGAACCTAAGTAACTATTTTACTTTATTTCAGAATCATAAACCAGTGTCCTGGGTCAGGGCTATTGTGATCTACCTACGACTTTAAGTCAGCTCTGCTCACATTGTTTTGGTATTTTTAAAATAAAGAACCTAGATAACTTATGCATAAAGTGGCTGTGGCACAGAGCCAGTGACGGTTGGGCAACCAGCAGGCTAAGTGACCCAAAATCAACTTTTAAGGACATATTAAAGAGGTACTGAAATGGTAAATGGGGCCGTTCCTTGTAGATAGTTATCAAAGCCATGTTAAACAGATGAGAGATCTGTATTGTTAGAGAAATTAGACTAATTGTACTTGTCTGTGTTTACCTACATCTGTTAGAAATTTAACAATGTGATTTTATTATCTTGTAGATGTTAAACTTCTGTTCTTATGATATTTCATCACTATATTATATTGAGTCAGAGATCAAAAGGGGATATTAACATTTAAATGAAACTTGTGGTGTAATATCATTGTCTTTATTTCTCTTTGAAGTTTGTAGTAAACTACTTATGAACTGTTTGAATGTTAATTGCCTTATGCTAATCAATGCAACTAGTTATCAGTGTATGCCTAGGAAATAGAGATTTCCTTCAAAGCAACAATGTATATTATCCATTCTTCCAACTGTCCTGCTATGACAAGAGGCTTCTCAGCCTGCTTGGGAATTGAAAAGAAGGTCTCGGGCCTAATCCTTTTTTCTCTAAGATCTGCTTAAACGTTGTCAGGGGAAGTTCAAGTCACAAGACTGAGATCTCCAGGTGTGCCCTGGGCTACCCCGACAAATTCTCATGGAAGAATTTGAACAAACTCTACACATGGACTGCCTATTGGACTATAACCTAATTGAACTGATTCTGGAAGGAGTTTTACAAATCAGCAGCATGTCATCTCACTATGAAACTGACCCAAGACTTTTATTCTTATCTGTATGTATAACATTCTTTTCTTTCTTAAATAAATCTTAGATTAGTTAACAAGACTTGGCTGTAAGTGTGTATTTGGGCAAGATCTGAAATATTAACTGACCTGGTGGGTAATGTGTCTGATTTCTTGGGGCTAGTAGACTATCATATATGGTGAATAAGATTTTAAGTAATCCTCGCTACGTTAGACTTGGCTGTCTGGGTGGGAGCCAAAGGCTAGATTGCTTAAGAGGAGCTGTATTTTAGCTTCTTGGGAACCAGTAAGGTATTATAGAAGCTGTTTCATCCCTGGGTTGGTAAAATCTAATTATAGAACAAACCACCAGTTTTGCAGATCATCTGCCCTAGTCTTTGCAGCTTGCCCTGAGTATTCTCAGTGTGGCCCCTCTAGCGACCAGGGCCACAGTGGTCTCACGTCAATAAAAGATTTTCTTTCCCCTGCTCTAAAATACAAGAGGTAGGAAGAATCATGTGCATTATGCTGAAAACAGAATTCATGGAAGCAACATCTCAGTACATTCAGGCTAGACACAGCCAAGTACAGAAGTTTTGGAAATACTGCTTTTGGCCCATGACGTAGACTGAATGACTAAAACAGCCATGACAACTTCTGCAGATTCTTGTACCCTAAAAATATGACATTTTAAAAAAAATTATTTTACAGCTGTTTCATATGCAGCCCAGTTGTCTCAAATCTACACTTCTCCCCCAAATATTTTTTCTGATTTTATAAATAGCAATTTATACAAAATCCTAAAAAGAAGTATCACTCAGTCTATCACAGGAAAAAAATTACGACTTAACAAGCAGAGAAACTATGTATGTTTCTAACATGACAGAACTTCTCTATTTCTGAAAGAAGTTCCCCCCGTTTCTGGTGTACAAAGATATTTGATTGAAAATTATACATAATACACAAAAAACTACATTTCAAAGTTATTAAGATTGCAAAGTCAACTACTCTAAAGTTACAATACGCCAAATTTACAGTTGTTCAACCTTAATTTTGCCCCCTTGTGCATTCATCCTGTGAACTGAACGAGACAAGGATCGTGTGGAAAACAAATAATGCGATCGAGTAATCAGACTACCATAATATATATATATATATATATATATATATATATGCACAAAAGGGAAGAATTAAAGTTGAACAGGTACCTATAAATTTGGCATTTTTTAAACTTTCAAGTGCTTGGCCTAAATAACCTTTCTTTTCATGAATTTTTTTTTTTAATATGTAATTTCATACATAGGCTTCATACATACTCATTCTAAACCTTCAGCACTGCACCACAAACTTTTCCCACTTGAGCTACAGAACTAACTAGCTGACAGGAGCAGAAGGCTGTGCATTTCAAAACCATGAGCAGCAGTAAACGCAGACCCTGGAGCCATTCAGTAAAACAAAGTTCCATACTGGATCAGATAATTGGTCCACCTCGTCCAGTATCCTGCCTCCTACAGTGGGTACTACTATTTGTTTTAAATAGCTACTATAACAACTCTGGATTTTCTCGTTATACATGTAGGCACCTACTCTCTTTCTGAACCCCACTAAGCTATTCACCTCCATTACTGTGCAGCAGTGAGTGCCACAAGGTGTGTTGTATGAAAAAGCGCATCTTTAGTTTCATTAAATGTCCCCTTGATCTTATTTTATGAGGAAAGAAAAAGAAAAGTTTGCTATCTTTTCAGTAACAGGCAGATAACCTAAAAACGACTGGTGGGATCCACAGAGTAGCAGCACCTCCGCCCACATCCTCAAAACAACCAAGGCAGCATGTAAGAGAATCAGAGCAGGAGACAATTGTTTGTATTATACACACACAAAACTTTTCTATATTGCACTGTACACAGAGCTACATTCTATATAAACCGTACCTAAAACCTTGTTAGTCTCTAAGATGCCACAAATACTCCTTTTCTTTTTGCGAATACAGACTAACACGGCTGCTACTCTGAAACTTTACATATGTTGGGGCTCAACAAATTTTTATGGAACAGTTAAACCAATTTTTTTTTTAATTTCTCATTCTTTGCTTATTTATATATAGAAACATTTAAAGCCGAGTTTGGTATGCCTGGGATGCTTGTGCAATAAATCAATCTTCTGAAATCATGCATTAAGAAATTCCCAACTAGAAGCATCCAGCACTGAGCAGTTTGGCTGAAAAGTTGTGATAATTCCAGCACTGCCTGCTCAGCTGGAAAAAGAGTATTTGGAAACTGGTTATTTATTTATAAATCACTGTGTAATTGTCTTGAATTCTGGCCATTCTAAGAAACTACTCTCTGTGCATTAAGCACTAAAGCTTGAAGTACGTACTGACTATTAGATACATCCATGCTTCAAAGAACACAATGAGAATGATTTTTAAAATGTGGCTTGTGATTTTTTAGCCCCACGTGTGATCAAACAGTTTTTTTTTTTAAGTCATATCAAAGTGATTAGACATTTTATTATTTACAATTTGCACTAGTAAATTGCACTGCATTGATACAGGTTATACAGGTGAAGTCTGTAAAATAATATAACTACTTTGGAATTAATCTCCCAACAAGAATGGATAAGAATTCAAATTAGGGAGTTAGGATGCTGCCCTTTCTGCATCTGTAACCATACAGCGTACGTTTCTCTCACTGAAATATGAAATATTATCTTGACATTAAAGTTCAATAATTCTATGAACTGCATTTAGAACCACCATGGAAATTAATGACAGGTTTCAGAGTAGCAGCCGTGTTAGTCTGTATTCGCAAAAAGAAAAGGAGTACTTGTGGCACCTTAGAGACTAACAAATTTATCTGAGCATAAGCTTTCGTGAGCTACAGCTCACTTCATCGGATGCATCCGATGAAGTGAGCTGTAGCTCACGAAAGCTTGTGCTCAAATAAATTTGTTAGTCTCTAAGGTGCCACAAGTACCCCTTTTCTTTTCATGGAAATTAATTTACATTATTAATTTATATTTACAATCATTCATGAAACTATACCCAAATAGCAAACTTTGCCTATGCACAAAATATACTATGCATACACATTGTGTGCATAAGAATTACAGGAGTTTAATTTAGCACAAATTTCATACATCCAGTACTGGGGATGACCTGCCCTCACACAAGCTAAAGCCTGAGGAGAAAGAGAGAAGCAACACACAGAAAACTCTGAAGAGCAGAGGCGGAAAGCAGGAAGAAAGCTTATTCACTCTTCCAGGACATTGAAGGGGGTAGAGCTTCACATTTACAAGACCAATACTAGCTAAAGCAGAGGTGGGCAAATTACGGGCCACGGGCCACATCCGGCCCGCAAGACCCTCCTGCCCGGCCCCTGAGCTCCTGGTACAGGAGGCTAGTCCCCGGCCCCTCCCCTGCAGCCCCAGTGCGCCGTGCTGCCAGTGCAATGCTCTGGGTGGCTGGGCAGCACTGTTGCAGAGTCGCAGCCTTACCCGGTGCTCTTGGCAGTGCGGCTGTAGCGCCGCCAGCCACCAGTGCTCCAGGCAGCGCGATAAGGGGGCAGGGGGGCTTGGATAGAGTGCAGGGGAATTGGGGGTGGTGGTCAGGGGTGTGGATAGGGATCTGGCAGTCCGAGGGCAGGGAACAGGGGGGTTGAATGGGGGCAAGGGTCCGAGGGTGGGGGGTTGGATGGGACGGCGGGGGGCAGTCAGGGGTGGAGGGTCCAGGGGTGGTCACGGTACAGGGGGTGGTGGATGGGGCAGAAGTCCCAGGGTGCCATCAGGGTGAGAAGCAGAAGGGGTCGGATAGGAGGAGGGGGCCGGGCCACGCCTGGCTGTGTGGGGAGACACAGCCTCCCCTAACCGGCCCTCCATACAATTTTGGAAATCCGATGTGGCCCCCAGGCCAAAACGTTTGCCCACCCCTGAGCTAAAGGCCGATATGAAAGATGGAGTCCTTCAGATAGACATTTTAGCATCTTTTCTTTTCCCAGCAGTCAGAGCATTTGTGAGGTGCCCAAGTTTTTAAATGGATGCGTTGTTCCCTAGACCTTAATAAGGAAAGTCCCACTCCCCTTTGTGGTTTGAACCCTCTCCTAGCTAATAAGATTACCTCAGTGAGTGATAAATGTTAAGCCCTCTCAGATATGAAAATGAGTTTAATGAAATCAGCTTTTGGCTGCTCTCTGTCGTTTTCAATTCCCCACCCTCATATGACCATGAGACCAAGACATACATTCCGATCAATCCACCTAGCTACTCCTCTAGCCATATGCCATGGGAATCAACGTAAACATCTATAATCCACATTCACATTAATTCTACCTCTATTAATTATAGGTTGGAGATCAGATAATCTAATGGTTAACTGCTAAAAATCACCAGATATAGCAGTGTAATTGAGAACACCATTAGAGGACTGACCATACTGTACTTGATAGTACTGAGGTTACCTTTAATAATTAGTACAAAAGGTACATAACTTTACTTCTAGTACTTTTGTTCACACAAAATACCATTCTAACAAAAAAGCATTACTACTATGGTCTTATCTGAACTGAAATGTACGCATTTCCTGCTCAAAAGCACCACAGTGCTTTTTACAGAAAAATATCCAACTGTCTTCAAGCAGTCAATATGTTCAAGACTATCACTGATCTCTGGTTTATAGCAGCAACTATTTCCCCCAGACTACGGATTCTGACATTCCCCCCATTCGGATTACAGCAGATAATTTATAGGCCATTAAAAAATGGCATGTTCATAATCTGCTGAATCCTGATGAAATTTGCTGATGCAATCCACTGCGCTTCAGTACAGAAAGATCCATTAAAAATATTTTATTTTAATACTAGAATTAAATAAATTTACACCAGACATTCAGAATAGAAGCCTGTACCAGAACTATTTTGAGATTTTTTCCTTGATATTGATGGACACTGCAAGATTTCTTTCGGCGTGTCTGCAGCATTTATCTGCTTCCGCCCTTGAGGGAGAGAGAGAGAGATGCGCACAGGAATCAATACGCAAAGAAGATGGTAAAAAAGTGTTTAAGTGAATTTTGTTTTATTCTCTGCCGGGCCCGCGAGCGGCGACCCCGCTCTGCTCCGCGCGCAAGCAGGGGCCAGCCACACAGCGCAGGCACGGCCCGCCGCCAGCGGCATCTCCCCGCGTGGCCAGCGCCCCGGCCCGGGGCCGCCCGCCGGCCCCCGCCTCCCGCCCCAGAGACTCACTTCTCCCCGCCGCCTCCCGCGAGCTCCTGGCCGCCGTTGTGGTTGTTGTTGTTGCCGGTGTCGGCGGGCGGCGCCCTGGCGGAGAGCGGCGGCCCCTTGCCCGGCTCCTGCAGGGCCCCCTCCGAGCGGGTGCAGACGCTGCGGGCGGGGGGGGGCGGCGGCGGCAACCGCCCGGGGTTGGGGAGCGAGCCGGCGCCCCAGGCGGCCGCAGCGAAAGGGGCTGGCGGTCGCCTGATCGCGGAGCCTCCGGCCCCACCGGGCTGGCTGAGCCGCAGCAGCTCCCGGAACAGCGCAGAGCTCCACAGCCGCATCCTTCTGCCTCGCTTGCCTCCGCCGAGTGCTACGCTCCAACCGCCCGCGATCCAGCTCGGAGGCGTCCGCGCTCGCCCCGCCCCGCGCCTGTTGGCTCCCGCCGCCTAGCTGTCAGGCGCTTTGCCAGCCCATTGGCCGCTGGAGACGCCACTCACAATCCGCCCCGCCCCCTCAGAGAGCAGACTCGAAGCTGTGGCGCACTTGGCGTCTGAGGCTGCTCCGTTGGAGTCAACGGCGGAGGCTGGGGGGGGCGGGGAGCGGCCGGGCCCGGCTGGGGAGTAGGAAGAGGGGTGTGGCAGGAGCGTCCCTCAGAGCGCGGAGGGTGGCGGGGGCAGCGTGGGGACCAGCGGGGCTGTAGACGGCGGAGAGCTGCAGCTGCGGGCGGAAGGGGAGCAGCCCCGGGAAAGCGGGAGGGTCCCGGCCCCACGCCCGGGCAGGTCGCCACGTAGACGGGTGCCCTGCGGCGGTGCCAAGCCCTGCCGCTCCTGTTCACAGCCGCCCTCGCCCCCTCGTGAGCGCTACAGCGCAGTCCATTCCCCCGTGGGGGGGAGATGGGCCTTGCCGTTCTTCTGGGCACGGCCTTCGCAGACAGCTGAAGGGTGAAACTGGTGGGAGAGCTGAGCGCCTCTCTTCTGCACAAATACCCATAAAAACTCAGGGCTTGAGACCTTTCTTGGAGGGGCAGAGCTGGAAAGATAGCTGCTGCAGCACCAGGGAGAGCAGAGCTACAGAAAGGTTCTATAGCAAAAACTTTACCAGTAAATCAGCCTTCTTCCTTCCCCCCCCCAAAGAGCTCAGCGTAGGAAAGTTTACAGTAAGAGAGGGGGAAGGTTTCCATTGTAAACCGAAGAGGAAATAAAAAGAGTTAATGGCTTTCTGCTAACATTGGTTGCAGCACTTTCTATTCCGGTTTCTTTTACGACGTGTTAGAAATGGATACGACGCTTGATCTTAGCCAAGGCCAAGCGAGAAGCTTCTCTCCGCTAGAAGTAGCAGGGAGTTATGTAACGTCACATGGAAGTTACCATGGGTACAAATGACAGGTTTCAGAGTAGCAGCCCTGTTAGTCTGTATTCACAAAAAGAAAAGGAGGACTTGTGGCACCTTAGAGACTAACAAATTTATTTGAGCATAAGCTTTCGTGAGCTACAGCTCACTTCATTGGATGCATTCAGTGGAAAATATAGTGGGGAGATTTATATACACAGAGAACATGAAACAATGGGTGTTACCATACACACTGTAAGGAGAGTGATCACTTAAGATGAGCTAATACCAGCAGGAGCGTGGGGGGGGGGGAGAGAGTTGGTCACACTGGACAGTCTCTACGTAAAAGAATAAATGGACACAAATCAGAAGTCAAGAATTATAACATTCAGAAACCAGTCGGAGAACACTTCAATCTCTCTGGTCACTCAATTAGAGACCTAAAAGTGACAGTTCTTCAACAAAAAAACTTCAAAAACAGACTCCAACGAGAGACTGCTGAATTGGAATTAATTTGCAAACTGGATACAATTAACTTAGGCTTGAATAGAGACTGGGAGTGGATGGGTCATTACACAAAGTAAAACTATTTCCCCATGTTTATTCCCCCCCCAACTGTTCCTCAGACGTTCTTGTCAACCCACCTTGATTATCACTGCAAAAGGTTTTCTCCCCCCTGCCCACCCCGGCCCCACTCTCCTGCTGGTATTAGCTCATCTTAAGCGATCACTCTCCTTACAGTGTGTATGGTAACACCCATTGTTTCATGTTCTCTGTGTATATAAATCTCCCCACTGTATTTTCCACTGAATGCGTCCGATAAAGTGAGCTGTAGCTCACGAAAGCTTATGCGCAAATAAATTTGTTAGTCTCTAAGGTGCCACAAGTACTCCTTTTCTTCATGGGTACAAATGATTTCCATGAAATATCAACTGTACTGCCCCCTAATGGAGGAGAGAAGACAAAATAGTTGGCAAATAGATTGACATAGATTACAGACTCACCATGGTACCAGAACAACATATTGAGTGCCTTTGGACTAATTTTTTGTCAACTACCTAATTTAATTATTCAATTAGGTTTCAGTGCTTTTCAGTAAGCCTTTTTCTAGATACTTACTGTGATCATATACATAATACAGGAATTTCTATGAAAATATTAAGATTGATTAAAAGGAACACTGTAGTACAGGAAGTGGTTAATAATCTGGTTATAGTAGCTATAGACTCAGTGGTAAAGTTCTTTGCATCTCTAGAGGCATATGTTTGGTCTGTCATCCTTAAAATCTATTCTATTTGAAGCACAACTTTTATCCTCCTGCATGCTAAACTAGCTCTGAATTCATTTATAATAGTAAATGGGTTATAATAGGAGTTATACTTTTTCTAAATTTATGGACATAAAAATCCAGATTCAGACCTGCTTTAAGCAGGTGTAATTACACAGAAGTCACCAGGTGTGTATATGAACCAGGGGTGGGCAAACTTTTTGGCCTGAGGGCCACATCAGGTTTCCAAAATTGTATGGAGGGCTGGTTAGGGGAGGCTGTGCCTCCCCAGACAGCTAGGTATGGCCCAGCCCCTGACCCCTATCCAATCCCACCTGCTTCTCGCCCCCGATGCCCCCCCCGGGACTCCTACCCATCCAACCCCCCATGCTCCCTGTCCCCTGATGCCCCCCCCCCAGGACTCCTGCCCCATCCACTGCCTCCTGCTCCCTGTCCCTCTCTGGACCGCCTGCCCCTGACTGCCCCCTGCCACCCCATCCAACCCCTCCTCTCATTCCTGACTGCCCCCCGGGGACCCCTGCCCCATCCAACCACCCCTTCTTCCTGTCCCCTGACCTCCCCTGGAACGACTGCCCCCGACTGCCCCCCGCTGCCCCATCCAACCCCCCCTCTGCTTCCTGACTGCCCCCCCGGAACCCCTGCACCCATTCAACCCCCCTGTTCCCCACCGTCTGACTGCCCCGCCCCCTGCCCACACCCCCTCGAATTCCCCTGCCCTCTATCCAACCCCCCCTGCCCCCTGACTGTGCTGCCTGGAGCACCGGTGGCTGGCAGCGCTACAGCTGCGCCACCCGGCTGGAGCCAGCCCCGCCACTGTGCAGCACACAGCACCGGGTCAGGCCGGGCTCTGCAGTTGCGCCGCCCACAGCATTGCACCGGCGGCGCAGTGAGCTGAGGTGCGGACGGGAGGGGGAGACAGCGGGGGAGGGGCAGGTGCTAGCCTCCGGGGCCAGGAGCTCAGGGGCCGGGCAGGAGGGTCCCGCAGGCTGGATATGGCCCGCGGGCCATAGTTTGCCCGCCTCTGATATAAACCCAAATGGCTAAATATAGCAGACACTGCATTGTGGAAGTATCAGTAAATACCAATACAAAAATAGCATGTAGACGCTGTACTTAGTTAAGTTTGTTGTGAAGGCCAAGACCATAACAGGGTTCAAAAAAGAATTAGATAAATTCATGGAGGATAGGTCCATCAATGGCTATGAGCCAGGATGGGCAGGGATGGTGTCCCTAGCCTCTGTTTGCCAGAAGCTGGGAATGGGTGACAGGATGGATCACTTGATGATTACTGTGATGGGTTGGATCACAGAAACCCCCTTGGGAACTGCCAACTGATGTGCTGAGACTACCTCTAAGCCCATTTTCCCTGGCAGTTTGGGACTTCAGTGCCCTGCCTGGTTTGAGCCAGACACGCTCGCCTCCTACAAACACAGACCCAGGTCTGAACCATGTCTCCCAAAAGCTGCAGGCTAAACTGAAAACAGCTTAAGAAATGTTCCTGTTTCCAGTACTCAGATACCCAACTCCCACTGGGGTCCAAACCCCAAATAAATCCCTTTTACCCTGTATAAAGCTTATACAGGGTAAACGCATAAATTGTTCGCCCTCTATAACACTGATAGAGAGATATGCACAGCTGTTTGCCCCTACCCCAGGTATTAATACACAATCTGGGTCAATTAATAAGTAAAAAAGTGATTTTATTAAATACAAAAAGTAGGATTTAAATGGTTCCAAGTAATAACAGATAGAACAAAGTGAATTACCAAGCAAAATAAAATAAAACATGCAAATCTAAGCTTAATACAGTAAGAAAGTGATTACAGATGAAATCTCACCCTCAGAGATGTTCCAGTAAGCTTCTTTTATAGACTAGCCTCCTTCTAGTCTGGGTCCAGCAATCACTCACACCTCTGTGGTTATTGTCCTTTGTTCCAGTTTCTTTCAGGTATCTTTTGGAGGTGGAGAGGCTACCTCTTGAGCCAGCTGAAGACAAAATGGAGGGGTCTCCCAAGGCTTTATATAGTTTATCCTTGTGGGTCTAACCCCCTCCTTCCCCCTGTGTAGAATCCCCTCTACAAGATGGAGTTTTGGAGTCACATAGGCAAGTCACACATCCATGCATGACTTAGGTCTCTACAGGAACGTTCCCAGGAAAGCTCAGATGTGGACTGGCATCTTATCAAGGTCCATTGTTCGCCAACTACTTCCATTTACTTGAATAACCCCCTCACACTACGTTGATCAAATTTGCCTTAGGTGCTTTCTACAGCACACACTTTAAATACAAGCACAGAGCCAATGCTCATAACTTCAGATATAAAAATGATACATGCATATGAATAGGATGAATACATGCAGTAGAACATAACCTTTGCAAAGATATGTTACATGGCACATGTAGCATAAAACATATTCCAGTTATGTCCAGTTATTTACATTCATAAGCATGTTTCTATAAATCATTATGGGGTGCAACATCACAATTACCTGGTCTGTTCATTTCCTCTGAAGCTCCTGGCATTGGCCACTGTCAGAAGACAGGATACTGCGCTAGATGGACCTTTGGTCTGACCCAGTATGGCTGTTCTTATGTTCTGATGTTCTTAAGTACAGAATTTTATTTGTATTGAATCTATGAAATTAGAGTCCAGGATTACTCTGTATGGGAATCTGAAGCCTGTTATGTCTGAAGAGATGGAAACAGCTAACCACTGGTAGTGGGCTCTTTATGTTCAAGATATCACCAGGTTCAATCATCATTGTGAGTTGCAGTCTGTTACCATCCAATTTCTTAAACTGTCAGCCATTTTCAGCTTCTTTTTTTAAACTCAGATGCCTTTATGAAATATTCAAGCAACAGCATGGGCTTTCAACTACAAATGAATATGTATTTTTCAGAAACTACTGACTGAGAGAAGAATAAAAATTCCCAATGTCTGTCGATTTCAAATCAAAATTCAAGACAAAGCAATCTGGAGTTTGTGACAGGACTGTTGTTCAGAGGCCTATATGCTAAGTTGTCCAAGGTATCAAAAGTCCAGCTCAGACTATTATATAGAATTGTTTAGGAAAAGGTACAAAAGGGAGACAGACTGAATTAAAGCTAACAAAAAGGTCTAGTGATAATGCCCAAGGACTGTGTTGATATGATGAATAGTAAACAAAAGGAGAAAATAATGGGAAATTAATGGTGGGTCAGAAATTAGGTCTAATTAGTAGGCAAAATAATCACAGGATGTACTATTCTATCTATCACCCCTTTTTGGCGATCCTTAAAAGACTCTTTGGAAGGAAAACAAAGCACCGGAGGACATGTGAATTTAAAGAATCCCAAGAAGCCCATCATGGCTGAAACACCACAATCCACCTTGACAGCAGTAGACCTTCAGTGTCCTGGCCAGCCCTGAGACAGGGTCAGGGAACAGATGACATCACCACCTCCACTGGCTTCAGCTAAGTATTGCACAATACCTGAAATGTAAGAATTGCATTCCTTTTGTCAGCCCCTCCCTGATGTGTCCTTTCCCTTCCCCATCTTACTTTTTATCTTTCTCATTTTGCCTTTTGTTTAATAAGAGTCTGGCTTAGCTAGCCATGACTGCATGTTTTCTAAGAGTGCTGTGAGCTGTGACCAGAGAGGCAGATAAAAAGCAGTGGCCTAAACAGCCCAATGCTTGAACAAGTTTGTCAGGTCTTGGAGTGGCTAATCAGACCACGTGCTGTGCCTGTGTTTCTCTTGCAGTGAGGTTGCAAGTAGTCAGCCCCAGAAAGAGATGCTGCATGTGCTATGTTTGCTATTCTTTTTTCTCTTTTTTTTGTGTTTGTCTTGAAGATAATGGGATTGGACAAACAACATTTAAGCCTATCACACCTAACTTCTTTTTGGGGGAAAAGAGAAGACAATTACCACCTAGACTAGACAGCTCTGTGTTGATGGCCCATTAAAAACACTTCACTCTAACAAAGGTCCATAGAAGAAATTCATCCTGCCCAGATAGTTCTCTCTCAGCGTGCCTGAGACAATGAGGGGCCAGTGGCCAACCCCTGTAAGTCAGCAAACCATGTAAGGACATGTGATATGCTCATATGACCCTGGACTCCATCTTGGGCCAGTAATTTTCCATAAACGGCTTTGTTTGGCACAGTAAAATTCCAAGCACATGGCAGAGGATATAAAAAGACATCTCTAGTTTGTCTTCATTTCCTGCTTCATTTCTCTGGACTGGATTTCTAACAAGGAAGTTCTAAACAAGGACTGATGACCCCCAATCTGTTTGGGTGATTCCAGAGAGAATTTTGTAAGCTAGCAGTGTATTCTATTATAGCTGTAATCCTGATCTATGAACAGTGAAAATAATTTGTATGTATATGATCATTTAATGATTCAATAACTCCCTTTTATTTCTTTATTATATTTTTTAAACCTTTAGTTTTTAGCTACTAATGGATTGGCATCAGCATGGTTATTGGGTAAGATCTGAGTTATATATTCACCTGGCTAATTAGCTGATCCATTAGTATTGGAAGGACACTGTATCTGATTAAATTGGTTTTCAGTAACCACGCACCATAAAGTCCAGTGTTGGAATGTTGAAGGAGACTGCATTTTTGACTTCTTGTTAACCAGTGTGGTGATACAAAAGTTCACTTTTGTCACTGGCTTGGTATAATCTAATGATAAAATAACCAGAGAGACAGTTTGGAGTGAGTCTTCCCTATTTCTCATCAGTCTGTCCTGACTTGGGCATGCTCAGCTGTCCCATTGAGCCGGGGTGGAGGAGAAGGGGGTAGTTCTGGGTTAAGGTGACCTTTCTAGGAACATTTCTGACAAATGCCTTATTATAAGGTATTGATATTTTATTCTTCCCCTTTCAAATGGGAGTTTTACTTGCCTTGTTATAGCAAAGTGCACCCATAGGACTACATAAAACAAAGAGGGCAATTTTTGTAAATTGTTTGTGTATGTGCCTAAAGTTTTAGATGATCAAAGCACACAAAACAACAGAACAATCTTTGCTCATTGCTTACAACTCTCACTCACATCAACACCAGTTACTCTGCAAATAAAATATAAGTTTTTTGGAAGCAAATGTAAACTTGTTTTAGCCTGACAAACTGTGCCTATAAAATAGGCCTCTGTGGTCTCACCCATTACTAGACAGACACACTTAAAATATCACTAGAGATGTATAATGTAGCCCTAAGGTTAGTTCATATAAAACAATGCAAAGCAGTTTCAATTCTAATGTTTTTATTAAAATTACCCAGTATACTCCCTGTAACCAATTATTGATTCCCACTCTCTGTGATGTTTGGTAGGCAAGAAACAGTTTCAGCGTTTCAAACATACCCAGTGAGTATATTAGTTTCAAAGTAAGGGTAAATTCTTCAGTCTCTGGCAAACTCCAGGGCCATTTCAGTTCCATTAGGCCAAGAAAGCCAGAGCCAGATTCTGATTTTGGTTACATCAGTATAAATCCAGAGTCCTGTAACTGGCTTCAGTGGAGCAGCTCTGGATTTTCTCTGCTCTAACAGAGCAGAATCTGACTCTCAGATTCTCACTTCTGGACAGGCCATTACTTCTTCTGGTATATTGTTCTTTTTCTTTTACACTTTTCTATGGTGGAAAGTTTGAACATCCTAGATTATCTTAACCATCTCTATCACCCCTCAGCAGCAGCTCAAGCTCCTGACCAAGGCCTCATCTGATCTTTATCTTCTCCCCAGTCAACTGGCATTTCAACTGCTATGAAATTCTCCTGTCCATTGTTATTCTGCTCCCTAAAGTAGCATAAAAAAACTTTCCGTTGTTTAAACCATTCTAACTATAGGCAAGACATATCTCAGAAAGAGAGGCATTATACCCTTTTGCATTCTCTCCACAGGATCTCCCACTTCAAGGTTGCAGTCATGGATAACATTTCCAGTGTGTGCATTTGATCATTAAGGGTATGTCTACACTACCCGCCAGATCAGCGGGCAGCGATCAATCCAGCAGGGATCGATTTATCATGTCTAGTCTAGTAATCGACCCCCTCCCCCTCCCGCCCAAGCACTCTCCTGTCGACTCCTGTACTCCAGCTCCACAAGAGGCGCAGGCGGAGTCGACAGAGGAGCGGCAGCAGTTGACTCACCACTGTGAAGACACCACGGTAAGTCGATCTAAGTACGTCGACTTAGAGCTATGTTATTCACGTAGCTGAAGTTGCATAACTTAGATCAATCCCACCCCCAGTGCAGACCAGGGCTAAACGTGTATACGGTCCTACAGACACTGACAAAATTCCCCATTGATTTCTATTGTCAAGGTGATGTCTCTTTGTGGCAGCTGCACTCTTTTGCAAACCAGCAAATGAGGTTGAAAGACTTGTCTACATCATCACTTCCTTTACTATACGTGTGAAAGAAAGTGAGATGTTGCAGTATATAATAGTTCGGAATAGGTTCTCCCAGAAACATTTAATCATTCCTCTGAATATTGTTTTCTGTTCAGATCTTAGAGTCTGAAGATTGTGGGAAGGAAACATACCATACAACAGCTATACTAAAGGTCAAGGTATTCTCACCTCATCTACATTATAAAGTCTTGCACATAATCTTGCCCCCTTATCTCTGCTTTCATTTCCCCCTAGTCTTCCTACTACTACTTATGCTCTTCCCAATCCTCTCACCTTACTCCTTTCCTTATCTCCTTCTACTATCAGCTTTGTGCCCTTCCTCTACGTCATATACTGGGAACAGTCCTCCTACCTCATCTACCAATTATCCTCTATTTTCACCATCAAATCTCTTAAGATTCACTTGAAGAAATCCCTGCTTCCTTTCTTTTCAGCATTAAAGATCCCCCTGACCTCTTCTTTCTCTGTGTTTTCCTGTATTTGTCTTGAGTCTAAGCTCATGAGAGCAGAGAATGCAAGTTCCTCTGTGTTTGTAAACATACAGTGTAAATGTACAGATCAGTAACAATACACTTAATAAAATTTCAGGTTTCAGATTCACATAGCACCAGGCAGTAGTGACTCCCTTCCCACTCTGAGTGCCTTACCCCAGACTACATACTTCTCTTCAGGCCATCACTACTTGCTCTCACTATATTAAGCACAAGAGGGTTCACACACAGTCATGGATACACTAAAGGCCCTTAGTCTAAAATTTTAAGAGGTATATTTCACAGGGACCATCAGAAGTATAGCAAGATCACCAGCAAGGATATGAAGGTTTGCATGTAAAATCTCTAGAATGAAACTGGTTTCTTACTCAGATTTTGTTTTTTCTCTTGTCTTGTCAAGCACAACAGGTGCTAGCACAATGTAAATGGGAAACCACCATTTACTAATATTTTAAATAAAAACCCAACACACATAACTCTAGGCCACGGCCATGAAAAGCATGGTATAAGATGGCTTTTAGAAATAGCAAAAGATGATGATCATAGGATCATAAAAATGTAGGGCTGGAAGAGACCTTAAAAGGTCATTTAGTCCAGCCCCCTGCACTGAGGCAGGACCATAGCTAGACGATCCCTGACATGTTTGTTTAACCTGTTACTAAAAATCTCCAGTGAGGGGCTCCACAACCTCCCTTGGAAGCCTATAGCCCTTATAGTTAGAATTTTTCTCTAATATCTAATTTAAATCTCCCTTGCTGCAGATTACGTAGATTACTTCTTGTCTTATCTTCAGTGGACATGGAGAACAATTGATCACAGTCCTCTTTGTAATAGCCCTTAACATATCACTGTGACGTTCCCCCCTGGTGTTGTCTGGACCAGTGGTCTGCTAGGTCACTCCAATCCTTGAGTCTGGGAATCAGCCTTACCCTGCTCTGCTGTGAGAACCCCCACTCCTGGGCTGTTCACGCACAGTCTCTGGCATGTAAGCTGCTCCCAGCTACTTACAACCGAATGACACTAGCCAATATCTTCAGTCCTAGACACAACTCTAGGAACCTCCATCTTGCAGTGTCCAGTTGTGCCCGCTGGATGCTGCAAGCTTATATGCGTTCGTCAATTTAACAAAGAAATTGATATGTACCAGAAATTGATATGTATGTTATGCCAAGGGGCGTCTCTGACACACTTCAAACCAAACATACTGCTTCAGGTAGAATAAACAAACAGATTTATTAACTATAAAGATAAATTTTAAGTGATTATAAGTGAAAGCATAACAAGTCAGATTTGGTCAAATGAAATAAAAGCAAAACGCATTCTAAGCTGATTTTAACACTTTCAATGCCCTTACAAACTTAAATACTTCTCACCACAGGCTGGCTGGTTGCTCTTCAGCCAGGCTCTCCCCTTTGATCAGCGTTTCAGTCGCTTGGTGTGGTGTCTGTAGATGTAGGTGGAAGAGAGAGAGAGAGCTTGGCAAACGTCTCTCCCTTTTATCATGTCCTTTCTTCCTCATTGGCTTTGCTCCCCCACCCCCTTCAGAGTCAGGTGGACATTACCTCATCGCAGTCCCAAACGGACCAAAGAAAGTGGGGGGTGACTTACTCGAGAGTCTAACAGATCCCTTTGTTGCTAACAGATCCTTTTGTTGCTGCCTAGGCCAGCGTCCTTTGTTCCTGTGAGGCTGGGCTGGGTTTGTCCCATACGTGCCCTGATGAGGTGTGAACTGCCTCTCTGCTCTTGGAGAGTTTTTGCCTGGACTTATTTTAAGCCATGAGGGTACATTTTCAGCCTCATAACTACATACATGAAATTAGAACCTATAACATTACTATAACATTACTGGTTTCAGAGTAGCAGCCGTATTAGTCTGTATTCGCAAAAAGAAAAGGAGTACTTGTGGCACCTTAGAGACTGACCAATTTATTTGAGCATAAGCTTTCGTGAGCTACAGCTCACTTCATCGGATGCATAAAGTGGAAAATGCAGTGAGGATGTTTTATACACACAGACCATGAAAAAATGGGTGTTTATCACTGCAAAAGGTTTTCTCTCCCCCCATCCCACTCTCCTGCTGGTAATAGCTTATCTAAAGTGATCACTCTCCTTACAATGTGTATGATAATCAAGGTGGGCCATTTCCAGCACAAATCCAGGGTTTAACAAGAACGTCTGAGGAACAGAGGGGGGGCGGGGGGGTAGGAAAAAACAAGGGGAAATAGGTTACCTTGCATAATGACTTAACCACTCCCAGTCTCTATTCAAGCCTAAGTTAATTGTATCCAATTTGCAAATGAATTCCAATTCAGCAGTCTCTCGCTGGAGTCTGGTTTTGAAGTTTTTCTGTTGTAATATCGCAACTTTCATGTCTGTAATCGCGTGACCAGAGAGATTGAAGTGTTCTCCGACTGGTTTATGAATGTTATAATTCTTGACATCTGATTTGTGTCCATTTATTCTTTTACGTAGAGACTGTCCAGTTTGACCAATGTACATGGCAGAGGGGCATTGCTTGCACATGATGGCATATATCACATTGGTAGATGTGCAGGTGAACGAGCCTCTGATAGTGTGGCTGATGTTATTAGGCCCTGTGATGGTGTCTTCTGAATAGATATGCGATTATCATACACATTGTAAGGAGAGTGATCACTTTAGATAAGCTGTTACCAGCAGGAGAGTGGGGTGGGGGGTGAGAAAACCTTTTGAAGTGATAAACACCCATTTTTTCATGGTCTGTGTGTATAAAACATCCTCACTGCATTTTCCACTTTATGCATCCAATGAAGTGAGCTGTAGCTCACGAAAGCTTATGCTCAAATAAATTGGTTAGTCTCTAAGGTGCCACAAGTACTCCTTTTCTTTTTGTGAATACAGACTAACACGGCTGCTACTCTGAAACCTGTCATTATGCAAGGCACTGCATTTAGCCGTATGGAGTGGAAATCTATCAACTGCATGAAAAAACTTGTACAGATACAGACAGACATCATCTTCCTCTCCAAATGCAAACAGATGGACATCATACCAAAAGGACTGAAGGTAAAAAAATCCATTACAATCTACATACCACACAGACTATGCTGAGAGCTTGTGCCACACGCTCTCAAAGAAACTGCGGAACCACCTGATCAATATCCTCTACAGCAAACAGGGAAAGATTAAGAATGAGCTCTCAAAACTGGATACTCTCATAAAAAACCAACCTTCCACACAAACTTCCTCGTGGCTGGACTTTACTAAAACTAGACAAGCCATTTACAACACACACTTTGCTTCTCTACAAAAGAAAAAGGACACTAAACTTTCTAAACTACTACATGCCACAAGGGGCCACAGCAATGGTTCCCTCAACCCACCCAGCAATATTGTTAATCTATCCAACTATATTCTTAGCCCAGCAGAAGAAGCTGTCCTATCTCGGGGCCTCTCCTTCTGCCCCTCCACCCCCACGAACATGATACAGTTCTGTGGTGACCTAGAATCCTATTTTCGACATCTCCGACTCAAAGAATATTTCCAACACTCCTCTGAACAACATACTAATCCACAGAGACCTCCCTACCAACACTACCAAAAGAGGGATTCTAGGTGGACTCCTCATGAAGGCTGAGACAGCAGACTGGACTTCTACATAGAGTGCTTCTGCCGATGTGCACGGGCTGAAATTGTGGAAAAGCAGCATCACTTGCCCCACAACCTCAGCCGTGCAGAACACAATGCCATCCACAGCCTCAGAAACAACTCTGACATCATAATCAAAAAGGCTGATAAAGGAGGTGCTGTTGTCATCATGAATAGGTCGGAATATGAACAAGAGGCTGCTCGGCCGCTCTCCAACACCACTTTCTACAAGCCATTACCCTCTGATCCCACTCAGGGTTACCAAAAGAAACTACAGAATTTGCTCAAGAAACTCCCTGAAAAAGCACAAGATCAAATCCGCACAGACATACCCCTGGAACCCCGACCTGGGATATTCTATCTACTACCCAAGATCCATAAACCTGGAAATCCTGGGCGCCCCATCATCTCAGGCATTGGCACCCTGACAGCAGGATTGTCTGGTTATGTAGACTCCCTCCTCAGGCCCTACGCTACCAGCACTCCCAGCTATCTTCGAGACACCACTGACTTCCTAAGGAAACTACAATCCATCGGTGATCTTCCTGAAAATACCATCCTGGCCATTATGGATATAGAAGCCCTCTACACCAACATTCCACACAAAGATGGACTACAAGCCGTCAGGAACACTATCCCCGATAATGTCACGGCTAACCTGGTGGCTGAACTTTGTGACTTTGTCCTCACCCATAACTATTTCACATTTGGGGACAATGTATACCTTCAAATCAGCGGCACTGCTATGGGTACCCGCATGGCCCCACAGTATGCCAACATTTTTATGGCTGACTTAGACAACGCTTCCTCAGCTCTCGTCCCCTAATGCCCCTACTCTACTTGCGCTATACTGATGACATCTTCATCATCTGGACCCATAAAAAAGAAGCCCTTGAGGAATTCCACCATGATTTCAACAATTTCCATCCCACCATCAACCTCAGCCTGGACCAGTCCACTCAAGAGATCCACTTCCTGGACACTACGGTGCTAATAAGCGATGGTCACATAAACACCACCCTATACCGGAAACCTACTGACCGCTATTCCTACCTACATGCCTCCAGCTTTCACCCAGACCACACCACACGGTCCATTGTCTACAGCAAAGCTCTACGATACAACCGCATTTGCTCCAACCCCTCAGACAGAGACAAACACCTACAAGATCTCTATCAAGCATTCTTACAACTACAATACCCACCTGCTGAAGTGAAGAAACAGATTGACAGAGCCAGAAGAGTACCCAGAAGTCACCTACTACAGGACAGGCCTAACAAAGAAAATAACAGAACGCCACTAGCCGTCACCTTCAGCCCCCAACTAAAACCTCTCCAACGCATCATCAAGGATCTACGATCTATCCTGAAGGACGACCCATCACTCTCACAAATCTTGGGAGACAGGCCAGTCCTTGCCTACAGACAGCCCCCCAACCTGAAGCAAATACTCACCAGCAACCACACACCACACAACAGAACCACTAACCCAGGAACCTATCCTTGCAACAAAGCCCATTGCCAATCGTGCCCACATATCTATTCAGGGGATACCATCACAGGGATCAATAACATCAGCCACACTATCAGAGGCTCGTTCACCTGCACATCTACCAATGTGATATATGCCATCATGTGCCAGCAATGTCCCTCTGCCATGTACATTGGTCAAACTGGACAGTCTCTACGTAAAAGAATAAATGGACACAAATCAGATGTCAAGAATTATAACATTCATAAACCAGTCGGAGAACACTTCAATCTCTCTGGTCACGCGATTACAGACATGAAAGTTGCGATATTACAACAGAAAAACTTCAAAACCAGACTCCAGCGAGAGACTGCTGAATTGGAATTCATTTGCAAATTGGATACAATTAACTTAGGCTTGAATAGAGACTGGGAGTGGTTAAGTCATTATGCAAGGTAACCTATTTCCCCTTGTTTTTTCCTACCGCCCCGCCCCGTTCCTCAGACGTTCTTGTTAAACCCTGGATTTTTGCTGGAAATGGCCCACCTTGATTATCATACACATTGTAAGGAGAGTGATCACTTTAGGTAAGCTATTACCAGCAGGAGAGTGGGATGGGGGGAGAGACAACCTTTTGAAGTGATAAACACCCATTTTTTCATGGTCTGTGTGTATAAAACATCCTCACTGCATTTTCCACTTTATGCATCCGATGAAGTGAGCTGTAGCTCACGAAAGCTTATGCTCAAATAAATTGGTTAGTCTCTAAGGTGCCACAAGTACTCCTTTTCTTATAACATTACTGTAACAGCAATGCTCAGTGCACCATTAGCCTTCCAAAGACACCTGACATGACAAACTTTGCATTGGATACCATACAATCATTTTATAAGGATGAACATGGGGACCCTGGGTGTTCCCCTGAGGTATAGAGTGTCACAATCAGGTTCCTCCTCAGTCTTCTTTTCTCAACTCTACACACACACAATGTGTTTTTGTTAACCTTTCCTCATAGGTCAGGTTTGCTAAACTTTTTTCCTTTTTGTTGCTCTCCTCTTGACTCTCTCCAAATTTGTCCACATCCTTCCTAAAGTGTGATGCCCAGAACTGAACACAGTACTCCAGCTGAGGCCTCACAACTGCTGAGTAAAGCAGGACAGTTACCTCCCACGTCTTACACACCGCACTCCCGTTAATACACCCCAGAATGATATTAGCCTCTTTCACAGCTGCAACACATAGTTGACACATTTATGATCCACTATCACCACCAGATCCTTTTCAGCAGTACTGCTGCCTAGCCAGTTGTTCCCCATTTTGTAGTTGTGCATTTGATTTTTCCTCCTTAAGTGTAGGCTTTATACTTACTTGTCTTTACTGAATTTCACCTTATTGATTTCAAACCAATTCTCCAATTTGTCAAACTTGTTTTGAACTTTCCTCCTCACCTCCAAAGTGCGTGCAATTCCTCCCACCTTGGTGTCCTCCACAAATTTTATAAGCATACTCTTCACTCCATTTTCCAAGTCATTAATGAAAATATTGACTAGTACCAGACCCAGGACAGATCCCTATGGGACGCCACTAGATAAGTTTCCCCAGTTTGACAGCGAATTATTGATTACTACTCTTGAGTATGGTCCTTCAGCCACTTTTGCACTCAATGTGATCCTCAGAATTCACCAGTGCCAACTGGCAAAGGGTTCACTGTTCCGTCAGCAGCTCCTATGAGGCCCAACAAACTCACTACACCAAACACATTGCTGTCAGCATTTATCTATAAAGAATGTCATGTGAGATATCAAATGAAAGCTGGTGACACACTGGTCATTAACATCATTGTGAAGTGCATGTGTTAACACTATATAAGGAATGATGTATACCTACTAATATTAGACTTTAAATCTGTAACCAAACAAAAGGAGAAACAGGTTTCTTCCAGACCAGAAGGAATCTGTCGCATGTAGATTAAGCAGTGTGAAACAAGAACAATGGGAGCTACATTTGCATGTAAAATTGAAACAGGTTGATGGGGGGATGGGAACTCAACATGGTGCCAACACAGCGGGAACAAAACAACAGGAATGCATTTCAAAGGACAACAAGGAAATCACCCCGTTATCCATTTCACTGAGGAACAATGTTGGTGGAAAGGAGTGATTCATAAAAGAATGGATCCTGCAGCTCTGCAGAAAGACTTTGAGGGAGAGAAACTGCTTTAGACAAGGGTTATAATCTAATAAATCTTAGTCTCTAGAAAGAGCATTATACTTTTGTTTTGTGGGTAACCATTTCTGTTTCCGTTATTCTCACTCAATACTCACTTGAATCTGTTCTTTGTTAATAAACTCATATTTGTTTTCACTATAAATAGATTACAGTACTGTACTGATATAGAGGACCTGAAACCTGAGCTGTAACCCTCCATCTGCGTGTATATTGTCTCTTTGAGAGGCAACTTACCTGGTAAAATCTGTGAGTGTCCAGCAACAGGGACTGTATGCTACAGGGGAACGCTCTTCTAACAGGATCCAGGGATTGAATTGCACCTACTGTTAACCTGCAAAGCAAAACAGAACTGTCAGAGTCCTGAGAAGAGTGTACGAGAGCTACCAATAGACGCCTTCATGCTGGAGCTGTGGGGAGGGGGAAACATGACAAATTGAACCACAATCTGGGTGCCTGGAGGAAGCCTCACACCCACTTTATAGTAATCTGATCTAGACCACATTTCCCTAGTTTGCTTATAAGAATGTCATGTGGAACTGTCAAAAGCCTTACTAAAATCAAGATATCTCATCCACTGCTCCTCCCATCCACTATGCTGAGGCCATCTGCTATACTATTATGAGTTTAGCATAATATCCCAAGGGAAACATAAGCAAGTGAGCCACAAAAATGGTTTGCAGCAATGTGCAAAAAAATATGAAATTAAAATTCATTGTGGTTTTTATTTTCAGAGACAGTTGCCTAAGCAGTTGATGGTAAACCTGAGCAAAATTATTATTAATTTCCATTATAATTCGTATTACAGTAGCAGCCCTATTGTGTTAGGCTCTGTGGAAATATAGGAAGTCACAGTCTCTGCGTCAAAAACCAACTGCAGATATTTTAAGTGGATCTCATTTGACATATTTGTATCACTTTTTATTATTTGACTCACTAGCCTGTATTTTGCTGGAAAAAATAGTATCAAATTGTATAGGATACTTCCTTGCAAATAATATGTATTTCAGAGATTGTCTTCCCTTTTTGCAAGGGGGGTGTACTCTCTGCTAAACCCACAGGAAAAACAAGGTTTTCCCAGTTCAAGCACATCCATAACAGCTTTACGGAAGGGCTAAAACCTCCCATCAGATCTGCAGGGCAGATCTCAGATAAGCAGCTGAAATGAAGGATTATCTTGACTATGACATGGAAATGTTTACTTTGATATTTTAAATGTCTGTGTTGGCTTCACATTATTTGTCATTGTGCACACGGCTCTCCAGAAGGGGATTAAGGATGTGATACAGAAACACTTACTCCCAGGAGAAATCCATATTCACTCAAGTAATTCTATTGACTACAGTAGCACTATTTGCACAAGTAAGATTTACTCATGTGAGTAAAGTTTGGAGAATCAGGAACGTCGTGTGGAAGTATAACATTGTATAAGTATAACGTTGTATAAGGGGACATGCTGGATACATTGTATATGAGAGGGCATGCCAAGACATGTTACAAAGTATCTGAGGGAGCACACGTAGGGACAGTTAGCTTTTGAATGGAGAAGCAATTAAGATAGAGCCAGCACGTCTAAGAAACAGGCATGGAATGGAAGGTGTGAAGGGCAATTAGTTAAGTTAACTGGAAGCTGTTAAAGGAGATTGTTAAGGGTGGCAGGTAATTGAAGATACGTGACTGGTCTCAGGGATCTTGAAGGGTGGTGACTAAAATCTTTTTCTTCTTTTGTCTGTAACTTCTCTGTAACTTGTTCTCCAAAAAACTGTATAAATTAAGAGACATAAGCCCCGCTCGGGGGGGCTCACTTCTAAATGTATTAGCAGAGCAGCTTTGCTAATAAAACAGAGTGGTCTGATAAATTGTGAGTCTGAGTCAAACTTTGACAGTAGTGTTACCCAAAAGGAATGTTTTTAGGTCAACACGCTACAAATTTGGATTATGTTCGGTCATTAAAACAAAAGGCCAATGGCATTCCCCTCTTTAGGTGGAATATATGATACACAATAGATTCGTCCATGGATAGAAATATAAGCAGCAAATAAAGTGTCATTTAACCTAGAATAATGCAGGTTAAAATATTTGAACATAGTAGTCTGAAAGCCCAGGAGGAAGGAATTATTGGAAAGCAGTAATTCAGAGAAGGAGAGAGAGACCTGAAATAATAGCAAAGTAGAGATTTTATAATGGCAGAAAGGTAATGGCAAAAAAATGCCAATGCCACGTTATGATTCATATGCAGGGATTATCTACACTTTTCCCCCAACTACAGTGAAACATTTGGTGCTTATTTTGGAACAGGTTAGGAATGTCATTAATTGTCAAACCTATTTGCCATCAGCTCTGTGCAGTATGTTCTTTGCTCCTCAGTCTCTGAATGTCCTTTAGTGAGGCAGTACGCTCACTCTTCACGCAAAATGCTGCCTATAAAACTTGGAATGTTATTCTCATGTGAAATTCCTTACATGCCAGAACCCTCACCTCATGAAATAACTAACCCACCTAATCAGAAGTCTTTCTTGATGCATCAAACACCATCCACATTATCTGCTCTAAACCAGGGGTCTCAAGCACAGAGCCCGTGGGCCACATGCGGCCCGTGGAGTTATTTCCTGCGGCCTGCTATAGGTGCCGATTCTGTGGGTGCTCTGGGGAAAAATTGGTGGGTGCTCTGCACTCACCGGCAACCAAGCTCCCCTCCTCCTCCACCTCCTCCCTTGAGCGTGCCGCATCCCCACTCCTCCGCCTACCACCCAGTGCTTCCCGCTGCCAAACAGCTGTTTGGTAGCGCTTAGGGCTTTCCAGGAGTGGGGATGCTATACTCAGGAGAGGAGGCGGAGAAGAGGCGGAGATTTGGGGAAGGGGTTGGAATGGGGGGCGGGGAAGGAGTGGGAAGAGGCGGGGCCTCATGGAAGGGGTGGAGTGGGGGCGGGGCTGGGGCAGTTGGGGGTCATTTATCCTCTCATTATAACAGGAGAAGGCGCTTGTTTGACAGAAGAGTTGGGTGAACTATTCAGTCATTATAGCCTTCTTCCTGTTTGTGAGTTGTCTGCAAACATACTAAGATTTTTTATTAATTGAACTTATGAACTAATTGAATTAAATTTATGCATTGACTTAACTTCAGCATTTTAAATAAGATACATTCAAATTCAGGTACTCTATTGTACATACTTAAATAGAAATCCTATAGGCTATAAAGGTCTTCCAATTGTTGTTTTATCAGTTTTTTTTAAAATACTGACCATATAGCAAATCCTGAGATTCAGGATTTTTAAAAAGAAAAGGAGTACTTGTGGCACCTTAGAGACTAACCAATTTATTTGAGCATGAGCTTTCGTGAGCTACAGCTCACTTCATCGGATGCATACTGTGGAAATTGCAGAAGACATTATATACACAGACACCATGAAACAATACCTCCTCCCACCCCACTCTCCTGCTGGTAATAGCTTATCTAAAGTGATCATCAAGTTGGGCCATTTCCAGCACAAATCCAGGTTTTCTCACCCTCCGCCCCCCCACAGACAAACTCACTCTCTTGCTGGTAATAGCCCATCCAAAGTGACCACTCTCTTCACAATGTGTATGATAATCAAGGTGGGCCATTTCCTGCAGAAATCCAGGTTCTCTCACCCCCTCACCCCCTCCAAAAACCACACACACAAACTCACTCTCCTGCTGGTAATAGCCTATCCAAAGTGACCACTCTCCTTACAACCTGCATGAAAATCAAGGTGGGCCATTTCCAGCACAAATACAAGCACAAGCTCTGCGATACAACCGCATTTGCTCCAACCCCTCAGACAGAGACAAACACCTACAAGATCTCTATCAAGCATTCTTACAACTACAATACCCACCTGCGGAAGTGAAGAAACAGATTGATAGAGCCAGAAGAGTTCCCAGAAGTCACCTACTACAGGACAGGCCTA